>NC_132921.1:28899631-29520208 GCF_047675955.1 Chlorocebus sabaeus | reverse complement strand
ATGGTATCTCATTGTGGTTTTGATTTGCATTTCTCTGATTGGACCAGCAAATTTTTTATGGATTTTCTCATGGGAAAGAAATGAAGTATGATCAGAGAGAAAACTATGAGTTTCTGGCACTATATTCACCATAGTAAAAAAAATGCAAAGTGACTTGTAGAATTCAAAAATCACAACCTTCATCAACTATTTCCACTTAATGAAAATAAAAATAAATGGGTAAATGGGGATGGTGACTTGGGGGAAAAATATTTTTATATCTGTTCCAATTGCCTCCTACCTTCTCTTTTTCATACATGTATAAATGAAATCATAACATCTCTATTTTCCAGATTTCTTATCTATCCCCTGGTTTTCCACACATATTATTTCATAAACTTGAAATTTATGAGCACTAGACATTATCTTTCAACTTGTAAAGGTGTCCTAACCATCCCACAAACATATATGTGCACATGTGCACACATACACATATACATACACAGAGAAGTAACATAGAAAGCAAAATGGCTTTATATAGATCCTTACCACGAAGTTTTTCACATTGATGGAAATTTTGCCCTATGTTAAGTATTCAGCAAACTGTCTCTGAATTCTATGTTTAAGGATTTGAAAAAAGCAGCAAACTTTTCATTTTCTGAGTGAGCATAAACACTTAAAACCATGGATGGGAGACCAGTTAGTCCATTACCAGATTTAATGGTTTTGAAGATATCCGTCCAAAAATTGTTACAGCTGTTGGGTAAAGGAAGAGACGAGGAATGTGTGAGTGTTCTAGTATTGAGCACTGTTAAAACATCCATTAATCACATGTTAACCCTCCAATTTCTAGTCACAAGCAAAAATGTAGCACACTAGAAATGAGCCTTCTCTGATTTGAGAATCAGTCCACCACATACTTCCATGACATCAAAAAGGCTTACAGAACAGTGGTTGATTGCTCAGAAAATTTATGAGATCAACATGAATATCTTTCACATTCCACAAAATAAATACAACAAATCCTTTGCTGACAAAGCTCTAGTCATTACAGATTTTATATTCTAGTTTACAGAGAAAGAGCTTCTCTAAAGCTGGTGGTTTGTTTTATCATAGGAATGTTCTTGCAGGAGAGTCACTTAGAAGAAAAACTTCAGATAGATTTGGGTTGAATCCTTATTCTACCAGCTATAAGCTGTTTGCCCTTTGACAAAAATACTTGTTTGTTTGTTTGTTTGTTTTGAGACAGGGTTTCACTCTTTCTGCCCAGGCTGGAGTGCAATGGCATGATCTCGGCTCACTGCAAACTCTACCTCCTGGGTTCAAGTGATTCTCCTGCCTCAACCTCCTGAGTAGCTGGGATTGGAGGCACTTGCCCCCAAGTCCAGCTAATTTTTGTATTTTTAATAGAGACAGGGTTTCACCAGGTTGGTCTAGAACTCCTGACCTCAGGTGATCTGCCCGATTCAGCCTCTCAAAGTGGTAAGATTACAGGCGTGAGCCACCATACTTGGCCCTTAATATGTTAATATCAATTTTTTTTTTACCTTTAAATTTTATCATTTAACTAGTCATTTTTTCATTCAATGAATAAATCATTTCAAGTTCTTACTATATGCCAGAAAGAATGGTAGGCACTAAGGATATTATAAAATAAAGTAAAATAAAGAAATGACCCATGACTTCAGTGTAACTAAGGACACTCATTTCTCCCAGGTGGGATGTTTATTAAAGAAGATAGCATGTATAAACAGTTACCAGGTTTTGAAACATCCTGAAAATTATCTCCTCTTCTGGAGGAAATTTTCCATGGATTGTCTCTTTTGATTTCCTCCAAAAGCAATTACTTTAATAATAGACTCACCTATCTGAGTTTTAACAAGACACGTAACCACCCAGCCTAAAAATGGGTTTCATGGCCTTCTTTATGGTTGTGTATGGCTGTATGACTGAGTTCTGGCCAGTGAAGGTGAGCAAAGATGACAATGCCATCCTCAGGCCTTGCCCATTCACAGAATGCAATAGAACATGTGAGCACTCAGGGTCCTTCCCTCTTATTGCAAGCTGTGAGATGACAAGGACTTAGACCCAGAGATGGAAGCCACAGGGGATAACAATGTCACGTGACCAACACTGGAATGCTCATTTCTGTTTTGTTTAAGCTGCTGCATTTTGGTGTTTCTTTATTGTCACAGCTTTGTCTGTACCCTAACTACTAAAATTTCCTTAGTCTTAAGAGCACCCAGAAGTTTTGAAATATAACAGAATATAGAAGTGGTATTTATGTAAGTCCTACATAGATATCATTTTTTTTTCCATTTTTAAGTATGATATAATTCACATGACATAAAATTTATCATCTTAGTCATTTTAAGGTATACAATTCAATGTTATTAAACACACTTGTAAGGTTGTGCAGCCATCCAACCATACATCTCTAGAACTCTTTTAATCTTGTAAAACTGAAATTCTATACCCGTTAAATGACACCTTCCCATTCTCCTCCCTCCCTGTCCCTGGCAGCCACCACGCTACTTTCCATCTCTATGATTTTGACTACTCTATACATCACATATTAGTGAAATCATATAGTATTTACCTTTTTGTAACTGGCTTATTTCACTTAGCATAAAGGCCCCAAGATTAATCTGTGTTAAAGCATACAACAATGCTGTCAGAATTTCCTTCTTTTTAAAGGCTGAATAATATTTCATTGTATATTGTATCTCAGACCTGCTTTTAAGGTTTGAGAGTATAATATTCAGAAATGGAATTGCTAGATCATATGGTAATTCTATTTTTAATTGCTTAAAGCTCTACCATACTGTTTTTCATAGCAGTTGTACTGTTTTACATTCCCACAAGTAGTGCATAAGGGTTCCTATTTCTCTACAACACTGCCAACACTTGTTGTTTTCTGATTTTAATGTTCCTCTTTTCAGTAGTAGCCATCCTGATGAGTATGAGGTGGTAGCTCATTGTAGTTTTGATTTTCATTTTTCTAATAATTAGGGATGTTAGACTCTTTTATTGTACTTACTGGCCATTGTATATCCCTTTTGGAGAAGCATCTATTCACGTCCTTTGTCTTCTTTTGAATTAGGCTGTTTGTTTGTATTTGATGTTGAGTTTATGAATTCATTATATATTGTGGATATTAATATTAGCTATATAATTTACAAAAACTTTATTCTATAGTATGGGTTATCTTTTTACTTTGTTGATATTTTATTTTGATGTGCAATGTTTTTAAATTTTATAAAGTCAGAGGCAAATTGCCTATTTTTCCTTTTGTTACCTGTTCTGTTAGTGTCATACCCAAGAGAGCATTGCCAAATCTAACATGGTGAAATTTTGCCCGATGTTTTCTTCTAAGAGTTTTATAATTTTACATCTGACATTCAAATCTTTTACCATTTTGAGTTGATTTTTGTAATGGTATTAAAAAGGATCCAACTTCAACCATTTGCGTGTAAATATCCAGTTTTCCCAGCACCATTTGTTGAAAAGACTGTCCTTTCTCCATTAAATAGTCTTGAAATCTTATAAACATTATTTAACTATTTATTGCAAGAGTTTATTTCTGGGCTCCCTATTCTATTCTGTTGATTTATATCACTGTATGTATGCTAGTACCACACTATTTTGATTACTGTAGCCTTATAGTAAGTTTTGAAATAAAAAAGTATGAGTCTTCCCCTTTATTCTCCTTTTTCAAGATTGTTTTGGCTATTTGGACTCTTTTCAAAGGATTATAAATTATGCTGCTATAAAGACACATGCACACGTATGTTTATCACAGCACTATTCACAATAGCAAAGACTTGGAATCAACCCAAATGTCCATCAGTGACAGATTGGATTAAGAAAATGTGGCACATATACACCATGGAATACTATGCAGCCATAAAAAAGGATGAGTTTGTGTCCTTTGTAGGGACATGGATGCAGCTGGAAACCATCATTCTCAGCAAACTATCACAAGAACAGAAAACCAAACACCGCATGTTCTCACTCATAGGTGGGAACTGAACAATGAGATCACTTGGACTCGGGAAGGGGAACATCACACACCGGGGCCTATCATGGGGAGGGGGGAGGGATTGCATTGGGAGTTATACCTGATGTAAATGACGAGTTGATGGGTGCAGCACACCAACATGGCACAAGTATACATATGTAACAAACCTGCACGTTATGCACATGTACCCTACAACTTAAAGTATAATAATAATAAATAAATTTAAAAAAAAAAGATTCCATATGAACTTTAGATTAGTTTTCTGTTTCTAAAAAAAAATCACTAGAATTTTTAATAGAGATTGCATTGAATCTGTAGAACACATTGGGTTGTACTGAATTATTGACAATATTACAGTTCTTCTAGTACGTGAACACGGGCTGTGTTTCTATTTATTTAAAGTTTTTAATTTCTTTTGTATTGCTTAATAGTTTTTACTATAGAAGTCTTTTATCTCCTTGGCTAAGTTAATTTTGAAGGATTTTATTTTTTGTACTATTGTAAATTGAATGTTTTTTGTAATTTCTTTTTCAGATTGTTCATTGTTATTGTATGGAAATGCAACTGATTTTTTTGTGTGCTGACTTTATATCTTACTATTTTGCTAAATTCATGTATTTGTTCTAAAAGGTGTTTTGGTTTTTTGTATGTGTTTCTGTAGAATCTTTACACTTGATTTTAGCTAAAAACTGAAAAGTTATATTTGTAAAATATTAGGGTTTTATATGCATAAGACTTTATCATCTGCAAACAATAAAATTTGACTTCTTTTTTCCAATTCAGAGTCCTTTTATTTCCTTTCCTTGCCTAATTGCTTTGACTAAAACTTTCAGTACTATGTAGAGTAGAAGTTTTGAAAGTGGGCATCCTTGCATTTTTCCTGATCTTAGAGGAAAAGTCTCAACATTGGGCATTGTGTTTGCTGTGACTTTTTCATATATGACTTTTATTATGTTGAGACAATTTCCTTTGATTCCTAGTTTGTTGAGTGTTTCTACTGAAAGGGTGTTGAATTTTGTCAAATGCTTTTTCTGCATCAATTGATGATGTGGTGGTTTTTCTGCATTCTATTAGTCTCGTGGATTGTACTGATTAATTTTTGTATGTCAAATCATTTTTCCTTCCAAGAATAAACATCACTTTGTCTTAATATAATATATGCTGCTGTATTTAGTTTGCTAGTATTTTATTGTAGATTTTGGCATAAATATTTATAGGAGATACTGGTCTGTAGCTCTCTTTTCTTATAGTGTCTGTGTCTGACTTTGGTAATACAAAAATGCTGACCTCATAGAATGAGTTACGAAGTGTTCCCTCCTCTTCAGTGTTTTGGAAATTTTCAGAAGAACTGGTACTAATTTTTTTCATGCTTGGTAGAATGCACCTATAAAGCCATGAGGTCCTGGACTTTTACTTGTTGGAGAATTTTTGATTAGTGATTAAATCCCCTAAATAGTTGTAGTTCTATTCAGATTTTCTATTCATTGGTGATTTAGTCTTGGTTGGTAGCATTTTTATAGGAATGTATCTATTTCATTTATGTTATCCAATTTTTTGATGTACAGTTGTTTCTAGTACTCTCTTGTAGTCTTTTATATTTCTTTAAGTCAGTAATAGTGTCCTCATTTTAATTTCTCACTTCAGTAATTTGAGTCCTCTATTTTCCTTAGTTCATCAAGCCAAAGGTTTGCCAATTTTGTTTATCTTTTCACAGGAGTAGCTTTGGGTTTCACTATTCTCTATTATCTCCGCTCTAGTCTTTGTTATTTCCTTCCTTCTAGCTTTGGGTTTAGTTTATTGTTTTTTAATGTTAGCATTTACAGATGTAAACTTTACCCCAGCACTACTTTTGCTGCAACTCATGTGTTTTGGTATGCTGTGTTTTTATTTTCACTTGTCTCCATGTATTTTCTAATTTCCTTTGTTGTTTAAGAGTCTGTTTATTTAATTTCCATAAATTTGTGATTTCCCAGTTTTACTTCTGTTATTGATTTATAGCTTCATCCCATTGTGGCCAGAGAAGATACTTTATATGATCTTTATCTTTTACTACTTATTGAAACTTACTTAATAGGATATTGCCTATCCTGGAAAATGGGAAGAATGTGTATGCTGTTGTTGTTAGATAGAGTGTTCTACATATGTCTGTTAAATCTAGTTGGTTTGTTTTGTTAAGTCCTCTATTTTCTTAGTTACCTTATGATTCATGCTTAACCAACAAAATAGCATTTACAGAAACAAGTCATGTTGTTCCATCTGAGATGTTTTCTTAGAATGCTAAACACTTATACCAGTGATACTGTTGCTAACAGTGGTTCTTTTTTTTTTTTTTTGGAAATTATTGTTGGCAAAGTCTTTTAGAAATTATAACATAACCTTTTGAATTTCTTTATTGATAGAAATATTTTATCAGTAGATTTGGTTTAATACAACCAACAGTGATTCAAGGTCAAATCTTAAAAATAAGATGAGTAACAACTTATAAAATAACATTTCAGGTTTTTTTAAAATAAAAGTCTAAAAATGACAAGATCATCTGTCAATTCGCAGTTTATTTTAAACTTTGTTTCTCCCTTAAATTATATACTCAAAATAACTGGGAGTAAGCAGCAGAGACATCTCTTGCCTAAAGTTATTCTAGGGCTAGTTCATCTTGTCAAAAGTATAATCCCAGTCCACAGTTTTCAAAGAAGTAGAACTGATGAGTGTCAGAAAAATATTGTGACTAGTCAAAAGCATGATTGCATTTCCTTTTGTAATCCGCAAAGTGTCAGAGGAACAGTTATTCTCAGTGTTATTGCATAGGCATGGAAGTGGTAGAGAAAACATGGTCACAGCTACCCTAAGGTGATGGTTCTTGCAGGTTTTAAAAAGACAGAATAGGCATCAGAGATAAATTAGGGCCCTAAAATTAAAATAAACTATAATGAATTGTTATAACAAGTGGCATTCAATACAGATCATAATAGTAAAACAAATACCTTCAATTGAATGTTTACCCAATATCTAGTTGTTTTAAAATACTATATCAACTATTTTGTAATTATAATATCCAGAATCTATAAGGCTTAAATTTACAAGAAAACAAAAGCCCATTAAAAAGTGAGCAAATAATATGAACAGACACTTTTCAGAGAAGACATATGTGCAGCCAACAAGCATATGAAACAATGCTAAGCATCACTAATCAGTAGAAATATGCAAATCAAAACCACAGTGAGATACTATTTCATACCAGTCAGAATGGCCATCATTAAGAAGTCAAAAAATAACAGAAGCTAGTGAGGTTGTGAAGAGAAAGAAACGGTTATACACTGTTGGTGAAAGTGTAAATTAGTTCAATCATTGTGGAAAGCAGTGTGACAGTTCCTCAAAGGACTTAAAAGAGAATTACCATTTGACTGAGCAATCCTATTACTAGGTATACACACAAAGAAATATAAATTGTTCTACCATAAAGACACATGTGTGTATATGTTCATTGTTGTACTTACTATTCAAATAAGCAAAGACATAGAATCAACCTAAATGCCCATCAATGGTAGATTGGATAAAAAAAATGTACATGTGGTACATATACATCATAGAATACTGTGTAGTCATAAAAAAGAATGGTATCATGGCCTATACAATGTGGATGGACCTGGAAGCCATTATCCTAAGCAAGTAACAGGAATCGAAAACCAAATACTACATGTTCTCACTTATAAGTGTATGCTAAACAATAAGGACATATGAACACAAAGAGGGCAACAACAGACACTGAGCCCTACTTGAGGGTAAAGGGTAGGAGGAGGGAGGGGATTAGAAAAAATACCCATTGAGTACTATGCTTGTTACCTGGTAATAATAATCTGTACACCAAACCTCCATGAACGCTGTTTATCTATATAACAAACTTACACATGTACCCATGAACCTAAAAGTTTTAAAAAATCAACAATATATATCTTAAATAAAAGTAATATAATTTACATTTACAAATTAAAGAAGATAAGCATATATGAAACCTAGAGAAGTTAAAAAATTGTTCAAGAATAGTAGTTGAAAATTCACTTCTAATGCAAGTGTGTCTAATCCCAATTCCGTGGCCTTCCCACTCTCTTGTGCCTCCTTAGGGAGAAATCTGTCCTGGAATAATTCTGTACTTCTGGGCCTTGATCCTCAGAACTCTGTAATTCCCACTGAAAGTCAGAGACCGTGTGATTTCATTAGAGTCATAACCCTTCCTAGGTTTGTAACCCCTTTTAAGTTTGCACCTCTGTATTTTTCTCTGGCTTCATATCTTCTTCCCACTTCTCACTGAACAAAAGACTAAAGAAAGCTGAGCCTAACCACATGTTCGCCTCTCCACAAATGAATACGTTGCTATTCATCATTTTCTTTTGTTTGCTTTATTTTATCAGAATTTTCCAAATATGCAGCTCTATTAAAAACTAGGTCAATTTAAAGCAATCATGCACAAAATTGTTTATTAAAATACAGTTATATACCAGTAATGTTATAATTGAATGTATTTTTCTGAGACCTGTAAGTCTTTTGTGCATTTGATTTCTCTGGTTTCCTCATGTTGATAGTAATTTTTACTATGAATTTTACTATGAATAGATCTATTGAATATTCCTGCAGATGCTGACAGTTGGTAGTTTCTTGACTCATTTATGTTAAGTTCATTTAATTTTGTCTTTTTTTTCCCCTCTCTCTCTCCTCTACTTCCCCAAAATAATCCAAATGAGCAAGTAAAATGCTGCTTGATTTCCTTCAGAACTTTGGCCAGAAGCTATATTTGTTTATAATCACATGTCCTAATGCTATATTGTTTGTACTACTCATTATTGTAGTTATTATTTTTTTGCCAGTTGTTTATTTTTACATAATTATTCTAACTTCATTTCATCATGTTTTATTAAAGCACAAGGTTAAAAATAAGTTGTTTTACAGTCATCTTAGAATTATCATTAATTTAATGTCTCTTTTGTTATTTACAATTGTTTCCACCTAGTGATGTGTTCATGAGTTGAGTATATACTCAAATGCACAACAAATCCAAATTTTAGAGCATAGAATTGAAAACCATGAGTATTTTTAAAGTTTCATCAGTTGAGGCAATCTTACTGCCATAGCCATGAGGATAGAAATTAATTAGGTCCTATAGAAGGAGTTGAATGAGATAAGGCAAATGCTTTATTTTTGTTATCTTCAAGTGTGATATATGTATGCAAACTATTAAACTTCTACTCATTCTATAAAGTCATAGTATGTGTATGTACTGACTTACTTTACATTTGAATAAAAAACAGAGAAATAGTAGCTAGAAAATGAGAAATAGATTCATTATAAAGGAATCCTGTATACTGAATCTGCTTCATCTGCCCTTGGCATTGTCCACAGGCTGTAGCAACTACAACAACGCCGTGGGAGGCAAAGGTAAACAGAGCTTTTATATAGGTATGCTGTCCAGCATGGAAGATGCTGTCCATATATGGCTATTTAAATTTGAATGAATTAAATAAAATGAAAAAAGAATTAAATCCACATTTCTTCTACTCACACTGTAAGTACTCAACAGCCACATGTGGCCAGTTACTACCACATTGGACAGCAATGATATAGAAAACTTCATCATCACAGAAAATACCATGGGGCAATGCTGTTTTATAGTATTTAGTGGATTGCCTTAATTGGGACTTAGCCTCTGAATAAGGAAGAAAGCAGACGCAACAGTGCACAAATAAGTGACATCCATGATTTTAAATAAATACAGATATGCATGGAACTATATATTATTTGTGAGCATCATCTAACTGGCATGCTGGGTGATTAGGTTAGCGTTTAAATAACAAAAGATGTCACCCATTGAAGACAAGAACCTGAGCAGGCTAGTTCAGTGCACACATTCACACACACATGAACACACTCACATACACACAACGTCTTAGACACTTGGTGAGTGAAAAGGCAAAATAAAAATATAAAAGATAGTCACCATGACATATGTTAATATACTATGCTGTCAGGAGAAAATTAAATGGTGTTCGTATACATACACACGCACACATACACACACAGTCTCAGAAACTTGTTGAGTGAAAAGGCAAAATAAAAGTATAGAAGATAGTCACCATGACGTATGTTAATATACTATGATGTTAGGAGAAAATTGAATGTTGGTTAATATTTGTTACTAAAAAGTTAAAAATTCATTCTGCACTCTTCTTAAAGTGAGGTATGGTAAAACCTCCATATTATTTCTGTCTTGTCATTATTTCCACTTTTCCATTTCAAAGAGAGTTTAAACAATTTGGGCCTACTTGCTGTGTTACTCAGTGTTTATCCTGCAGTGACCCGTGGGTGGACTGGAAAGTAGGACAGATCTGGCTTTGAATCTGAGCACTGCTACTTAATGAGCTCTTTGGTTTTCTCATCTCCTGAATGGGGACAATCACTGTGCCTACCTTTTAGGGTTCCTATGAAGATAAGTGCATGAAAGCACTTTAGGGTTGACATCTGGTGCAGGAAGTCCTCATAAACAGGGACTCAAGTTCATATACTAACCTCTGATCTTCCTTCCGAGCCTCTCTGTATCTTTATCTTTATCATTCTTTCTGTTCATGTCTTCTGTTTAAACCCTCTGCTATGTCTTTGATCCCTTGCCCTCACTCAGAAACCCAACGGAATGAATACGGAGATTAACAAAGAGAAGGCTACCAGAAAGTAAAGTAAAAGGAGAAAGGATGTGGGAAGACAAGAAGGAATTACAAACATCTGTAAAAAGATATGCTTCCTCTTTTCGTTCCTGACTAAAACTCATTTTGTTTTATTTTATTCTCTTTATGCTAAAGAGTCATTTTGACTGACTTTTAAAATAATGATTTGTTTGCTTGTATTAACTAAATGAACAATATTTATATTTCTTAATAATTGAGTCCTTAGGTGATCATACAATGTTACCACCTTATATTTAATTCTTTTTTTTTTTTTTTTTTTTTTTTGAGAAATGTGAACAAAAAGAGTAAAACGTGTGTGTTTGGTTATAAGGTCTTTGGTTAATTTTTTGATGTAAAGCTTTGCTGAAAAATTTCATTAAGTTCTCCGTTTGTGAGCTGCTTGTAGTGCTTTGTAATCTAAGCATTTATTTAATCATTTCTCTGACTCTGAGGGCTCTCTGCCAAAACACAGTTTACTAACTGAAGCAGGTAAGGAATGTTTATTTTGCTCTAATTGGTGACCAAAGGCTACTCTGCATAATGGCTCAGAGGAAAACTCAGACCTCTACTCCTGACACTATGGAGGAGAAAACCTGAACATAAAAAGGCACTGGAGTCTTCCCTGTATCTTCTTTGACTGAGATGATTGCAACCGGACCTCAGCCTCTCCATTTCTAAAATAGGGATGATCATTCCTACCCTATCTACTTTCTAACATTGTTGAGATAATTGATACAAATACTATTTTAAAAATCAAGCCAGACACGGTGGCGTGTGGCTGTAATCCCAGCACTCTGTGAGGCTGAGGCAGGCGGATCACTTGAGGTCAGGAGTTTGAGAACAACCTGGTCAATATGGTGAAACCCCATCTCTGCTAAAAATTAGCTGGGCATGTTGGTGGGTGCCTGTAATCCCAGTTACTCAGGAAGCCGAGGCAGGAAAATTGCTTGAATGCAGGAGGGGGAGGTTGCAGTGAGCCAAGATTGAGCCACTGCACTCTAGTCCCAGTGAGTTAGCAAGAGTCTGTCTCAAACAAATAAATATATAAAAATAAATAAATAAAAAGCAAAGCACAGTATACATGAGTTTGCTTTTTCTAAATGTGATGGAAGTTGTCATATAAATTTGGTAGTTCTTAGCAAGATAGAGGCAACAATTCTAAGCAGCTTTTCTCCAGTCTGAGTCTAAAGAACCCTAAGACATCTAGTTAATTCAGTGATAACAATAGGGAGGCAATTATTTGGAAGAGTGTCTAGAGTAGATGTGCTGCTTTCCTGAGCTCCAAAGAAAGAGCTACAAGTTGTTTATATACAATTCTTACACCATGACAGGAAACCAAGGCAGTCAGTCATTTTTAGCTATGCTGCCCTTTCCTTCCTATGTCAAATATGACAGCAGAAATTTCTTCTCTCCCGTCTTGACTTCTTAATACCAGCAATAATTTTATCTCATTATCAAATTCAAAATTTAAGAGTCACTCTTAATTTTTCCCTCTCTTCATTGGGTAACAGATTATGTTACTCACATCCATTGTTTGCTCTTGATTTATACTATACCACCTCAGTTCAGGCCCCTGTGTTGTCTGCCCAGACAATTGCAATAGCGTCTGTAGTATTGCTACTTTCCGTATCTTTTCCACTTTCCCTGGACTGCCTAGTGCTCACAAATCAATTTCCCTAAAAGTGAAGCTTGGAACTTGTTGAAAATCTTCTCAACTCACATCTCTTATTCTACAAAAGGTAGATAACACAGGGGATACAAGGCTGAGCTTTAAGAATTGGACCTGATACCACTGTCTTAGTCTATTTTGTGATGTTATAACAGAATATGTGAGACTGAGCAATTTACAAAGAAAAGGAATTTATTTCTCACAATTCTGGATGCTGAGAAGTCCATGGACAAGGAGTTGCTGCATCTGGTGAGGGACTTCTTGCTACATTATCCCATGGTGGAAGGCAGAAGGACAAGAAAAGATGCATATGAGAGAGAGGAAAAAGGTCACACTCACCCTTTTCACCAGGAATCCACTCCTGCAATAACTAACCCACTCATATAATAGCAGCATTAATCCATTCATGAGGCCAGAGCCCTTGAGACCTAATCACCTCTTACATGTCCCACCTCACAACACTCTTGCACTGGTGCTTAAGTTTCCTATTGGGGAAACCCACCCCTGATAATTCAATATTAATTCATGTAGGTTCTTTTCTATTTCCCTAAGTGTCGGCCAGTCTGAGAAATAAAGGGAAAGAGTACAGAAGAGAGAAATTTTAAAGCTGGGTGTCCGGGGAAGAAATCACATGTTGGCAGGTTCCGTGATGCCCCCCAAGTCACAAAACCAGTAAGTTTTTATTAGTGATTTTCAAACGGGAGGGAGTGTAGGAGTAGGGTGTGTGTCACAGAGATCACATGCTTCACAAGGTAATAAAATATTACAAGGCACATGGAGGCAGGGCGAGATCACAAGACTGGGGCAAAATTAAAATCGCTAATGAAGTTTTGGGCATGTATTATCACTGATAACATCTTATCAGGAGACAGGGTTTGAGAGCAGACAACTGGTCTGACTAAAATTTACTAGGCAGGAATTTCCTCGTCCTAAGAGGCCTGGGAGTGCTATGGGAGACCGGGGCTTATTTCATCCCTTATCTACAACCGTAAAAGACAGACCTTCCTAGAGCAGCCATTTTAGAGACCTCCCCCTAGGGACACATTCTCTTTCTCAGGGCTGTTCTTTGCTTAGAAAAAGAGTTCAGCGATATTTCTCCTATTTGTTTTTGAAAGAAGAAAAATATGGCTCTGTTCCGCCTGGCTCTCATGTAGCCAGACCTAATGGTTATCTCCCTTGTTTCCTGAACATCGCTGTTATCCTGTTCTTTTTTCAAGGTGCCTAGATTTAATATTGTTTAAACACACATGCTTACGAACTATTTGTGCAGTTAACACAATCATCACAGGGTCCTGAGGCAAAATACATCCTCAGCTTACGAAGATGACAGGATTAAGAGATTAAAGTTAAGACAGGCATAGGAAATCACAAGAGTGTTGAATGGGGAAGTGATAAGTCCATGAAATCTTCACAATTTATGTTCTTCTGCCATGGCTTCAGCTGGTCCCTCCATTCGGGGTCCCTGACTTCCCACAACAGTTTCCAATACATGAACCTTGAGGGATACATTCAAACAAACCAGAGCAATCACCTACCTATAAAAAGAGGACACTCATCCCTTCAATAAATATTTATGGAGTCTTTACTATATGTTTGACTAGATTAAGTCGAGAATTAAATGAAGTAAGGGATGGGAGGTAGTTAAAAGGCCTAATTAGGCAACCAACAAATTTTATTAGGAAAAATAGAATGAGGAGGAATTGCTGTTATTACTGTCTTCAAGTTTGATTCTAATGTGCATGATGCATCCGCAATGAACTGTGCCCTTACATTGTCTTGTTTCACTCTTTCCCCTCAGCCACTGTTCATCAAAAGATTCAGCAAAACTGCCACCTTCACAAAGAGAATGTTCTCTGATTCCAGAAGGCTTTACTCTGCTTTCTTTCTTTCTTTTTTTTTTTTTTTTTAGACAGGGTCTGACCCTGTTTCTGGAGTACAGTGGCACAATCTCAGCTCACTGCAACCTCTGCCTCCTGGGTTCAAGCAATTCTTGTGCTTCAGCCTTCCCAGTAGCTGGGATTACAGGCACATGCCACCACACCCAGCTGATTTTTCTATTTTTATTAGAAACAGGGTTTTGCCTGTTGGTCAGGCTGGTCTCGAACTCCTGGCCTCAGGTTACCCACCTGCCTCAGCCTCCCCAATTACTGGGATTACTGTTGTGAGCCACCGTGCCTGACCCTGATTTTCTTTTAAACTTCCAATACAATGTTTTCATCAAAAGGTTCATTAGGGAAAATAATGTTTTTTGGTTTTGTTTTTTAATCTTTATGTACTCTAGAGAGCTTATAAAATGCATAATATATCTTACAGAAGATGTTCAATGGCCATTGTTGAGTGTTTCTTTGAATGAACAAATAGAAGGATGAAGATGGAATGTGAATATGCAAGTGAGAGAGGAAAATATTGTAAAATATCTTTGGATTCATTTTTCGCACACCTACTGGTATCAGGATGTGTAGTTTAGGATCGGGAAATCTGAGTTCCATGATCAAATTGATTAGGGACTTTCTATTGAAACTTCAGTAAATAATTTTGCCTTTCTGTGTCTCATACATTCAGCAATTCAACAAATATTTGTTAAGCACCTTCTATCTGCCCAGCACTGAAACATTTCTCACTAAGTATGTTTTTACCTGATTTTCTTCCTGGTAATACGCGTTAGTAGAAGAATGAAAATGTACCCTATTTTTTCTTCCTTGAAGTCAAATACTTTCTCACACTGAGTAGGTCAATGGCTGGTATCTGCAAGTGAGAAATCATGTTATAAACTGACCATTCTTTGGACGGTCTTTCTAGAAAAGAAAAAAAGAAAAATCATTATTAGGATGCCAGTTAGATTAGCTATTAATTAAATTTATAAAGGATTATATGTATTGAAGTAGAATTGAATGCATTATACAAATTGCATCTTTCTCAAATATGTGTTGCTCATCCTTTTAAGAGATCAATGCAGTCATCCATATTTTCTCTCCACCCATTACACTTAATTAAACAGTTTGGGTCCAGTGGGGTCAAAGGTGTCCAGTAACATTTACCATCTGACAGCAATCCCATGGCCTATATTCTGTGAATGTGGAAGCCCTGGTTCATTGCAATGAGCAGGTATCTGCATTAGCAAAACAGCTACCACTCTAATTTTCTCTAATTGACTTGTTGGCAGTGCTAACAGAGAGGGCAAAAGATGCCGGGACATGCAGAGTAGGCCCCGACAAGAACTTGGCATGGATGAGGCCACTGAGTGAAGTATATAATCTGTAATGAATAAAGCACTCTGGGCTGTCAATCTGGCACATGCCACTGGCATTTAATTCACACAAAATATTAATTAAAAATAATGATGTTCTTCCCAGCTTTTGTTGCCAAGTACAGCATCTTGGTATAGCCCTGAAGAGCTGTCTATAAGTTTCTTGATTCATTCCCTTAGCCCCAGAGAAAGACATTCATCTCTTACCTTCAGGGAAGCCTCAAAAAAAGCTCTTAGAATAATGGGTCTCTCACCTACCGAGTCTCAGGGGAAGGAGAACCCAGGCATTTCCTGATTACCCATTTCTTGTCTTTTTCAAACTCTGTAATCAACAAATGTGCATTTATTTTCTCCTTTCCTGGCCACAGAGAATATACTGGCCAAGAGCCATCTATTTTGGATGCTCAACGAGTTATTAAATACTTCTTCAGTTTCCTTTATCCTAAACTAAGGTGTTCTACAAGAAAGGTTGGCCAAACAATAATGAAAATCTGATCAATAATTTGAAATCAGCAGAATAACCCAGAATATTCTTGATTTAAAAGAATTCCCGTGGACTTCCACCAAAATCCAAATTATTTCAGTATGATTAAATCACAGTAAATTCAAAGGAGAAAACACTGCTGAGCTTTATTTTGCAGAGGCAACTAATAAATTTTTAAGCCTATGTATTTGCAACATTTTAGCAAGTACAAAAAAATACATTTACTGTCATGATTGTCATTAAGTGTATTCCTGCACAACGAGGTCTGGCCATAATTAATGATTAATTCATTTGGAATCATCATGATAATATTAAATGTGTTTAACTCATCTGATGCTTCTGTAGAGGGAACAATTCTAGACAATTCTTTTGTGATTTATTGGTTTTAAAGTTTAAGAGCTCTGAGCATGTGCAGGAAAATAGTTCCACATTGCTCTCTAGTGGTACAGTGGTAAATTACACCTTTCTTATGTACTGGGAGAAAACCCTCATTCTCCCTTTCTCTCAATTCACACTTAAAGCATATACATTCAAACAAAATACCTCCATCACAATATAAAAGGATATAAAAGCACTATAGCCCACTAGTTAACTAATAAATGTATAATATTTTAATAATGTGTAAAATTAATATTTTATTGTTGTTCTGGAAGATCAATTATTGGATCAAACTTTATCAGGGCTGGAACAAAATCCTACTGTTTCCTCAGTAGGTCCAGAATGCAGTTTGGCAAAAGCACAATAAAGAGGCCAGACTCCTCAAAAGATGTTTATGAGCAGATAAAGTGTGAAAAGCATAAAAGAAAGCTCCTAGAAAAGGCAGTCAAATGGGTTGTGGAGTCTTCCCAATACTTTATTACCTAGGTAGTTCTGCATTACTTTAGAAAAGTCAGTGACCTTACCTGAGCTTCAAGTTACTAACTGACAGTAGGAAAATACTGAGCCAAAACATCTTCAGGACTCCTAGCCCTATGGAATATTCTTATACCAGTTACAAGTCCATTGCAAGTGTGTTTACTTTTTATGGGGCTAAGCTTTTATCACTTTTTGTTTAAATGTAAGGTTCATCTTCTCTAAGTTGTGCACAGCATAATAGGCATTGACGAAAATACAGTGATTAGTGTAATTCCTTAACCCAACAGGTAGTAAATTATAAAACTCTAGGCTCAGTTAGCATACTCTATACCATGGCTAAAGATCAAGTGAAAGAAGCTGTCATGACTCAGATGACTTGAGATTTGATAGGTATCAATATTAGCAAGTCTGTTTTGGAATGACAGTTACCTCAAATTTCTGAGGGTTAGGGGATGAAGAAATGATGACTGCTACTCAGGAGGATCCATGTAACAGCTAGATGACATGTTATCGTTCAGATTAAGGTAAAAATTCAAACTAATACAATGAGAATCTTGTATTCTCAGTACCAGGTAAGGTACTTTTAATTTTTTTTCTTTTTAAAAAAAGAAATAATGTGCGCCCTGAAAGACTGAAAGGTAATAATCCAGTAATGTTGCAGAAGCTTTTACAGAGTGCATTTTCTATGGAGCTATAAATTAAGCATCTGGGTGGTGGGGACAGAAAAATGAAGACCTGAATTTAGTGTCTCATGGACTATGCTGACCATCCGTAAGCTACATCTGTTAACCCTGATTAGGAAGTCAAAAGCTCCCTATTAAGTAGAACATTCTTTGAATCCTAATCCAAATTGGACCTGTGAATGTAAAACAATAACTTCAAATCTCCTAACATAAACACCTGTTTCATTCTTTTATATTTACCTCCCCCCACGACTTTACCACATCATAGAGATTTTCTACTTTGTTATTGTTGCTCTAACAGTTGACATCTTGACTATGGAAGACCAGACTTCAGTGTCTATTTTTCTGGGATTATATGTATATTAGCATGTAATGTATATTAGCATGTAGTTGGGTATGTAGGAATCTATACAAGGTTATAGACTAATGACCACAGGCTTGGATTCAGTCCAGAGAGATAGTTTTGCCAGGACAGGTTTATTTTACTTATTTAAATTATCTGCCAAATTATCTGCCAACACTGAAAAATGTGATAATTTCTCATAGAAATCTGGATTTCCAGATAATCTGACAACACTGGGACTACCTTCCATACACTAGTATCTTGGACCTGAATAGTGGCTCTACTCTTTATATCAATCATGTGCTTTCCAAGACCCTCTCTAACCCAGTGGCTCTCATACACTGTAGCCAAATCTAACTTTTTTTTTCTCTCTCTCTCTGATTGATTAAAAACAACACACACACACACACAAACACACACACCCTAAGCATTTGAGTTTGGAATTTCTGATCTCTTTTTCACTGTTCCAAGCATTTGAGTTTGGAATTTCTGATCTCTTTTTCACTGTCTTGATAGACAGATGCACATCTTAGATAGATGCAAATACGGAGATGTGTTCAGTTGAACCAAATGGAAGTTGAACTGTAAAAAAGCAATTTTAAATGGCACAAGCCTAATAAAAATGTTTACATTTTTGGTGTATAGATGATTCACATATTTGAAATCAGACTTATTCTCTGCTGCAGTAACTCAACAGAATGTATTTCCCAGCGATAAAAAGTATATTTTTTGGTTTCCCTAAGTGTATTTTCACCATTTTTTCGCTGAAATGTTTTCTTCCTCCCATTGTGCTTCTAAGTCCTACCCTTCTTCACAAGCCCTAGTTCAAAGTTCATATCTTCCAGAAGTCTTTTTTGATGACCTAAATCTTCACTAATTTTTCAGACCTCTAAATGTATAGCATTCATAAGCTGTATCACATACTTTTTGTTTAATTTTACACAGTCTTTCATTGTTTTCTCTGCCCAGAATTATGTTTAGTAACCTAACAGATTCATCTTCTCCAAGTACTTGGATCTCAAAGAGCATTTAACACTTGTCGATTGATTACTTTCTTATTAGGAAAATAGCTTGACAACTTAAATTCTCAAAAAAGAAATATTCCCTTTTGGAGGGAAAGCAATTCACTGGCTAGAAGCCCTTTGACTACTTTAGATATAATCTTATTTTTTTTCTTCTTACTGTATTATAGCTCTTGAATCCATGTGGTTTAGAATGTCAGTATATTTAACATTAATACTTAGGTCACCTACAAATTTTTGGAAGAAAACTCAATCAGATCAATTTTTATAGATGCCTGTCAGAGATAAACACACTCATTGTAAGGCTTTTTTATTTTGGTATAAAACCCAGATACAGAAAACCACATGGAACAAATGTGTAGTTTAATGAAGTATTATAAATTGAAGTTCAACGTGTTTCTTTGCTCTGTTTTCTGCAAACTGTCATTTAGGTCCAGAGGCTAGATCAGACTAAGTAGGTCTGATCCCTTTGGCAAAACTCTAGAGGGTAGTCTGTTCTTTCCTCAGGAAGCACGTACTGTCTCATTGTCTCTATTTTATCTTAGCAATTATTAATGCTTAATGCTTAGATCCATTCATTAATGAGGACTGTAAAACAGCAATATTTTAATTCTATCGTTTGGTTTTTATTTGTTAGCTAGAATTATGTTCTGAGTTCACAACCTCAGAAATGGCCAACTGTTATTATTCTTTTAAATACCTTTATCAAATTATGCATTTATGTATGTTTGATGAGTTTCCATATATCACAGCACTTACACTTTTCTGTGTGCAGATTATCCTTATCTCTGATCTGAGGGAGGCTCTTCGAATTGACTCCTGAACCCATTTGATATGATTTTATTAGTTGCTTCCATTCTATATAGTATGTCAAGATATTTCAGGTTCATTTGGCATGTTTTCTACTTTAAGAATCAACCAGTTCTGCAAGAACTTGTTTCTTAGTAATAGGAATTATTTTTCCCCCAAACAGTAGTCTGTGTGTTCGGGATGCTTATTGCTACCGAGTCCAGGTTTCCAGACGTTTTTTTAGCAGACAGAGCTGGAACAGAGAAAAAGTACAATTTTGAGTTCAAACTTATTAGGAACACAGTCTTTATTTAACCTTTTCTGTATTACATCTCTGGGTCTTTTCATCTGCACCAAGAATCTGGTTCTCAGGGACATAGGAGATGATAGAATATCTCATGTTTATCCATTTGCTTTATTCCATGTTACATTAGTCTCAAAATAATAATAAAAGTGTCAACATCAATAATAATTATTGAAACATTTATCTTTGCATATACTGTCATTAGTTTTAAATTTTGTCTTAAGGTTGTACTACATCTATAATATCAAAACATGTCGCCATTACAAAATAAAATATCTTTCCTTTAACTTAGTCTTAGTTTATTAAATTTTTGTTCTCCAGTTAGCTATTACATCAATATCTCTTCTGGTCATTTTGTATGCCTGAAGCTCAGTTACTAGTAGTTCTAGGGATCAGGGAACAATATTACTGAGTGCTTGCAAGTTAATAACAGTTTGACTGTACCCTTTATGTTTAAAGGTAACTTGTTGACTATAAAACCTTGAATTACATTTTCTTATGTTGAGTATCTAAAGTTACTCTAATCTTTTTTTTTTTTTTTTTTTTTTTTTTTGAGACAGAGTCTGCTCTGTTGCCCAGCCTGGAGTGCAGTGGCGCGATCTCGGCTCACTGCAAGCTGCACCTCCCGGGTTCATACCATTCTCCTGCCTCAGTCTCCCTAGTAGCTGGGACTACAGGTGCCTGCTACCACACCCGGCTGATTTTTTTATTTTTAGTAGAGATGGGGTTTCACCGTGTTCGCCAGGATGATCATGATCTCCTGACTTCGTGATCCACCTGCCTTGGCCTCCCAAAGTGCTGGGATTACAGACGTGAGACACCGTGCCTGGCAAAAGTTAGTCTAATTTCTTCTGCTGTAAAATGTCATAGAAAGACTAGTAATCTAATTTTTTTCTAAGTCATACATTATTTTTGTCCAAATGCCTAAAAAATTATTTTAAATCAGCAAATTTTGTAGTTATTTATTCTGTTTTTATTTTCCTTTGAATTTTCTTCACCAAGGACTCCTATTATCTGTATGTTAGATCTTACTTCTCTAACTTCAATATTTATCACTTTCTCCTGAATCCTTGTTCAGTCTTCTTAATTTCTTTTGTTATGTTTTTGCTTTTTACTTGTATTCATCTGGTTACCCTTCATGTCTAAATTTTTTTAATTTACATATATATATTTCTTGAGTTATACCACCTCATTTCTGAGTTCTATGATTTTGTTACGTTTTCATATCTGGCATCATTTTCTTAATGTAGTTTAGTTCATCTTGAAATCATAAATTGCAGGGTTTTTTTCTTTTTTTTAAATTATACTTTAAGTTCTAGGGTACATGTGCACAACATGTAGTTTTGTTACATATGTATACATGTGCCATGTTGGTGTGCTGCACCCATTAACTCATCATTTACATTAGGTATATCTCCTAATGCTATCCCTCCCCCTTATCCCCTCCCCACAATAGGACCCGGTGTGTGACGTTCCCCTTCCTGTGTCCAAGTGATCTCATTGTTCAGTTCCCACCTATGAGTGAGAACATGCGGTATTTGGTTTTCTGTTCTTGCGATAGTTTTCTGAGAATGATGGTTTCCAGCTGCGTCCATGTCCCTACAAAGGACATGAACTCATCCTTTTTTTATGGCTGCATAGCATTCCATGGTGTATGTGTGCCACATTTTCTTAATCCAGTCTCTCACTGATGGACATTTGGGTTGATTCCAAGTCTTTGCTATTGTGAGTAGTGCCGCAATAAACATATGTGTGCATGTGTCTTTATAGCAGCATGACTTATAATCCTTTGGGTATATCCGCAGTAGTGGGATGGCTGGGTCAAATGGTATTTCTAGTTCTAGATCCTTGAGGAATAGCCACACTGTCTTCTACAATGGTTGAACCAGTTTACAGTCCCACCAACAATGTAAAAGTGTTCGTATTTCTCCACATCCTCTCCAGCACCTGTTGTTTCCTGATTTTTTAATGATTGCCATTCTAACTGGTGTGAGATGGTATCTCATTGTAGTTTTGATTTGCATTTCTCTGATGGCGAGTGATGATGAGCATTTTTTCATGTGTTTGTTGGCTGTATGAATGTCTTCTTTTGAGAAACGTCTGTTCATATCCTTTGCCCACTTTTGGATGGGGTTGTTTGTTTTTTTCTTGTAAATTTGATTGAGTCCTTTATAGGTTCTGGATATTAGCCCTTTGTCAGATGAGTAGATTGCAAAAATTTTCTCGCATTCTGTAGGTTGCCTGTTCACTCTGATGGTAATTTCTTTTGCTGTGCAGAAGCTCTTTAGTTTAATTAGATCCTATTTGTCAATTTTGGCTTTTGTTGCCATTGGATTTGGTGTTTTAAATATGAAGTCCTTGCCCATGCCTATGTCCTGAATAGTATTGCCTAGGCTTTCTTTCAGGGTTTTTATGGTTTTAGGTTTAACGTTTAAGTCTCTAATCCATCTTGAATTATTTTTCATATAAGGGGTAAGGAAGGGTTCCAGTTTCAGCTTTCTACATGTGGTTAGCCAATTTTCCCAGCACCATTTATTAAATAGGGAATCCTTTCCCCATTTCTTGTTTCTCTCAGGTTTGTCAAAGATCAGATGGCTGTAGATGTGTGGTATTACTTCTGAGGGCTCTGTTCTGTTCCATTGGTCTATATCTCTGTTTCGGTACCAGTACCATGCTCTTTTGGTTACTGTAGCCTTGTAGTATAGTTTGAAGTCAGGTAGCATGATGCCTCCAGCTTTGTTCTTTCTGCTTAGGATTATCTTGGCAATGCGGGCTCTTTTTTGGTTCCATATGAACTTTAAAGCAGTTTTTCCAATTCTGTGAAGAAAGTCATTGGTAGTTTAATAGGGATGGCATTGAATCTATAAATCACCTTGGACAATATGGCCATTTCCACGATATTGATTCTTCCTATCCATGAGCATGGTATGTTCTTCCATTTGTTTGTGTCCTCTTTTATTTCACTGAGCAGTGGTTTGTAGTTCTCCTTGAAGAGGTCCTTCACATGCCTTGTAAGTTGGATTCCTAGGTATTTTATTCTCTTTGAAGCAATGTGAATGGGAATTCATTCATGATTTGGCTCTCTGTTTGTCTGTTATTGGTGTATAAGAATGCTTGTGATTTTTGCACACTGATTTTTTATCCTGAGACTTTACTAAAGTTGCTTATCACCTTAAGGAGATTTTGGGCTGAGATGATGGGATTTTCTAAATATATAATCGTGTCATCAGCAAACAGGGACAATTTGACTTCTTCTTTTCCTAACTGAATACCCTTTATTTCTTTCTCTTGCCTGATTGCCCTGGCCAGAACTTCTAACACTATGTTGAATAGGAGTGGTGAGAGAGGGCATCCCTGTCTTGTGCCAGTTTTCAAAGGGAATTTTTCCAGTTTTTTCCCATTCAGTATGATATTGGCTGTGGGTTTCTCATAAATAGCTCTTATTATTTTTAGACACGTTCCATCAATACCAAAGTTATTGAGAGTTTTTAGCATGAAGGGCTGTTGAATTTTGTCAAAAGCCTTTTCTGCATCTATTAAGATAATCATGTGGTTTTTGTCTTTGGTTCTGTTTATATGTTGGATTACATTTATTGATTTGCGTATGTTGAACCAGCCTTGCATCTCAGGGATGAAGCCCACTTGATCATGATGGATAAGCTTTTTGATGTGCTGTTGGATTTGGTCTGCCAGTATGTTATTGAGGATTGTTGCATCGATGTTCATCAGGGATATTGGTCTAAAATTCTCTTTTTTTGTTGTATCTCTGCCAGGCTTTGGTATCAGGATGATGTTGGCCTCATAAAATGAGTTAGGGAAGATTCCCTCTTTTTCTATTGATTGGAATAGTTTCAGAAGGAATGGTACCAACTCCTCCTTGTACCTCTGGTAGAATTAGGCTGTGAATCCGTCTGGTCGTGGACTTTTTTTTGGTTGGTTGGCTATTAATTATTGCCTCAATTTCAGAGCCTGCTATTGGTCTATTCAGGGATTCAACTTCTTCCTGGTTTAGTCTTGGGAGAGTGTAAGTGTCCAGGAAATTATCCATTTCTTCTAGGTTTTCTAGTTTATTTGTGTAGAGGTGTTTATAGTATTCTCTGATGGTAGTTTGTATTTCTGTGGGGTTGGTGGTGATATCCCCTTTATCATTTTTTATCGTGTCTATTTCATTCTTCTCTCTTTTCTTTTTTATTAGTCTTGCTAGTGGTCTATCAATTTTGTTGATCTTTTCAAAAAACCAGCTCCTGGATTCATTGATTTTTTGGAGGGTTTTTTTGTGTCTCTATCTCCTTTAGTTCTGCTCTGATCTTAGTTATTTCTTGCCTTCTGCTAGCTTTCGAATGTGTTTGCTCTTGCTTCTCTAGTTCTTTTAATTGTGATGTTAGAGTGTCAATTTTAGATCTTTCCAGCTTTCTCTTGTGGGCATTTGGTGCTATAAATTTCCCTCTACACACTGCTTTAAATGTGTCCCAGAGATTCTGGTATGTTGTATGTTTGTTCTCATTGGTTTCAAAGAACATCTTTATTTCTACCTTCATTTCGTTATGTACCCAGTAGTCATTCAGGAACAGGTTGTTCAGTTTCCATGTAGTTGAGTGGTTTTGATTGAGTTTCTTAGTCCTGAGTTCTAGTTTGATTGTACTGTGGTCTGAGAGACAGTTTGTTATAATTTCTGTTCTTGTACATTTACTGAGGAGTGCTTTACTTCCAACTCTGTGGTCAATTTTGGAGTAAGTGCGATGTGATGCTGAGAAGAATGTATATTCTGTTGATTTGGGGTAGAGAGTTCTGTAGATGTCTATTAAGTCCGGTTGGTGCAGATTTGAGTTCAATTCCTGGATATCCTTGTTAACTTTCTGTCTCGTTGATCTGTCTAATGTTGACAGTGGAGTGTTGAAGTCTCCCATTATTATTGTATGGGAGTCTAAGTCTCTTTGTAAGTCTCTAAGGACTTGCTTTATGAATCTGGGTGCTCCTGTATTGGGTGAATATATATTTAGGATTGTTAGCTCTTCCTGTTGAATTGATCCCTTTACCATTATGTAATGGTCTTCTTTGTCTCTCTTGCTTTTTGATGGTTTAAAGTCTGTTATCAGAGACTAGGATTGCAACCCCTGCTTTTTTTTGTTTTCCATTTGCTTGGTAGATATTCCTCCATCCCTTTATTTTGAGCCTATGTCTGTCTCTGCATGTGAGATGGGTCTCCTGAATACAGCACACTGATGGGTGTTGACTCTTTATCCCATTTGCCAGTCTGTGTCTTTTAATTGGAGCATTTAGTCCATTTACATTTAAGGTTAATATTGTTATGTGTGAACTTGATCCTGTCATTATGATATTAACTGGTTATTTTGCTCGGTAGTTGATGAAGTTTCTTCCTAGCATCAATGGTCTTTACATTTTGAAATGTTTTTGCAATGGCTGGTACTGGTTGTTCCTTTCCATGTTTAGTGCTTCCTTCAGGATCTGTTGTAGGGCAGGCCTGGTGGTGACAAAATCTCTAAGCATTTGCTTGTCTGTAAAGGATTTTATTTCTCCTTCACTTATGAAACTTAGTTTGGCTGGATATGAAATTCTGGGTTGAAAATTCTTTTCTTTAAGAATGTTGAATATTGTCCCCCACTCTCTTGTGGCTTGGAGAGTTTCTGCCGAGAGATCTGCTGTTAGTCTGTGGGCTTCCCTTTGTGTGTAACCCGACCTTTCTCTCTGGATGCCCTTAACATTTTTTCCTTCATTTCAACTTTGGTGAATCTGACAATTATGTGTCTTGGAGTTGCTCTTCTCGAGGAGTATCTTTGTGGCGTTCTCTGTATTTCCTTAATTTGAATGTTGGCCTGCCTTACTAGATTGGGGAAGTTCTCCTGGATGATATCCTGTAGAGTGTTTTCCAACTTGGTTCCATCTTGCCTGTCACTTTCAGGCACACCAATCAGACATAGATTTGGTCTTTTCACATAATCCCATATTTCTTGGAGGCTTTGTTCATTTTTTTAAATCTTTTTTCTCTATACTTCTCTTCTAGCTTCATTTCATTCATTTGATCTTCAATTGCTGATACTCTTTCTTCCAGTTGATTGAGTCAGTTACTGAAGCTTGTGCATTTGTCATGTAGTTCTTGTGCCATGGTTTTCATCTCTATCTGTTCTTTTAAGGTCTTCTCTGCATTGATTATTCTAGTTATCCATTCATCCATTCTTTTTTCAAGGTTTTTAGTTTCTTTGCGCTGGTTACCTAGTTCCTCCTTTAGCTCTGAGAAGTTTGATCAACTGAAGCCTTCCTCTCTCAACTCGTCAAAGTCATTCTCTGTCCAGCTTTGTTGTCTTGCTGGCAATGAGCTGCATTCCTTTGGAGGGGGAGATGTGCTCCAATTTTTTGAATTTCGAGCTTTTCTGCATTGCTTTTTCCTCATCTTTGTAGTTTTATCTGCCTGTGGTCTTTGATTATGGTGACGTACTGATAGGGTTTTGGTGTGGGTGTCCTTTCTGTTTTTTAGATTTCCTTCTAACAGTCAGGACCCTCAGCTGTAAGTCTGTTGGAGTTTGCTTGAGGTCCACTCCAGACCCTGTGTGCCTGGGTATCAGCAGCAGAGGCTGCAGAAGATAGAATATTGCTGAACAGCGAGTGTTGCTGTCTGATTCTTATTCTGGAAGCTTCATCTCGGGGGTGTACCCCACTGTGTGAGGTGTGAGGTGTTGGTCTGCACCTAGTGGGGGATGTCTCCCAGTTAGGCTGCTCAGGGGTTAGGGACCCACTTGAGCAGGCAGTCTGTCTGTTCTCAGATCTCAGCCTCCATGCTGGGAGATCAACTGCTCTCTTCAAAGCTGTCAGACGGGGGCATTTACCTCTGCTGAGGTTTCTGCTGCTTTTTGTTTAGGTATGCCCTGTCCCTAGAAGAGGAGTCTACAGAGGCAGGCAGGCCAGCCTCCTTGAGCTGTGCTGGGCTCCACCCAATTTGAGCTTCCTGGCAGCTTTGTTTACCTACTTAAGCCTCCACAATGGCAGGCGCCCCTCCCCCAGCCTCGCTGCTGCCTTGCAGTTAGATCTCAGACTGCTGTGCTAGCAAGGAGGGAGGCTCCGTGGGCGTGGGACCCTCTGGGCCAGGTGTGGGATATAATCTCCTGGTGTACCGTTTGCTAAGACCCTTAGTAAAGCACAGTATTAGGGTGGGAGTTACCCGATTTTCCAGGTGTTGTGTGTCTCAATTTCCTTTGGCTAGGAAAAGGAATTCCCTTCCCCCTTGAGCTTCTCAGGTGAGGCGATGCCTCAACCTGCTTCAACTCTGGCTGGTTGGGCTGCATCCGCAGAGCAGCGCCAACTGTCCAACCCACCCCAGTGAGATGAACCCAGTACTTCAGTTGAAAATGCAGAAATCTCCCGTCTTCTGTGTCACTCACGCTGGGAGCTGGAGGCTGGAGCTGTTCCTATTCAGCCATCTTGGTCGCGCCCCGCTCCCCCCCTTAAATTGCAGTTTTGATCTATTTTTCTTGGGTATTTTCTTCTACTATTTATCCATTTTCTGTAATATTCTATAGGAATGATATTCTCCTATTTTATTTTTTCTTATGGTAATTTGTAAAGAAAGTTACCTCAATACATTTTTATTGCTTATATTAATGCAATTTGTTTTTTCTGTTCTTTCGGAAATTCAGAGAGCTCTTCTCAATACACAGAGCTCCCTGTCCTGTTCTTTTCATTAGACAGGGTTCCCCAAACTACAGGTTACAGGTAGAATCTGGCCCAGGTGTTGTTCTTGTATGGATGCCTGAGTTATGAGTGGTTCCTACATTTTTGAAGAGTTGTAAACTCTTTTTGAAGAGTTGTAAACAAATAAACAGCGATAAAAATGTGACAGAAACAATGTGACATTCAAAGCTAAAGTATTTACTATTTGGGCATATAAAATTTTGCCAGCTCCAGATACGGACTAAAAACTATGGCAGCTTGCTTTCTGAATTTTCATGGTTCTTCTTCTCCCCTACTTTTATCTGGACTTTCTCTCCCCTTCATCAATATTGTTTCAGTCTTATTTATATCTTACATCAGTTCCCAGGAGGTTGTCCCCAGTTTGGGCCCAGTCCTAGAGAGGAGACTTTGCTGGTCAGTTTTGAGTGTTTAAATTTGTTGTTCTGAAACTGATCTGCTGTGCTTTCCAGCATTAGCTGATACTTATTTTAGAATTATCCTGTTTCTAGGTTTGATGCTTCCCTTTGATGTTTCTTACACAGATGCAGACAACAAACAAATGATGGGGCTTTGGTTGTTTATTCACACCCACTTGTATATTAGGGTTCGAGGGCACGCATCATCATACAGGTTTGCAGCGAGTGGCTAAATGCTTTCAGTTTTCTACCTAGTAGTTCAGTATGTTTTCATGTGGGATTGAGGAAGATCAAAAAACCCTATTGCTACCACCCACTGCCACTTTCCTTTCTGAATCCAACTCACTCATTCTTAAATAATTTACCAAGTAGATTATATGAAATTTGTTTTGAGGAAAATGTTTGCCCTGAGTATTTCAGTATGTTAAATAAATCAACACATTCATATTGTTTCTGTTTTTTCTCCAGAGTCAAGTTCCCATTATGTAATCTCCCTAAAAGCTTTTAACAATGCTGGAGAAGGAGTTCCTCTTTATGAAAGTGCCACCACCAGGTCTATAACAGGTAAGTGAAATTGTTAATCTTCCTCTGACAAAGTAGTATTTGATTTATGGTGAAAAAAGAAAAACTAAAATAAAATACAAAGAAACAAAAATGAATATATTGTTTCATTATCCTCTGATAATCCTCAGAGAATTATTATCCTCTGAGTCTGATATGTACACATGTATACATGCGCACATATGCGTGCATTTTGTTATTTCTTTGGTTGTCAGAATTAAGTGGGAGGAATTCAGTTTGTAAATTCGCACATGGACTTAGAGAATATAGATCTCTCAGTCTGTTTCTTCCCAATAGCATCATAGTTTTGTTGCCCTGATACCATGTTTCCATCTCCTGAGCAGCTTGTCTCAAATCAATGCCATCTTTGTCCCTGCATAAAGGTTGCCAAATGCCTAAATAGACACTTGCTTCTCCACACAGTGTCTTTCAAACTAAGATGACAAGGAAGAGCTGGCCTTCGGGGGTAGTTTGCATTAGGCTGAGTGACACAGGTGGTATTGTCCTGAGCTGGGCCTCTGGGTCACCCAAGCAGTGCCCAGGGCCTCAGAACATTAAAGGGATAGCTGATTTAAGGCCTTGTCACCCTTAGGAATTTTACTGTTAGTTGGACTGTAAAGGCAGTACATAAGAGTAAAAGGGCTCAGGAAACTGAGAAAGAAATGGGTAAGATGGTGAGATCCAAACTATTTATGGAGGCTATTTGTTAGCATGCCTAGGCTTAATCCAAAATACAACGAGCAACACATTTGTATGGCTATTCAGAGTCCCTGGAGAGTCACTTGACTACTTCCCCAACCCCCTGCCACAGACTTATGTGTGAAATCTCCAAGTAAAGCCCAAGTTCCCTTTCTCATTAATACATTGAACCTGCCCCCTCACACCCTTCAGACCTCATTTAACTTGTCAGATATTGTCCCCTTAATGAAAACAAAGGATCTGAGATAGCAAGCACCAGAAAACATGAGATGTTACTGAAGTTTGAAATTTGGATGAGTTGGAAGAAATAGTTATAAAATAAATAGTGGAATCCCGTGGCTTCTACTTCCGCCCAAATTTGTGTGAACTGAAGGCAGTTTGTTTGCCAAATGTACAAGCTTCATTCGTAGACTGTCTTAAGAATACAATTGTTCTTTGAATTCATAATTGTTATGTGATGGTCTCCAGAATATACTGTCACTGTATTAATTTTAGTAGTATTATTTAAGGCAAAGTTGCTATTGTAGTCTCTTTGAATCTTTGGCCATTGTTTCCAGGTTTAAGTCCTTTCTAAAGTAGAATGCAAATATTTGGGCGGATGTCAGTATATTTATTTATCTGTGGAGACCATATATACCATTCATTGTATAATCAAAGGGATTCATGACTTCTCTAAAAGAGTAAATAACCCAGAGAATATTTACTATCAAATGTGTTATCTCCAAATATTGAGAGATGAGAAAAATTGAAGTTCAGGATACAAACTAAGAGCTAACATGATGGGTGTCTGGGATTTTAACTTTATTCTCTTGCTCTGCTAGCAACAATATTCTTTGAGAGCAAACAGGCCACTTTGGCTGTACCATTGTGTCCCATAATTTTCCTTTAGTGACCATCTCTGTCCTGCCTATAGTAAAAGATCCCCAGGAGATTCTCGTCGCCATGGTGACTTGGCACTTGTGATCAGGCCATGCAAAATGATACTACAGTCAGTCTTTTCAAGCTCTTATTCTCTTCCCAAAACTAATGGCCACAAGGAAGGACCACTGAGGTGGCAAATAAAAATCACTTTTCAATCAGAAACTGGTAAAGCTGAAAGAATTCAAATAAACTGAAAGTAAGTTGTTCAGAAAGAACCATTGGAATCATCAGCTTCATTCTTCTTAGCATTTGTTGCATTAATTCTAGCATATGACATTCCCAAAGTGGTTTCTAAAACACCAGTGATCCAGGCAATTTTTGTTTTCTGATGACTCAGATCCTGAAGGAACTGAGAATTGAAATAATACTAATAGTTGGAATTTGTGTGAGGAATTTTCTTACTGAAGAAAAGCCAGTTAAGTGGTTCAAGAAGAATGTGTGATTCCAGCCCTTTTCAAAGGAAAAAAAAAAAAAAACTTTTTCTGGAAGTGGCAGAATTATTTTATTTTGCTTTCATATGTCATGGAGAACAAAGGACAGATGAAATAAAAGGTTAAGAAAACTCGATTAATAAATGTGTCAGTGCCATGCAGAAGACATCCTCTATCTCTAAGCTTCTGCAAAGGAGTACCATGCACTGTCTTGAACAAGGGCCCGTATAATATAACTAAAAAATATATCACAGGCAATAAAACCTCAAGCTAGAATAAGCATCAGGCTATGGAGTTGTCTACACACATGTGCCCACAGATGTTGGTGAGCTCTGGAGCCTCATCCCATATTGGGAATATCAGCATTAGAGCTGCTGAAAGTCTCACCTGGCCAAATGCATTAGTTGTCTCATTTTTGCTGTAAAGCCCTTTATTTCTTGTTGTCTTAAGTACAAGATATCTTGAGCCTGGAGAAGGGAAGAGGATAAAAATCAGAAGACTAATAAAATACGCTGCTGAATTGATTTATTCTCAACTGCTTTATCAATGTTAAAATGAACTACAATCCACATGTAAAATTGCATTATTATTTTTAGAGTTCAATTTTTTTTTAGATAGGGTCTCATTCTGTTGCCCAAACTGGAGTGCAGTGGTGCAGTCATGGCTCACCATAGCCTTGACCTCCCGGGCTCAAGTGATCCTCCCACCTAAGTCTCCTGGGTATCTGGGACTACAGGTGTGCACCACCTACCTGGCATTTTTTTTTTTTTTAAGATGGAGTCTTGCTATGTTGCCCAGGCTGATCTTGAACTCCTGGCCTCAAATAATCCTCCTGCTTCAGCCTTCCTAAGTGTTGGTTTTACAGGCGTGAGTCACCACAGGCATCTAAAGTTCATTTTGAATGTTAATATAATGACTGAACATTCATGGGCACTTACCGAAACACCTGTTAGGAATCAAACGGATTTCTTTCTTAACAAAAATTCTGAGGCTATATTTTGTGTTTTACTAAACTTTTTTTTCAATTCTTTTGAATGTAGCCACTCAAAGTCAGTGTATAAATCACCCAGTAGTAGGAAGAGAAAAAAAATTGTGTAGCAACAAAAGAATGTGTTAAATTCAATTATTCAAATATTAATAGTTTCTGACCTGAGAGAAAAAGACTATTAATATATGCAATATGTATTAATAGCTGTGCTTGCTATGCATGATAATGCTGTGCTTTGTTGGAAATGCTCTATATCTGCATCAGACACTAGGTTTTTGTAACAGTTTAACACTTGAAATTGCCTAGTGCAACACAAGAAGTGAATGTTTTGTTATTTAATTTTAATTTGTTTAAACTTAAATAGTTCATATAACTAGTGGTCATTGTACTAGCACAGTTCTGGAGGAAGTGTCATGTAGGATGACAAGCCACACCTGAAAAAAAATATTATTCCATAAAATGGGAAAGATAAAACTTGGCCAAGGATAGAAATTTCTGGACTGTGTAAGTCCATCGGTAAAATACCACCCAACACCCTTCCTTGAAATTTGAGAGAAGCATTCTGGAACTGACTCCAAGAAACTCAATAACAATAGTCATGAATAGTATACTCCTTTAAGATCAGAAATAGCAGGATTGACTATTACCATTTCTTGAAAAAGAATCACCCTATTTCAAAACTTTATGAATGGCACCTGTGAAAAACTGTACAGTTAATATGTTTACCAATAAACCTGAATTAATAAAACAAAGAGGGTAATTCAGTAACATAGGTCAAAAAAGGAGTCTGTAAATTAGAGAACTTCCCATATGTATATCACGTTCTTCTTGTAAAGTCAGATAAAAATAGAAACAAGTAAAGCAAAGTAGCACCTGCTTTAATTTGGCAAAAATGTCTTCCACTGCTACACAAATCTGATGAATGATTGGAATACTTGTGGAGACTGCAACATCTTCTCTTTCCCCTTCATCATTTTATAAATCCATTTGAGTTTAAAGGATGCCTTAATAAAAATAGACATCAGAGAAAACACAGAAAGCCTGGGCTCTGTCATTAAATTTTAAACACAACTCTCTCTCTCTCTCTCTCTCTCTCTCTCTCTCTCTCTCTCTCTCTCTCTCCTTTTTTTCCAGTTTTTGTTTTCAGTTTTATATTTTGCTCCAAAGACCACAGACTAGTAAACTACTAAATAATTCATTGGAAAACAGGTGATGAATAGGAGATAGGCATTTGAAATGCAGTGGACAAAGTGAAGTAATCATCAAAACCTGCCAGCAGTCAATCCACTTTAAACTAGGTTGTTGAAAAAAATAAACCATGTATTATGCTGCTGTAGACACCCAACATTTTAGTAGGTCTCATCTCCCCAAATGTCATCATATGCCCAGTCTGAGAGTTACATTATCACATCTTATTATTTTTGTTAGAATATACACTACATAATATAAAGATATTTTTAAATGTAAATGTTTTAAGTATAAAATCAAATGTTCAAAGTTAGACTATTACTATGGCCACAAAATCAGCTTTCCTTATTCTGATATCACAGCATAAATATGATTACAAGGTGTTTTGGAGAATTTTGTAAAGACACACACATTATTATGCAGATTCTCATTATATTATGGATCAAAGCATGTATATACCTCAGTGCAAATCTCATAAGTCTGTAGGTAGTTAATCCTGTCTTCCCATCCAATAATATAAAATGTTAGGAATGTGGAATATGGGAACTCCTACCAAGACTAAAGTCTTAGCTAATTACTCTGTGGGAATGTGGGTAAAATCACACTTCTACATTTTCAAGGATTCCAGTCTAAGAAAGCCTGACAAATCAGGTGCTGTCTGAAACTTAATTATCAAATATATAATTGATCCATGGGATCATGTGTACCTGATCACTCTGGCTTTGTGCGATCACAGTCACACACAGGTTGCTGTGGATGTCGGGGTACTTTGTTCTTTATTATTTATTTATTTCTTGCCTAGGAAATGTGTTTGTGGATACAAGCTAAGCAACAACGAAAACATTAGGGAAACCCTATTAAGTTAGACAAGGGGGAGAAAATAAACAAAAAATTAGGTATTAGATAAACAATCAGTTTTTTTGTAGACAGAAATAAACCAGAACACCTTTCTTATCTTATTATTTTAAATTATGTAGTAATAAAACTGATAGATTCTATGACTATATCTTTTAAGAAGCAATGTGCAACATTTTAAAAATGGACTTTAAAATATATAAGCAGAAGTGACAGTCAAATTGATAAAACCACTCTAAGGGAATGAGTAAATTATAGAAAATATTCAATTACTTTTTTGCAATATAGCAATACTGTTTCTAATGTGTTTTCCGATTGAATTAATTACATTTTTTTTCTGTTCTTCTCATGTTCCCTTTCATCATTATTGCCATGCATTTAACTCATTGTGATGTGTTACCACTGATATTTATTTTTTAACGCTTTTATTTATGTATGTATTTGTTTGTTTCATTTGGTGGGTTTTTTAAACCCAGATCCCACTGACCCAGTTGATTATTATCCTTTGCTTGATGATTTCCCCACCTCGGTCCCAGATCTCTCCACCCCCATGCTCCCACCAGTAGGTGTACAGGCTGTGGCTCTTACCCATGATGCTGTGAGGGTCAGCTGGGCAGACAACTCTGTCCCTAAGAACCAAAAGACATCTGAGGTGCGACTTTACACTGTCCGGTGGAGAACCAGCTTTTCTGCGAGTGCAAAATACAAGGTGAAGTTCAACTTGATAGCATTAAATTTAAAATGAACTGACAGTTGTTTAATGCATTGTTTTAAACCCCTCCTGGACTGTTATGAGTCATTTTGTTGCTGTGTATCTATGTGGAAAAACGAAGTATTTTAATAACTCAATATCTGAAATTAACATGACAATAATTGTATTTTAGGGAACAATTTTAAGGCAAGGTAGGAAAACATCAAGCGCTGTAAAATGTTATTTGATTTTCACCAGATGCTGAGTTCATATAAATGATTTGATTCGGTACAAGAGAATGTCATTGTCCCTCGAAAATAGCAGAGATCTATGTTAATTTTCTGGATAGATTTTGGTATCTTTTTTTTTCCATTTGGAGTCTAGATTGATTTCCAAAGCGACCCTGTTAATGTCACAGAGACCCATCTTTCAGTGAATATAACTGGGAATAGATAACTTGAAGATATTTTTTGTAGCCTCAGCACTCTAAGCCATTAACATCTACTTCATTTAGCCTTGAAAACACCCTCATGTGGTAAAGAAAACTCACAATCCACACTCCCCTTTAGCTAATATGAATTCATTCACCAGCTCTCCGTTCTTGTCCAGTCATCTCACAGCCTCTTTAAGAGCTCCTCAGGGATACATGTTTGAGACAGTCATTACCACTTTCAAATCTCTATCAACCAGCCTCAGGGATCATAACAACTAGTTATATACTAAGATAATTTTGTTACCTCCTGAAACTGCTATGATTTTAGTATATATAGAAAATATACAAATGTAGACAAAAATGAGAAGATCAACAAGTAGTTGTCAAGAACCTACTATGTACCTAGAAATATACTACATCAGAGAGATGGTTTATTTTGAAAGAAAACATGGTGTAGTCATTGTTACTTATTATATATAGTTTTAGGATGAGTTATACACTCAGCTCTATGGATAAACTTAAAAGAATTCATAAGTTATTTGAGGGATACAATGTATAAAAACACATTTAGAACTTAAACCTTCACAAGATACTGATTGGGAATGAAGAAGTCAGTTTTGAAAATAAGAGCATAAATATCACCCAACAACTAAGAAATCAAATAGTTCAACCCTGGCCATCTGTCTCCTTCCTACTCCTTTTGTATTCTCTTAGCCACTCGATTGGGGTAGCTCTTGAGATTTTAGATCTCCTGATACTTTAGCCAATGTTCTTTTCACTGAACTACCATCCTCCTGAATCCAGCCTCAAGCTAGTAGTGATTTTGGGGGGATGAAAATATTTCGAGGGTGTTTTTAACTCCAGTCCTGGAGCTGTGGCTAAATCCCACCACCAATTCTGTAAGCTTGCCTCCCTCTGCCCATAGCCATGCTGGATCTTCCTCTGGTGTCTTTCAACTCTTAAATTCCATAAAATTCACATTTCATCATAAATCAGATTTTAGCTGAAACCATTTAAAGACAGTTTTCTTTGGTACTGCTGCCTTGTTAGGTGAGGTATTTGGAAAAACTCTCCAGGCAAGTCTAAATAGTATCATTGATATAATGTATGTAGTAAGTACCCTATCCATCTCCTTACAGTAGTAGATTTAAGATTCAGCAGAACTATAAATAAAGATAACATCATCAGAAAAGACAACCAATGAAACATATGAGACCATTAAAAAAAAAATCTCTTTATATAGATTACCTGATTCTCTAAGTTTACTTTTAAAAGGCACTTTCTCACTTTAAAAATTTTATGTCATAATTGCTGTACTTTGTAGATACATTCATTTCACAGAATGGTCATGGCGACTTTGCCAGAATGTGAAATGTTCTAAGGAATAATGATTGTTTTCTCCAGAATGGTTTGAGTTCCAAAATTCCTGAAACAAAGTATTTCAGTTGAATAGTTACTACAGCAGACATGGAATTACTGAATCTCACAAAGAGCACCTGTGAGGTGAGACCCAACCCAAAAAGATTTTAACTGTTCCTCTTCCCTTCATCTTCCCTGACAGAAGGTTTTCATTATTAACATACTATTCCCTCTCTCTCTCTTTCTCTCTCCATATATATCCACAACCTGATGTGAGGAGGGTTAGGGGAAACTGGAAAGATACACAATAAATTTAAATTTTACAATTAATGGTAATAGACTGTTTGAGTTTTCACTTTGTACTTTTCAAGCCAATGTCATATCTTTACTTCATCTCATTTCCACTACAGCTTTAAAAGGTAGGCAGGACATACACACGATATGAAACAAAACATACATGGAACCACATGACCTGGGCTCAGGGGTTGACTTTGCAACATCCTGTCATGAAACTTACTCTGCTCAGTCTCATTTTTCTCATCTATATGATGGAAATATCCATACTTACTGTAAAAACAATGAGATTCTTTGTAGTTAAGTATGAAGACAGAGGTAGGTGATATAACTTGACAGAAATTCCTCATTAAACTAGAGCTGAATCTCAGATGACCCCAATGGCATTATCCAGGGATTTCCCCACAGGAGTGCTCTTCTAGTTCCATTTAGTCCCAAATCAAGTTATAATACAGATGCTCATGGTTCAATTGTCTAAAACCCTGTATTAACTTTGCTGACCAAATGGAGATATTTTCTATATGTTTTTCTTTCAAGGTATTTAATCATATGATGTTTTATACAAATTTCTATTCAAAATATCCATTGAGTGTTGACTAGTGCTTACTAGATATAACATGGATGTTACAGAGGATATGAAGTTGTGCAGGATGCAATCTCAGCTCTCAAACTGCATATAACTCAATGGGGGGAGCATATAACACGTGCCTAAAATGACATACAACAAGAGACAATGCATGAAAAAATATATCTAAGATTTATTTAATACTTTCTCTGGGCCAAACATTATGTTTTACTTGTCTTAGTTTGCACTTTAATTAATGCTATGAAGTCAGTGCTATGGTTGTGTCCATTTTACACACAAGAAAAGTCTCAGGCTGGGCTCAGTGGCTCACGCCTTTAATCCCAGCACTTTGGGAAGCTGAGGCGGGTGGATCGCCTGAGGTCAGGAGTTCGAGACCAGCCTGGCCAACATGGCGAAACCCCATCTCTACTAAAAAATCCAAAAATTAGCTGGGTGTGGTGGGGAGCACCTGTAATCTCAGCTATATGGGAGGCTGAGGCATGAGAATTGCTTGAACTCGAGAGGCTGAGGTTGCAGTGAGCCAAGATCACGCCATTGCACTCCAGCCTGGGTGACAAGAGCGAAACTCCATCTCAAAAAAAAAAAAAAAAAAAAAAAAAAAAAAACAAAAAGTAAGGCTCAGAGAGGTACTATCTGGTTATTCTATGCTCACAGAGATAACTGGCCATGTTTTTCCAAAGTATTTCTAGGCTTTTTAAAAGATAAGCAGTAGCTTTCTATAAGGTTTTAGAGGAAACTCAGCAATTCATGGTATTACCGAATGCAAAGGTGTCAATCTAGAACACAAAGACGATCTTACTTGTTGGCCTCTCAAATGCCAGTGGTGTCTGTGCCCAGAAACTGTTTTTACTGAGATATGATCCTTCTCTCTTACCTAAAATATTTCTTATTGCCTCATTTCTCCCTTTTATTTCCATTTCTAAGACTTAGAGGTGTTCATGATCATGAAGGAAGGCAAAAGTGGAAGTAATGTATCTGCATGTCAGATACTAGCTGACCACTTTGTGTTTTATTTGATGGAATTTCATCTTCCTGATTATACCAAAAAATATTTGCATTTATTTAGGGCATATATTTTTACAGGTTTTTCTTATTTTTTACTTTTGAGACGGAGTCTCACTCTGTCGTCCAGGCTGGAGTACAATGGCCTGATCTTGGCTCACTGCAACCTTCATCTCCCAGGTTCAAGCGATTCTCCTGTCTCAACCTCCCGAGTAGCTTGGACTACAGGTGCATGCTACCACACCCGGCTAATTTTTGTATTTTTAATAGAGACAGGATTTCACCATATCGGTCAGGCTAGTCTTGAACTCCTGACCTCAGGTAATCCACCAGCCTTGGCCTCCCAAAGTGCTGGGATTACAGGCGTGAGTCACAGCGCTAACCTACAGTTATTTTTAAGAAGACTTCTGATAAATATTTGAGGTCATTGCTTTAATAGACTGGATAGGCACATCACCGAAAAGTTATTAGTACAGTTACATATTTATTTGGTGTTGTAATGAAATACACAATTTTCATAACTATAACCTAAGAAGGATTCATAGCAGAGTTTTTTTAAAAAAGATATCCCTTCCTACAGTAGTAAGGGTGAGATACATATGATATGAGTGGGGGAAAAGAGCTTTTCTTAATTATTTTAGACATAAATAGTTAATAACTGTAATAAGTTTTAAAATATTTAACTTTGAAGAAAGATACCTCATACCAAGCACAAAATGATATTTATAAGAGGATAGTCTCAATTTTTTTGCTTATATGGAAAATATACTTTAACATATTAAACCTTGCAGCATGTTTTTTCTTTATTACCCATTTTGATATTTTGAGTAAGCAATAAAGAACTATAATTTACTTTCTACTAAAATATCTCTAACTTGCCATTTAAAAGACAAAGAATGGATTCAAAAGACTACAGTAATACCAACACCGCTTTAAATACCAATGTAATCCTTTAGTATTTATCCAATTTGCTGTTCCTTCCTTGATCAATTGCTCCAGTTACCATCGTTAAATGTTTGTTTAATGTGAAGTCTACACAAGGAATGAAAACCACATGACACAGCATTGCTTTTGTCTCATGTTCTCTATAAGATGTAAATGGATTCTGGAAGCCCTAAAAGTTTAAACCTTAAAGGCTTTTTGAAAAACATGATAAGCAGTAGAACTCTAATAAATTAACTTTGTTACCAGTGGAAAATAATAATGATGGTCTATTTAAAATATACAACATTAAAACTTATGCAAAAAAAAAAAAAACAAACAGATTTTGATTATAAATGAATTAAGTTCAATGCAGAAAATTTCAAAACTCAAGTTGACAGAAGGAAGTGGAATTTGTCCTGTTGCTCTGGTTCTTTAATAAAGGTAAGTATTTAACTTTGAAAAAAGATATCTAAATACCAAACACAAATTGACATTTATAAGAGGCATAGTCTCACATGCCTGATCATATGGAAAATATGCTTTAACATGTTAGACCTTTCACCATCTCTTACTAGGAAAATTTTCTATCTAGTAGCCCCTTTGGACAACCATAATACCTAATTTTATTGGTTATATTGTAGATGGATAATCAGCCAGTGTGAACTGGTTAATAGATGGGAAGTCGAGTCAGTGCTATGCCCTACTTCTCTGCTGTTTGGGAGTAGATTATTTTTGTAGATTTGGGAGTAGATTATTTTATTTTTGTGCTGGGTTGTTTAACAGTCTTTTTCCATGTCTTGATTTACCAAGTTGATAGAGTTTATTTTTTATCTCTTTGCTATTTCCTACTTGTATAGTCAGAAGACACAACATCTCTAAGTTACACAGCAACAGGCCTCAAACCAAACACAATGTATGAATTCTCGGTCATGGTAACAAAAAACAGAAGGTCCAGTACTTGGAGCATGACTGCGCATGCCACCACGTATGAAGCAGGTATGTGAGGAAATGTCTACCTTTGACCCTTGGTAATCACATTTCCCAGGTTCTGTGGAAATTAGAACACGTGTTCCCTATGGTGTCTCAATTATACCTTATCTTATATAAAATATTGCATCCTCTATAGTTCATAGCATTTTTATATCTAAGAGTATTCTTCTCACACTAGAAAAATAAATGAATCTCCAATGGCTTAAATAATCTGCTTTCATGATCAATACATGGTTTTTTCAGGGTGTTAACTCAGGGGATCTGACTATAAATCTTCTTTTCACTACATTTAAGTAAAGAACAGAAATCTATCCATTGAACTCTGTCCAAAACAGTTGTGTCTTTGAATAATAGTCATGGTAGGTATTTCCCATCTTGAAAAAAAAAATAGATGCAAAACAAAACATTGCATTACAACTGAAGTCTCATGGATATTTACTGTGAATAACCTTGACTGGACATGGGAAGGAGCTTCCAGGTGGTCTTGTTCACTCTTTGGAAATGAGATAACGTAATAGAAGACCTTTATGCAATTTTAAATAGTTCATATCTAGGGTAATGCAATTCACTGTAATTTTTGCTGGTCACATTTACTATGGATCGTAAATGTAGAGTTTATAACCTTAACAAGGATGCAGTGTACTTGACATTTATAGTTCACAGAAATCCAACTTCTGGAGAATTGAGGGCTTAATATTTTTTTTATTGGTTTCATGATATATCATATTTCTGGGTAAACTACACCAATTTTCAAATTTTAAAAAATGCCAATAAAGCTCTTTCCTGGGTAAGTTGAATTTCTCTTTCCATTAGAATTTGTCCCATGGTATTGCAGTTCTAATTTTTTTCTCCAACTGTTATCTTAACTATTAGAGTTCTAGTGGGAATATTTTTACATATCTGTAGATACTTCTTTCAACAAGTAGATTTCTAGTTGACCTAATTAAATTTTAACATCCTATTTTTCTATTTTACTTAGTATTATCTCTTCTTCTCAGAATTCCACCCTAAATTCAGAGTGTTCACAGCTTCTTAGGGTGAATAAGACCAGCTGGATGAGATACATACTATTGGATAGAGTGCACAAGTAAACAGTCTGCTCTTCCTTTTTACTTGAAAGGAGATGAATGTAGATAAATGTGAAATAATAAGAAATCTGGCCTTCCCTGTGTGAAAGAGAAGTAGTAGTATTTTCATCTTAATACGAGCAAATTCATTCATTTTTTTCCTCTCATAAACATAAAATGCACGCCAACATCTGACTTGATATATGCACCCTATTGATTTCTCATCAACCACCTAGCCTTGTAGAGACACCAGTGGTGAGACCCATTACTAACAAAAAGATTTTAACTTTTAGAAATGTGGTTAGTATAAAAGATAATCATCTGGACAAAAGTGTAAATAGCACATAGATAGGATCCCTGAGTGATGATGAGAAGCAAGAAGTAATTCACAAGTGTCTGCAGGTTTTATAACTGTGAGAAGGAAATTCAGTGAATAAAATAACTGTAAAATTTGCTTCTAGTTCTGCTGTCAGATAAAGTTTGGGGCTACACCATTATGTGTTGAAATGGCTCATGATAAAGATACGAGTGACAGAAAAATTTTTGAAATCAAACATTTCATTCTGTCCAGATAATGAATCCTTCATTTGATTTTGGTTAACTGAAGTAAAATAAAAGTGACAGGAAGGACACCTTAAATAATTAGGACTTGGAAAGAGACAGGCATCAGCCTTATTATTCCTAGGCTATAGAAATGAAGAACTATTGGTCTATCCCCTCAAGGTGCTACCATAGCAATTGTTTGACTCCACCTTTTTTATTTCCTTGTATGTAGATTCAGTTTCACAAAAGAGAGAACATTATTGACATCTCTTGAGACAGGTGAAGGGAGAAGATGGGATAAGACTATAGAATTCCCAATCGATATTGCTACCAAGCTTTCAGGATACAGAGGAGAACTTGTTTTTCAAAGAGAAAAAACAAATCCTTGTTTAAAAGGAAGAGAGGATGGGATACTGGATAGTCCAAATAACAAATGCCCAATACAATTCCTATGGCTGAATTCTGAAACTTGAATGTTACCTTCCATTCATGTACTTAATAAAGAAATACAAGTATAGGAAAAATTGAGAGCCAAAGAAATCAGAGGGCAATGCTTGTCTAGTGGACCAAGATATTAATTAAGGGTTTTTAATAATGTTCATTTAAAATTGTCATGCTTTGAGATAGGAACTTGGTAAGGAGTCTATGTCTTTGAGAGAATTATTGTCCAATAAACAAGAAAAAGTATTTTTTAAAGCCCTGAAGTATTATCAGAAATATAATCACAAAATTGTGGACAAGTTGAAATCACAGCAAACAAAGTACAGATTCTGTCTGGAAAAATAAGAGGAAGTTTCACAAAATAAGTGACATTTGAGCTATGGCTTAGTTGAATCATCACATACTCATTCCAGGGATTTCCAAAGGATGGAAAACTCATGTGTAAAAATACCCAAGCAGGTGTCAGAAAGATGATGTGTTAAAGAGACACTTATGATTGGCTCAAAGCGAGTTGAACACAGTGTTCACGGGACAACAAGGGGAATGAAGTACATAAAAGAAAGTAGAATATAAATCCTAGAGGTCCTGGTGTTTATTTTTATTTATATTTAATCCAAAGAGAATGGGTAGACAACTAAGAATTTCTAGAAATCATTCCAGGTGGAACTCAAGAACTCAGGAGAAGAGCAAGCCAGAGGAATTCTACTTGACTTGGTAGGGATTATTGAAGTTGTGAGGGCCATATTATTTTCCAAATATTAAGGAACAGTGTGTAGTTCATATGATAATGCTAGACATTTAGGTCATTAATTCCAATACCAAATTTTTATTCACCAATATTCACATGACTTGAGGAAAAATAAGAGCTTGCACAGCACCTGAATTAGATAGGTTGTTAGATTTTTTTAATTAAATAACTAATTCTTCAATGAATTATGTTGTTAGCCAAAGTTGAAGAGTCACTTTATCCTTTTTGAATATGTAACAGATTCAGTGAAGCAATCTAATCATCATCGTTTGACTATTTTCTAAACAAACGTCAATTTGAATTTTAACATAGTTAAGACAAAACAGGCTATTTTCACTGGTAAAAAAGACAAAGATTTTAATTACTTCAATAAGTGGAAAATTCCTTGTGATGTTTGATACATACTAATCTAAGTTATTTTGTGACTGTATCTTACCTTCCCATTCATAGTCGGGAAAATATCCTGAATGACCTTTCTGTGAGAATAATCCTTTTTAAGGCAGCATTGTCTTTTTAGTATTGTGCCATAATGAATCTGCATTTCTTGCAATAATTTCCTGATCTGGTTTCATTAAGCCATATATATCATATTATATTACACCACATTTGTTATTTTATACTGTGTTAGTATATATTCAGTCTCTTGCTAAGGGATCAACTATACTGGATCTATGTTTTCTTCTTCTTCTTTCCCTCCTTCTCTTCTAATTCTCTTTCTCCATCCATCCCTTCTCCTTCTTTTTTGAAAATGTGAATATATTAAGTACATTGTCGAGCATTAAAATTAATTGCGTGTTTGGTTAACCTGGAATCCCAGTGACTTTGAGGATCAGGGTGTTGGAAAGAAAATGGTATTATAAATGGGAATGATGGATGTCTCCTCTATTTGGCTCATATTCAGAATGCTATTCAGGAAGAGATACTGGAAATACAGTGTTAATAATGTCCAGATTCTGCAATATATGATCAGCAGAAGCACCAAAGTGAATAGGGTGAAGATGAGTTCAGAATTCGAGACTGATTTCTAAATGTCTTGTCATACACAGAATTTTTATGTGGAGACCAAGAAATTCCTCCAGATCTCAAACATAGAGCCCAATATGTTATGAATCTGCCTTTGTTAGACTAAGGATAGCAAAGATGCCGTGGATAATAGACTTGCAGCATTGTGAGCTACCCAGAAGGAAAACTGTCTTCCAAAACATAGAAAGTGAGAGAGCAGATTGGAAGAAACCTGGAAGATGCTGGGCTAACTTAGCCAGTTTGCTGCCACCTTTAAATCTTTAAAATTGTGTTGAGTACAACATGTGGGAGAAGTAGCCTTAGGAGCAGGACTTTGTGCCATGTTATTTCATGCTGGATTAATACTAAGATACTCATAGATATTTTTTACCTCTTCTATTTTAATTTCTCTTGTGTGCCTTCCTGTTGGTTTAGAAGATGCCTAATATGTCACCTACCTAAGATATTTTGACCCCAGTTTTAACTCATTTTTGAAAACTTTTTGGCTTTTAAGGAAGTATAGAATTAGATGACATTTTTATTTATAAATGCCTACAGTTGTAACAGAATTCTTTTGAAGACATATAATCATCCAGTGTGGCAACATAGTGAGACCCATCTCTACAAAAATCAAAATTAAAATTAAAAATTAGCCAAGAGTGATGGTGTGCAACAGTGGATCCGACTACTCAGGAGGCTGAGGTGGGAGGATCACTTGAGCCCAGGAGGTTGAGTCTGAAGTGAGCTATGATTGCACTGCTGCACTCTAGCCTGGGTAACAGAGCAAGACCCTGTCTCAAAAAAAATAAATAAATAAAAATAAAAATAATTAAAAAACTAAAGAAAGATATGTAATCATCTGTCTCACTAAGTATACATTTCTTCCTTCTTATAATGATTCTCATATTTTTAGTGTGAGCCCACTTGAAATACCAGTTGTACTTTTCTCCTTTATATTCATACATACTCTCTTCTGCTCTCTAGAATCACACCTTGGGAATCATTTGATTTCCATAAAAATTATTAATTTTTGTACCCTTGTTTGCTTATTTAATTCAAATCCTTGAAATAAACTGTAAATGACAAAATAGAAATGATATACTTCTCGATAGATTCTGAATGTCAACATCATGATGAAAGTTGCACCAATGTTTATTTTCTTTCACATCCAATGACAAGACCTTGTCTCTGTCTCACCTCACAGCCCCCACCTCTGCTCCCAAGGACTTGACAGTCATTACTAGGGAAGGGAAGCCTCGGGCCGTCATTGTGAGTTGGCAGCCTCCCTTGGAAGCCAATGGGAAAATTACTGGTAAGCATCTCCACTTTCTCTCCCAGCATAGCTCTCCCTTGGCCTGTAATTGCTTACCCCCTACGTGAACTGCTCCTGCCTTTCGTGTGGCATTTTTCTGTTTCTACATCTCAGCTGACTCCGTGACCCTTTCTGATTGTCTCTTCTTTCCCCTTTTGACCATGGAATTCTTCTAATGGTGCATGTAAACACACACACACACACACTCTTCATTTGATTTGCTTCATGGTATGTGTATTTCAATTAGAATAGATCTTTTTCTTTTTCATTCTCTGAAGCATTAAGACAACCTTCTAATGGAGTGCCCCTGAGTATAAATGTCTATAAAGAAGCTGGTTGTTTGGCAATTATGAAACACAAAAGATGCTTAATGACTATGTATTTTTTTTTATATGGCACATAAGGAGGTTTGGGGATTTTTAGTTTCTCACTTAGGTTTTAGCTTCTTACTTAAATCATACAGTTCACAAAACACTTAATATTGACTGACAGAAATTGAACATAATGAATATTTCACAGTGACAGATTTTATTTTGCCAAATATTGCTGATTACATCAATGCCTAATTAAAGCATCCATTAGAAGCCTGTAATGTTAATTTAGTATGAAAAATATAATGGAGTTCTATCAGAGATTTTGCATTTAAATGATCACTCTAGGCTTTTAATAGATGTCTCCATAGCATATAATTTTTATGAAAAATATTGTATAACTCAAAATGTGAACATTATAGTCTAATTAACTTGAACCATTGGGTTAGGAACATGTGAGAGTCACTCCTTTTTCCTTCTTTTTTTTGCATACAAGAGCTGGATAGCATTATTATAAATTAACAAAGTAATTCAGCCATCCTGTGATGCAGAGAGATAAGCATGGAAATCATATTTTCAGAAAGCACACTTACTTTATGTAATTTACTTTCTGAATTTTGCAAAATGAAAAGATAATGTGAAAATTCCAAATGTGATTGAAATTTAAGTTGAAGATTTGTTTTCTCTAGGAAATTGCTCTTAGCGCAATAGCAAACAGAATTTTTATTTGAGCTGACTAATATGGAAAAAGAAGAGAGGCACAAAATTTCCCCAAGTTCTTATATGTTCACTTGTCAGTGTGCCAGGCCTTTTAAAACTGAGACTGGCTCATTCCAATTTTCTTTTTTTCCTTCTCATTGTTATAATCTCTTTTCATTGGTTCTATGGCAGTACTTGTGTAGCTTTGGATTTGTTTATATTTTATTTTGTTATAATCAGTTATTTATAAGCTTATGGAAAATCAACAGATAATACGTTTGAGGAGAAAAAAACAGAATCAAAGCTGTCTAAATAAAAACAAGTTCTAATATAAAAAGATATGTTTTTGGCGAAGGAAAAAACAAGTCATATTCTTCACTCATTTGAATTCTCCACTCTTATTTAAGTAAATCTTGTCAGTCAATGTAAACAATAGAATAAGTTTTTAACTCCTAAAGAAGGCTTAATTTTCCTCTTCAGGAAAAAAAAATAGAAGTCTAGCTCGTATTGAGAAATGAAAATTAATCTAAGCAATAAAATTATATATGCCAAAATCACAGTGCATATAAAAGAAACTTTGTCCACATACTTTACTTAGATATTTACTATTATATTCAATGGATCTTTCTATTAAAAATCCATTCTCTCACAATGGAAAAATAAAAGTATGGGAGACAATACTTTTGCCTTTAAAAGCCTGGCTCATTTATGAAAACAAAATTGTATTATCAAGTTGAGATATTTTGACTCAATTTAACAGGGAGCAAACACTAAGAACCCTTAAGAGAATTTCTGTGTCATGTGTATTTTGATTTCTTTATTCAAATTACTTCCAGAAAATAGAATGATAAAATATTAAAAATACTACACCACTAAGCGGAGGGCACAAATTTGCTATTCTCAGCTTCCTGTAGAATTATAAAAATTATTAATAATAATAATAATAATAAGTAAAACAAAAATGAGCTCTTTCTCATTTTTGAAAGATGTGGCCAGGTAGACGTGTACCAAGGAGTGATGTGCTCTCATGTAACCTCTGTATTTTTTTGTTTTCCTAAATCCTTCATGTGTATGGCAGGCAGTAGAGCAGGGTAGTTAAGAACTGAAGCTTCTAAGGGAGACACATGAGGAATTCATTTAACATCCTTGAGTCCCACTTTCTCACTTTCTCATCTACAAAATAAAGATAGTAATAGAACCACACTAGAAGAATTGTTATAATACAGTGCTGAGAAAAGTCCTTGATACCCAGTGAGCACTGAAACAAATCGACTATTTTTATTCCAATTTGAAATCCATTCTAGGGTGAGGCTTTACTAATGTGCTTTATACAGAATCCAGATCATCAATTTTTAAATATAAGTACTCACAAAGATTAAACAAAAAAGAAGTAAATTCAGATAATCCCAGTGCCTAAATTCTCTGACCATAAACTGGCAAGTTAGGAATTTGGACGGCCATTTTCAGAAGAAAATGGTTCAAAATACATTAAGCATTTATTTTATGCTTGGCATTCTTCTAAGATCTTTAGTATGGTATAAGTGATTACATATTCCTATTATTCCATTTTGAAATGAAAAGCTTAGGCCTTTCCTGAGTAAATAATTTGCCCAAAGTCAAGTAAGCAAGATGTGGCAGAGCCAGGATTTAAAACTCAGGTTTATACTTTTAATTATTATACTATGTTTTGTGCCAACTTATTAGCATTCTACTGGGCTAGATCAGTGATTTGCAGCTGATTTTTAATTTAATTCATATGAGAAGGGACTGAGCATGGTAATTTTTAAAAGCTTCCCAGGTGACTTACTGTATAGCCAGAGATGTGAAACATAGGCCTAAATAAATGCAGTGCCCAACAATATTTAAGACCAGAGACCAACACAGATAGAAGAGTTAGGTCTTTCAAAGATTGTTTTCTTATTAATACAGTCTAATATGTAAGGTTATATTCTATTTTTCTGTGTCATTTGATAGTCTAGTTTAATTCGTCTCCCGTTTGTAAAATCATCAAAGCACTTTTCTTCCCACTGCCAGGATATAGCTTCTCAGTCTGATTTGCAGAAATTTCTTCCACTTGCTTCTTAAATATTGCTTTCCAGAAGGCAGAACATTTTATTCCCTTTGTTACTTTCTCTGGAAAAGTATCTATAGCAGAGTTAGGAATTCTGAGGTTTAAAAAAAAAAAAAAAAGAAAGAAAGAAAAAGGGGCCAGGCACAGTGGCTCATGCCTGTAGTCCCAGCACTTTGAGAGGCTGAGGTGGGAGGATCACCTGAAGTCATGAGTTCTAGACTAGCCTGGCCAACATGGTGAAACCCCATCTCTACAAAAGGACAGAAATTAGCCAGGCATGATAGCAGATGCCTGTAATCCCAACTACTGGGGAGGCTGAGGCAGGATAATTGCTTGAACCTGGGAGGCGAATGCTGCAGTGAGCAGAGATCCAGTCATTGCATTCCAGCCTGGGTGACAGCGTGAGACTCTGTCTCAAAAAAAAAAAAAAAAAAAAAAAAAAGCGACACTTGGACACAGAGAGTAAGTATACAAGTACAGAAAGGTAGTGAGAAACCAGTACATTTGTTCAACTTGTGTGGTTATATAGAAATGTATAAGGTAAGACTTCAATGATGAATTTATTATCTCTCAAATATACCAAACATACACATCCCAGTGAAGTTGTTTGTTTTCCCCAAGGCCATTTTTTAGACTTTTGAATGATGAGGTCTATTTCTATTCTCCATCTCAGTTCTTAAATTTTAAGAAAAGGGTAGGCTTCGCCACATATATAAGGAATTTGCTCAGATACAATTTGGAATTGTCAGAAACTGATGTCTGCACCTTCAACTTTATTTAGTTTGATCCCAGAGCTGTCAATTTTAAACGCTTTATCTTGGTAATTTTAAATTCTTTATCTTGGTAAGCCTTTTAACTTCGAAGCTCTCAACATCTAAAGATATTCATATCTTCATCACTGACATCACAACAAATGCCAAAAATGTACAGATCCCACATATCCATTATGTCCCTGACCTTGTTGATCACAGAAATCATTTGGGGTACAGATTACTGAGGTTACCCTTGACCTATAGTATTAGAAGCCTATTGTTGTATAGCAATATTCCTGACCTTGATCACAGAAATCATTTGGGGTACAGATTACTGAGGTTACCCTTGACCTATAGTATTAGAAGCCTATTGTTATATAGCAATATTATCACAAACTTAGCAGGTTAAAACTGCACATATTTGTTATCTTATAACTTTTGTGGGTCTTGAATCTGAGCACAGTTTAGCTTTGGGGTCTCTTACAAGGCTGCAAATTGAGATGTTCACCTGGCTGAGGTCTCATCTTTGGTTTCACAGGGGAAATAGTTGCTTCTAAGCTTATGTGATTGTTGTTATGATTCATGTGATTCAACAGCCGGTATCTAACTGGCTGTTGGCCAGAAACCACCCTCAGTTCCTGCCACAAAGTATTCTCCGTTGGGCAGATGTCTTCATCAACGGCAAAAGAAGAGAGTCGGGTATCTGCTAGCAAGGCAGATGTCATGATCTTAAGTAACACCATTGTGAAATTGATATTCCATTGCATTTCCTGTCTTCTATTGGTTAGAAACAAGACTTAGGACCCATCTACATACAGACAGAAAGGAATACACAAAGGCATGCTATTACTAGAGGATGAGGATAATTGGTGGTCATCAAAAATTGTTCACCACATGTATTAAATCAACATATCCTGTCTTGGGGTCTGTATTTTATTATCTGTACCTATCCTTCAGGTAACTATTATGATTATGCAGATTTGGGAAATACCGAACCTAGGGGAAAGGTGAAAGTCAATATAAAATACATGTAAGTTTTCAGCATTTGTCAAAATTTAAGAGAAATGGTCTTCCAGATGTTGGAGATTGTAACATTGCTTAATCTTACATAATCAGAAGGACAAAATATCCAGTGACGTATCCCCCAAGCCCAGGTGTAATTCTATAAGGCACTATAGGATTAAGTGATGAGTGATACAAAATGGTACATGTGTTTTTACTTTATTGAAGTGTGTTACAATGTTTGTGGAGAGGAAATTTGTGATTGAGGAAGGTTTCATAGGCCAAATACAGCTTAAAATACACCTTAATGGATGAGTAGGATTTGGATGGAGTGAGGAAAGGGGGAATGGTGTGGGAATAAGCGGGAAGGAAGAATAATCATGGTATGGAGAACAGTCTTCCTCTAAGCGGGGGTTTGTGCTGAGATGTACGTAGTGTGCATGGCTATTTTCTGAGTTTGAGAACCCTCTGACATAACCCATAACCACTGCGAAGACCCGTGGGTGAAGATCTCCAGTCCAGCTGGGACAAGAGGGACTCAAAAGGAAAGAATAGGTAAATCAAAGGAAGACACTTGCTCTTAAGAAAATGACTTACAAAGAATGTATTTGATGCATACATAAATGAGGTACACTTATAGCCTATGTTATATAGATAGCATTGAAGAATTGTGGCAGAAATGGAGATCAGCACGACATTTGTTTATCAATGACACCTATCATGAGTGCCTTTACAATATTATCTGACAACAAAACATAAAAGTTGTTAATTAATATTTTTAAATTAGAGCTAGGTCACAAATTGGTTAAGTATAGTGTTAGAATATAAATATGTGACAAGAATCCTTGGATCTTGGGGGTACATATTAGACTGTCATAACTGAGTACACACAACTAGCATTCAAGTAACATATCCCCTAACACAGAAAATAAATAATACTATCTAAATATAGGTTATTAATATCTAAGATAATAACCAGATCATGTACAGTTATCCAGCAATACTTATTTATTTGACAAGCTAGACCGGACTGGGAGAAATAGTATACTGGTAAAGAATCCCATACATAGTGTGGTGGTGAAGAATGTTGCCCAGACATTTTACCAATCAGCTTGGGTCACCTGTGGCTTCATCATCTGTGAAAGGAAAGCAACATGGCCCCTGGCACCCTCACTAAGTCATTATAGTGATCAAATATGGTCATTTATTTATATTACACTTCAAACATGCATGGCATTTTATACCTTCCGATACATTTTTATTGAGCACAAGTCAAAATAAATGTTATTTATTTTCATCAGTGGACTACAGGGAAAATTATACAGACTTGTTATCTCTGTTTAACATTTTTCATCATGCTTTCATATTAGAGCAAACTAATAATCAGGATTTATAGGTAGCAGAAAGCACACATTTTTAAATGTGGCAGATATTTTTATTTCTAATAGCTTATTCTATTTTCTGATTCTGTACATTGCAGCAATGATCTAATCCTTGCATTATGAAAAAAAGACATTACAGAACTACTGTAGTTTACAGACTGTGGACATATAATTATTGTAAATTACATTTGGAAAACATGGGTATTTGGAAACAGAACTGCAGCATGTAGTACAACAAATTAAGTCACATTTGTCTATGCAGCTTACATCTTGTTTTATACCTTGGACAAGAACATCCCAATTGATGACTGGATTATGGAAACAATCAGTGGTGATCGGCTTACTCATCAAATCATGGATCTCAACCTTGACACTATGTATTACTTTCGGATTCAAGCACGAAATTTGAAAGGAGTGGGGCCACTCTCTGATCCCATCCTCTTCAGGACTCTGAAAGGTTTGAATACTTTCCTGTTATGCTTTTCTTCTCCTGTGGGATTGTTATAAAATAGCTTTGCAGTCTGTGTTAGAAACAGCCCTGTGCCATCTCTTGTTGGCAACATGGCTGTAGTGGACATTTAAAATAAATTAAAATGTATCTTTTTATGCTCAAAGCCAACATATCAAAGAAAGATCTGCCATCAGCACATGGCAAACATATTTAACCTGACTTTTTTCATTTAGGGTCCTTCTAGAAGTTTGTATTGATGTCATGTATATTGGTTCTATTCAAAATATAATGAAAAGCTTCAGTCATTTTATATAAGGGGATAAATATTAAAATGCATTGAATTATGTGAATAGCATATTATTTTCAACTTTAGGCATTTCCTTTCAGGTACTATTATCCCTTATATATTAAATAAAATTTGGATATGGCAAGACAGAAAGTTCCAAAACAAACAAAAAAGTGTATTTATTGTAAAGTGTCAAGGTAGAAACTATAAAAATATTTGCAATATGATATCTAGAAGAAAGATATCCATACAGAAAAACACTAAAGCTAAATAGTAGTGATTACATCAAAATATTTCCATATAAGTACTTACTATTTTAGAGCACAGTATTATTCTTCTGGGGGCAAATGGTTTGAAGAGTCATTTAACAATTGAAAATAATTTGAAACATTCAAATTATTTTGAATGTTTAATTTTGAACGTTTATTCAAAATTTTTGAATGTTTAATTCATATAACAATTGAATAATTTGAAATAAGTTTCACAGCTAATATTTGAAGTTGTGTATTTAAGGCATGATATGTGTTGTTCTAAAGAAGAATAACTTAACTCTTAAATCTGTGATCACATCATACCTCTACGACTGGCAGAAAACTTAATACATGATAGTAAACTAAAAAATTAGAAACACATGAATGATTGTTATCTCACGCAATTGTTTGACACACTAGAAGAAGAGTCTTAGAATAACTGTATAGCCTATTCCTCAATTCTTCTAGGAAAGGTACCCTAGTAAATAAGAGAGTTCAGAATTCTGATGAGTGAGCTATTCAAAAGCTGGGTTTGGGTGGCAGCTAATCTGAAAGTTTGCCAACAACACACAAGCAAGCATTCAGCCAAAGCTTGCATGACAGTTCTTAATGACAGAGAAGTTGGGAGGGAGGTAGGATAGAAATGATCTAATCTTCGTCTATCTAAATTTTGGGGACTTCATATCTCAATCAGGTTTCACTCCAAATGAGCAATCAAAAGGCAACTGGTTATTCATTTTGTAGCAGCATGAAATGTAACTAGATCGTATTTTGCAAATGCTTCATTTTTACCTATAGATGAGTGCCAAATTAATTTCATACTCATAATGTTTGCCAACTGAGAGATCTGAGGAAAGGGTGAAGACGATGTAAGGCATCCAAATGTGTTAAACAGCAGAGGGATGAGTTATAAGATTTGCAGGCCCACAAGCCATCCTAGGGATTGTTTAATGAGCTCAGTATTTCATTTGGTACTGTTTATCCTAAGTGTCCGAAACACATCTCGAAAATTATTTTCAAAACTAAGAACGAGTTCAGGAATTTGTTCTATGACATAATAATTCAAAGAGTTATTTCTAATACCCTGATTTGATGTTTAGTGTTGTCTACCCTATATGTCATGCTCGATAATAGTAATTCTATTTTAAATACATGTTGCTCATATGCTAAAATAAGTTTTTGATTATTTAGAATTACTCCGAAATATTGATATTGGTCACTTTTATTAATAATTTTATACATGCATGCATCTTACAAGACACCTACAATGACAAATGTTCTAAGACAAATAAATTACTCATCATAAGAGATTTAAAGCTACAACATAAGTGTTTTAAAGATTTAGTGTAGAGCTAAATCTACACCAAAGATAAAATCATGCTATTGCTCTCTGATTTAAGATTTTCAGTTTCCAAAGCTGCACCAAAGAATACTCTGTTCATCGGCACGTAACTTTGTTTGCCCGAGACAAAGGCTTAGATGTCCTGAAGCTGAGAAAGCTCCCAGTACTCTACTGGGTAATGGGCAAGTGTTTCATAGTAACACTTACCCCAGGCAGGTGTCCACAAACTTCATTCCTTCATATTTAGCCTTTGCAATGATCGCAGCATTTTCTTCTAGAGGCTAGCATTTAGTCTTTTTGGTATTAACAACCAGTCAGAGAAGCACAGGAAACTCAGTCAATAATCACTGTTTAATTAAAAGGACGTTTGTAATTAGAAAGGGATTATCTTACTACAAACTTATGTAGGTACACATATATAATGTATCTAATTCTTTCTTTGGAATGTTAATGAAAAGAGTCTTGACCTTGATTACTTGACCACATAGGACTCTGCACATACCCACCTTCTTTCCACAAATCCTCCCCAGGGTCCCATTGAGATACGTACACACTGTCAAATTATTGGAAGACTTATGTCTATCTCTGCCCTATCCTGTGGGTTTTTCCTGCTAACAAAGTATACTTCTCCATGCTGGCCTATCAGGTAATAGAGAGGAAGGATGCTCCCAGTGGAGCAGACCACAGAGGAATCTGGTGGAGGGAGGGAGTCACTTCCTACACACAAAAGAGTGATATTCAGCGTGAAAGCCCAATAGAGTACAGTAAATTCTCTGGGCATCCTTAGTCATCATTCTGAAATGTGTCTCTCTCCTATCTAAGAATATAGGACTGAAAGCTTTGGACCAGAAGAGAAAAAAGTTCTAGTTGTCAAATTCTTTTATGACAAAAATACATGATTTTTCTTGACAAATGATAGAAACATATGATAGAAAAAAATCAAAGCACAAATGTAAGTCATTTTTGTCTCTAATAAAAGGTAGTTATGAGAATCTATATGGTCCCTGTTGGAAAATACTCTTCAGTAGATAACATTTTGAGACATTCAAAATTTCTCAAGTTCTATTTAGTGCAGCTTTGCTAGTAGAAAAATAAATTCAAAAGTTAAGAATGAGAATGGGTTTGTCTATCATAACATGTAGTTATTTATCCCTTGCTAAAAATATCTTAGACTGCAGACAATGCATGTATATGATTAAAGATAAAGGGCAGACGAGGAATGGAAATGAGATAAGGGTGGTATTCTCATCTTTTTTGACATAATTCTAAAGAGTTCTCACCTTAATATGAGATGCTGATGAGGATAGTTTCTTAAGTGTGTCCCGATCTGGCTGCCAAGCTGACATACTTCCTGGTTATGACCTGGTTGTGACTGCACTTATGACCTTGACATATCCTGTCAAGGATCAGGTCATTGTTGCTGGAGACCTGATACAGTACTTCCAACAACATACTGTCCTTTCTCCACAGCTGTGTTAGGATCTCAGTTCAAAATCCTATTAATGTCCATAAGCTACATATAATGCAAATGCCTGTCAAAAGCACCTTTATCGATACCATAATAAAACACTATAATAAAATGTATTTGAGAAGCCATTAATTTTCAATGGGAAACAGAAGAGAAACTCTAGATACAATTAAATTGTGGTGATTAAATAAATTAAATGGCTGGTAAACATTTAAAAAATGTTTGTTAAATCTTGACAAGGTACAAGATTTCATAAAACTTATTTAAAACTTTCAGAGAGCACCAAATTCTAACCACTAGCCCATCAGTGTCAAGATAAAAATTCTGCAGCTCTGCTATGCAGCATAGTTCCTATAAATAATATAACTGTATTATGTACTTAAAATTTAGTAAGATGGTAGATCATATACTGTGTTTTTACCACAATAAATAATAATAAAAGGGGTGGGAGGAAACTTCGGGAGTTTAGGGGCAAGTCTGTGGCTTCCAAGGTGGTGATGGTTTCATAAGTATATCCTTACTCTCAAGCTCATTGAATTGCATACATTAAATATGGGCAGCTTTTTACTTTTCAACTGTATCTCAATAACTTTTTAAAATAATACTTATAGAATTGTAAAATAATAAACACTGGCCGGGCGCGGTGGCTCACGCCTGTAATCCCAGCACTTTGGGAACCTGAGGTGGGTGGATCATGAGGTCAGGAGATTGAGACCATCCTGGCTAACGTGGTGAAACCCCATCTCTACTAAAAATACAAAAAATTAGTCAGGCATGGTGGCACATGCCTGTAGTACCAGCTACTTGGGAGGCTGAGGCAGGAGAATCGCTTGAACATGGGAGGCAGAGGTTGCAGTGAGCTGAGATCGGCCACTGCATTCCAGTCTGGGTGACAGAGCAAGATTCCATCTTAATAATAATAATAATAATAATAATAATAATAATAGTAGTAGTAGTAGTATAAAAATAATTGTATATATACCATTTTCCAAATAGTAATTCACAATTCAAAATCTACTTATCAAGATATCTTTTCATAGAATATGCCTATATGTTATGTTTAAATGAAAGAAATTATAATTGATTTCTGGTTTAGAAATCTTTCTTAGGATGTAATAGACATAAACCCTGTTCATCTGAAAGGGGCTTTCATTAACAGAATCAATATTTACATATTTCAATTCTAAACATTCTTATTAGACAATGATTTGTGCTGCTTTATTTAGAAAAGGAAGGATCACCACCTGTAGGGCATTTAAGGTATTTTTCAAACGATGATTGATGTGCTATAATAGCACCACATCAGATGAGAGACTATATTATCAGGTGATGCCTATTATATTTTCTCTATGTGAGTTTTACTGAGACATGTACAGGAAGCAATCGGCAAGTGTTGTATCCTATCTATCAAGTTTGAATGGAATTAAGTGAGTTAAATATGCCCGAAAGACTCAAAACTCAAAGACGGTCAAGTCTAGGTAAAAATAATTCTTTTTTTCTTTTCTTTTTTTTTTTTTTTTTTTTTTTTTTGAGACAGAGTCTGGCTCTGTCGCCCAGGCTGGAGTGCAGTGGCCGGATCTCAGCTCACTGCAAGCTCCACCTCCCGGGTTTACGCCATTCTCCTGCCTCAGCCTCCAGAGTAGCTGGGACTACAGGCGCCCGCCACCTCGCCCGGCTAGTTTTTTGTACTTTTTAGTAGAGACGGGGTTTCACCGTGTTAGCCAGGATGGTCTCGATCTCCTGACCTCGTGATCCGCCCGTCTCGGCCTCCCAAAGTGCTGGGATTACAAGCTTGAGCCACCGCGCCCGGCCTATAAATATATTAGTAATTGATGGAGGGAAGCTTATGAAGGTCTGCCTTGGTCAAAATATCATATAATTTTCATAAATGTGATAATACTAGAGATTTACCTCTTATTTAGTTTCATTTGATTAGCAGGAAAAAAAGTCATCTTTAAAACAAAATTTAGCGAGTTTGAAATTTAAAATTTTTATATTTTTAAATTTAAATTTCAAAAAGTCATTTTTAAGACTATTACTTATAAGTCATCCGAAATTGTCAACAACTCAAGAGCTATCTTCACAAGGGCTAAAGATTTACCAAGATATTTAGATTATATTCTACCATATTTATGATAGCCAATTATTTTACCCAATCGATGTGAGAATTGGTGAAGTTGTTTAAAGAAAAGCCACATACAAGACAATAGCTTCCTGAACTTTCTTAACTATATATATATGGGTGATAATTACTTGGTAATTGTGTGCGTTTTTTTTTACTGTTAATTCTAGTTTTAATTAAATTTATGTAATTGTTCTGAGTTTATGTTTAGAGGGATATGAAAAGTAAGATAATTTTAGGATAAATTTGTACAGCAAAAACATTATTTTCAATTTTTTTTCTCTGAATGCTTATTTAATAGAAATAAACATGCAAGTTTGGGTCATTATCAGTTTTATTTCAATAGGGCATTAACCTTGAAATAAAAACCTGCTAAAAAGAACTGTTGGTTTGATATGTCAGCTTTCTTGCTAGGAACTGTCAAAGTCTAATAATATTATTTCTTTTTTCCCGCACAGTGGAACACCCTGACAAAATGGCTAATGACCAAGGTATGGTGGCTCAATCTGTCATTTTGTGTTCCTTGAATCAATCCTGTCTGTTAGAAATGTCAGTCATCACTTTATATTCCTCTTTTCACCTGGACCATACACCTGATGAAGCAGACACTGGCGTGATGATTAATCTTGTTAATGAAGTTCTGCTTGGCTGAGGCTGCGACTCTGATAAGGAAGATGTAAATTTTCTTGAGAGGAAATTGTTTTGTCTCTATTCTGAAGGACCAATTAAAATGTCAAGCTTCTTTGTATGAAATAAATTTTTAGTCTCTGTCTGCACTTCTGAATAATTCACATTAAGTATAATTAAGCTCAGCATAATTTTCAAGCTGCTCTTGCACCCTTTCATGAGCTATGGATTAAAGTTCTATAGCTCTACAGACAAAAACCGTAAATTATGTGTGATTTTCCTCTGTAATGAACTCCTTTTAATATATCAAATCAAAGTTGGGTCAACTTTTTTAGGGCATTATTGTTGTTCATTTTGAAGCCAGAAAGCTTTTATTCAGTGAATCAGATGCTCATTTGACTCAGAGTACAGTATTTTCTCCCTTTTCCTTATTTATTTACTAAAAACTGATTTGTGTAGAGAAACAGGGAAAGTTTTACACAGAGACAAAATGGAGATAAATAAGAGTTATCCATTAACTTATAAGTAGATTTGAATTTACTATTACCGTGATTTGTAGGCTGATTGATAAATTAGGATTCTATTATCTTTACACGAAGGACAATTAGTAGAAAGCTGAGGGAGAAAATGAATAATGTATGAGTTTTATTTTTTTCAGGATGTTATTTTCTTTCCAGAAGAGTTAGGAAATACTATAAACTGGTCGTAGTCAGTGCTATCAGTATTTGTAGATTGAGAAAAAAAAAAAAAAAAAAAAAAAAGAGAGTCCATAGTTCATATAGTTTGTTTCCTTCCTGCTTTGGACATCTACTGTGGGCAGAACTTAACTTGCAAACATCGTGTCTCATAAGGCACCATGTTGTGAGATTAGGGGAATGCTTTCTTTCGACATTAATACTTTTTAACTTTTGACAAATATTAAGCCTCTGGATGCTAGCTCTCCCTAACAGCAGAAGGCTGCCTACATGACTAGCATATTCTCCAGTGGTCTTGTGTTTACATTCTTCTCTGGCGACGTATGCTATGCAGCTGCTTAACAGAACATGGCTAAGAGTTTACATGTGGAATAATTGAAATGAGACTGTGTACAGCAATGCCTACTCAGGGTTAAGATTTTCATTAATCTAACTGCTCCTGCCTGCTTCCACTGAAAATATTTTCATATGATTAATATCTACTAAATAATATTTGTAAAAAATATTAATGATGAGTAATTATCACTTGGCATGTATTTACGTAGGTAAATTAAATATTAGTCTTGGTCAAATCCAAATCTGGAATCGTTAATAGAAACAGCTTTACTACTGCAGTTATAAAACAATTGAAACAACCTCTCATAACCACCTTTACTTAAATAAATTTGAAGCTTCCACAGACAGGTAACTCCTAAGTTTTGAAATTATATTTAAAAATAATAAATAGAGAAAAAAATAAAATAACTGAACTAGTTGAAATGTAATTATTACTTTGGGAGGCCGAGGCGGGTGGATCATGAGGTCAGGAGATCAAGACCATCCTGGCTAACACAGTGAAACCCCGTCTCTACTAAAAATACAAAAAATTAGCTGGGCGTGGTGGCAGGCACCTGTAGTCCCAGCTACTCCGGAGGCTGAGGCAGGAGAATGGCTTGAACCTGGGAGGCGGAGCTTGCAGTGAGCCGAGATCATGCCACTGCACTCCAGCCTGGGACAGAGCAAGACACTGTCTCAAAAAAAGACAAACAAACAAAAAAAAAGGAAATGTCATTATTAGTCACTTAGTTGACAACATGTCCAAGCTTCTCAATAAATAGCTTTCCACTTCTCTCTGGATACTATTACTTTGTTTTTTCTGTTGCTAATTGTTTTAAGTTTTTTAAAGTAACTGTTTTGCTTAATATTATTTTAAACCACCACACATATATTCTATAAATTGATTATTTGATGAAAGGTAAATGACTAAATTATTTCCCCGTCCCTATGATCACACATCTTCCATGGATTTTACTTTGAGTCTCCATTTACAATAAATCAGGCTAGTTCTTAAGAACAAAAGGACCCCCTCAAGAATTACTGCCAGTGGCTGAGTCCATTAATATATTGAGTCAGTTGTTCTTTTTCTTCATCTAGTATTGCTCAGAAGGATTCTGTCACATATGTAACTTGGAGCCTTATTCAGTCACAGCTGGTATATAGTTAGTTGATCAAGTTGATAGGTTCTAAATTTTACCTCAAACTCAATTCACTTATAAAATTGAGAGGGACTGATGACATGTAATTTAGTGGTTATAAATAATATCTTTAAATTTTTACAAAGAAAGCATATAAAATTTGCTACACCCTCAAAGCACGTTTTATAAACAAAATCAGTCTTCTGAGTTAATGACCATATGTATGAGAAATAACCCAGATTAAAGATCCCTCTAAGATTGATGAAAATAATAGGAAAAGGCTGATCTTAATTCTCCCATTCCCAGCACACAGCAAATTAGGTGAATACGTTTTACCGTGTCCACTGTTAGACCTATTTGCCCCCTTCTCATGGAGAAATGATCCCACTATTACATTTATGACAGGAGCTGAATTTCTGCTGAGAGAAAATTCCCTCAGAGAAAAAAATGTGGCACTGGGGTCAGAATTAACCTTGCAAAGATGAATCCTAAATAAGGAAGCAAGAGGTTGAATTTGACTTATATGAGAGAAAGTGAGACCAGTTTTGATTGTCCTAAAAAAGTATCTGTTCAGATTCTTGTCACAATTATTATTTTAGAGATTGAAGATCTGTCATGAAGAACATAAATGTGAAAACAAAAGTCGTTTGAAAAGGTTTTGATTTGGAGAAAATATTTTCTTCTGAGCAGTGGTATAGCAGTTGTTTGACAATGACAGGCAATTAACATAGAACTCCTGATTACTTTATGTAATTGTAAATCGATGAAATCCAGCATTTTTAAAACTTTCTAATCTTGACCTTCTCTATAATTCTCCTTTTTTGCATCACCCTCTCTCTTGCTCCATGTCCTAATTATTTCTGTAGATTCTTCCAGGCACAGGTGGCAAATAAGTTTGGAAGTAAAAGAAATTTTAGAGATAAACCAGAGTTTCATTTTTTTGGAGGGTTGGGTAAGGAAATTTCACAGGCTATGTGAAGTGGGTGCAGAGGTTAGACAGAAAAGCTATGCTTTAAAAAATTAAATTATTTTTAATTTTTGGGTGTGTACATAGTAGGTGTATATATTTGTAGGGTACATGAGATGTTTTGATGCAAGCATACAATGTTAAATAAGCACATCATGGAGAATGGGGTATCCATCCCTTCAAGCATTTATCTGTTGACTTACAATTCAATTACACTGTTCATTTAAAAATGTACAATTAAGTTATTGACTATAGTTACCCTGTTGTGCTATCAAATAGTAGGTCTTACTCATTATTTCTAACTATATTTTTATACCCATTGATCATCTTCACCTCCCCTCTCCCCAGCCCCCCACTACCATTCCCAGCCTCTAGTAACCATCCTTCTACTCTCTCTATAAATTCAATAATTGTTTTGATTTTTGTTTTGACTTTTGATTTTTTTCCTTTTTTCTATATTTTGATTAAAACTCCTTCAATTTGTCTCTGCTGATGTGAGCCTATGTAATGGTAAAATGAACCCCTATGCAGCTTTTGCCAGCAGTCACTGTTTTAAAAGTTTTACAGGATGACTCACTTAATTTTCATACAGTACTGTAAGAAAGGTACTATTATTGTCTCCATTTTACCAAGGAAGAAACTGAAGCTCAGAGAGTTGTTATTTGTCTATTGAAACACAACTAGTAAGTATAAAGGCCATAATTCCAGCCCCAGAAACCACATTCCAAAAGTGTTTTTTTAAAATATTTTATTTTCTTTTTCTTTTTTTTTTTTTTTTTTTTTTTTAATTTTTTGAGACAGAGTCTCACTCTGTTACCTAGACTGGAGTGCAATGGCACAATTTTGGCTCGCTGCAACCTCTGCATCCTGGGTTCAAGCGATTCTCCTGCCTCAGCCCCCTGAGTAACTGGGATCACAAGTGTGTGCCACCACGCTCGGCTAATTTTCTTATATTTTTAGTAGAGACAGGATTTCACCGTGTTGGTCAGCACCAGGATGGTTTCGATCTCTTGACCTTGTGATCTGCCTGTCTTGGCCTCTTAAAGTGCTGGGATTCCAGGCATGAGCCACCACGCCCAGCCCTGATTTTAACCATCAACTGCATTACAACAGATATGTTACATATATATAGCCACACATTCATATTTGACGTATAGTTATAAAGTTGCTTTATCTGAAGTTTTGTCTACTGTTATTTTCCCTACATAGATCTTCCTTTTCACGTCTCTGAATATTCTAAATAACAAGGCAAATAACTCTCAATCTGAGGTCATCTTGTTAGTGGGGTGGCCACAGCACTGATTACATGATCCTGACACTTCTTTATTTCAGGAAACAGGGATGGTGATAATTCACTGTCTAAGCCAGCTTGGGTTGTCAATACAAAACTCTATATACTGGGTGGGTTAAACAACAGAAACTTATCTTCTCAGAGCTCTGGAGGCTGGAAGTCCCAGATCAAGGTTCAGCGTGGTCAGTTTCTGGTGAGGGTCTTCTTCCTGGCGTGTAGAGGGCCTTCTTTCTGTGTCTTCCCGTGATGGTGTCTCTGGTGTCTTGTCTTCAAAGGACACTAATCCTATTGGATTGGGGCCCTACTTTATGATTTCATTTAACCTTATGATTTAATTACTTTCATAAAGGCCCTATATTCAAATATAATCATATTGTGGGTTAGAGATTCAATATACACATTTTTGGGGAAGCAACTCAGTCTATAGCATCCACATTTAAAAAGAAAGCTGTTATTTCATTCCTTCACTATTTTTTTCCCAGTTTTTCCAATAAAGAAGCAGAAGGTAAACATTTTGCTCAGGATCACATAAAGAGCTGTTGGCAGAGTTAGAACTCAAAACTTTTCTTTCTGGTTCCTAGAATGTGCAGTCTTTCTACTGTAAATGGTTACTATATTTATTTTAAAAAATTTGATTTCCATTCTAAAATCAGCTCAAACCTTTTAGAGTGTGTCACAGAAGCATTTTAGAAAATCCCTTTTTTTTGAGTTTGCAATGGAGGTTAGCTGTAACTCTGAAACATGACTGCTTCTCAAAAGTGATTATTAGATCAAACTTTTAAGGTATTTTTTTTGCATCATTATGTCCCATTTAATGCCAAAATATTGTTCTCCACTTTGCGATGTCTTTGAATGAAAATTGATGTTCCTAGCATCGGCAGAAATGTTTACTCTTTCATGTGTGTTTCTATGTCTGCCCATTGTAACAATAGAATAGGTGCTATGGCGATGATACTGTACCTTAAAGTGGGCAGGATTCTCATGAAGTGATTTTCACCATTGCTGAGATGAATTACAAAGAAAGTGCTCACTTTGAGCACTCTCAAGTGTATTTAATTCTCCATGACTTGGCAAACGGGTGATCTGAAACACTAGTCCTAGGGAAGAGCCCTATGTACATAGGGCAGTTTACAGACCCAGATGAAGAAAGCCTGTTGTAAACTGCCTATCCAACAAGGAGGAAGAATTACTCTCCTGTGGATTGTGGTAATGACTGATAATGTTCTAACTTTTCATTTGGAAGTCACTCAGTGTGTGCTGTAGGAGCACTGGAATGGAATTAGATACCTTCAGTTCTAGCACAGTCCTGCCACTGGGACCTCTTGTGTAATATTGGGCAGGTGACTTAGCATCTCTTGACATCTTCACCTGTAAAATGATGAGTTTAGACTAGATTATCTTTTGGTTTCTTTCAAGATTTAAAATTCTGAAGTTTTAAGGTTGGTATTAGAATTAAAAACTCAGGCATAACATCTTTGCATAGTGAAGCATCTCACATTTATGGTTTTTCCACTATGTGTCAACTACTCTTCTATGCACTGGGCACATGCAATCCTATTTAATTCTTATAGCAGCCTTACAGATGTAGAAAAAGAGAGAAGTTAAAATGTGCCCAAACACTCACAGTACGTAAGTGGTGTGAAAGTTGATTATAGAAAATGGAGTCATTCATGTCATACCCAACTAAAATGGAGTCAGGAGGTTATAAGGAAAAGCACTCAGATCACATACATTTATTCCAGGAACTGTCTTGTGAGACTAAACCCAAAACTGCAAGGACCTGGTCATGATTCTAAGATTCCAAGTCTTACCTAACACCTGCTGACACTCAGCGGCTCCTGGAAGACACTACCAGCACCAATTAACTAACTTTCAAAACAACTTGCATAACCTTCCTCTATTCCCCAATAAAACTCCTGCCTTTCCCTTTATTCTCTAGACTCCCCTGCAGCTACCTTAGTTTGTGTGTCCTGAATTGCAGTTCATATTCTCAAATATCTTCTTTACTGAGAGATTCAACTCTATATATCTTTATTTTTAGGTTGACAGTGATTAGGCCCAGATATATACCCAGGCTATCTAACTGGAGAATCTCTGCTCTTGATGCTGTATAATTTCTGGAAATGCAGACTCATGATCTGTCATCAAGAAAGTTATACCTAAATGTCATCAACATAAGTTCACCTAGTTTAAAGGACTTTGTCTTTCCTCAATAGGGTATTCAGGCAAAGTGCTTAACACTGCACCTGCCATTTTACACCTCAGCAGTTTTAATCTCATGAATAAACAGAATGTTAATTGTTTCCAATTTCAGGGAAATAGGGTTTTCGTGGCAGTCTAGTCAAGCTTGGAATTTAGTTAATGTAATCCAGACTTTGCAGAGTTTGGATTACAGCAGCCAGGCTGCTGTGTGAAAAATGAAAACCTTTAGTGCCTTCTGATGGGAGCTGTTTAATTGAAAATTAAAACCTCTTCTTACCCTATTATTGTGCATAGTTTCAATGCAGTTATTATTCGGCTGCTTGCTACACCCACTTGAAAAAGCTATTCTCACCTGGGTTTTTCACAGGTCCAAAATTTTGCAATTTCATAAATTAGGACTGTGGTGAAATAGTAGTAGCAGAAAATGAATAATGTGCTTTTAATGGAGTGTTAAGGTGCTTATCATGTTCCCAGCAAGCAGTCAAGTAGCTGTCTATATCAACTTCTCAGTAGTTTTCATGTTTTAATAGGTAACTTTGAAGGAACAAAAACATACTCAGTACTCATAGGAATTGTCGTGATTCATGGGAGAATTTTAACCTTCTCACACCTGTAAAGTAGACATTTTTGTTTATACACTTCAAATAAAATTCCATAAACAGGTTCTTCTTGTAAGAGCCACTGTATTTTGGATGCCATTTCCTTGCTATAGACATTGGCCAAGTACAAGGTCTTCCTAGCTTTATTTTCTGCCCAATTCAATCAGTCCTAGACTCTGCCACCTCAATTTTCTTTCCAAAACACAGATGGGTCACTATTGCTTTGGAGATGAGGTCAGTTCTTTGACATCAAGACCTTGGCTGTCTGACTCTAACATCTCTTTCCTGGACTCATGGCCAATAGATCCCTCCACATATGCCACAGTCACAAATCACCATGGAAAAAGTGCATTTTTTTCACAGCTACATGCTGTAATATGTACCATTTTCTCAGCCTTAGCTATACTTTCTTTCTTTCTCAACTAAGCAAAGTCTTCTTTAAGACTCCCTTCTCAATTTTACTTTTTTCAAGAATTCTTTCTTACCTTTCTGGTCTTTTATTCACCTGTATTTTCATCACACCCATCTTATTGTGTTTTCCATTTCTTATACTTTGCTATTTATATTCTTAGCTTCTTGACCAGATTTTAAATTCCCCAAGGACAGAGAACTGGCTGGATTCTTCACATTGTCATCTCCACCTCCCTAATTTAGAATTTATCCTATTTTAGTTGTCTGATAAGTGTTTGCTTAATAGAATCATGACACAAATATTTGGGAAGCAGCTACAGAGTAATCTGGAAAGATAAGTTTTACCATTGAATGAAAAGTATAGATTGGGCAGCTCAAAGTCATAGTGCACATAGCTGTGGATATTGTAGATTTACTGATCTTGGAGGAGACGAGAAGTTATACATGTATTTCCAACAGGGAAAAGTATATTTGATAATCACCTACTAAAATAAAAACTAAATAGAAAAACAAGTTCTCTGTAATTCAGCTAATAGTAGTTACATTTATAGATGGCTGTGACCTTCTGCACTCTTTTTATGACCTCCAGTCTTGCTGTCCTTCCTTGTTAGCAGAAAATTTATAGATTTGAATTTCACCAGCTGCTTGGAATTCTGAGTACAGAAAGCAGAAAATCAAAACTAATGGAAGCTGATAAGTTTGTTAAAATTGTGGCTATGAAGTGCAAAAAGAACTAGACTCACTTTTGATAACTTGTGGATAACTACGTATCCAGTACTGTGCTGGCACTAGAAGCATTAGAAGAAAATGATCATGGCAAAGCATTAGAAGGAAGTATAGTTCCATGGATCCATTTTCAAGAAGCTTGTAATATAGTTAGGAGAATATTAACACTTCCAGTCCAGTATGACTGGAATGCCAAATCAGATGGTACTGTCCACATCTGTATGCTATGGGATTTCAGATAAGAAATCATTGTGGGCTGAATTACAAAAGACTTCTTAAAACCTAAGACTGGGCTTTAAACTTATGAGTAGAACTCGACTCAATGCAAACTATTACCAGGGGAAAGAGTAGGTGATCCTTTATGTAGAGAAATTCTAGGATGGAAAAGTTAGGAAGCCAAGACACTGGGAAAATAGTGAGGACTACAGGATGGGCTCCAGGAACAGTTAGGATGTAATTGGCTCAGGCACAAACATGTCTCATGCCTACCTTTGCAGAGTAGTACACTATGGCAGAGACCTATGTTGGTGAAGAGGCTTTTGCTATTTCTCTCCACTCTAATGTAGTAGTTCTGGAGCTTTCCTACTTTTCAACATATCAAGTAGCTATTGTCTACGCCGGCCAGTGAAGACCTGCCGGCTCCCTTGTATCCCGAGTCCTGGAAATCCATCCACTCTTGGTTGCTGATATTGATCATTTCCTGCTTGGAGGGGTGTGACTGTGGGATAGGGAGAGAAAAGGATGATGGGATGGGAGTAGGCATGGGCCTCAGTAGCAGTCATCTTCAAAGAATTTTCTTGGCATTTTTTTTTTTTTTTTTTTTTGCCACTTCTGTTATACGTTTCCTGAGGTGGCACCTTCACTTTTTCTAGTACTCTGCATAGTTACAAAGAAACTATTTTTCATTCCCTGCCAAAGCCTTGTTTTGTTTTGTTCTGTATGTTCAATTGAGAAAAAAGCCAACATCTCAAGTCACACACACCTAAACTCTCACCCTTATACCCCAAGACCAACCCTTTGAAGTGCTGTAATTTCTGTCCACCATCCATTTTCCCCATTTCTCCTGTTTTGAGACAGAGTCTCATTCTATCACCTGGACTGGAGTACAGTTGCATGATCTTGGCTCACTGCAACCTCCGCCTCCTGGGTTCAAGCAATTCTTCTGCCTCAGCCTCCCGAGTAGATGGGATTACAAGTGCCTGCCCCACTATGCCCGGCTAAATTTTGTATTTTTAGTAGAGGTAGGGTTTCACCATGTTGGCCAGGTTGGTCTCGAACTCCTGACTTCAGGTGATCTGCCAGCCTTGGCCTCCCAAAGTGCGGGTATTATAAGAATGAGCCACTGCTCCCAGCCCCCCATTCCTTCTTTTAGTTATTAATTCACCAATAATGCTAAAATCATCATCATCAGAGTCATACAGTCTCAGTTACTTCAAATGAAACCCCAAGTTTATTCATCTTTCTGAGTTACAGTTTTCTCAGCTATAAAATTAGGTTAATAATGTCTGCTTCAGAGATGCATAATTAATATTATTGTCATATTTATTGCAACAGTTTATTCTGATCCATTTAGTTCCACACTCATCCAGAATAATCTTTCTAAAATACATGTGTAATTAGTCAGTGTTCTGCTTAAAATATCTTCAGTGGATCCCTAACCTCTATAAGATAAATTCTAGACCCTTTTGCAGAGCATTTAGGGACTTTTATTATTGTACCTCTGCCTTTTTTTCTCTAAGCTCATCCACCTCACTGTTCTCTAACTAATAAATCAAGACAGATCTTGATCTGTCCAGCTTCTTTTGTTCCCTAATTTTTGCCTTTTCAGTTTTTGTCCACTCTCCCTTGTGAGACATCAAGAATGTGAGAATGAGAAGTAGTAGAATTCATGGGAGTAACCAATGTGTTTCTTAAAATATATATGTATGTGTCTGTGCATTTACATATTTATAATATATATTTTATGATACATATTTATTATATACAATATATATTTATATTTATATATACATGTATATTTTCCTCTGCTGGTTGGCCTGGCAAAGTATACTGCTTTTACTTTGGTAAAATTCATAGGAGTAGCCAATGCGCTTCTTAAAATATATATGTATATTATATATAGATATAGATATAGATATACACACACATATTTTCCCCACTAGTTGGCTTGGCAAAGTATACTGCTTTTACTTTGGTACTTGCAAAAAGAATTCTCACATCAAATGCCACCTCCTCTGTGAAGCCTTTTGCTAGGTGTAAGTAGATAATCATCCTGTTTTTCCACTGGGTCACCTATTTGTTCATTTTGTTGTTGTTGGGTTTTGTTTTTGTTTTTTTTTTTTTTTGAATTTTTGGAAATTACCATATGGTTATAATTATTCACTTAACATTTTCCATCTCACTGACTTACAAACTTCTGCAATAGTCATTTATATTCCTAATGCTTAGCACTGTGGATCTACTTAATGCATTTGTTGAGTGGATGGATGAAGCATGGTTGGAGACATGAATGATGAAACACTGTGCTCCAACAGTGTCATTATCTACACAGACTAGCAGGGCACCAGCAGGATGCTCATGTTCTAGTGTTTTCAGACTGCAGCTGCAACTTCCAGACCTGTAGTCACTTGGAGAAGAGAACTCTCTCATCCTCTTCTGCCTCTTCTTCCTGGGATGCTTGGCAAATTTGCTCAGGCACAAATGTATCTCACACCTGCCTTTGAGATAAGCTTGTGAACCATGCAGATGGGGGGCACTTTTATGGATCATTCCGTGGTCTTTGAGAACAGATGCTCTTTTATAAGCCAAAAAAGATTGTCTCATTCTTCATATTGTAACCTGGCAAATGAACTAGCTCTTGGAAATATCCAGTCATCCAAAACAGTGCCCATATTTTGAGGAACAGAATGCTTTTCAGATTTTAATAAAGACTAAGCTGCATATAAAAGTGGTTTCTTAGACCCCTAACTGACTGTTATTTCAGATATACTAGAGGCAAGTGTGCATAAAAGGAGATTCCAATGAGAGGAAGGACTTCAGGGACCACTATCTACCACCATACTACTAATATTATTAAGCCATCTTTATATTTTATTCTATTAAGAATTCAACTGTTATTCAGATGTTTCCTTCCTAATGTGCATGAATAATAATTATAATACCTAATAAACATATTGGGCTTTAGCTGTGTAGAAGGTTGTGACATGGGTGATCAGGAGCAGCTGCCAAGTCTTCATCAGCAGCCAGGTAAGGGAGAGAGACTAAGTGTAGTTATTATCATGGAGGTCAGAACTTATCTTCTTTTCTGACCTGAAATCTTTAAGAAGGAGGTTAACTACTTTCCTGTTATCTAAAGATCTTGATCTGTCCAGCTCCTTTGGTTCCCTAATACTTGCCTTTTCTGTTTTTTCCACTCTCCCTTATGAGACATCAAGAATGTAAGAATGAGATGTAGTAGAATTCATAGGAGAAACTAGTGTTCTTCTAAAAAAAAACAGAAATACATATATATGGGTTGGCCTGGCAAAGTATACTGCTTTTACTTGTTGGCCTGGTGAAGTGTACTGCCTTTACTTTGGTGCTTGCAAAAAATAATGCAATATTTGTAAACATTTTTCTTACTTTAGAAGAGTACACAAATTTTTTCACCTATTATTTGCCAAACTCTGCAAGAGACAACATGTATACCTCAGACAGTCAAGACCCATTATCAGGCTAAGATGTAAACCAAGAACAGAAATTATGATAAGAAATAAATTTGTTTAAATTTGTTTAGGATGCCCACAGTTTCTGTTTTGTATCCTGATATTTTTTGTAATAACTCTATGCTCACTCAATTTCATTTTATTTGTGTGTGAAATTACCTTAGTTTTGAATTTGATTTCTAAGGATTTAAAAAAAATGAATTTACTTCTTAGGAAGAGTCTAACCTGTTCATATTTTATGGTCTAAATACAGAAATTGGAATTGCAAAAATACACTTATGATTAAGAGAAATATGGGTAATGGCATATTTGGTTTTCTTGCACTTTGTCTGGCTCAGAGTAGTTTACCAAATGCATTCATATCCTGCAGATTATTGCCCTTAGACTTTCCACAGGTGAAAAATAAAACCAAAGGTTTCGAAGAAGGGAAAGCAGCAAGGATTTGTTGAGCATCAGGGCTCAATATGTGGCAGCCATAGCTGTAACAATCTATTTTCTTTCAGTCAGTGAACTGTCTTTCATGTTGATTTGAAAACAATGTATTGAACCTTAGGAAAAGGTGAAGAGAGCTCATTACTTCTTTTCTATTAAAATATTTGAAATATCTTATGTATTGGTTATGATTTTGCTGTCTAGTTTTTGATGCCTGATACCTTTGTTTAAAATCAGCATTGTTATCAACTGCCTGGTAAACCGATCTTTTAGAAACACATTTCAGTCTCTGACAAATTACCTACTTTAAATATATCTCAATATGATCTGAGTGTTGGATGAACAGTAAAACTGTATTCAAGTAATATTACTAGATATTCTTTATCTGCTGGTACACAAGACAGAAAATCAATGCAATTTCTATCATTATTATTAGAATTTTCAGAGAACAAATTTTAAGATCAAGAAGATATCTCAGTACTCTGCATCCTTGGAAGGATATACATTGAACATTTGTTAGATGACCAATCTGTCCATTTGATTTAGATTATGGGCCATATGTTTTTCTCCAGGAATTGATTGTATGAATGTCATCCTGGATGATCCTCCCTTATGCCCATTTAGGGAAGATGGATTAAACAAATGATTAGAACTATCACATCCACTTTTCTCCATGTCTTCTGCAGATTAATTTTCCACTCTCTGTTCTCTGAACTTATAAACAATCACGCAGAAAAACTAGACTCTAGGACTGAAATCCCAATTGAATTAATCTTTGTTCAGTGCTGAAATTTTTTTATTATGGAAAAGATTCTCAATCTGCCCACGTATGCTGCAAATAAGGATTTAATATAAACATTAATGTTATTTCATTTTAGAGATATACCACAATAAAAATACACAAATAATTTAGGTGACATGTAAGGATGAGAACATAAATAATAAATTGCATACTAGTAATAACTTAAGATTTGTGCTTAGTATTAAAATAATACTACAAAGCATCCTAACTAGCTTTACTTATTCATAGGACATTGAGAACACAATTTGCACATCTCTTCAGTTAGCGCAAAGGAATATAACAATGAACAGACTTCCTAAAGGAAGTCATATTACTTCTGCCAATTTTTTCTTCAATTTAGAGAACAGGCAGCAGAGAGATCAAGAAGACTTTTGTCTGAAGAATCATATGGCATGTGCCAAAAAGGGATAAAAAGATTCCTTATAAGGCCAATCTTTTAGATAAAATGTAAAAGGCAACCCCTTAAACGATTTTATAGTTTATAACATTTTAAAAATTCAAAGAAAGGAGAGGTACATGAAATTTCTGGTTAGGACCTGCCTAAGCAGTATTTTTTTAAAAAATTTAAACATATAAAAGCTATTTTGAATAACTCAAAACAGCCACAAACTGCCTCTATTTTAACTCAGCCAATGCCTATTTAATATTTATTTAATTTTGGTTTCTGAAGCTACCATTTCCTGGTTCCAAAATCTATGGTAAAAGTAGAAAATCATTTGCTTTCATTATCAAAACTTTCTGGCAGAACTTTTTTTTCTTTATTTCTTTATTTTTTTTTTTTAATGAAATTAGCTGGTTGTTAAGTGAAAATAAATTCATTACTCTTTAATATCTCATTCTTCCCTCATCCTCAATTTGTGTTATTGAGAAAACATGGATACAAAGTAATCTAATACATAATTCTTCTTTATGTCCTGTAGAATTATATTCATATAGTGCACTTTGTTTTGTTGTTATTGTTTGGTTTTTTTTGCTTTGTTTTGTTTTGTTTTTTACTGAGCCAGAGTCTTGTTTTGTCACCCAGGCTGGAGTTCAGTGGCGCGATCTCGGCTCACTGCAACCTCTGCCTCTCGGATTCAAGCAATTTTGCCTCTGCTTCCGGAGTTGCTGGGACTACAGGCACACGCCACCACGCTTGGCTAATTTTTGTATTTTTAGTAGAGACGAGGTTTTGCCATGTCACCCAGGCTGGTCTTGATTTCCCGACCTCAAGTGATCCACCCTCCTTGGCCTCTCAAACTTCTGGGATTACAGGCATGAGCTACCGCACCTGGCCTTCATATAGTACACTTTGATCACTATTAGTATAAAATTGTATTATTCATATAAAAAGGAAAAAATAAACTACTCATTTCCAAAAATGCTTTAAGCCATATTGAACTTTATTTGAGGGAAGAAAACTGAAATGTATTATGTGATTTTCCCCAAATTTATATTTGAATTTCCATAAATCCATTTAATTATTTAGAATTTTAATTTGTAAAGCTGTTAAAAATTTAGTATGATATGCAAAAATGTAATTCAGGATTTTTAAATAAATATAACTATGAAATATATAATGTTATATGACTGAAAATAAAATATTATTTTTATTTGCAGTTCTTTTCAAAATTATTTTAATAATACTTTAATAATTAAAAAGCATTTTTAATGAAGTCTAGTAGTAAGTTTATAGTAATAAATGAATTAAGTTACTCTTAAATCTTTAATGTCAGAATATGTTAAGAACCATCTGCAGCTGGTTAATATTAACCATAAATAGGCCTGTATAGGATCTGATTACAATGAACCAACTCTCCCTGTCATGGCAGGATCCATATCTAATATATCTCTTTATATTACTCCTTCCCTGAGGATCTAGGACTATGCCTTACATATAGTAGGCATTTAATAAATTTTAGAAAGAATTATTACCAGTTTTATGCTTCGTTAATAAAATGAAGACCTCTGAGATAGGGAAGTAGTTTATATCTTTGCATTAGCTGACTTTCACTCCAGCTGTTTTCTAAATTCTGATTAGTCCTCTCTCTCTAAATCAGTGCTTATGAAATTAACCAAGGTAACTAAACATACCCAATATTTGTTCTACAGCAACAAGCTCTTAAAAATGCTGTGATATGCCAAGAAGTAACACCCATACATCCATATCCTTTCCTTTTTTAGCCTCTAGTGTCTCGTTTGATAACTTTGTGATGCTCTCCTTAAAGCAATGGGATAATCTTTTATTATTATTATTATTATTATTATTATTATTAATTGGCCGCATCAAGAGAGATTTCCTGAAAATTAAAAGACATATTTCAGGGAATGGAAACTTAGCATCACTCAAAATTAAAATTAAAATTAAAATTTGATGTCTCTGTCTTTAGATTAAGAGATCTCAGGCTCATCAATATCCCAGAAATGGGTTTTGTGGTTTTTAGTCTGAAGTGGTGCAAGAAATCTGAATTATTATAAATCTAAACTTGCTCATCGATGACATCAACTTTTTAAAAAGTACTTTCTGTTGGACTTGTTGAGAGTTACATGATTTCCTTTTGTGATATCAATCTAATTACAAGGGACAAAAAGTTAACCCACATCAATATACTAGATTCTGTGAGTAGAATGTCCAAGCTTTAAGCTACTCCTTGTTATTTAGAAATATTTCTAGAGTTCCTTTATCTCATGCAGCACTTTGACCTATAGGGCATATGATTTCTTCTACCTATTGAAATTCACAATGTAATCAATAACTTCACTAAATCTAAGGGGTGCTGTACCCATAGAGCTATATGTATATGTAATATATGGACATGCTTATTGGCTTCTCTTTGCATCCTGCCACAAATAACAGGGAGAGTTGGAAACTTCATTAAAAAGACATTTGCCAGGCTGCTGGAGGAAAAGGAAAATCCTCCGTAGGCTACCTAGCTAATTTCCAGCCAATACAGGATTATTCCCAACAGGAAACATGTATTGCTTTACTGGCCTAAGTGATAGGGTTGTTAGCATCTCTTTTGGCTGACTGCTTTACAATCTAGCTGCTTTAAGTTGCTAGAAAAGTCATCTTAATATTTATGTAGAGCTTCCACCTCACATCAGCCAACTTTGATCTCACGGTGTCTCGTGGGCAAAGCTTATCCACTGCTCGTGGAAACCCCAAATGCATCAGAGTTATATAAACAAGGTATTTGTAAAAGGGTTAGACTTGTCCACATTTTTGTCAGCCCACTAAAATTTTCACAATTTCAGCTCATTTTGATAATTCCTCTCACCACCACCTTCCCCCTGCACACACACATAGGAGCCTCCATCCTATCTCTTACTTCCTTACATACTCACAGTCATTGACCCAGCAGATATTAAACACGCTATTTTATGCCAAATATATAATATAATGTGACTGAATTAATTTATCTTATTGCTTGCTAGAAATTTGACATCCTAACTTCAGCTCTGACTTGATACCAAAAGAATTTTTAAAATTGTGAATGTAGAGTCAGTTAACAGGATTCTAACTTGTTTCTTGAAAGCTGTTTTGCAAATGAAATGATAAAATCTTGGGAAAGCTTTAGTAAGGGTAGTGTTTGTTATGCAAAATACAGTCACAAAATCAGGACTTGAAAGTTACAGAGATGAAGAAAACTAAAATCTATAAATGTGAGAAAACAACCTATGTTATTGTAGCTGAGTGTCCTGGTTGGCTTTCTCTGTCATTCACTGATTGGAACTCGTTTCAGAAATAACTGTTTTACGCAAATAAAATAGAAAATTACCTATACTCTGGTCTTTCTTTGCATACGGATTCACCTCTCAAATGTTTTACATAAGTAGTCTACCTAGATATTCTAGAACTCAAAATCTAATCAAATAATTTCAGTTCTATGAATGTATCAGTAGAGAAAAAGATTATCTGTGGTGAAACTCCATTAATTAAATTTTGGATGATAGTGAAATTATTTCTGGTGAATTCCTGGCTCATTTCTCTTAAATACTACTTTCACATCTGTTATACACCTAATGGAAGGCAGAATTTCCAATAACGCTATACTGAAGGAGCTTTCTTCCCTTCATGGTGTATTTGTAGGAAATAGTCAGACCATATGGTTTGTGACATAACCCCTACTCTTACTTCCGGTGTGGAATTTCATTTCCAGGTACCGTATTTGACACATATCAAAAAGAATATCCAAAGTCCAGTTATAAGATGAAATATGCTGGCCCCTTGTAGGATAATAATAATTTGCCATAAAGTCTTGTCAGATGTGTGACAGTATCTGCAGGACCTAGAAGCCAGGACCTGAGTTGTTTGTGTTCTAAAAAGTTCAGAAGAATAGTATTTAGATTGACACTGCTGCTGCACCTTTACTAAAAGACTCCAATAAGAATATTGGGAGAAATAAAAAGAATGGAGGATGACTTATCAGTGAAACATTGAATTTAGCTTAAGAGCGTTTACTTTTCTGACTTGTTTTTTTCACACATGGAAAATAACATTTTCTTACAGGTGTAAGGGTAGGAGAATTGGCAGGCTTTCCTGGGGGAGGTCAAAGTAATCTGTTCTGTTGTTGTATATGTTAAAATGTTTATTCTTTTCATCTGTTCATTTTGTTTCATTTGTGCCTTCATGGTATGTACTAACATTGTGACATGCTCTCCCAATGAACAGGTCGTCATGGAGATGGAGGTTATTGGCCAGTTGATACTAATTTGATTGATAGAAGCACCCTAAATGGTAAGTATATAAATTAGGTAATATTGAATTAGTTATATTAATTAAGTGGTTAATTCAAGAGTGTCTGAGGCGAATTTTCTATCAACTACAGGTGCCAGGAAGCTTGCATTTAACGTCTTAGTGGGGATAATAGAAACATGAAGTTATAAAAAAAAAAAAAAAAAAAAAAAAAAACCTCTAGCACATTCTACCAGGAGATGATGCCAATAAGAGTTGATAAGTGTATAAAAAAGGAGTCAGAAAAGCCCAGCATAGAGCATTTTATAAATGATACAAAGCTATTAAATACCAAGATTTTTAAATGTTACAATATATTTAAAATGTTTGCAGGAATCTGATTTTATTTGAGAGAGGTGATATCCAAGTTTGGTTGAATTGAAACCCACTCAGTTTCATATATTAAAGTTACTTGGATTTTTGCCTGCAGAGTACGTTAATTCTTCAAAATCCTGTAGCATCTTAGGGCTAAATTTTCTTTGTGTTGTCTAGATTAGACATTTATTTCTGCTCATCCTAGTGGAGCATGCCCAAGTATCTGCTGGCTTTAAGGATGACCAGATGAAGGTAATACCTAGAACTCCACGGAAGGACAAGGTTGATGTGGGGGCTGCATTCCAGGATCTTATCGTTAGTTTTGCTGAAACAAACTTTAAAAGGCTGGATTAATACTGGCCACATTTTCAGGGGACTAATGTATTTATTAGGCCATTTTACAAGTTTTTAAAAAATTATTGCTGTTATATGGTTTGGTTTACTAAAAAGACCTTCAGATACTCAAAATGTGAAAATGAACACTTGTATACCCATCAGCAAGGTTAAGATATGAATTATACAGCATGGAATTGAAATCTCTTTTATGTCTGTGTTTTCTCACATGCTTCTTAACACTGTTCCTCACTCTGATATAAGTGATCTAATTTGATGTTTACTACATATGTATAGGTATCCCTAAACATTATACTGTTTTACAGTTTTACAAATTTATAGAAATGATATTGTATCCTGCTACAACTTGCTTTCATTTTTAACTTAGTTTTGAAGATGTATCCATGTGTTTACAGTAGTTCTCACTCATTTATCTTGGCTGCTATACAGTATTCTACTTTATGAAATAACAAAATTATTTATCCATTTTAGCAGGTTTTCATAAGAAACTTGATTACTGAACTGATAAATTTCCATTTGTTTGATCTCTCATTAAAAAATCCAGAAAGGAAGTCAAAATTTCAATCTAAAAATAGTTTGCTGCATGTGAAATTAGAATAGTGGTGTGAATTAAGTGATTGTTTCTTATCATAGGCTGTTATAATCTAATGTGGCAGTTTTCCCAAGAGGAGATATATATATGTGTATATATATATATGTGTATATATATACACACACACACACACAGAGAGAGAGAGAGAGAGAGAGAGAGAGAGAGAGAGAGTACACCAAATGCTTGCATCAAAGACTTAGCATTATCTCTCCTCTGACCAATGGTAGATTTAGAAATATATTTTCACCTCTTGACTTCTTTTTGAATTGCCCAGCAATACCTTCCTCTGCTATTATTGCCTTTTACCTAACCAGAAACTCATAGAATGTCTTGTGTTTAAACTTTGAGTCCATTTCTGCTGCTATTAAAAATTATCTTAGATTTGGGGTAACTTATAAACAACAGAAATTGTTGTTTTGGAGGCCAGGAAGTCCAAGATCAAGGTGCCAGCAGACTGGGAGTCTGCTGCGGGCTCATTCTCTGCTTCACGGTTGATGCCTTCCAGCTGTTCTCCCATGGTGGTTGGAAAGGGTGAGCAAGCTCCCTCAGGCTTTTTCTAAAATAAGGTCACTAATCCCGTTTATGAGGCCACCACTCTCATGACCAAATTATCTCCCAAAGGCTCCACCTCTTATTGCCTCCCTAACAGGGATTAGGTTTCAACAGAAGAATTTTGGAAGGGCACAAGCATTCAGAACATAGCAAGCTTCCCAGGATGCTCTTTCCAGGCTACTCACAACTTCCTATTGTCTCTTGGACTCCTCATTTTCCTTCATTTAAATAACATGACTGTCCCTGGTAGGTATTTGACCTTCAGACACTTGTTTTAACTAAAGCCTTGCTCTGTCAGTCCCTAACATACCCAACAGGTAATTTACAAAGCACACAGGGTTGGGCGTGGTGGCTTACGCCTGTAATCCCAGCCGTTTGGGAGGCCGAGGCGGGCAGATCATGAGGTCAGGAAATCAAGACCATCCTGGCTAACACAGTGAAACCCCATCTCTACTAAAACTACAAAAAATTAGCTGGGAGTGGTGGCACACACTAGTCCCAGCTACTCGGGAGACTGCGGCAGCAGGAGAATCGCTTGAACCCAGGAGGTGGAGGTTGCGGTGAGCCAAGATCACACCACTACACTCCAGCCTGGGCAACAGAGCAAGGCTCTATCTCAAGAAAAAAAGGCTGGGGGGGACAAGGCTCACAGAAGGAAGGTGAGAGGAGCGACTTGTTGAGGCAGAAAACAGACCCCAGGCCATGCTCCATAAAATGGGTATAGGTAACGATAATTCCCTCCTCCCAACTTTGCAATTTCATTTGCTCAATCTCATGCTCCAAATTTTGTCTTAAATTTCAACAATATGCCAAAAACATTATATGTATTCAAACAGTCAGTCAAGAAATGCTACTAAGCCCTCAGCGAGTGCAGGGCACTTGCAATGAGCCATGGGAACAAACTGAAGGACAGACCACTGCAGGACCAATACACCAGCAGGGTTAATTGCCCGGGTAGGCAAAGCAGAAATATACACCCCAGGAGATGAGAGAGGATGAGAAAATCCCCAGGGATATAAAGGAAGGTAAAAAAAGGAAGTTGCTGAAATTGTCTTGGAGAAACATAATTGTTGTATTTTATACCCTGAGATACAGAGCTTCTAACTTTGGAGTTCATGCAGGAGATTAGCATTGTCCCCTTTAGAATCATCCCACAAAGCCAATTTTAAGATGCTACTTCTACAAGGATTTTCACATTAAAATTCATTCCCAGTCAAGGGAATACTGGTATGGGGCAGTACTTTTTGAAGAGACATACTACCAGAAAATTAAAGAGGAAATTGGTATGAGGAATGAGAAAGAGAAATCATCCTGTAGGTTTCAACCACTACTGGGAAGTGGTTATGAGGCTTAAATCTGGGGCAAATGTAAGCCACAGACACAAAACTACGTACTCTCTTAAACTGCATGTCCAAAAGGACTCCCGTATTGGGAAGAATTGCCAGATATTGCAATTAAAAATATAAGGAGGTCCAGTAACATTTGAATTATTTCTGCGAGTAATAGATAAAGAAAAATTATATGAGGGATTGCCATCACAATGTGCATATACATCTCAAGGTATACATGAATAAGCAACTAGAAATAATTCTAACCTAATTGGGCCTCCTGTATTTTTAATTGTGAAGTCTGGACGTCACAATTCAGAAGTTTGTTATTGATCAAATTCAGAAGTTTGTTATTGACTATTTGAAGTTGCTATTCAAATTAAAATGAATTTTTGGTCGAAAAGAAATCTGAGCCCACATTTGACGTGAACATATAAGTCAGCAATCACTTTCCTTTTCAAAGGTGTTAGATGCTAGATGAAGAGAAAGAGAAATCCACATCATTGTGTTCATTTTTGTTTTACCATTTAAGATTCCTAGTGAGAAAAATAACCAAAATTAAATTTGATCTGGTAAACATTATCTCATAGGAGTAAGTCATGAAGATAAAATAGACCAATGCCATTCAGTGGCTTTGAAGCAGTTTAGATGCATTATTGACATTACTCCTTCCCAATTTTCTGCATCACTTAATGATGTTTTAGGGATTTCATGCTAAATGAATGAGATGAAAAATGTATCTGAAATATTTATAGATTCCCTACTGGAATAACAAATTATTGCAGGCTGCCTGGCTGATTAAGGGGAATTGATAACTTCAGAGAGCCAGGGATGGTAGAGGCCAAACTTTATCTGCTTCCTATTCTATTTTGCTAGCAAACAAATGATGATAGATATATAATATGACTTTAGCCTTGGCTGTTACAAGCAAATCAGCAAAGACATCTGGAAACCCCAGATTTCTAGTTAAATTTTTGCTGATGTCTTAAGCTTTAAGAAGGGGGTATGTTTTGCAAGTAGATGTGCAAGTGAGGCCCCTGAGTGATAAAACTCCAATTGCACCCCACCCTTATAAAGTGGGCTACATCAAAACATTTAAAGTCTGGGTTTTTAAACTTTGCATACAATAAAATTTCATGCATCTCCCCTTAGAGTGACAGAATTATAGAGGTTTCCTAGCTCCCTCTACACTTGCTAGATTCATTCTTCAAAGCATTGTAATAGAATAATGGCTTACTGTCAGGATACTCAAGCCAGTTGCAAATAAATTTAGACCTCGCTAATTATTTACTTTCTTTTACAGCATGCCACTCTTTTAGAAATGCACTCTTGGAATTCAAATAAAGAAAAACAAAGCTATAGTTCATATTTACTCCTGTAGTTGGAAGCCCTTAATTAAATTGTAGAACTGGAAAAGGCTTCCTAAAATATTTTCTGATGGCAGGTAGAATCAAAGCTAATATGTGGTGATGTGGTAGTATTTTTCTTTTATGATGCATTCAATTTTAGATTATGGTCCACATTCTTAATGCAGAAAAATCTTCAATATCTGAAAATGTGTTTTGTAGTTTGTATTTGTATAAATGATAGGAACTATGAAAATTACTTCAACATAATCCTGCCTTTCTGATTACAGAAGACAAAATGGCAATTTCCTTTTTTCGATAGCTCTACCTATAATTTGTAAAATCAGTGTAACAAGTTTGATTAGAAGATATATAAACCTCGTAATAGTTTTTTATTGACCTCAACCTTTAAAGACAAAGTTAAACTTGACAAATTTTAAAACTTTGACACAGCAATGTTAATAAAAAAGGATCAACATTATTAATTTTTAAATACTCAGAATCATATTAAGTGCTCTATAAAACTTGTCAGAAAAAAAGGAAGCGGTTTGCTCTCTATTTTTGGAAACCTGTTTTTTTCTCAGAATTCAATAACATTTTAACCAATGTAAATAAAGTATACATGAAACTCTTCCCACATTTCTATAAAATGATCATTATAAGGTTGGTAACTATTAGAAGACACCCAACGCTATACTCAGCAGAAATCTTAATGCAAAAGAAAAGATACGGAAATAAAATTTTACAGCCTTTTTCCAGATGAAAAGAAAAGATAACTAGAGCAATCTGAAATCCTAGGTTCTAGTTCAGTGATTACAAGAGACTGCTCACCTATCATCCACCCATTATCTTTATCCCAAAGGATTTTTAAAAGTCCTAGTCTAACCCCAGATTCTAGACCTGACTTTGTAGAGCTTAGAGCTGTGTGACAAAGCAAGTCATTTAAACTCTGGATCTCAATTTTCATCTGGACATAGAAAGTGTTAAGCTAGAGCAGTACTTCTGAAGCTCACTAGCATCAACATGTAAGATTGAATTTTTCTTTGTTGTGGGCATATGTCCTGTTCAGGATGTTTAGCAGCATCTCTGGCCTTTTCACACTAGATGCCAGTAATATTTCCTCTCCCCCATGTTGTAACAATCCAAAATGTCTGTAGACATTGCCAAATTTCCCCTTGGCAGACAGGGAATCTTCCCAGTTGGAAACCACTGAGCTAGATTGGCATACCCTATAGGTTGCTCCAGGATACATGGGTCCTCTTGAGAAGCTCTGAGAAAATCAATCAATAAATAAAGTGTCTCATTGTCAAATAAGCATCAGGGAAGTGGTGTGGCACTTCCCTGCCCTTTTGCCAGGCCTTTGTCTTCTGTTTGAAAAGTAGAGGTTTTAGCCTTGACAGTGCTTCTCTGCTTAGTCTTAACCTCTTGATTTTGGTGATCTCATCCTTTCCCATAGATTGAAATTCTATCCATGTGCCAGCTCCCAAATGTATATCACTAATGCAGAGAGAGATCAGTGTTCTGGCTGTTTCTTTAACGATTATCATGAGATCTTCACCCTGACATATTCAAGATTGAACTTTTGCTCCTCTCTCATTGAGACTTCCCTTTCACCCTTTCCCTCATCTCAGACATGAGGACTACTACTTAGGCCTGAACCTGATTCTCTCATTCTTTCCTCCGCCATATCCAACTGGTGTTGTGTTCATTTACTTTCAAACTATATTGTGTAACTGGCCACTTTGCCTGATTGTAATTACCACTATCTCAGTTCAAACTATCATCATCTTTCATTTGGAGAACTTCAGTAACCTCTTAGCTGATCTCCATGCTTCCACCACTGACCCCTCTCCACACAGCAGCCAGAGTGGTCTTCTTAAAACAAATCAAGTCTGTTTCTGGCTTGCTGAAACCCGTTAGAGGGTCTGTGATTGCATTTAGGATAACTAAATGTAATCTACAAGACTCAGTATAACTGGGTCCTGTTTCTCTGTCCAGCCTCCTCTTATGTCATTATCCCTTTTGCTGACTGTGTTCGAGGCACATAGCCTGCTCTCAGTTCTGTTTAAAGGAATAGGAGCTGGTGCTTAGCAATAACTCATGCTTCAGCCTGTTGCTTTCATAATGAGTCCTTTCATGAGCCCCCACCACCAGCCATATATTCTTGTTTTTATAACTCTACATTAACCTGTCTACTTTTCTTTTTAGCACTAGTTATAATTGTAATTTTATATAAGCATCCCTCCTTTTATTGTGCTTCACATGATTGTGCTTCACAGATACTGCAGTTTTTCCAAATTGAAGGTTTGTGCTAACCCTGCATCGTGCAAGATGATTGGCAACATTTTTCCAACAGCATGTGCTCACTTTGTGTCTCTATGTGACACTTTGGTAATTTTTCTAATATTTCAAAGTTTTAAATTATTATATCTACCATGGCGATCTGTGATCAGTGATCTTTGATGTTACTATTGTAATTGCTTTGGGGCACCACAAACTGCACCCATCTAAGAGGGTGATCTTCACTGATACATTGTTGTGTGTTCCAACTGCCCCACCAACCAGCCACTACCCTGTCTCTCTCCCCGTTTTGGGGCTTCTCTATTCTCTGAGCACAACACTGTTAAAATTAGGCCAATGAATAACCCTACAAGGCTTCTAAGTGTCCAGGTGGAAGGAAGAGTCACATGTCTCTCACTTTAAAATTTAAAAACTGGAAATGATTAGGCTTAGTGATGAAGACATGTCAAAAGTCAAGATAGGCTGAGAGCTAGACCTCTTATGCCAAACCAAGTTGTAAATACCAAGGAAAAGTTCTTGAAGGAAATTCAAATTGCTATTCCAGTGAACACATGAATGATAAGAAAGCAAAACAGCCTTATTGCTGACATGGAGAAAGTTTTTGTGGTCTGGATAGAAGATAAAACCAGCGACAACATTCCCTTCAGCCAAAGCTTTATCCAGAGCAAGGCCCTAAGTCTCTTCAATTCTGTGAAGATTTATGGAGGTGAGAAGCTGCAGAAGAAGAGTCGGAAGCTGGCAGAAGTTGATTCATGAGGTTTAAGAACAGAAGCTATCTCTATAACATAAAAGTGCAAAGTGCAACAGCAAGTATTGATATAGAAGCTGTAGCAGGTTATCCAGAAGATCTAGCTAAGATAATTGATGAAGGTGGCTGCACTAAACAAGAGATTTTCAATGCAGACAAAATAACCATATATTGGAAGCAGATACCATTTAGGACTTTCATAGAGAGAGGTCAATAGCTGGCTTCAAAGTTTCAAAGGACAGGCTGACTGTCTTGTCAGGGGATAGTGCAGCTGGATTTTAAGTTGAAACCAATGCTTATTTACTGTTCTGAAAATCCTAGGACCCTTAAGAATTATGCTAAATCTACTCTGCCTGTGCTCTATAAATGGTACAACAAAGTCTAGATAACTACACATCTATTTACAGCATGGTTTACTAAACATTTTAAGCCCACTGTTGAGACCTATTGCTTAGAAAAAAAGATTCCTTTCAAAATATTACAGCACGTTGACAATTCTCCACCCAAGAGGTCTGATGGAAATGTGTAAGAGATTAATGCTGTTTTCATGCCTGCTAACACAAAATCCATTCTTCAGCCCATGGATCAATGAGTCATGCTGATTTTCAAGTCTTATTATTTAAGAAAGATATTTCATAGATATGTCTTCCAGTTGCCATAAAGTGTGATTTCCTCTTATGGATCTAGGCAAAGTAAATTAAAAATGTTTTGGAAAGGATTCACCACTCTAGATGCCATTAAGGACATTTGTGATTCATGGGAAAGCGTCAAAATATTAACACTAACAGAAGTTTGGAAGAAGTAGATTCCAAACCTTACAGATGGTTTTGAGAGGCTCACGACTTCAGTGGAGGAAGTAACTGTGATCGAAATAGCAAGAGAACCAGAGTGATAAGAGGAGCCTTGAAGAAGTGACTGAACTGCTGCAATGTCATGATAAAATTTTAACAGATGAGGAGTTATTTCCTATGGAGGAGCAAATAAAGTGATTCATTGAGATGAAATCTACTCCTAGTGAAGATGTTGTGAATATTTTTGAAATGACAATGAAAGATTTGTAATATTATGTAAACTTAGTTGATAAAGCAGTGGCAGGGTTTGAGAAAATTGACTCCAATTATAAAATAATTTCTACTATAGGTAAAATGCTATCAAATACATCCCATGCTATGGAGAAATATGTCATGAAAGGAAGGGTCAATTGATGCAGCAAACTTTATTGTTTTGTTATTTTAAGAGATTGCCACAGGCTGGGCATGGTGGCTTATGCCTGTAATCCCAGCACTTTGGAAAACCAAGTTGGATAGACATTTGAGATCAGGAGTTCAAGACCAGCCTGTCCAACATGGTGAAACACCATCTATACTGAAAATACAACACAAAGGCACCTGAGGAAAGACAATCTTTTGATTCCAGGATGCGGAGATTGCAAGAAGCTGAGATTACACCACTGCACTCCAGCCTGGGTGACAGAGCAAGAATCTGTCTCAAAAAAAAAAAAAAAAAAAAAAAGAAAAGAAAAAAGAAAACAGATTGCCACAGTCACCCCACCTTCAGCAATTCCCAGCCTCATCACTCAGCAGCCATCAACATAAAGGCAGGAGCCTCCATCAGCAAAAGTTCTGTGACTCACTGAAGGTTCAGTAGCATTTTTTAGAAATGAAGTATTTTTAAATTAAGTTGTGCCATTTTTTAGATGTAATGCTGTTGCACAGTTAATAGACTATAGTATAGTGTAAACACAACTTTTATATGCACTGGAAAACCAAAAAAAAATGTGCAATTTGTTTAAGCATGATATTTGCTTTATTGCAGTGTGGGGAACTAAACCCACAGTATTTCTGCGGTATGCCTATATTTATTTCCCTCATGATTTGTTGAATATCTACCTTTTCTAGTAAACTGCAAATTCCATGAGGTCCATAATCATGCTTCTTTTGGTTACAACATTGTATCTGCAACATCTAACTGGATCTTCAATACATATTTATGGAATAATTGAATCTGTTTTCTACAATCTCTGCCCCACCCCTCCTGGCAATTAACAGTTCACATCAGCATGTTAAAAATCCAAATTTTTTAAAAAAATAGATATGTTCTAAAAGTTAGTTGTTCAAGGAACTGTACCCCCATAATGCTGATAAATATCTTATTTTAGGGAACAATGGACTAAATTATCTGTGAATTGTCTTCCAGCTGATCAATTACAGCATCTTATTTTACGGGAAATACTTTGAAATGATCAAGGCCATATGAACTTTGGTTCAAATTCAAATGCCTATAAAATTATTACGATACATGTAGAGCTCAAAGTGTTCTAATAATTATAAAGCCATTATCAGGGTAAACTGCAATTGCAGGAGTGAAATTCAACCCCCAACTATACACTTTCATTGAACCTCTTTCCTTCCTCAGAAGTGAACTTGTCATTCTTATGTTCATATTGTTTACCTGCCTATTGATATTGTGTAGCTATTGGGGCACAGCCATTACAGCCATTGTGCCAAGGGGACCAGGTCCTTAAAGTAGGAGTCAGGGCTCCTAGAGTTAATATCTAACTTTCCTTTCAATGATAATTAAGTACTCAGAGCTTTGGTCTATCAGTGAGCTTGCTGCAGAGTGTTTATGAGAGCAAAATATAAGAAATACAAAACATTTTTGACAGTCTATAAAACTTTATAAAAACAAAAGTTAATAAACCTTTTTTTAATATTTACTGTCTTTATAAAATATATGTATTTGCTTTATTAAATTTAGAAGGAAAAGGCTGAAACATTTTACCATAATCAAACATCATGAAAATAAACAATAAATGGAATGCCCGTAGGAGTGTAAAAAATTTGACTTCTTTCTTACTAATTTTAATGGAACACATCTAGGTCTTGATTACTCAAACACTGGATACCCACACTATTATGCTAACAGCAGAGACAGATATGTTATGATACAAGTTTTTTTTCCCTTTAAACTGGGAACATTACATAGGATAAAATACATTGGGTGGACTTGGTGGTTCATGCCTGTAATCACAGCAATTTGGGAGGCCAAGGCAGGAGGACTGGAAGACCCTGTCTCTACAAAAAAAAAAAAAAAAAAAAAAAAAACTTAAAAATTATGCTGGAATAGTGGCATGCACCTGTAGTCCTAGCTACTAGGGAAAATGAGGTAGGAGAATTACTTGAGCCTAAGAGTTCAAGGCTACAGTGAACTGTGATTGTGCCACTGCACTCCAACAGTAGTCACAGAGTGAGACCCTGTTTTTAAAAAAGGAAAACAAAATATTCATTGAGCCACATCATAATGTCTAACGAGTGCCAACTTTGTGACAGGGCTTGTGGTCACTGTGGTGCAACCATTATCTCATGAAATCGTCACAGTGCCCTCTAGGATATTTACAAGTCTTTGAATGACTTCATGCAGCTTCCCCACTGAAGCCGGAAAGTGGGTAATGTCACTTGCCCCTTCTGGAGCCAGGCTGCCTCCCAGATCTCCTAACTGCACTAATCTAGGTTTGGGAGCTCTAAAATTTGTTTCTAATTTGTAGCAGTCTTTTGATGTATTAAGATATAGATCCTCATTATTTGTAGAATCTGAAATTGTGAGTTTACCTGCATGCTAAAATTTATTTGTAACCCCCAAATCAATTATCACAGTGTTTTCATGGCCATTCATGGATGTTTGCAGAGCTGCAAAAGTTTTGGGTTGCCCAATGCTCATGTGACCACCTAGGACAGAAAAAAGGTACACTCTGTCTTCTTGTTTCAGCCCTCATACTATAAGAAAGTGCCCCTTTTATGGTATGTTTATGCCAATTTTTCCTTTTTTTTTTTTTGTTGGTAACTTCACTGTTTAAAATGGCTCCCAAATTTAGTGCTGAAGTGATTTCTAGGTTCCTAAACACAATAAGGGTGTGATGTGACTCACGGAGAAAATATGTTCTCTCTACAAATTTTGAAAAGCTTTGTTTAAGCATTAGTTATAGTGCTTTTGGATGTTTCAGTATTAATGAATCAACATTATATATTTCATATATATATATAAATAAGATGTATTTAAACAGAAACACACAAAAAACAAAGTATATATTAATTGGTTGATAAATCAGTGTGATCAGAGGCTCACAGGAAGCTAACCTCATGTTTCCTCTAGCGGTAATCATTCAGTATTCGCTAATTAGCATGCGTGGCAACTTTATAGAACACTGCAAATAACAAGATAAATAAACTCCTGCAAATAACAAGCATTCACTGCAACTAAAGACACCATTGCATTTGACTTTTGTAATTGCCCGCTTGATGTCAGGTAATCTGATTATTCAGCCTTTGTTTTCAGATTGGATGATTAATGAAAGACCTTGAATGCCAAATTTTAAACTGATGGGAACTTTTATGAGGAAGTCATAAAGGCCTGCAATCAAAGATTTGTAATAGGAGTCCTCATGAACCCCACTCTCCCAGGCAAATGAGATCAATATAATCTCACTGGTACTCAGCAGAATTCAGAGTTACTTTTTTGACTTGGAATGTGATGTCTTCCAGGATGAAAATAAAGAAATAGGAGTAGAAATTTGAGTAATTTCAGTTTACCATGCTTTTAAAAATGTTGACAAGAGGTACTGTTATGTACGATTCAAGCTAAGTTTGTCAGAAACAGTGAATTGTTAAATTTAAGTCATGCTTATAAAAATCTTAGATCTCTATCTTCCTTGTAAGTTCTCACATAAAAGGTTAATTTATTCCAATCTAGTAACTTATTAAGTACAAAAAGGGCATATTGAGATACTACTGTAAAATAACTTTTTAAATAATAAGTAAAACTGAAAAAAAGGGAGTTTTGACCTTTCATTTCTTGCTTCATTCTTTTATGGTAAGTGTAAAAATTACTTCAAGGAAATTCTATTTCTTTCATTTGTAATCGTAATTTTTTTAACAGAAAGTGCTATTATTTAAAAACTTTTGATGAGTTTTTTCCTCTAAGATTCAACTTATATCAGAAGTACTTCTGTTTCCAATAATAATGAATCACCTACAGTTTATTTAAGTTTTGATAACTTTTTTTTTTTTTTTTTACAAAAGCAATGATTCTTAGGCAACTTGTCAAAAGACATTGCAATTTTGAGGCAAGTACCGGGTTATTATATTAACTTGTGAGAATAGGTTAATTTAGCTATCACAATGAGTATTTGCATTAGTACGTTCTTACGCTGCTAATAAAAATGTAGCTGAGAGTGGGTAATTTATAAAGGAAAGAGGTTTAATTGACCCACAGTTCAGCGTGACTTGGTATGCTTCAGGAAACTTACAATCATGGTAGAAGTGGAAGCAAACACATCCTTCCTCACATGGGGAAGGATAGCAAGGAGAAATGCTGAGCAAAAGGACAAAAAGCACCTTATAAAACCATCAGATCTTGTTGTGAGAACTCACTATCACGAGACCCGCATGCGGGTAACCACCCCCATGATTAAATTAGCTCCCACTGGGTCCCTTCTGGGACACATGGGGATTATGAGAACTACAAGATGAGATTTAGATAGTGACACAGCCAAATCACATCAATATTATTCCTAAAAACGTGGTGGCTCACACCTGCAATCCTAGCACTTTGGGAGGCTGAGGCGGGTGGATCACCTGAAGTCAGGCATTCGAGAACAGCCTGGTCAACATGGCAAAACCCATCTCTACTAAAAATACAAAAATTAGCCAGCTGGGTATGGTAGCACATGCCTGTAATCCCAGTTACTTGGGAGGCTGGGGCAAGAGAATCGCTTGAAACCAGGAGGCAGAGGTTGCCGTGAGCCGAGATTGTGCCACTGCACTCAAGCCTGGGCGATACAGCAAGACTCTGTCTCAAAAAAAAAACAAAACAAACAAACAAACAAACAAACAAACAAAACAAACAAAAAAAACCTCTACAGACTGGAAGTCCACACCATAACTATCCCAAATGCTACTGTAGATTATAAATTTAGACAAAATTTTATTTACTGCTCTAGTCATGTAATTTTATTATAAGCACTTCCTCTGTATTAGGTGCTGAGATGGTTGTTTTGTATGTATTTTCTCTAATTCTCTCAGTAACTACACACAATAAGTATTATATTGTTTATACAGATTGAGGCACTGAGGTTCAGAAGGTATAAATATTTTGCTCAATGGGTTTAGAAAATTAATACAGGTTATTTTAAAAAATCAAATTTAGGTATAGGAAAACATACAAACTCCCTGCTTTTTGATACTTTCTAAATTATTTGTAAATAATATAACGTAATATTTAATTTTTAAGAAATGTATAACTTGTAATGACAAACATGACATAGAACAGAGTATTTCTAATTAATCTATCATTGACTGAGGACTTAAGAAAGCTATGTCAAGGGTCATTAGCCATTCTTATTTAGGCAAGGAACTCATCACAGATGTCTTATTATTCTGTTATTTTCCACCTGCTTAATTTCTGCCACACAGTACGATGCAATGCAGGAAAACATTTGTGTTAGGACTTTGTGGCACTCTTGAACCCATTGGCTCCTCTTAAGTGGGATCCATACGCTTTTGACAGGTTGAAAATTAAATTGCTTTATAGATGGTATCTTCAAAGGAATGGTGGTAAATTGTGAATGATTGGTATCAAGCAGTTTATCTTTTACAGCATCAAATAAATAGTGTTTCCTCATAAACCATAGCCTCTCTGCTTCTTGTCACTCAGGAATTCTTATGGTACAAAGTATCATCTCTTCTCCTCTCCCTACCTTCCACTCAATAGGAAAGCTTAATCTTATTTTTATTGAGATGTATCTCATGTACCATAAACTCATGCTTTAAAAATGTACACTTCATCAGTGTTCAGTGTATTCATAAGCTTGGGCCACCATCACTGCTGTTTAGTTCCTGAACATTGTCATCATCCCAAAAGTATGAGCTGTATCTGTTAGCTATCCCTCCCCATTCACCCCTCTCTCCAGCCACTAGAAAACACCAATCTACTTTCTGTCTTTCTACATTTGCATATTCTGGATATTTCATATAAATAGAATCATATAATATATGTCCTTTTGTATCTGGCTTCTTTCACTTAGCACAGTGTTTCCATAGTTAATCCATATTATAGCAGGTATTAGTGCTCATTTCTTTTTATACCTAGGTAATATTCTATCATAGGGATGTATACACATATATACACACACACATATATATAGTACATGTATATATACACACACATACACACACATATATACACATATATACACACACACACATACATACACACACACGCACACACACACATATATATACACCACATTTGTTTATTCATTTGTCAGTCCATAGACATTTAGCTTGTTTCCACTTTTGGCTATTCTGAACAGTGCTACTATGAATATTTGTCTATAAGGTTTTTGTGAAGATATAGATTTTCATTTATCTTGTGTAAATAGTGTAGGCGTTTCCTCTCATATTTTCATTGCTTCTCTCAAACTCCCATCACCACCCTTAAGTTCAGAAAAGCCCAGAACATTAGGAACTTTGTACATCCTAAGAGAGCTTGATAAACACTTCTGCCACGTCCTCCTAAACCTGAACTCCATTTTCCTGTCCTTTCCCAGAGCCGCCAATTGGACAGATGCACCCTCCGCACGGCAGCGTCACTCCTCAGAAGAACAGCAACCTGCTTGTGATCATCGTGGTCACCGTTGGTGTCATCACAGTGCTGGCAGTGGTCATCGTGGCTGTGATTTGCACCCGACGCTCTTCAGCCCAGCAGAGAAAGTAGGTAACAGCTGGTTCCCAAGAGGAAAGAAGTCATCGTCTTTGGGGTTATATTTTTGACGGCCCTCTTCCTGTGTTCTTTCATAATTCACCCCATGTCCTTATTTTCTGACCCTGGCAAAACCTTGCCTTTTTGTCTATTCCAAGCCTATCATAAGTGAGTGAAGGCTAGACTTGCAGATATGATAACAAACAAAATCCATTTGGGACCCACTTATATTTCTGTTTGCTTTTACTTCTCTGACCACTTCTCATTTTCAAGTGAGGGCAGGTGTCCCTTAGGTAACACCTAGAGAATAGATTCCACCATGCCCCTGTTTCTGGCCTTCTCTGAAATCACGTACACAAGATTTGAGAAATACGTTTCTCTGTGTGCACTTATTGACCACTTTTTACAAGGAGCTCTGTAGGCAGTTAATCAATGCTTGGTGGATAGATGACTAAACGCAGCATGCCAAACTCTGTACAGTTACAATCCTGTGGGTGCTTAGTTTGGAAGCAGTAGTAAAGAAAGAAGAGAGAGTTCTGAGATTCAAAATGGTTCAAATTTATTTTCTGTGGTTAATTGTCAGAAATTAAAAGTGTTGAGGGGTTTAAGAACATTTTCATATTACACAGCTTTAGGTTTTAGCACGTGCAGAGAATGATGCATCAAAGTACAAAGTTTAAAATGGAAAAGTGGTTTTTATTCAGCATATATCCTTGCAGCAACACCCTGTAACTGCCTGTTAGTCTGCACCAGCCAGTGCTGGGAGTCAGCAATAATCTCCCAGCCATTCTCTGCCTCTTTGCCCTTCTAGTCCTTTTAAAATTCAGCCCAATGTGTCTTTTTCGGCTACACTCTTTCACTGAGTTGACTATCTTAGGCTCTTCCATGAGTTTTAAGTTTTGGTTTTAGGTTTTTCCATTGGCCTCAGGCATGACATTACTTCTGAAAGCCTGAGGTATGGGTTCATAGGCGACTGGTTTGACAACTGTACACTTTACACTTTGTTAGAAAAGATTCTCCAGCAAATAATGTTCCCCCTTCTCTGGCTAATAGCTCACACTTTCACTTTCTCTCTCTCTTTCTCTCTCTTTCTCTGACTGTCTTTCTTTAAGTCCTGTAACTCCATTTGTAGATCTCTAGTTTACCTTCCAGCACTCTGAAGTGACGTGTTTAGAAAGAGAACAGGGGAAGATATACATACTGAAAAAGTAACATGGTGTGTAGATGCAGGCTTTGTATTTAATTTATTTCTATGGCAGGACAAATTTTCTATCCAGCTGCATTTATGAGATTTGACTAGTTTGAAGATGGTGATAGCTGGTGTGCTGGTCCATTGTGTCTAAGCAAGAAACCTGCTAGAGTGAGCTTGGTTGGGCCAGCCTCATGTGTGAGCATTCTGGGAAGTCATAATCACTCACAGAGCTTCCACGGTGCCGGGAAGTTAATAAGGCTCTGGGGGAAAAGTAACTAATTGAGTAAGGCATTGAACAATCTGTTGGCACCGCATTTTCAGGAAAGGGGTTGTGCAATCATGGAAGAGTGGAACATCAAGGCAGCAGGTCTCTGAAGCAGAGTTAGGAGGGACTCACATAAAAGAAGGTGGGGAGGAGGCACCAAAATCACACCTGGACTACCATATAACTGCTTTCAAGACATTGAAGCATTCACTAAACTAGCCAAATGTAACTAAACTATCTGGAGTTGGTTTGTTTTTTATCTGTTTTTTTCTTTTCCTTCCCCCCACCCCCCGCCCCTTGTCATTTCTGTGAGAAGAATGTTCAAGCTTTAGATTGACCTGATGAACTGGGTTCCTGGATATATTTTGTTTCTCCACAGAGAAAACACCAGTCTTCTCAATCTGCAAAAGTGGGATTTGGTGCCATGTTGAGAAAATCTCAAATCATCTTAAATCCCACCCTAAGCACTTTGGCAAAAGCTTCAGGGCTTTATTTGGAAAAAGGAGACACTGAGCCCTGGATATGACTTGTTTTTAAAATTAGGGACTGAATTAAAGAATAAATGGTTCTATTAATGACTGAAAATCCAAAAACAGTTAGTTTTACAGTCAGTTTGGTTTTTCCTTACTGCACTCTGAAAGTCTTTTAATAATTACCTGTGTTTCACACTTTGTTTCATATCTTTCTTTGGTAGCAGATCCGTTGGCATTCATTTTTCATCCCTTTGTGTGCATATTTTCATAGAGAGAAATAAAATGTTTCCTTCAAGTTATTTCTGAACTATAGTTTCATTTTGTTGTTTGTTCCATTGAGGACCCCTACTCCTCTGCATCACCACAATTGAGCCCTTCGGAACAAACTGGATAATGCAGGTGAAAGCAAAATCAATTCCAATATGACACAGAAATGAAATCCCCTCCAAAGTTCTTAGAAAACTGGACTTTAACATAATTAATAAGGTGAAGTAGAAAATGCATTCATGAGCTTCTTCAGTATCTCTTTTGGGGTTCTAGAGAATATAAATTTTTCTTTGAGTTTTGTTGGGGTATTTGAATTACATCCAAGTGAATTGAAAAAGTTATATGGACTCTCAGTAATATCTTATTCAGGTAAGTGTCTATACATTTAATAAACCTGATCCTTTTACAAATATATATATTTAACAATTAGGCTATCCAGTTGGTTCAGAGTGGTGGGTAATATTTCCTTTTTATTACATAAAATAGCTAATGAAAGTTAGTACACAAGTTCTAGTTCTGGGTCTAGTGCTTCTTTAAATAAACTAATTATATCACCTAAATGAAGACCCTTCATACTTGGGTGGCAATTTCTTTAAATATAATCATAATTTGGACTAAATGCTTTCTATCATTCTCTTTAGCTTTTTTTGTTGGTTGGTTGACTTGTCTGGAGCCAGGTAACAATCTTCTACTTTTAAAACAGAGAAATTTCCCATGCAATACTTCTAATATATCGAATCGCATGGTAGCATTAAACTTTAAATTAATAGGAAATACAAATAATTTTGCATTTCTTTTCAGTTATTTATTAAACTTTTTTACTACTGTACTTTGAAGAGACCCTTCCACAGTTTCTATTAGTGAGATTATCGTATGACATCTAATACAGAAAAATTATATTTTATGAAAACTTAAGGCTGGGCACACCTGTAACCCCAGCCTTTTGGGAGGCCAAGACATGAGGATGGCTTGAGACCAGGAGCTTGAGACCAGCCTGGGCCAAATAGTGAGACCTTATCTCTAAAAAAATTTTAAATTAGCCAGATATAGTTGTGCTCACCTGTAGTCCCAGATACTCAGGAGGCTGAGGTAGAAGGATCATTTAAGCCTGGGATGTGGAGGCTGCAGCAAGCCATGATTGCATCACTGTACTCTGACCTGGGTGGCAGAGTGAGACCTGTCTCAAAATAGAAAAAAAAAAAAAATTAAGTTGATTTTTGCCCCTGTTTCTCTGCTTTTTATAAGGCAGTAATATTTTCTTGCCCAACATATGGAACACATGTTATAAGTTAGAATTTATCCACAGATACTAAGGACAAAATATATTAAATCGAGCAAATCCAAGAGATCTAGAATGCATGGTTATTACTTTTCTTTTCTTTTCTTTTCTTTTCTTTTCTTTTCTTTTTTTTTTTTTTTGAGATGGAGTCTTGCTCTGTTGCCCAGGCTGGAGTGCAGTGGCGCAATCTCGGCCCACTGCAAGCTCCACCTCCCAGGTTCACACCATTCTCCTGCCTCAGCCTCCCAAGTAGCTGGGACTACAGGCACCCACCACCACACCCAGCTAATTTTTGTATTTTTAGTAGAGATGGGGTTTCACCTTGTTAGCCAGGATAGTCTCGATCTCCTGACCTCATGATCCGCCCACCTCAGCCTCCCAAAGTGCTGGGATTACAGGCGTGAGCCACCGCACCGGGCCTGGTTATTACATTTCTAAGGCAGTTACCTGGGTAGGTGATCTGCAGTCATGTCTGAATGCTTTAAATTTAAACATGTAAATAAAACACAAGGTGTACTCGTTAGAACCACTGGCTGGCTGAGCCTTCTATTTGACTTGACGTGTAGATAGCAAGTTTTAAAGATTAGTTTGCATTCAAATCTTGACAAAAATAATTATTTTTAGTACTGACGATGAAATGTTTAGGCTCTTAAATGAAATCTATAGTATTCTAAGTACTATAGGTCACTTTCACTGATTTTTCACTTGTTAACATTTTAATTGGTTTTCAATATTCACCTTGTAGAGATTTGAAGTATCAGCTACCTTATAGGACTTCAGTATATCTTAATTCCATCTCAGATTTTTTTCTGAGATATATTTGAGTATCTGAAATTTGACCTGGGTTTCTAATACAAGCTTTTAGTTTTGTTTTTAATAGCAGTTAGTGGAATAAAAATTATCAAAATGGACAATTAGGGGCTAGAAGTCTTTGTAAAAGATTTGGAAAGAAAGCAGAGAAATGTTTATACTTATTAATGTATCTTTTTCTGATTAATTTGTAATCACTTATTCATACTCACTTCAAGCCTCCTTCCTTCCTGAAGACTTCTCCCAAACCCCTGGTGGGGCAGAATGTTCCTGCCTCAGTCCCTATCAGATGATGGGGATGTCTTAACCACCGGAATTAGTATAGCACTCTTTATTCATCTGCCTAATAAAGTTGTGAACAACTTTAGTAGACAATTCCTGTGTCCATAGTGGGAACTTAGTAATTTATTATGATGTGCCAAAATAACCTGTATGATAATAGCTGGATTTTAGAACTTGAATGGACACAGTCTTGAATAAAATAGACACTCAATCAATGTTGTTTTTTACTCATTCACTTCCCCAACATACTAATTAAAAGTGAAAAGGAAAAAAACTCCCCTTAGAGTACTAGATTATGTGTAAAGTAAGGAATGGGTAAACCAATACAGAACCAGAGAAGAAGCTTTCAGATAAATACTTGCATGTCAGTAATGGAAAGCAGTTCTTATTATTTAATTCAAGTAATTATTGTGTGCTTTATATGGGGTCTGCATCATACAAAGTAACAAATCTGATTAATGTTAACTCTCAAGCTAAAAATCTTTTTGCAATTTCCCATTGACTTCTTGATATTATTAAAAATGTATCTATTTGGGCCAAGGCCTCCTACATTTTGGTCCCTTCTACTTTTTCATGCACACAACTTGTCATGCCACAGTGCATGCTCCTCATTCTAACAATGCAGAAATTCCCAGGAGCCATGCCATGTTAAAATCATTTTTTAAGCTTTCAGTGCCTCCCCCATCTTTACATTTGTAGGACTTAGCACATTTCTTGACATATAGTCAATCTTCCGTAAATATTGATTGAATAAATAAATAAGTGTTGTAAAACAATGGATGATGTTGAAGAAGTGAAGGAAATAGAGTTTGCTCCACTATCACTGAAGGAATTGAATTATCACAAAGGGAGCAGCTGGACAGCTCAATAAGACACACAGTGATCAATGCCAAGGTGAATGGTATAGAGAGAGATGAGGGAAATGATTTAGATACGCTAAGATTACAGTGACCTGAGATGGTCAGTCTCTCCTTAAGGAGAGACTGGAAAGGAAACTTAAAGAATAAGTCATTTGTAAGTAAGTAGGATTTTGAAGGCACAGTGGGCAGAAATTAAATAAACAAAACAAAAAATAGAGCACCAGTACCTGACCATGCTGTGAAAGTTTTGCCATGATGTGAGAAGGAGAAAGCAGAGAGCCCGGGAGGGTTCTTTGCTTTGCCTTTATCAAGAATACCTGGGGTAGAAGGAGACTCTCCTATTCTAGGGCTATTTTAGAAGCAGAAAGATGACTGGTACCTGAGGGAAAAGATACATTTGGTATTTACAGAGGGGCCAAACATGTGAAATACTCTGTGTCAAATAGAAAAACTAGCTTTAAAATACAAACAAAACCAAATAATTCACTATGATAGTGCTTCTTAAATTTTAGACAGATTCGCCTGGAGACTGTTAAAAGACATACTACCCCCTGCAACCAAGTTTCTGATTCAGTGGTTCTGCAGTGGGCCCTGAGAATGTGCATTTCTAACAAGTTCCCAGGCAGTGGCAGTGCTGATGCCTCTGGTTTAGAGACCCCACTTTGGCAACCACAGCACTAGGAGCATCTGAATACACATTTTGAAGAATCTAATGGTGAGACACAGGAACCGTGGGCTGCAACAAGCAGCAGTCGTGTCAAGAACCAACAGATGGGCAGAAGGTCAGGGTGACCACTGTTCCTATAGGTTTTAAGACAAATTTCAGACAATTTAATTATGAGCACATGTTAGTTTTATTACAAACCTGCTGTGGTAGAGATTGGAGGGACAAAAGAAAGAGAGACTCTCCAAGGCCAAAGATTTCTCCTTTAATAAGAGATATGATAGGAAATAAAAGTGGTTAGATTGTCATGGTTAGAATAAATACAAAAAGGAAATAAAGTCTTTTTAGAGATCTTTAGCTTCCTGACTGACAGTCAGCTGGATGGTTGAGCAGTTTCTTAGAGATGGTCTTGATCTGATTAAAATCCAGCAGAAAAATGCCTATTCATTTTATGAGGAATTATAATTTCTTCCCCGGTGGAAATTATGAATCACAACATACAAAAAGGTTCTGCCAGGTTTGGAACTCTTAAAAACAGAAGCCATCTGGGGCTGGTTGGTACTGAAGTCATAGAAACGAGCAAATAAATGAATAAATAAAAAGGCATGCATGTAAGCAAGGGGAAACAAGAATTTGTAATTTATTGCTGGTTTCAATTTTATCTTGACTACTTTCTTTATTCCAGGTTATTTAAATATTGAGTTAAATAAGGTATTTTTCCTGGGTATGTTTTCCTGGATTTGGGAACTGATACTTCTCTGTGTGCAGCCATACAGATGCTGGTGTTAAGTTATTTAGCATTTTGATCTTCTAGAAAGAGAGATTACTGGGTGAAACATCCAAGTTTGAGAATGACACTACATTTTCTATGAAGTTACCAGGAGTAGATTACACATGGAGCTGTGTGTGAGTTGCAGATCAGTTTGCTGTGGGCAAGTGAAGTATGCAGAAATGAATTCAGGGAATAAATGGTTAGCAGTGAGTTATTATCTTAGACACAGGAAAATAGTCATTTCAGACCATTGTTTTAAAACATTGTGGGGCTACCATCAGGAAATCAGCAAAGTGCAGATAGTGTTATTTTTTCTCTGTTAAAATACAAAATAGATACTAGGTCTGCAGTTCTTTATCTCCTATCCTCATCAGCATACTTCAGGAAAGACAAAAAAGAAAAAGAATGTCAGGGAAAATTCAACAAATTAACTACCAAATATTTATTAATTCCCTAATATTTACAAAGCTACTTATTCATCATTGGAAAACCAAAGCCACTCCAATGACTTTGCACAGGTTACAGGTGTTTTCCTGAGAGTAGCTTGTATGAACTGTTGAGCAACCATGAAGGTAGTTATTATAATAAACTGTTCACTGAAAATTAAGGAATCGGGAAGTAGATGCTTCTCTGGTCTGCTGTCAAAACTAGATTTTAACAGTTTGCATTATTTCTTTCAAGAGGTGTTATTATTTTAAAAGAAATAGAAGTTACAAGTAGGGATTTAACAGTTATAAAATGAGGAAAAGGGTCAAAAACTATTTCTGAAAAGGACCAAATAATACATTGTTTAGGATTTTTGAGCCATATAGTATCTGTCACAATTATTCAATTCTTCCATTGCAGTGCAAAAATAATTGAGCTTGGCCATGTTCCAATAAAACTTTATTTACCAAACTAGGCTGTGGGCAGATTTGGCTTGCAAACCATAGTTTACTGACCCCCTGCTGTAGGACTAACATGAACATTGTGTTACTTTATTTATCACGCAGGGAACATTTAATCTCACTAGCCTCAAGAAGAGATTATCACCCCAAAAAATATATTTATGGTTGCTAAAGCTTTATTGAAGCAAATAAGAACCATGTGAAATACTTTTCCAAACTGTGTTCTTCTCCTTTCAAAGGATGTATCTCACTGTGTTTGAATCTGGACACTCAGTGATGCCAAGGCAAAAGTGTTTTATTCTCCTAAAAATGTCCTCATGCAGCCTTTTGTTTTCAAATAACAAGTTTCCCAGTTGCACATTAAATTATACAGCTGAGGTATAGACTTTCTTCTAAGCCCTCATCTTAGCTATTGGCATAAATTCTGGCCTTTTTATTTCCATTTGCCCTTTCACAGCAACTCCCTCATTTATCTCCTAAACAGATGTTGCCGTCAGGTACCTTATGCCTAGCTCCAAAGATTGGCATATGGCTCCATCTAACCCATTGCCACCTTTGCATGAATCTGCAGCCACTGAAGCTGGAGTGAGGAGCTCTCTGCCAGGCAGCCGAGGCCTTGGGGATTCAGCACTGCATCCTTTATAATGTGGTGAAGCTCCAGGCAGGGGAGAGGAAAGGCAGCCAAGACAAGTCTGCCAATTCCTGGGTTTCACAAGGCTCATTCTGCGAGTCCCTTTGCTTCTCTTCCCACTTCTAACTTGAATTGACTGATGAAAGAGAGGAAGTGCCATTAAATAGAGGCTCTCACATTTGCCTTCTAACTTTGTTCCATAGGAAACGGGCCACCCACAGTGCTGGCAAAAGGAAGGGCAGCCAGAAGGACCTCCGACCCCCTGATCTTTGGATCCATCATGAAGAAATGGAGATGAAAAATATTGAAAAGCCATCTGGCACTGACCCTGCAGGAAGGGACTCTCCCATCCAAAGTTGCCAAGACCTCACACCAGTCAGCCACAGCCAGTCAGAAACCCAACTGGGAAGCAAAAGCACCTCTCATTCAGGTAATTACATTTTCACTGGCATTAGGGAAAACATACCATTCTGAACCCAAGGGAGTTTTTCACTCATTTTATGGAAATGTCTTCCCCACTAATTTGCATGTCATTATGGGTCATTTATCAATAGTTAAAATAATCTAATATAAATTTGATTAACCAATTATATGTCTTCATCATCCTGTGGCTTGATATAATTTTAATAATTCTTTTATAATTTTAATAATTCTTGAACTTTCTAAGGTTGGAAGTAGGACAGTTGGGAAATACAGAAATTTGAATCCTAAATGGATTGATTGCTTTTTGTTAATTGTTAAACAAATGTTTCGTTGAGGCAATACAATTTGAAGCCATCTGTACATTTTCCAGTTCCTTATTTCTATAGATAATTGAAAGTTAATTCTAAATTTGCTGTCAATTCCCTGTTTTAAAAATTACATCAGGGCACTTGAAGTACAAAACACTGAATATTCTGTTACTTTGAGCTTGGTTACTATGGAAATCAACTGTCATCCACATATAGTCACCTTATGTGATTCCCAGACTAGTTTGATGGGATTCTGTCTGAAAACTATGTTGTTATACACAGGGATCTGAAAAAAAGAAAAAAAAAAAAAGCCTACTGTTCAATGAACTGGTGCAGAACAATCACTGGTGTCCAGGGATAAGTAAGAACACTGGAAAATGATTGTAAGATAGTTCACTTTCTCTGGGTCTTCATATTATCTAAGTACTTATGGGAAACATCAACCAAATACTCTCATCAAAAAATCCCTTGGTCTACTCATGATGTGATTATAGAATGAGGAGCTGCTGTTTTTAAAGTGAATTATTTGAATGTGTTACTGGCTTACTGGACTCTGTCAGCTCAGAATTGCATAAACAAGACATACAAATATTAATTGTTAACCCTGGATTGTTGAATATTTCTTTTCAAGCTCTTAAATGATGTCTTAGGCATCTTTAATTTCCTTGTCACTTCAGTTATTGAAGAACAGTCTAGTTCCATTGAAAACTATAATCTGAAATTTAACTAAAAATTCTCCTTTCTCATGCCCGCTAGATATTTGGCTCTGGGGACTGGGGAAGAATTTGTTTTCTCAATCTTCCAGTACATTGGAGTGAAATGGAGTGGTGGGGTTGAGAAGAGGCAGGAACAAAGTCTGTTTCAGAAACACTCTTACATCTTTTCCCCTCCTCTCCACTTTTCCTGAGCATGTGAGAGAAGAGGGATGGAGTGAAGAGGGGAGGGGAGGAAAAAGAGAAGAAAGGACAATTTGAAGTTCTTCACAGCTTTTGTGGACACATGGGCTAACCCCTAGGTGGTATCCAAATTCTGGGTCTGTTATGAAACAGAAGTATGACTTCTTTATGGCAGGGGTACTCAACCCCTGGACCATGGACCAGTACTGGTTCATGGCCTATTAGGAACTGGGTCACACAGCAGGAGGTGAGCAACAGGCAAAAGAGCAAAGCTTCATCTGTATTTACAGCTATTCCTTATCACTTCCATTACTTCCTGAGCTCTGCCTCCTGTCAGACCAGCAGCAGCATTGGATTCTTATAGGAGCATGAACCCTATTATGAACTACGAATGTGAGGGATCTAGGTTGCAGGCTCCTTATGAGAATCTAATGCCTGATGATCTGTCACTGTCTCCCATCACCCCCAAATGGGACCATCTAGTTGCAGGAAAACAAGCTGGCGTTTTCCTGGTGAGTTGTATAATTATTCCATTATATATTAAAATGTAATAATAATAGAAATAAAGTGCATAGTAAAAGTAATATGCTTGAATCATCCTGAAACCATACTCTGCCCCCTGCCCCCAGGTCCATAAAAAAATTGTCTTCCATGAAACTGGTCCATGGTACCAAAAAGGTTGGTAACCACTGCTTTGTGGGGCCTTGTACACCAGGCCCAGTTCCATAATGGGAGACATCAAGTCCAGGCTTACCACCTAGCACAGCTCTTCCTCTTCCCTCATGAGACCTCTGGGAAATTCCAGCAAGGGGACTCAAGCCCAGCCAACTTTTCACACGCCCACTTGGCCCACAAGAATCTCCTATATCCTTGCCAGGCCCAATGGTGACAGAGCTTGTACTCTACCACTGGCCCTCTCTAAACCTTGCTCTCTTCAATTACTTTTTCCTCTGCTTTGATAGACTCAGGGTAGAATAGCAAGTCCACTGCCTAAACAGGCTTTCACCTGGGGAGTGACAGAAAAATCCCTTTTGCAGGAACCTCCATATTTTACAAGTGATTCTTCTTCTAGCTTTGTTCTTGACTGGATATCAGGAAGGGGAGAGCACCTCCACCTCCCACTGGAAGGGATAGAATTGCCTCTCTGACCTAAGGAGGTTTTGCCAATGACTTCTAAGACACATCCTTCTAACCTTTTCCTTTCATCTTTTATATACTGAGATGACATTAAGTTGAGATCTCTTAATAAGTCCTGGGGGAAGGTTTAATCCCAAATGATGACTGTTTTCTTTAGAATAAAAGGGTACTTACGCCTGTTTGTCCTCAATTTGAGGACCTCATTGCCAATTTTGTAATAACAGGAAAGTAATCCTCAAAGTCCTGCAAGTTATACTTCATGTTAAATTAAGTATTCTTCTCTCCTGCTTAAAAGAACAAAATTCAACATAAGTGCACAGCATTACCAAGATACATTATATTTAACAATGGGATTCCAGAGTAGGCAATAACTATGTAAGGAGAGATTACCGTATGTTAAATTCTATGATTAGGACTTTTGCACATTATTTTGCCTAATCTTCACAAAATACTTTGAGGTAGATGCTGTAACATTCTTTTCATATAGTAAATGAAGTAACCAAAGTTGAGAAAGGTTAAATAATGTGCTTAGACTTAAGAGCTAGGGCCACAGCCAGGACCAAAATCTGACTCCAAAATTCATGTTTTGTTGATCCAGTTTCAATTAACTCATGTAATACTTTTAAGTAAGCACTTATCTTGTTTTGTGCCCATGAAATTAGTTTTTGGATACAACCAGAAATTAATTTACAGTATTCATGCTTTAGCTATGAAAAGAGAACTGAAACAAGCAATTGCTATGTAAACAACAACTAATATTATTGAGAGTTAATTTTTTATTTTACTCATTCTTCCCTACTGCTGGTATGCAAGTGGCTTAAACAAAACCTACTTCATTCTCTAACCACAAAAATAGAGGATCCCACTAAAATATCTAGGAATGAAGATGATAAGTCATTGCTTCATGATATATCTCTTCTACATCTAACAGATTTCAAAATTATTTTCTTAAAAGTTTACAGTAAAGAAACGCAAGAGTTCAGGTCTGTTTGATCTCTAGGACTTATAATAGAATTTACTTTCTTGAAATGAATTTATCCTAGTATAATTTCACCACAGCAACACCACAGGATTTGTTTCTTACTTTCACTTTGGAAGAATGAACAGGTAAATTTCAGCATATGGCATTTGATAGTATTCAATTTTTAAAAATGTTCAACTCAGTGAATAATATCTATAAAAGAGCTACATAACGCCAAATGGGCAATTTGATTGAACACTTAACTTTTTATTAGTTACTTTGATTTATATACATGGCTATTAAATCCTGTATTTAATTTTCCCAATCTCATTTGGACCAATGGTAAATAATGTCAGGTGGCAAGTTTATGAGACAAATGACAAAGTGTTACTACTAAAAAATTTATACTTCAAAGAAAGTAAAAGGAAAATAATTTTGTTTGTTTTCAATGAACTCATGTAATATCAAGAGCAGTCTATTCTTAGAATGAAAAAAAATACAAAACTGAAACCCCACACACAGACACCCAACAATATCAGATGACTTATTTCATAACGATGTTACCGCCGGAAGCGGTGGCTCACACCTGTAATCCCAGCACTTTGGGAGGCCGAGGTGGGCAGATCACCTGAGGTTGGGAGCTTGAGATGACCCTGACCAACATGGAGAACCCTCTCTAGTAAAAATACAAAATTAGCCAGGCGTGGTGGTACATGCTTGTAATCCCAGCTACTTGGGAGGCTGAGGCAGGAGAATCAATTGAACCTGGGAGACAGAGGTTGCGGTGAGCCGATATTGCACCACTGCACTCCAGCCTGGGTGACAAGAGTGAAACTCCATCTGAAAAATAAAATAAAATAAAATAAAATAAAATAAAATAAAATAAAATAAAATAAAATAAAATAAAATAAAACAATAAAATAAAATAAAATAAAATAAAATAAAATAAAATAAAATAAAGTAAAATAAAAAGAAAACTGGTTGGATCTAGAATTACATTTTTTTGGGTGGCGAGGAGAAGCACATTATATAGTGTTTTAATGTTTTCTCCTACTGTCAAACATAATTTTGAAAATTAAAGAGGAGGAAAGTCTGTTGTATTTAATTGACATTTTCACTCTTTCTGTTCATTCTTTTTGATTATCTGAGATTCCTCTTACTACTTCCTGTCTGTTTAGAGAAATTCCATTACCTATTTTTTGATGGTTTATCTGCTTGAGACAAATTCTCTTCATTTTCCTTCATTGGACAATGACTTGATTTCACCTTCATTCTTGAAGTGTATTTTTGTTAGATATTGTTAATCCAACTCTGGTTTGGCAGTTCTCTTTTAGCACTTGAAAAATGTGTTAGATACTTCTGGCCTTCGTGATTAGTGATGAGAAATCTGCTGTCTTTTGAATTGTTTTACCCGTACAAGTTGTTTACCTCTCACTACTTCTAATATTTTTTGTTGTTCTTGTCTTTAGTTTTAAGAAGCTGAACTGTGATGTGTCTGGTGTGGATTTCTTTGGTTTTATCCTGTTTTGGGGTTGCTGAATTTCTTGAAACTGTAAGGTTTATTTATGTCTTTTGTCAAATTTTGGAAATATTGGCCCATAATTCCTTAAATATTTTTAGTTTCACACTCTTTTCCTCTTTTATTGACTCTTTGGACACTATAATTTTTCCCAAAAAGTGCTGCTTTTCTTTTCTTTTAAAATTAATTAATTAATTAATTTGGAGATGGCGTCTCACTCTGTTGCCCAGGCTGGAGTGCAGTAGTGCAACCTTGGCTCACTGCAACCTCCACCTCCCGGGTTTAAACGATTCTCCTGCCTCAGTCTCCTGAGTAGCTGGGACTACAGGCACATGCCACCACTCCTGGCTGACTTTTTGTATTTTCAGTAGAGACAGGGTTTCACCATGTTAGCCAGGATGGTCTCGATCTCCTGACCTCATGATCTGCCCGCCTAGGCCTCCCAAAGTGCTGGGAATACAGGCATGAGCCACCATGCCTGGCCAAAGCGATGCTTTTCTAAAGTTGCCATTTTATTTCTTTTAGTTTATTTCCTTTTTAGAGATGGGGTCTCACTCTGTTGCCCAGACTAGTCTCAAAACAGTCTCCTGCCTTGGCCTCTGTAACAGCTGCAATCACAGGCATGAGCTACACACGCAGTGGTTGCCATTTTAAAACCCACACACTTTTAAATGCTCTGGTCTCCTAGGAAACTTTTTCAATATTTTTACTATTAGGGTGTACTTCTTTGGTAGATGGTTTCTGGTCAATCTTGTGATCCTTATTCCCCTCTTCTCTCTTCTGTACAGACTTTCCAGATAGCCAGCTTTTCACCAAGACTTTGTGGCTATAGCTTGAGAAATAGCTTTGCTAGAAAGTATTATTTCTCTTTGTACTTACAGGAAATTTGAAATGTACCCTCTTTTCAGTTTTGTGATTCTGCTGAAGGAATAATATTTGCATAGTTCATTTTTATTATTTTTATTTTTGAGACTGAGTCTCTTCTCTGTCACTAAGGCTGGAGTGCAGTGGTGCAATCTCAGCTCATTGCAACCTCCGCCTCCTGGGTTCAAGTGATTCTTCTGCCTCAGTCTCCTGGGTAGCTGGAACTACAGGGAGCCACCATCACACCCAGCTCATTTTTGTATTTTTAGTAGAGATGGAGTTTCACCATTTTGGCCAGGTTGATCTCGAACTCCTGACCTCCAGTGATCCTCCCGCCTCAGCTTCCCAAAGTTGTAGGATTACAGGCGTGAGCCACCATGCCTGGCCAGGTTTGCAATCTGTTTTATATGATTCTGTGTAGTTTTTGTAGGATGTGTGGACAGAGTTCGATTTTGGAAGCTTCCATGACTTCACTTATGTGGAAGCTTCTCCCAGTATAATTTTTTATTTTAAATTGTATTAATTATGCTGTTAATTTTTTTAAAAAATGCATGCATGTGATAAAAAATAAAAAAAAAACAAAAAACGTTTCAAAAAATAGTAAGTACCCAAAATAGTAAAATGTATGTTTGCCTCTTCCCCATCCCAAATTCCTATTCCCTTTCGCAAAAGGAAAACAACATTAAAAATTTTGTGTATAATCTTATTACATAGATATAAGTGTGTATTTATACATATATATATTCATATACACATAGAAGTGTATGTCACAATATGGTTTTATATGCATACTACACAAATGGGAACATATACTATTCAGAACTTCAGTTTTTTAAATATGTATTATAATTAACCTCAAATCTGCATATATCCAGTTTTCTAATTTTTAGTGACTCTTTAGTATGACATTTTATGGAATCCTAATACATTTATGTAAATATGTCTGCTCTTATTTGTAGAATGTAGTTTATTTCTTGTGGGTTTTTTGTAATAAAATTTAATATGGTTGGGCTTAAAGTTTTAGTTGAATGAATTATAGTAAATTAATATAGTGGAATATTACATAGCTATTGAAAATTATACTGACTTATTAACAGAGAAATATTTTTGTGTTACCTTTTAAAGCAGATTACAAAGAGTATGCATAATGTCATTTTTGAAAAATGTATTAACGTATGCCCTCCCACTTTCACATATATAAACATATGCAAAAATTATAAGCATCAAAATATAAATAATGGTTTATTGTGTGTAATGAGTTTAGAGTTTATGGTTAATTTCATTAAGATTTGTACAATGAAATATATTCAGGTAACAAGAAGGCAGATATCATAGAAAACATCTGTAAGACTAAAAAGGCATTGGAATGGCTGCTAGAAATTATGTAAAGTGTTGCATTCTTGAAGAGGGCATGTTTCTCAGGAGTGTATATTTTTTAGGTCAAGACACTGAGGAAGCAGGGAGCTCTATGTCCACTCTGGAGAGGTCACTGGCTGCACGCCGAGCCCCCCGGGCCAAGCTCATGATTCCCATGGATGCCCAGTCCAACAATCCTGGTGAGTCAATATTGATGCCACAATGAAGAGATGAAATGCTTTCTATATGTATCTTTTCTATAAAACATCAAATTATCAAAAGTAATTAGAATTTTCCCTGAACTTTCTGGGCAAATGGAAATGAGGAATGCCTAAAACCACGTCATTAATAATTTGAAGTCCAAGTCTTCATTCTGTTACTGTATTTTTTTGTATACAATCAAATGATCTGTTGGCAAACAGATGGTTATATATTTAAGATATTGTTTGTAAAATATACGAATTTACATAAAAAGAGCTGATATATATTTTAATATTATTGATCTTATTCCAATAATCATCTCCATAGTTTATTTATTTACTTTTTGAGACAGGATCTTGCTGTGTTGCCCAGGTTGGAGTGCAGTGGCATGATCTTGGCTCACTGCAACTTCCACCTCCCAGATTCAAGCGATTCTCATGCCTCAGTCTTCCAAGAAGCTAGAACTACAGGTGTGCACAACCATGCCCAGCTAATTTTTGTATTATTAGTACAGACAGGGTTTTACCATGTTGGCCAAGCTGATCTCTAGCTCCTGACCTCATGTGATCTGTCTTCTTCAGCCTCCCAAAGTGCTGGGAATATAGGCATAAGCTACTGTGCCCATCCTCCATAACTTTTTAAATAAACTTTTTAATGTGTCTAATTCTTACACTTAAATAATCCAGCTCCTTTAAAGCAGATGTTGACAGACACCCACTTACTACATATCCTTTGTTGAAGTTTTCTGTCATCCTCCCACATTCACTGAAGATATTATTATCTGGGAATCACTTCCTTTCCAATTATTTCTATGCTCAGTCTTGGTAATTACAGTATTAGTGCAGATAATCCATCTGATACCCTAGATGGTTAGTTCCTCTATGTTGCCTGCAAAGATATTGATTCCTTCCCACTTTAATTCATAAATTCCATGTCACACCAAATCAAACCAGTACAAAATGTCAGTTCCTGTTACCTTATTTGTTACCTGCTCACTTACTTTATTGCCCCCTTGCCATCAATTCTTCAATCCCACCAGGACCTCCAATCCATCAACTCTGCCATTTCCTCCCATCCTTCATTCACCTTGTGTCCTCATTTATCTGCAAGCTCAACTTAGGTTTTATAGTCACTTATTTTCAGTCTCATCTCCCTTTATCCTCCTTCCCCATCTTACTCACCTGAAAAAAAAACCTGGTTAAATAAGTAGCTCCCCAATTCTTACCCCTTTCCCTAATAGCGAAATGTATCTGGAGAAAAATATACAGCCTGCTTACTGAGTATTTATGACCAGAAGTCCAAGGTGAGCTCTCACTATTTGAAAATGACACTGTATTTCTCTAGTTAATTACACTTTACAAGATGAATGTCTTATATGTATTCTTACTTTTCAGATTTCAATATCTCCTTCTTTCCCTATACTTAGCAAAAAATCTTAGGGAGAAAAATGCATTCAGAAAGTGGTATCCTTGTTCCTCCATCAAATCTAATTGATCTGTTAGTGCTGCTCTCTGAGTATCTTGTTGAAATCCCCCCTCACCCATTTAGGGACTCTTCTGTAATTACCCCTTCCCTTTCCTGCATTGTCAGTTTTTCTTCCTTATCTATCACTGCAGTAAACACACAAATATTAATATTCTGTCATAACTCCTGTTTTGTAACACTCAATGCCACTTCCACCTCCAATTAAAACCATATTTACTGAAAAAATTTTAAAATTATCTGTACTAACTTTCTTCTCTTTCTAAGCTTTCTTATTTGTTTTAATAAGATTTTTACAGTCACTCTCCACTGAATCCATGTTTGCCAAGGTTATCAATAATCTCCACATTATCAAATTCAACAGTCAAGTCACAGACTCTCAGAAACAATTGGCATAGGTTCTCACTTATTTCCCTGAAACACTTTCTCACTTTGGCATGTAGTGTACTAGATGCCCCTGGTTTTCTTCCTACCCTTCTGACTGCTCCTCCTCAGTATCCTTCACTTATTTCTCTTCTTCTTCCTGATATCTAAGAGTCAGAGAATGCCCCAGGGATCAGTCTTCAGGCATCCTCTCTTTTCTCCCTACACCTGCTTCTTAGATAATGTCATCTAGTATCAGTGGCCTTAAATATTATTAAAATGCTAATGAATCCTGGTTGACATTATCCTGAGGCAGGATCTCTAGGGCAAGGACAAAATGCCACCAGTCTCTTTGCTAAAGCATAGAAAGAGTCTCCTTTGCTCCATTTCCCAATAATTTCCTCATCGCCATCTGGGGACACCTCAGCCTGGACGTCATTGTCCGTGTCACTACAAGCATTTTGGTCAAAACTGTTCATCAAGTTTCTAGGCAATTCCAAACTTTCCCACATCTTTCTGTCTTCTTAGCCCTCCAAATTGTTCCAACCTCTGACCATTACCCAGTTCCAAAGTCACGTCCACATTTTCAGATTATCTTTATATTAGTGCCACACTCTTTGTGGTACCAATTTACTGTATTAGTCCATTTTCACACTGCTATAAAGATACTACCTGAGACTCAGTAATTCAAAAACAAAGGAGATTTAATTGACTAACAGTTGCGCATGGCTGGGGAGGCCTCGTGAAACTCAGAATCATGGCGGAAGGTGAAGGAGAGACAAGTACCTTCTTCACAAGCCAGCAGGAAAGAGAGAGAGAGAGAACGAAGGGAGAAAAGCCCCTTATAAAACCACCAGATCTCATGAGAACTCACTCACCATCATGAGGAGCATGGGGGGAACTGCCCCAATGAGTCAATCACCTCCCACTTTGTCCCTGTCTTGTCACGGGGGGGAATACAATTCGAGATGAGATTTGGGTGGGGACACAGAGCCAAATTATATTAATCAACTTACTCTGTTCAGAAACTCTAGTTTCATGCCTCTTTATTCTGATTTCCTTATACCCTAAATTCAATCTTTTACCAAATTATTGTTTTCAAAACATTTCCCAAATTTGACCACTCTTTTCCATCTTCACTGTTTTGCCCTTATCCAAGCTACCATCATCTCTTACAGATCACTAGACTACAGCAATAAGCTTGTAACTAGCCTCTTCTTTAGCTTTTTGGAAAAAAAAACTCTTCATAATTTTTGTGGGTACATAGTAGGTGTATATATTTATGGGGTACATAAAATGTTTTGATACAAGCATACAATATGTAGTAATCACATCGTGGAGAATGTGTTATCCATCCATGCAAGTGTTTATCATTTTTGTTAAAAAAAAATCCCATTATACTCTTAGTTATTTTTAAATGTACAATTAAGTTATTATTGACTACAGTCACCCTATTGTGCTATCAAATAGTAGGTCTTATTCATTCTTTCTATTTTTTGTACCCATTAATCTTCATTAGCTTTTGCCCTTACAGTCAATTGTCTACACAGCTGTCTCTCAATATGTAAATTAGATAATATTGTTCCTCTGTGACTTCCATCACATGTAGAAACAAAATCCACTAATGTCCTACAAGGTCCCATGTGGTTTAGTCTCTGGATTTATCCCTCACTTTATCTCCTATTGCTCTTTTCTGTAATTCATTACAATCACGTAACCTTCATCTGTGTTCCTTGGATAATAGGCACATCTCAGTTCAAGGACTCTGCACTTGCTGTAGTCTTTGTCTGGAATCTCTTTTTGTAGATATTTACATGTCTTATCCCCCATTTCTTTCAGGTCTCCATTCAACTGCCAACTTCTTAAGCAGGTCTTCCATGACCATTGCCTAACATAGCATCTCTGGTCACTCCCTACTTTTCTATTATGCTTCATTTTTCTTTATTAATGCATTACACTATTCCATTTGTGATTTTGTGTTTGTTATTTATTTGCCTCCTGTATTTTAATATAATCTTTATAGAGGCAAGGATTTTGCCTATTTTGGTCATTTTGTGTCCCAAATACCCAGAACAGCACCTGGCACATGATAGGCACACAGTCAATACCATTTAGTCAAATGAATGAATTCATAGTTGTTTCTTTTTACTTACCATAGGCCACATCCACCCTATGCTCCATTACATCTTCTCTCAATTTTACTATAATAAATGCAAAAACTTACATGGCATTTATAATGAATGCCAACTGTTCAAGTCATGTAGTAAGCCCTATTGTTATGCTTCTCATTGTTAGGTTATCTCATTTACTAGTGAGAGAAGAAAGGCTTGGAGAGTTTAAGTAACTAGCTAGCAGTCACACAGCTAGTACGTGCTATAGCCAGAATTTGGACTCAGAAGTTCTGATTTCAGAGTTCAGCGTTCTTAATCATTATGCTCCTAGCTGTCATACCCTGTGAAGCTATTGTCCTTTTTCTTTTGTACCTTTCACTACTGAGAAAGATACTGTGCACTTAGTTGCCTTTTTTCCCCTCTAGCTGCTTTCCTCTTGTATTAATAACTAAGTTCTATCTGTGTCAATCATGTATTGCTTTCTTCTAAAAAATTATTGTACTTTAAAACGTGTGGAGCTTTCCTATCCCATCTAATTAGAAGTAGCTTCCTCATATAATAAGTTCCCATATGTCATTGCATTTTCTTTCACAGTATCTTTGAATCCCTGGCTATCCTCTCATTCTCAACTCTTTTATGTCATCTTTGTGACTTCACCTCTAAACTGCCAAGACAGCTTCCTAGCTAAGTCTTTCTGGCTCTACCATCTTCCAGATTCTTAGGCATCCTGCTTGCCAGATTTCTTCCTAAAACAAGTTAAACATGGCATTCCATCCCATACATTTCTCCAGTGGCTCCCACTTTCTGCCAAGAAAAACAAAACAAAACAAACATTTTTGAAAACCTTTAAACGTTTTCAGCATATCATATTGGAATCTAGATTTCTGTTACTCTGTCCTTATATGTACTCAGACTCATGCTAAGGTAGACTCATTGCTGATCCACAAATATGCACTGTCCTTCATTCGTTTTTTTCCCTTTACATATTTCTTTCCTTTTGAAATGACTCAGTGGATAGCTCAACCTAAGAAGCTTTATGTATCCTTCAAAGACCAGAGTAGATATTGATGCTCTTACAAATGCTTTTCTGATTACTCCATCTAGAAATAATGACTCCCTTTTATATATTTGAATAACATGTTCTTGTAGCACAATATAGCGTTTATTACACATAATACTGCCTTATATGCTTAGGCTTTCAAGTCCAAATCTTCCCTCCTCTAACAGCTTGTGAATTAGTTCATGATAAGGATGTAATTTATCTAATTCATCTTCATATTCACATATTTTATTGTTTAGTACTTAGCACAAAATTGGTGCTTGCTAAATATCTGTCCAATGAATGAAAAAACAAATAAATGTATTATTAAAATGCCTTCCTAATGTTTGTAGCACATTGACGTTTGGCAGGCTCTTTTTTCATCAGTTATAAATAGAATGTCATCTAACAAAATTGTCTGATGTATTAAGAGCACTTAAACTTGTTTTCATTAAACAGAAAAGGAAATAATAGGCTTAGAAAGAAAGAGAAAGAAATCTAACAAGTATGAAAAATTTTAATATTATTCACTTGGTAAATACATTGCTAATTATTTTCATTTAATCCTCACAATATTATCCTGTGTTAAGATTATCCTGATTTTACACATGGGAAACAGTAATTCAGACAGCTTAAGCAACTTCCTCTAGGATACTTGGACAACCTCAGAACCTCTACGGTATACTGCTTTTCCAAAGATAAATATGGCTTTTATCTCCTAAATTATTCATATCCTTTTATTTTTCAAAAAGATTTTCTGAAAGTGCTGTCTCCATTGCCTAAACGTGGAAGCTGAGGCTCTGAGAGTCTGAACTTGAAACCTCTGCTTGATCTATCTACTCCAATGTATTGCTTCATACTGTCATCTTGAGTTCAGAGTTTTTGTATGCCTAAAATAACAAATCGTCTCTTACTCTTAGTGTCTTACTCTACATGAATGGAACCCATAAAATTACCAGAAATTAATTGTTAATTTTTGTAATTATCAGATAACAACACATACATGGTTTTAAACCATCAAATGGTTTTTATAAGGATATTATGATTCAACAATTCCATTCCTAGATACATTCTACTCTTGGATATATACTCAATGGAAATATATAAAATGTTAGTCAACAGGTGCATATAATAATGTGGGCTATTTGTCATTATCACATCTTCATTACAATTAATGAATATATTATAGTGTATTCGTATAGTGGAGTACAATGCAGCAATAAAAATAAACTAAAATTATACAAAACAATATGGAGAATCTCACAGGTGTAAAATTGCAATACAGAAACCTGATACATCTATATGATTCAATTTATGTAAAATTAGAAAATGAGTAAAATAATCCATGGGAGTTAATACGGTTTGGCTGTGTGCCCACCAAAATCTCATCTTGAATTCCCATGTCTTGTGGGAAGGTCCCAGTGGGAGGTAATTGAATCATGGGGCAGGTCTTTCCTGTGTTATTCTTGTGATAGTGAATATGTCTCACAAGGTCTGATGGTTTTAAAAATGGGAGTCTCTGTGAACAAGCTCTCTTCTCTTCTCTGCCGCCATATGAGATGTGCCTTTCACCTTCTGCCGCAATTGTAAGGTCTCCTCAGTCACATGGAACTGTAAGTCCAATAAAGCTCTTTTGTAAATTGCTTAGTCTCAGGTGTGCCTTTATCAGCAGTGTGAAAATGGACTAATACAGTAAATTGGTACCAGGAGTGGGGCATTGCTGAAAAGACACTCGAAAATGTGGATGTGACTTTGGAGCTCACTAACAGCTAGAGATTGGAATAGTTTGGAGGGCTCAGAAGAAGATAGGAAAAGGTGAGAAAGTTTGGAACTTCCTAGAGACTTGTTGAATGGCTTTGGCCAAAATACTGATAATGATACGGACAATGAAATCCAGTCTGAGGTAGTCTCAGATGGAGATGAGGAACTTGTTGGAAACTGGAGCAAAGGTGACTCTGGTTATGTTTTAGCAAAAAGACTGGTGGCATTTTGCCCCTGGCCTAGAGATTTTTGGAACTTTGAACTTGAAAGAGATTATTTAGGGTATCTGGCAGAATAAATTTCTAAGCAATAAAGCATTTAAGATGTGACTTGGGTGCTATTAAAGGCATTCAGTTTTACAAGGGAAGCAGAGAATAAAAATTCAGAAAATTTGCCCCCTGACAATACAGTAGAAAAGAAAATCCCATTTTCTAAGAAGAAATTGAAGCTGGCTGCAGAAATTTGCATAATCAATGAGGAGCTGAATGTTAATCCACAAGACAATGGGGAAAACGTCTCCAGGGCATGTCAGAAGTCTTCACAGCAGCCCCTCACATCACAGGCCTGGAGGCCTAGGAGGAAAAAGTGGTTTCATGGACCAAGCCCAGGGATCTGTGAGCTGTGTGCAGCCTATGGACGTGGTGCCTTGTGTCCCAGCTGCTCCAGCTGTGGCTGAAAGGAGCCAACATAGAGCTCAGTCATGGCTTCAAAGGGTGCAACCCTCAAGCCTTGGCAGCTTCCATGTGGTGTTGAGCCTTCCAGTTCACAGAAGTCAAGAACTGGGGTTTGGGAACCTCTGCCTGGATTTCAGAGGATGTATGGAAATGCCTGGATGTCCAGGCAGAATTTTGCTGCAGGGGTGGGGCTCTCATGGAGAATCTCTACTAGGGCAGTGCAGAAGGGAGATGTGGGGTCAGAGCCCCCACACAGAGTCCCTACTGGGTCACTGTCTAGTGGGGTTGTGAGAAGAGGGCCACCATCCTCCAGACTCCAGAATGGTAGATCCACTGACAACTTGCACTGTGCACCTGGAAGAGCTGCAGACACTCAATGCCAGCTCATGAAAGCAGCCAGAAGGGAGGCTGTACCCTACAGAGCCACAGAGATGGAGATGCCCAAGACCGTGGGAACCTACCTCTTGCATCAGCATGACCTGAATGTGAGACAAGGAGTCAGAGGGGATCATTTTGGAGCTTTAAGGTTTGACTGCCCTGCTGAATTTTGGACTTTCATGGGACCTGTAGCCCCTTTGTTTTAGCTAATTTATCCCATTTGGAATGACTGTATATACCCAATGCCTGTAACCCCATTTTATATTTGAAGTAACTAACTTACTTTTGATTTTACAGGCTGATAGGTGGAAAGGACTTGCCTTGTCTCATATGAGATATTGGACTATGGACTTTTGAGTTAATGCTGAAATGAGTTAAGACTTTGGGGGACCATTGGAAAGGCAAGCTTAGTTTTTAAATGTGAGAACATTAGATTTGGGAGGGGCCAGGGGCAGAATTATATGGTTTGGCTGTGTCCCCACCCAAATCTCATCTTGAATTCCCATGTGTTGTGGGAGTGACCCAGCGAGAGGTAACTGAATTTTGGGGCCAGGTTTTTCCTGTGCTGTTCTCATGATAGTGAATAAGTCTCACAAGATCTGATTATTTTAAAAATGGGAGTCTCCTTGCACAAGTTGTCTTCTCTTGTCTGCCGCCATGTGAGATATGCCTTTTGCCTTCTGCCATGATTGTGAGACCTTCCCAGCCACGTGGAAGTGTAAGTCCAGTAAACCTCTTTTTTTTTTTTTTGTAAATTGCCGAGTCTTGGGTATGTCTTTATCAGGATCATGAAAACAGACTATACAGGGTTAAAATTCAGGAGGACAGTTACTTTTGATGGAAGTGGATTACTGGACCAGAAGGTACTATAGGGGACCTTCTAATAATGTGTTATTTCTTGTTCTGGATGACAGATGCCAGGCATTTCACTTTGGAAAAACTTTGAGCACTGTATTTAGCATATTCTCAATTTTCCCTATGTATATTATAATTCAATGAGAAAAAAGACAATAGAATATATATATTTTTAAATAACTTGGTCACACTGCATTCATTGTTATCTACAAGCTGTTTGTTGGTGAAATCTGTATCCAACAAAAGAAAATTATTTTAACATATAAACACAGTTGATTTTAAAATATTTTTTATTTTTTTGAGTCAGAGTCTCACTCTGTTGCCTAGCTGCAGTGCAGTGGTACAATCCCTGTTCACTGTAACCTGCACCTCCTGGGCTCAAGCAATCTTCCTGCCTCGGCCTCCTGAGTAGATGGGACTGCAGACACAAGCCAACATGCCCAGCTAGTTTTCATATTTTTTGAAGAGATGAGGTTTCACCATATTGCCCAGGCTGGTCTCAAACTCCTGGACTCAAGCGATCCTCCTGCCTCTGCTTCCCAAAGTGTTGGGAGTACAGGTGTGACCCTGCATGCCTGGTCCAAATAAATACTTAAACTTTTTGATAAAATAGCCCTTTGCATCTGAGGTGATTGATAAGTCCATAGATAACTATGTTTAAAAATGGTATATCTGTATCTTGGCAGAGTTATGATTTCATTCAGGAGAGTACATAAATTTATAATGGCCCCATTTGCAATTATTTATATTTGCTGGGGCATGAAGCCTTGCATAAACTAAAGCCATAGCATTGTTCAGATTTCTAGTCACATATATAAAGATCGTTGCTATTTCACTGAGGAATTGTTATTCCTATAAGATTGTTATTTTCTTTCTTCCTTGACATTTCTTACTATGTGCTATAAAATGTTAATTAACAGATAAAACATAAGTTATCTGAAGTTGTTTTTTGGCTCTTAAAGCTCACAGAGAAAACGTATTTAATTTCATGGGAAGGCAGAATCTTCTTATTTGTCTAAGATTATACTTTTTGGTTGAAAATATTATATGGCATATGCTACTCCTTACCCCCAAGCATTCTTCACAGCTAAATTAGCTGAGGCTCATGAGAAACATGCCAGCTGACAGCACAGACAGGAGATGAACCCTAATCTTTTGTTTCCACAACCTAGTTGCTCTTATTATAGAATGTTGGCAAAGGTTGATTATTTGTATAATGGCCAAAAAATTATTTTAAATGCTGCTTCTTACTATAATGAAATTAATTACAAAAAAGTCAGAACAGAGTTTGGAAAAAAGGATATTTATTGACAAGTGCTTTCTGGACTAACACCAGTGAGGGTGAAGGATACAGAATCGGGGCAAAGGAGGGATTGAACTGGTAATGCTGTTTAGTGGAGACCTCAGCTGACCTGAGGCTGTCCTTTAGGGTTGTCCTAAATGAGGCAAGGGGGACTGGCCTTCTGTATCCTGACTCAAGTAATCTTTCATGCAGGCTATTTCCAAGAAGTGGGGTGTAGCCTTGGGTGAGCAACTTAATTTGGCTGAGAGCATTCCTTGAAGACAGATTTAGATCTACATTACATTTCTAGATTTTTTTGCACAATCGGATGTAACTATTTGGTAATTTTCAACCCATTTTCTTCTTTTGTAAAATGCTGAAAAAGAGGAGAATAGGAAATAGGAAGGATGAAGATTGAAGCAGATGACCAGTAAGATCATTTAAAGTATGAGACGTTTTAGGGCAGTATCTTGAATTTTATATATTTCTCGCTTCTCTTTTTCTGTGAATATTTGAGGGGAAAAAAAGGGAAATCATTCTTTAAAGGAAAAAGAAGTCTCAAAAAGGTAGCCTGAAACATCTAGCAAAAACACTGAAGCAAAGGAAGTTACACACTTTGCCATGGTAATGGCTACTGGTTTCTGGGCTTTCTAGAACATTCACTATGAGAGCCAACACTCTTCTTCCCATCCCCACCATCTGCATTAGTCACTTGGCTGTAGAACACAAACGGTGAGTTGGAGAACCTGTTGAGAAGGGAAATAAAGGTACATGAGAAAAGGCAGATTTTAAAAACTGGAGTTCTACTGACTCTAGGTGCTGTCCTACCAGGAGGTCTGCTTCTACACAAATGGACGTTGAGAGGGATTTGTCTGTGAGATGATCACTCATTTGACCCATGCATATAAGGTGTGAGAAACCAACATCCTAAGATTGGACCCAGCTCAATAGTCTTCTCAGCCTGGGTATTTATTCCATCACGCTTCAGCCCTTGTGGATGCCCACAACCAACCAAGAATGCTTTCCTAGGAGTAAGGAGTGCAGACAGCCATTCTAGTATGATAAATATAAACAGCACACACATTTTCAACTATTCAGAACTGTAGGAACAGTGGTGAGAAGAAAGTTCAAATCACACTTAAATGTGCATTAGAAATGATCTCATTACCTAATACATGATTTTAAATACTAATCTGATCAATTCATTATTAATATGAGTTTTTATTCTTTAACTCTTCAATGACATACTTCATTCCACATCTTACTCTGAATTACTGAAAGGAACAGTATTTTTTATGCAAACTCTATAGGCCCACAATGCATTATGCATTATGCAATGTTTTGTGCGATGCCATGGCTCTGTATAAAAATGGAATTAAAAAGTGTTGTTAATGAATGAGAATTGGAGACCCAGATGTCGTTTCTTGGTAGTTCTATAAGAAAATAAATTTTCAAACAAAATCCATCTATTGTTAATTCTATTGGACTACCAAAATCAGCAAGTCAGTAGTTATGCAGACACAGTCAAGATGACTTTTAAGCTTAAAAAGGTTCCTGTAGAGAGTACAGAATTGTGCCTTTTCAGGGAATTTTACAAGAAAAGAAGTAGTTTGTTTTTCAAAGATATAGGAATAATGAAGAAGGGATCTGGCAAAGGGTTGGTGAAAGCAAATATTTTAGATGATGGAGTATAAAAGGTATACCAACTTAGCTTGTAGAAAGTTTCTAGAGAAATGTAAAAATACAGATCTTCCTTTTAAGACTTAGATTACCTAATTATTTCTTAATTCCTAATGTCTTAGAGATTTCTTCAATAAAACGGACCAGTTCTTTTTTTTTTTTTTTTCTTTTTTTTATTTAATTTTATTACACTTTAAGTTCTAGGGTACATGTGCACAAAGTGCAGGTGTGTTTCATATGCATACATGTGCCATGTTGGTATGCTGCACCCATTAACTCGTCATTTACATTAGGTATATCTCCTAATGCTATCCCTACCCTCTCCCACCACCCCACGACAGGCCCCAGTGTGTGATGTTTTGCCTTCCTGTGTCGAAGTGTTCTCATTGTTCAATTCCCACCTATGAGTGAGAACATGCGGTATTTGGTTTTCTGTCCTTGAGATAGTTTGCTGAGAATGCTGCATCCATGGCCCTACAAAGGACAGGAACTCATCCTTTTTTATGCCTGCATAGTTTTCCAAGGTGTATATGTGCCACATTTTCTTAATCCAGTAGGTCATTGATGGACATTTGAGTTGGTTCCCAGTCTTTGCTATTGTGAAGAGTGCTGCAATAAACATATGTGTGCATGTGTCTTTATAGCAGCATGATTTATAATCCTTTGGGTATATACCCAGTAATGGGGTTGCTGGGTCAAATGGTATTTCTAGTTCTAGATCCTTGAGGAATTGTCACACTGTCTTCCACAATGGTTGAACTAGTTTACAGTCCCACCAACAGTGTAAAAGTGTTCCTATTTCTCCACATCCTCTCCAGGACCTGTTGTTTCCTGACTTTTTAATGATTGCCATTCTAACTGGTGTGAGATGGTATCTCATTGTGGTTTTGATTTGCATTTCTCTGCTGGCAAGTGATGATGAGCATTTTTTCCTGTGTCTGTTGGCTGCATAAATGTCTTCTTTTGAGAAGTGTCTGTTCATATCCTTTGCCCACTTTTTGATGGGATTGTTTTTTTCTTGTAAATTTGTTTGAGTTCTTTGTAGATTCTGGATATTAGCCCTTCATCAGATGAGTAGATTGCAAAGATTTTCTCCCGTTCTGTAGGTTGCCTGTCCACTCTGATGGTAGTTTCTTTTGCTGTGCAGAAGCTCTTTAGTTTAATTAGATCCCATTTGTCAATTTTGGCTTTTGTTGCTGTTGCTTTTGGTGTTTTAGACATGAAGTCCTTGCCCATGCCTATGTCCTGAATGGTATTGCCTATGTTTTCTTCTAGGGTTTTTATGGTTTTAGGTCTAACATTTAAGTCTCTAATCCATTTTGAATTAATTTTCATATAAGATGTAAGGAAGGGATCCAGTTTCAGCTTTCTACATGTGGCTAGCCAATTTTCCCAGCACCATTTATTAAATAGGAAATCCTTTCCCCATTTCTTGTTTTTGTCAGGTTTGTCAAAGATCCGATGATTATAGATGTGTGGTATTATTTCTGAGGGCTCTGTTCTGTTCCATTGGTCTATGTCTCTGTTTTGGTACCAGTACCATGCTGTTTTGTTTACTATAGCCTTGTAGCATAGTTTGAAGTCAGGTAGCATGTTGCCTCCAGCTTTGTTCGTTTGGCTTAGGATTGTCATGGCAATGCGGGTTCTCTTTTGGTTCCATATGAACTTCAAAGTAGTTTTTTCCAATTCTGTGAAGAAAGTCATTGGTAGTTTAATGGGGATGGCATTGAATCTATAAATTGCCTTGGGCAGTATGACCATTTTCATGATATTGATTCTTTCTATCCATGAGTATGGAATGTTCTTCCATTTGTTTGTGTCCTTTTTTATTTCACTGAGCAATGGTTTGTAGTTCTCCTTGAAGAGGTCCTTCACATCCCTTGTAAGTTGGATTCCTAGGTATTTTATTCTCTTCAAAGCAATGGGAATGGGAATTCATTCGTGATTTGACTCTCTGTTTGTCTGTTGTTGGTGTATAAGAATGCTTGTGATTTTTGCACATTGATTTTGTATCCTGAGACTTTGCTGAAGTTGCTTATCAGCTTAAGGAGATTTTGGGCTGAGATGATGGGGTTTTCTAAATATACAATCATGTCATCTGCAAACAGAGACAATTTGATTTCTTCTTTTCCTAATTGAATACCCTTTATTTCTTTCTCTTGCCTGACTGCCCTGGCCAGAACTTCCAACACTATGTTGAATAGGAGTGGTGAGAGAGGGCATACCTGTCTTGTGCCAGTTTTCAAGGTGAATGCTTCCAGTTTTTGCCCATTCAGTATGATATTGGCTGTGGGTTTGTCATTAATAGCTCTTATTATTTTGAGATATGTTCCATCAATACCGAATTTATTGAGTGTTTTTAGCATGAAGGGCTGTTGGATTTTGTCAAAGGTCTTTACTGCATTTATTGAGATAATTATGTGTTTTTCGTCTTTGGTTCTGTTTATATGCTGGATCACGTTTATTGATTTGCATATGTTGAACCAGCCTTGCATCCCAGGGATGAAGCCCACTTGATCGTGGTGGATAAGCTTTTTGATGTGCTGCTGGATTTGGTTTGCCAATATTTTATTGAGGATTTTTGCATCGATCTTCATCAGGGATATTGGTCTAAAATTCTCTTTTTTTTTGTTGTTGTGTCTCTGGCGGACTTTGGTATCAGGATGATGTTAGCCTCATAAAATGAGTTAGGGAAGATTCCCTTTTTTTCTGTTGATTGCAATCATTTCAGAAGGAATGGTATCAGTTCCTCCTTGTACCTCTGGTAGAATTCGGCTGTGAATCCTTCTGGTCCTGGAGTTTTTTTGGTTGGTAGGCTATTAATTATTGCCTCAACTTCAGAGCCTGTTATTGATCTGTTCAGGGATTCAACTCCTTCCTGGTTTAATCTTGGGAAGGCGTATGTGTCCAGGAATTTGTCCATTTCTTCCAGGTTTTCTAGTTTATTTGCATAGAGGTGTTTATAGTATTCTCTGATGGTAGTTTGTATTTCTGTGTGGTCAGTGGTGATATCCCCGTTATCATTTTTGATTGTGTCTATTTGATTCTTCTGTCTTTTCTTCTTTATTAGTATTGCTAGTGGTCTATCCATTTTGTTGATCTTTTCAAAAAGATTTTTTGAAGGGTTTTTTGTATCTGTATCTCCTTCAGTTCTGCTCTGATTTTAGTTATTTCTTGCCTTCTGCTAGCTTTTGAATGTGTTTGCTCTTGCTTCTCTAGTTCTTTTAATTGTGATGTTAGGGTGTCAATTTTAGATCTTTCCTGCTTTCTCTTGTGGGCATTTAGTGCTATAAATTTCCCTCTACACACTGCTTTAAATGTGCCCCAGAAATTTTGGTATGTTGTCTCTTTGTTCTCATTGGTTTCAAAGAACATCCTTATTTCTGCCCTCATTTCTTTATGTACCCAGTAATCATTCAGGACAGGTTGTTCAGTTTTCATGCAGTTGAGCAGTTTTTAGTGAGTTTCTTAATCCTGAGTTCTAGTTTGATTGCACTGTGGTCTGAGAGATAGTTTGTTATAATTTCTGTTCTCTGTACATTTGCTGAGGAGTGCTTTACTTCCAGCGATGTGGTTGATTTTGGAATAAGTGCGATGTAGTGCTGAGAAGAATGTATATTCTGTTGATTTAGGGTGGAGACTTCTGTAGATGTCTATTAGATCCGCTTGGTGCAGAGTTGAGTTCAAATCCTGGATATCTTTGTTAACTTTCTGTCTCGTTGATCTGTCTAATGTTGACAGTGGGGTGTTAAAGTCTCCCATTATTATTGTATGGGAGTCTAAGTCTCTTTGTAAGTCTCTAAGGACTTGCTTTATGAATCTGGGTGCTCCTGTATTGGGTGCATATATATTTAGGATAGTTAGCTCTTCCTGTTGAATTGATCCCTTTACCATTATGTAATGACCTTCTTTGTCTCTTTTCATCGTTGTTGATTTAAAGTCTTTTTCATCAGAGACTAGGATTGCAATCTCTGCCTTTTTTTGTTTTCCATTTGCTTGGTAGACCTTCCTCCATTCCTTTATTTTGAGCCTGTGTGTCTCTGCACGTGAGATGGATCTTCTGAATACAGCAAACTGATGGGTCTTGACTCTTTATCCAATTTGCCATTCTGTGTCTTTTAATTGGAGCATTTACCCAATTTACATTTAAGGTAAATATTGTTATGTGTGAATTTGATCCTGTCATGATGATGTTAGCTGGTTATTTTGCTCATTAGTTAATGCAGTTTTCTGCTAGCATTGATGGTTTTTACACTTTGACATGTTTTGGCAGTGGCTGGTACTGGTTGTTCCTTTCCATGTTTAGTGCTTCCTTCAGGAGCTCTTGTAAGGCAGGCCTGGTGGTGACAAAATCTCTCAGATTTGCTTGTCTGTTAAGGTTTTTAATTTTCCTTCACTTATGAAACTTAGTTTGACTGGATATGAAATTCTGGGTTTAAAATTCTTTTCTTTAAGAATGTTGAATATTGGCCCCCACTCTCTTCTGGCTTGTAGAGTTTCTGCCGGGAGATCTGCTGTTAGTCTGATAGGCTTCCCTTTGTGGGTAACCCGACCTTTCTCTCTGGCTGCCCTTAACATTTTTTCCTTCATTTCAACTTTGGTGAATCTGACAAATATGTGTCTTCGAGTTGCTCTCCAAGATCTTTGTTGGTTTAAAGTCTATTTTATCAGTGTTCTTTGTGGTGTTCTCTGTGTTTCCTGAATTTGTGGTGTTCTCTCTAGTTCCTGAATTTGAATGTTGCTAGGTTGGGGAAGTTCTGAATAATATCCTGCAGAGTGTTTTCCAACTCGGTTCCATTCTCTCTGTCACTTTCAGGTACAACAATCAGACATAGATTTGGTCTTTTCACATAGTCTGTTATGTCTTCGAGGCTTTGTTCATTTCTTTTTACTCTTTTTTCTCTAAATTTCTCTTGTTGCTCCATTTCATTCATTTGATCTTCAATCACTGATACCCTTTTTTCCATCTGATTGAATTGGTTACTGAAGCATGTGCATTTGTTACATAGTTCTTGTTCCATGGTTTTCAGCTCTATCAGCACATTTAAGAACTTCTCTATGCTGGTTATTCTAGTTAGCCATTCATCTAATCTCTTTTCAAGGTTTTTAGCTTTTTTTGCAATGGGTTCGAACTTCCTCCTTTAGCTTGGAGAAGTTTGATTATCTGAAGCCGCCTTCTCTCAGCTCGTCAAAGTCATTCTCCATCCAGCTTTGTTCTGTTGCTGGCGAGGAGCTGCATTCCTTTGGAAGGAGAGAGGTGGTCTGATTTTTAGAATTTTCAGCTTTTCTGCTCTGCTTTTTCTCCATCTTTGTGGTTTTATCTACATTTGGTCTTTGAAGATGGTGACGTACAAGTGGGGTTTTGGTGTTGATGTCCTTTCTGTTCATTGGTTTTCCTTCTAACAGTCAGTACCCTCAGTTGCAGGTCTATTGGAGTTTGTTGGAGGTGGACTCCAGACCCTGTTTGCCTGGGTATCAGCAGTGGAGGCTTCAGAAGTGTGAATATTGCTGAATAGCAAATGTTGCCACCTTTTTGTTCCTCTGGAAGCTTCCTCTCAGAGGGGTACCTGGCTGTGTGAGGTCTCAATCTTCCCCTACTGGTGTGTGCCTCCCAGTTCGGCTACTCGGGGGTCAGGGACCCACTTGAGGAGGCAGTCTCTCCATTCTCAGATCTCAAACTCCATGGTGGGAGAACCACTACCTCTTCAAAGCTGTCAGACAGGGACATTTCAATCTGCAGAGGTTTCTGATTCCTTTTGTTTGGCTATGCCCTGTCCCCAGAGGTGGAGCCTACAGAGGCAGGCAGGCCTCCTTGAGCTGGGTGGGCTCCACCCAGTTCCAGTTCGAGCTTCCTGGCCGCTTTGTTTACCTACTCAAGCCTCAGCAATGGCGGGCCCCCCTCCCCTAGGCTTGCTGCCACCTTGCAGTTAGATTTCGGACTGCTGTGCTAGCAATGAGGTAGGACCCGTGGGTAAGGTACCTTCCAAGTCAGGTGCGAGACCTTGGAAGCCAGGCGTGGGATATAATCTCCTGGTGTGCCATTTGCTAAGACCCTTGGAAAAGCACAGTGTTAGGGTGGGAGTGACCCGATTTTCCAGGTGCTGTGTGTCATGGTTTCCCTTGGCTAGGAAAGGGAATTCCCTTACCACTTGTGCTTCCCAGGTGAGACAATGCCTCACCCTGCTTCAGTTCTCACTTGGTGGGCTGCACCCTCTCCTGCACCCACTGTCTGACACGCCCCAGTGAGATGAACCTAGTACATCAGTTGTAAATGTAGAAATCACCCATCTTCTGTGTCGCTCACGCTGGGAGCTGTTGTCTGGAGCTGTTCCTATTCGTCCAACCTCACGACGTTTCCTGTCTCATCAAGGTTTTGGGAATCTGGAGGTAACTTATAAATGGCTAAGGCAAATGGATGCACAATTTTTTGGGAAAATCTTTCTGGTCTGCTTAGAAAAGAATACTGTGATACCGTAAGCTCATCTCAAAGGAATTCCATGGAACGAGTTCAGAGTCTGTCTTTCCTACAGCCTCATCTTCTGTCTAATATCATGGAGCCAAAATGTACACACAGATGTTCACAACTATTTCATATATCTGGGCTTCATAGACACATCTCATTTGAGAAGATCTCAGTTGAAAAGATTCAGACAGATAGAAGGAGTAAAGGTCCAGATAGAAGGAATATAGTAGGAGATTACAGGGGTCTTAAAGTTTCCTTCTCACAGTTCACTCTGTTTGATCTTAACACATAGCCCCTGCTGTGGAAAACACTAAGCCGTCCAGTCCACATTCTATCTCATCTTGGAAAGTGGGTATAAACCACATTAAAATTGGGCCAGATAGACTTCAATAAATTAACAGCCTTCCTTTAGCTAACAAATGACAAAACAAGAACTTGAACTAGAAATTATCTTTCTCATGTCAAAAATCTTTCAGGGTCATACTTCCCTCAGGTTCAAATTTGAATTTAAAAACTATCATTTATTTGCCTCTATCTTAATGCATGACACTCTTTTTTTTTTTCCTTTTTTTTCAAATGTAAGACAGGATGTTTTAAACAGTATTTTCAATTAAAAGATATTCCATGCAGTTTTGGTTGCATCTCTTGCAGCCTTGCAAATTAATTACAATGCCCAACATTTATGGGTTGCTGACTTCTAACCCTGTACTCTGTTGCGCTTCTCTGTGGATGATCTCTTTAATCTTCACAACCACATCATAAAATCAGTACTCCATTTTGCAGATAAGGAAACTGAAAAACAGAGCTTGAATAATTTGCCCTTCAACGTACAGCTAACAATTATTATGTAACAAATTACTCCCAAAATGTAGCAACATAAAACAATTATTATTTATTTTCTCAATAGCATCTCTGAGAATCAGGTATCTAAGAGTGGTTTAGCTAGGTGGCTCAGGGTCAGAGCTTCAAGCTATTTCATGAGGTTTCTTTCAGTGTCTTGAGCTGAGGGTCTAGTTTCTTGCCACATGGTCCTGTGCACAGGTCTGCTGTCCTGCCCTCAAGACATAACACCTGGATTCCCCAAGATGTGACACCTGACTCCCCCCAGCATGAGTGATCTAAAAGAGAGAAGAGAGAGAGAGAAAGAGAGTGAGCATGTGCAATCTTTTTAAACCTTATCTTAGAAGAGATATATGTCATTTCTGCCACATTCTACTGGTCACCAGACCAATCCTTGTAAAATGTGCAAGGGAACCCCACAGGCTTGTGAACCCCATGAGGTGGGATCAGTGGGAGGCATCTTTGACACTGGCTCTGACGCTTATTCACTAGCAGGGAGTAGAACTAGGTAATGAATCCAGGCAGTTTTACTTCAGCATTTGGACTCTTTACCATTATGTTAAGAATTACTGCAAAGCACTTAGGGCTTTTCCAAAAGCGACCCTCCATGGAGTTTGTGGGTACTTGTGAATGTCATGCTGTGACACTTGCTTATCAAAGAACACCTGAAAATGTGAAGGAGATATGAATATGTATCAAGGACAATAGAGGCTAAATTTCCAAATGTCCCAGATAATATACAGGTCATTCTGGAAAAGAAAAGATAAAAAGAGGCAGAATGAAAAATCATTTCAGTTAAGCTCTTTCATTTCGACATACCATTATCTTTGTCCCCTTCGTCTCCTCAACAAGTCTCTCAATTCCATCAAGCACCATGTTGAGAAATATCTAGGGAGGGGTTTCTTATTTCTTAAATCTTGTAGCTTAAAAAAATCTTTACTTTTGTTTTCCTATAGGTAGTATTTAGTGCTAATATTTTAAAGAATATTATGGAAGTTTTCAAATACCAATGTGCCTTGTTCAGGGAGCTAGGTAATTTGGTGAGGGAATTTCTAGTTGAGAAATCTTTGTGCATCAATGTCAGAAATAAATTCAATTGTCAGAAAGCTGTGTCAGAACAGATTTCTTGTCATGTTTTGCCACACAGCAGATATTTATTGAAAATGCTAGATGATATTGCTCTCTGAGCTGTTTTACATAAATATAGCAGTGAAGCGAATACTTTGAGTTGAAGCCTGTGTGTGTGTGTGTGTGTGTGTGTGTGTGTGTGTGTGTGTTTGTGTGTGTGTATTTCCGACTTTCAAAACTGACATCAAGGGGAAAAATACCTAAAGATACCTTAATACCTAATGTTTTATCCAACTTACTTTAAGAATGATTATTTTTTGTTATAAGTAAATGTAGACTTCTGTGCCTTTTCAGAAATGAATCATAGAATGAAATACTTCAAGATCAAAGCTTTGGGATACTGGCTATTCTATTTCATGTCATGAAATAATGAGCACTTTTGAGATGCAGAAACATACAACAGATTTATTATTTTTGAAAGAAGTTTTATTATTTGTAAACCCTTTGTAATCAGGTCAGTAGCAAAAATACAAAACTATTAGAAAGTAAAATTTCTTTCTTCAGTAATGAAAGACTTGGAACTGCAGTGTAAGTTTAGTCTCTAGAGTGCTCTCAGTACTCTAACTAAAAAATTATATGGCTTGCAAAATTGTTTTATGTTTCTCTCTCCAAATTTGTTTGGTTCCGAATCAGAAGATACTTATGAAACTCTTTTTCTAAACGTATTGTGAAATATTTGTTATTAATATTATTGTTTGTATTATAATCATTTTGATAAGAAAATATAGTGTACATAATTTGTGGAATGAGTATCTTCTATATCTGAAGGAGACTAACATTGTCACATTTATGAGTAAAAATTATCAATATCAGGAATGCTTTGCAATCTAGCAATCCACTTTAATGACTGCAGTGATCCATTTGATGAGTAAGACAGGTGAAATAATTCAGTTGGCTGCCTCAGAGTCTGAGAATTTGAATTGTTTAAAAATAGACTTTATGCTCTTGTATGGCTTATATTTACAAATGTGTTCAACTACATTATTATTATTATTATTATTATAGTTATAGTAACTATATACCCCAGGAGACTAAATCATATGTCAAGTCACTCTGAAAGTCTCCAGTGTGTTAAAATGACAGATTTCTAAATAATACTCCTAGAAAATCCTTCATATTAACTCACTTGAAAAATATGAAGTATCTCTAGCACTGTACTAGAAAAGACACAAAGACAACAAAATTGTAACTTATTTCTTTAAAGAGTTTATAACATTTTGGCTGGTATCTGGTTTGAATCTCTGATTCTTTTTCAAAGTTTCCTTGTCATTTTAAAAATTTCCCTTTTTCTGGAGCCTGTTTATGTGTTTATATATCCATAATGTGCTTTTTATAAAATATCTTTATTGAGGCATTGTGCTTTGTACCACTTACTCTCAAATGTTCATTCATGTCTTCTCTAAAATAATTTAGAAAAACTATGTATCCCCTCATATATTTAAAATTTGACACTTAAAATATTTTGTTATACATTAAAAACCTGTGAAAGATGACATTTTTCTGGTATAACACACTTTTAAACCAATCTAAAAGCATAAAAATACCATAGTACTTTGATACCAATATCATCCCCTTAAAAAATATGTGAGCCTTAACAGATAGAAGTTAACATCACTCATTTTTCTCCTTGAACTGGAATCTACAATTTATTTTCCCCACAGATTAACATACAAACATGATATATTTTTATGTTTGCAGGTCTTTTATTGATTATATATCTTACGTTTTGCAGCATAAAATTTATATAAACCAACATTTTATTTTATGTTTGTATTTCCAGTTAATTGTTAATGTTCTTTCCCGTGGATCTTTTTTTTTTTTTTTTTGAGACGGAGTCTCGCTCTGTCGCCCAGGCTGGAGTGCAGTGGCCGGATCTCAGCTCACTGCAAGCTACGCATCCCAGGTTTACCCCATTCTACTGCCTCAGCCTCCCGAGTAGCTGGGACTACAGGCGCCCGCCACCTCATCCGGCTAGTTTTTTGTTTTTTTTTTTAGTAGAGACGGGGTTTCACCGTGTTAGCCAGGATGGTCTCCATCTCCTGATCTCGTGATCTGCCCGTCTCGACCTCCCAAAGTTCTGGGATTACAGGCTTGAGCCACTGCGCCCGGCCTTTTCCTGTGGATCTTAACATTACAGTTAGTGTTTCTCTACAATGGCATATAGAGTAAAATTTTATTGGAGTGTTATCACTTAATGACATGAATGGGGCTTTTTGTACATTAATTTCATATACCCATGTATGAATGTTGCTTATTGCATTAACTCGAGTCCAGTGTGCTTTTTATTGATCTAAACACTGTGAAACCTTTGTATATGTTTGCGTATATATATATATAATAGTGTGTATATGTACATGAATGAGTACTATAACAATGAGATCTTTATAGCAATCACTGAACAATTTGAGCTTCTCCCAAATTACATGCCAAAATCACATTGTGACTTCTCATTCTGTTATTTTTGATAATTTTTCAACTAACAACTACCTGAGATTCTCCTTCAATTGTGCTCTAAATGAAAATGTTAGAAACCACCTCACTTGCAGAAGTATTTGTTACTCATTCAAGTTATTTACTTTCTTGTTTTCTAGGAGCTTCACAATAAAAAGCTGTACCAAAATTTATCAAGTAATTTTAAAATAAACTTGAAAGTTGTTTTCACAGAGAAGCACTTTGTGTAACAACATATAAAGACAAGATTAGGTTGCCTTTTCCTTTTGGTGATTATTTCCTTTGCTGTGCAGAAGCTTTTTAGTATGGTGCAGTTTCATGTATTTATTTTTGTTTTTGAAGCCAAGCTTTTGGTGTGAAATCTAAAAAGATCATAAACAAGACCAAAGTCGAGGAGCTGTTCCCCTATGCTCTCTCCTAGGCATTACCTTCTGGGTCATACATATAGGTATTTTGTCCATTTTGAGTTAATTTTTCTATATGGTGTGAGATAAGGGTCCAATTTCATTATTTTGAATGTGAAAGTCATTCCCCCAGCACCATTTATGGAAGATAATATTCTTTCCCCATAGTGTCTTCTTTGTGCTCTTGTTGAAACTAATTGTCCATATATATTTGCATTTATTTCTGGGCTCTCTATTCTGTTCCATTGATCTACACTTCTGTTTTATGCCAGTACCATGCTGTTTTGATTACCGTAGCTTTTTAACATAATTTCTAATCAGGAAGTGCAGTGCATCCAACTTTGTTTTTCTTTCTCAGTATTGCTTTGGTTATTCAATATTTGTTGTGGTTTCAAATAAATTTTAAGATTTTTTTCTATCTCTGTGAAGAATTCCATTAGAATTTTGATAGGGATTGTGTTAAATCTGCATATTGCTTTGGGTAGTATGAACCTCTTAACAATCTCATATGTGAAATATATATGTGAAATAATACATATATAAGCTCAAATACACAGAGATAGAGAATGAAGGAGTGGTTCCTACAGGTGGAATGGGGAGAGGAAATGGGGAGATGTAGGCCATAGAATACAAAATAGCAGACGTGTGAGATAAACAAGTCTAGAGACCTAATCTACAGCACGAGAACTGAAGTTAATACAACTGTATTATATTAGGGATTTTTGTTAAATATGTAAATTTTAGTTACTTTGTTACTTTGTCACAAAAGTAACTGTGAGATGATATATATGTTAATCTACTTCACTATGGTAACCAACCTACTCTCTACATTTATCTATGTGTCTCATAACATCATGTCATAAACTTCTAATATACACAGTGACACATATTTTTTTAAAAAAATTATATTAATGTCATCACACTACACTCCAAAGCAATAATTTGAATTTGTGATAGAACAAAAACCCAATAAAATTCAATAATTTTTTACTGAAAAATAAAATCAAGATTAGGAAAATTGAAATATCACTTAGATGTTTACTAAAGCGATTTTTGTTTAAATGATTTATCTTTAAGTGATTTATATTTTTATTCAATTTATAGGAAATACTCATCATTTAATCTGATTAGCAGAATCACTCTTTGTTGTCAAATCAGTCCATCAAAATACTTTATATCTGAAACACTCTGACTTCATTTTTCAGTTCAAGTAAACATGTTCATATATATTTTAAGAAATATTATAAATATACTGAAAAATAAATTCTGGTATATAATTTTAATAGCCAGTTTACTAGGAGCACCCCTTTTAAAATCTTGTATCTTTTATATATTTAATCTGAATTTTAAGTTAGAATTTAAAAGAAATCTATATGTTGTTTCTCATTGATTTACAATATGTAGTGTAATTTGTATCTACAATTGTAAGTTATAAAATGAGAAACATGACAAAGGAAAAGATTTTCATTTGGTAAATGTGCATGCACGTATATGTATGTTAAACTCCAGTTATTGGCATTACCATCTAAATAAATAACAAATTATTTTATTAATTTCATAGACAGGAATATACAGCTAAAACTGATCATTCAGGTAGCTGACTTAAATTTTGTTTTGGCATGATAAAAGATAGGGAATACTAAGCATTTTATAAGATAATATAAGATAAAGATTGACTACAATTGGAATATTTAATAATATATAATTGAATAGTTATTGAATAATGAAATTGAACAATACTTTCTAAACCTAGAAGATATTGTGTATGTTTTTTATCTGTGGGTTTCAGCCAGTATAACTAAAAAATGTTGATATTCCCGAAAAACATTCAGTTACACTTAATATGTCACTCACCTTCACTGATTTGGGTATTTGAAGATATTTTCTATTTAAAGATAAATCCTAAGTATGACCATTGAGACAATACCTTGCTTCTCTCTCTCTGTTTCTGGACTGTCCCTCAAGAGCAATACATTCTTTTATAGAATTAATGGAAAATTCCCAACACTTTTTCAGCCCACTGTATACAATATATTTGATTTGTGAACAACCTAACCTTTCTAATGCCATAGTTCATCCTTAGAAGAAAGCCTAAGACTAGGACAAACAAACAGCATGACCGAAATAAAATGTTAAAGTGGATTTATGGAAACTTGATTAACTGTTTCTTTGTTTGGAGCCCTGGAATATTTTAAACTGCAGGGTAATATTTCATAGTATGATGCTTGAGGGGTGAGCTGTCTTTTCTAAAGTAAAAAGTGGGATTGGTGGAGAGAGGTAAGTGAGGGAACCTACTTGATACTATGAAGAGTGTGTATAGATTTGAGGATCTGAAAATTCCACCATTTTCTTTTTGCTTGTTGAGTGAATACATAAGATTCAAAAAGCCCATTAACCTTTTTCTTTTGCAGCTGTTGTGAGTGCCATCCCTGTGCCGACCCTAGAAAGTGCCCAGTACCCAGGAATCCTCCCGTCTCCCACCTGTGGATATCCCCACCCGCAGTTCACTCTCCGGCCTGTGCCATTCCCAACACTGTCAGTGGACCGAGGTTTCGGAGCAGGAAGAAGTCAGTGTAATGCATTTTTCTCTCTTTTTAATAAGAACAAATGAATAATAGCAAAGGTGTCTTGTGAAATGTGCTGCATTCTGACCTTCTTATCCCTTACAAAGGTTAATTTCCCTATGACTGTGGTACTAGAATGTTCCTTCCCAACACAGTACTTTGGATCCTAACTCGTGTGCATTTGTACTGATTCCCTAGACACCTTTCCACAGCACACTCCACTGACAATACGAGGGGAAGTGGTGGGAAAACAAAGGTCAAGTGGTTCCATCGAACAATGATGTGATGGGTGCTTGAAATTAATATGTCCTATTAAATAGGAAATTACTAATCAAGTGATATCTTCCAACATATTTGGTATCTGTTGGTTATCTCTCACTGATCGCTGATGAACCAATACTTGGATGAATGCTTTAGATTTCTTTAATCAGGTAAGTGATACTTTTTCAGCTTTAACAATTATCAGAAAAAAAAAAAAAAAGGATTTACAGGTAGTATTTCATTTATTTGAAGGAAGGTATGAAAACAGACTGTCAAGCTATTATATATACCCTGGTGATTTCTACTGTGCCATTTGACTTTTTTTTTTTTTTTTTTTTTTTTTTTTTGAACACAGCATTTTAAAATCAGTTCTATGGCTTTCATCTCTTAGTTAAGAACAAGTGACTCAGCAGCTCATGTGAGATAGGATGTTTTGTAATAGATATGATAGTAACAACAATAAAATATATTTTTGAGGTAAGGTATATTTTTCCAACCAAACAGGGACAGCTCTAAGAAATCATAAATCGTCTAGCTATAGCAAGGTTAGAATTAAAAGGCATCAAAGATCTGCCAAGGGAGAATTAGATTTATTTTCTCTTTTCTCGCTGCACATAATATCTACAGAATAGAGTTGTGTGCAAAAACTCGAAGAAAAATAGTTGCCCAAACTGCATCGAAGGGAATTACATGGGAAAGATGTAGAAAGTCTAACAACCAAAATGATCAAATCCCAAGACAACTGGAAATGGAATTCCAATCAAAGAATTGTGAGCCCACAAGTGCCTTCTTCACTTCTAAAATGTAGCTCTCTGCAACAAAAAAAGACAAGTTTTAATGTTAGATTAGTATTCTCTCTATTGGTCTGTTGTCTCCTACACTCTTTTGATGTCTTGTATATTCTCCGACTTTAAAGGGAAATATGAAAAGAATGTGTAGACTTTCAGGGGCTGAGGTGGGCAGATCACTTGAGGTCAGGATTTGGAGACAAGCCTGGCCAATATGGTAAAACCCTGTCTCTACTAAATTAGTTGGGTGTGATGACCCGTGCTTATAGTCCCAGTTACTTGGGAGGCTGAGGCATGAGACTGTCTTGAGCCTGGGAGGTGGAGGTTGCCGTGAGCTGAGAGTGTGACACTGCACTCCAGCCTGCATGACAGAGCGAGACTCTATTTCAAATTAAAAAAAAAAAAAAAAAAAAAAAAAAATGTGTAGAATGACCTTTATCAGGTCTGTCCGTCATGACTGGTACAAGCCAAAATTCAAGACTTTTAAAATTAGTAATTCACTATTTTTATTCATGTTGTGTTACTCATTTCTTGTCCCTTTTTTTAAAGGCAGTTTTCTTTTGAAAATGTATTCATTGAGGTCCAACATCAATTTACTCTTTCCTTTTTTCTCTTAAATGGGTGCAGTATGTGAAACTCTCTCTTACTGAATCACAGGGAAAATGATTCCAAAAGTTAAAGTTCAATGAAAATGAATAAAGGGAATCGGCTAGTATAAAATTTGTTTTTATCTGTAGTCAAAAGTCTAATGTGTGACTTGTGATTTTGACAGTGAGTACGCTGGGTGTATGTGGGGTAGGAGGCATGTGAGAAATATCTGTTCCTCCTGCTCAGTTTTCCTGTGAACCTCAAAAGCCTCTACAAATAAAATCTATTAGAAATTGATTGGGCCAGGCGAGGTGGTTTACGCCTGTAATCCCAGCATTTTGGGAGACTGAGGCAGGCAGATAACAAGGTCAAGAGATCGAGACCATCCTCACAAAAAGGTGAAACCCCATCTCTACTAAAAATACAAAAATATTAGCTGGGCATGGTGGCATGCGCCTATAGTCCCAGCTACTTGGGAGGCTGAGGCAGAAAAAAAGAAAAGAAAAGAAATTAATTTATTAAAATATTTATTCTCTAGAAGATATTTTTATTTTTAAAGTAAGGATTATTAAATAAAAGTAGTTATATGACAAAATGCTTAGTGATTTTTTAACTTTATCTAAAATCAATGAATGTTCTACTCCTGCCCAAAATTTTACAAATTTTCAAAATACATCTTTAGTCATTCATCAAGAATTTTTTGAACAAAGCTATGTGCAATGTAAGGACTAAGATATAATATGTGTTCCAAGTGATTGCTTAAAATAAAAATAAATAACACTCACCCTCCTTTCTAGGAAACTAAATATTCTCTAAATCACTGTCAGAAACAATTAACTTCCCATTTCCCACCATTCCATATTAGTTTCTAAATGCCTTAGAGAACATTAAACATTCCTGTTCTCTCTCAAGCAGAAAACATTTCATAAATCTGGGTGGATATATCTTATTAGTCGCCTTGGGAAACATAGAAAGGCACACGTATTAAAAGAAAAAGTTGACTTTGCCAAGGTGGAAACTCTTTTTTTCTCCAAAGTTATCTGAAAGATCTTTTGAGATTTATAAGAAATGAATCACTAAAGTCCTGTCCCAAAGGTCTGTGCCTTCTGAAGGCACAAATAAAGCTGAATTTCTCTCTGACCATAAGGAAAGAAAAGATATGGTACATACATTTGCAGTACATGTATTTCCTGACCTATCAGTAAATATTTATATAGTTGTGATGGACAAATATTTCCTCTTCTTAATAAGTAACTGCATTATTCCTCTTAGTCTCAATAAGCAAATGAGTTATCCCTAGGGAACAGTTTAGCTGCATTGTATTTGAAAACTTCAACCAATAGGTAGCCTTGGGGCCTTATTTCTACAAATCAGTACAAAATTGGTGCCCTCACTTTCTTGTCTTTGAAACAAGTAGATGGTAGAGGAGCAGTTTAAGTGATTTCCACTTTTCCTTTTAGTTCTGACATTGTCTTAACTAGTGAGAAGTCTTGTCAGCTTTATTCATACTATTTTTCTGCCTCTGTTCTTCCTCAAATGGAAAATCAACTAATAAATGAAACTTGACCTAGATAAAATGAAGAGTGCAATGGAGATCATGGATTATTCTCGAGGGTCTTTAAAAAAAATCCAGGCTGTAAGAAACTAGGGTTATGTAACAATATTGCATCATGTCATTCTTCTGAGATTAATGAGTGAACTGGGTTTCTAGAGGTGTTCATGTCTCAGTCTTTGCTTAGAGTTATTGGCTTGCTGTACTTCTATCACATATTGTAGTTTTCAGAAAGAAGAAAAATCCTCATTTTCATTTTTGCAATATTTTCCCAGTTATTTCATAGCAATTATTTATGTGTATTGACATTAATTACTATACAGTACCTTAAGATTTGACTCTGCTGTGTAATTGCATGCTATTTGGACAACGAATTCTGACTATTTCATCATGTAAAAACAAGTGCCGTGCTAGCACGTATTTGATTCTCACTCGATACTCTGAATTGCAGAGCAAGGGCACATCATGGGCAAAAGCAGGTTTCTTTGCTTTTAGAGATCTTGGCAGAGCTAAATGTTATACCTGTAAGCCAATTTGTTTCACATAGGTGTCCTGAAGCCAGTGTCTGAACTGGACAAAAGTGCTCATCTGAAATGAGAGTATTTCACCTGTGGAGCAGTTGCTATTGTGTTTGTTAAAGGGTTTTTGCTGCCTTAAATGTCAGCCAGTTCCAAAAAGTATTTATTTTGCTCCACTTAAAATATAAGAATTATGAATTATATATGGAAATCCTATACTTGTTCACTATATTCATTTTGAATACAACAGAAATTGTCCCTCAGGGATTGGTGATATATTCCATCTCGAGGAAGGGCCGTCTCACTCCTGTCTAGTACATTAGGCACTTTCCTATTCTCCGTATGTGGTACTAAGGATGGATTTTGCTAAAGAGGGGACCCATCTATGTAAAGCCATTTTTACTTCCATCAAAAGCCACATCATGACATTTGCAGCCAGGATCACGGGGCCAGTTGAAAACTTGGGGATAGAAGACTGGGCATGCAGACAATTTTGTTTTTAGAGATGCTGATGAGGAAGAATAGCATTAAAGAGTAGGATTAGGAAAAAGAAAATTCAGTGACATAATCAGAATTCATGTGAAATATGAAAATTTTCAAAGTGAGAGACCGAGTTTCAAAAGACTAACAAATGCATGTACATTCTATTAAACTTATGATCACAAAAATAATTTAGATTTCTTTTTTTATTATACTTTAAGTTCTGGGGTACATGTGCAGAATGTACAGGTTTGTTACATAGGTATACACATGCCATGGTGCTTTGCTGCACCCACCAACCCATCATCTACATTACGTGTTTCTCCTAATGCTATCCCTCCCTTACCCACTAACCCCCAAGAGACCCTGGTATGTGATGTTTCCTTCCCTGTGTACATGTGTTCTCATTGTTCAACTCCTACTTATGAGTAAGAACATGCGGTGTTTGGTTTTCTGTTCTTCTGTTAGTTTGCTGAGAATGGTTTCCAGCTTCATCCATGTCCCTACAAAGGACACAAACTCATCCTTTCTTATGGCTGCATTGTATTCCATGGTATATATGCACCACTTTTTCTTTATCCAGTCCATCACTGATGGACACTAGGGTTGGTTCCAAGTCTTTGCTATTGTGAACAGTGCCGCAGTAAATATACATGTGCATGTGTCTTTATAGTAGAATGATTTATAATCCTTTGGGTATATACCCAGTAATGGGATTGCTGGGTCAAATGGTGTTTCTAGTTCTAGATCCTTGAGGAATTGCCACACTGTCTTCCACAATGGTTGAACTAATTTACACTCCCACAAGCAGTGTAAAAGCATTCCTATTTCTCCACATTCTTTCCAGCATCTGTTGTTTCCTGACGTTTTAGGAATGGCTATTCTAACTGGCGTGAGATGGTATCTCATTGTGGTTTTGATTTGCATTTCTCTAACGACTAGTGATTATGAGCATTTTTCCATCTTTGTTGGCTGCATAAATGTCTTCTTTTGAAAAGTGTATGTTCATATCCTTTGCCCACTTTTTGATAGGATTGTTTTTTTCTTGTAAATTTGTTTAAGTTCTTTGTAGATTCTGGATATTAGTCTTTTGTCAGATGGATAGATTGCAAAAATTTTCTCCCATTCTCTAGGTTCCCTGTTCACTCTGAGGATAGTTTTTTTGCTGTGCAGAAGATCTTTAATTAGATCCCTTTTGTCAATTCTGGCTTTTGTTGTCATTGCTTTTGCTGTTTTAGTCATGAAGTATTTTCCCATGCTTATGTCCTGAATGGTATTGCCTAGGTTTTCTTCTATGGTTTTTATGGTTTTAGGTCTAACAATTGAGTCTTCAATCCATCTTGAATTAATTTTTGTATAAGATGGAAAGAAGGGATCTAGTTTCAGTCTTCTGCATATGACTAGCCAGTTTTCCCAACACCATTTATTAAATAGAGAATCCTTTCCCTGTTGCCTGTTTTTGTCAGGTTTGTCAAAGATCAGATGGTTGTAGATGTGTAGTGCTATTTCTGAGGCCTCTGTTCTGTCCTGTTCGTCTACATATCTGTTTTGGTACCACTACCATGCTGTTTTGATTACTGTAGCCTTGTAATATAGTTTGAAGTCAGGTAGTGTGATGCCTCCAGCTTTGTTCTTTTTTGCCTCGGATTCTCTTGGCTATACGAGCTCTTTTTTGGTTCCATATGAAATTTAAAGTACTTTTTTTTCAATGCTGTGAAGAAAGTCAATGGTAGCCTGATGGGGAGAGCATTGAATCTATAAATTACTTTGGGCAGTGTGGTCATTTTCATGGTATTGATTCTTCATATCCATGAGCATGGAATGTTTTCCCATTTGTTTGTGTCCTCTCTTATTTCCATGAGCAGTGGTTTGTAGTTCTCTTTGAAGACGTCCTTCGCATCCCTTGTAAGTTGTAGTCCTAGGTATTTTATTCTCTTTGTAGCAATTGTGAATGGGACTTCACTCATGATTTGGCTCTCTATTTTTGGCATATAGGAATGCTTGTGATTTTTGCACATTGATTTTGTATCCTAAGACTTTGCTGAAGTTGTTTATCAGCTTAAGGAGATTTGGAACTGAGATGATGGGGTTTTCTAAACATACAATCATGTCTTCTGCAAACAGAGACAATTTGACTTCCTCTTTTCCTAATTGAATACCCTTATTTATTTCTCCTGCCTGATTGCCCTGGCCAGAACTTCCAACACTATGTTGAATAGGAGTGGTGAGAAAGGGCGTCCCTGTCTTGTGCCAGTTTTCAGAGGGAATGCTTCCAGTTTTTGCCCATTCAGTATGATATTGGCTGTGGGTTTGTCATAAATAGCTCTTATTATTTTGAGATATGTTCCATGTATGTGTCCAGGAATTTATCCATTTCTTCTAGATGTCTAGTTTGTTTGCATAGAGGTGATTTTAGTATTCTCTGATGGTAGTTTGATTTCTGTGGGACTGGTGGTGATATCCCCTTTATCATTTTTGATTGTGCCTATTTGATTCTTCTCTCTTTTCTTCTTTATTAGTCTGGCTAGCAGTCTATTTTGTTGATCTTTAAAAAAAAACCAGCTTCTTGATTCACTAATTTTTTGAAGGGTTTTTCCTGTCTCTATCTCTTTCAGTTCTGTTCTGATATTAATTATTTCTTGTCTTCTGCTAGCTTTTGAATTTGTTTGCTCTTGCTTCTCTAGTTCTTTTAATTGTGATAGTATGGTGTTGGTTTTAGATCCTTTCTGCTTTCTATTGTGGGCTTTTAGAGCTATAAATTTCCCTTACACACTGCTTTAAATATGTCCCAGGGATTCTGGTACATTGTGTCTTTGTTCTCATTGGTTTCAAAGAACATCTTTATTTCTGCCTTAATTTTGTTATTTACCCAGTAGTCATTCAGGAGCAGGTTGTTCAGTTTCCATGTAGTTGTGTGGTTTTGAGTGAGTTTCCTAATCTTGAGTTCTAATTTAATTGCACTGTAGTCTGAGAGACTGTTATGATTTCTGTTCTTTTCCATTTGCTGAGGAGCATTTTACTTCCAATTATGTGGTCAATTTTATAATACGTGTGATGTGCTGTGAAGAATGTATATTATGTTGATTTGGGCTGGAGAGTTTTGTAAGTGTCTATTAGGTCTGCTTGGTCCAGAGCTGAGTTCAAGTACTAGATATCCTTGTTAATTTTCTATCTCGTTGATCTAATATTGACAGTGGGGTGTTAAAGTCTCCCACTGTTATTGTATGGGAGTCTAAGTCTCTTTGTAGGTCTCTAAGACCTTACTTTATGAATCTGGGTGCTCCTGCATTGGGTGCATATATATTTAGGATAGTTAGCTCTTCTTGTTGCATTGATCCCTTTACCATTATGTAATGGCCTTCTTTGTCTCCTTTTATCTTTGTTGATTTAAAGTCTGTTTTATCAGAGACTAGAATTGCAACCCCTGCTCTTTTTTTGTTTTCCATTTGCTTGGTAAATCTTCCTCCATCCCTTTATTTTGAGCCTCTGTGTGTCTTTACATGTGAGATGGGTCTCCTGAGTACAGCACACTGATGGGTCTTGACTCTATCCAATTTGCCAGTCTGTGTTTTTTAATTGGAGCATTTAGCCTGTTTACATTTAAGGTTGATATTGTGAATTCGATCTTGTCATTATGATGCTAGCTGGTTATTTTGCCCATTAATTGATGCAGTTTCTTCATAGTGTCAATGTTCTTTACGATTTGGTATGTTTTTGCAGTGGCTAGTACTGGTCGTTCCTTTCCATGTTTAGTGCCTCCTTCAGGAGCTCTTCTAAGGCAGGCCTGGTGGTGACAAAATCTCTCAGCATTTGCTTGTCTATAAAGGATTTTATTTCTCTTTCACTTATAAAGCTTAGTTTGGCTGGATATGAAATTCTGGGTTGAAAATTCTTTAAGAGACCTGGCGTGGTGGGTCATGCATGTAATCCCAGCACTTTGGGAGGCTGAGGCAGGTGGATCATGAGGTCAGGAGTTCAAGACCAACCTGGCCAAGATGGTGAAACCCCCTGTCTACTAAAAATACAAAAATCAGCTGAGCATGTTGGTGGGCACCTGTAATCCCAGCTACTCACGAGGCTGAGGCAGACAATTGCTTGAACCTGGGAGGCAGAGGTTGCAGTGAGCCAAGATCATGTCACTACACTCCAGCCTGGGCAACAGAGCAAGACTCCATCTCAAAAGGAGAAACCAGTCCAAACTGTCTGCAAATTCCAAAAGCCAGAATGCCTCTTCTCCAAAAGATCACACCTCCTCACCAGCATGGGAACAAAACTGGACAGATAATGAGTTTGATGAATTGACAGAAGTAGGTTTCAAAAGGTGAGTAATAACAAATTCCTCCAAGCTAAAGGAGCATGTTCTAACCCATTGCAAGGAAGCTAAGATCCTTGAGAAAATGTTGGTTAGATGAATTGCTAACTAGAATAACAAGTTTAGTAAAGAACATAAATGACCTGATGGAGCTGAAAAACACAGCACGAGAACTTCGTGAAGCATACACAAGTATCAATAGCTGAATTGATCAAGCGGATGAAAGTGTAGTGTAGATTTTATTTCAAAAATGCAGAAAAGGTAGAAAAGGAAAAATTGAAAGAAGGAAGGAAATAAAACATCATAAACATATTATTGTCCCTTTAATGGCTAAACCGGTGTTTAAAATATAATGTGGGTTAATTGTAATCCATCTTCAATAGAGAGAATTATTTAAGGCAGATTTTTGAGGAAAATTGTGAAATTTCTTTCCCTGGATGAATATTTTTAATGTGGCATTTATAGACGCTTTAATAAAAAGCTGGCCCATTGGAGATAAAGGAGGAGCATAGAGAAACAGCCACAGGAACCTCATTTGTGAGATCACAATTCACGGAGGAACACAGAGACCAGTCTAGTGGAAGCCAAAGCATTTTCACTTTCCCAGAACTTCTCCTGTGAAATTACAAACCCTTTCTGATGAATAATTTTCTCCAACCCAACAATTATCTTGGGAACCCTTGAAAGAGCCTGCCTTTCCCTCCTAAGCAATGCCTGCAATCTAACATTTCGCAAGCATCCTCTGAGACCTGTGACTGGAAGGAATTGCTAGCAAGGAGGCCCACATTATGGCAAACTTTCTTATGGGAACAAAGAGGAGAGGACTTGATGTCATCTCTCTCAGGCTAGTGGCACAAAGATACCCAAAGTTGGGTCTTGGCTAAAAATTGACCATTGGTCATATTCTCCTTTAGACTAAATGAGTCCAAAGTTAAACCGAAGTAATTCTCATTGTCTCTAGAACCACACTCACAAAAATCTCATTATACAACACTGTTTGAATACAAGCACATAAGTGTTCCTCTCCCCTTTACAGTCTTAAAAGAAATTTAGTGCCTTGTATAACACCTACCCAAAGCCTCGCATCTGAGAGCCAACATCACCAAGGATTTGCCTTAATGGTTTGCTTGCAGCCCTACACATTATCCTTAATAGTGTGCATTCATTTGCTCTTTTTTTCTTCTTTGGTAGGATTTCCTAGCCTGGAAATAAGGCACTTCTCTTCAAACTCTTTGGGATTCTCTCATTTGCAGCCTTGATTCATTTCCCTTGTTCAAAGAAATCTTTTATGAAGTCTCTGCCTGTATTTTGGCTCTGATTGTTGTATGTCTACATCCTGTGCTCAGCCAACCTTGTATCTTTCTACCTTCATCTCTGAATGGGATAAGGCTGGAGGCTGCTCAGTGACCCAGAAGACCTCTAACCCCTTTTGAATATAGAAGAATGAGTATAGATACCTTCTGAAGACACATTTCACTTCTGCATAAATTTAATTCTATGTCTTGATCTTTTGTATCTTAAATCTCTATTCTCTTCAGCATTATCAGATTTTCTTTCTATTCCTTTGCACTTTACTGACCTCATTGAGCCTCTGGGAGACTTGTCTCAAAATTATCTCACTAATTATCTTGAAATATTTCGTGGTTACAAATTCTCTTTCAAAAGCAAGATATTATCTTCTATCACCACATTTTGATTTACCTGACAAAAATTTAATAAGAAATAAGTCATCAGAAAAAATATTTTATTAACACTTAAACCTACTATGCAGCTCGTTTCACTTGCAGTTTAACCTGGACTTGTTAACTTTGAATATGAATGAATAGTTCAAGTTCACTCACTGTCATTAACAAGAGAAACTTCTTCGAAAACATTTTATTCTGTCTTACCTGTGTTCTCTGAAAAAAAAGTGTATTTCCATATACAAAGCTTTCCAAATGCCCATAGGCAGTCACAGTAACTGTGCAGAACCTCTTCAACTACTGTAATCTGCCTGCAAATTACAAGGTTTACTATCAAAGAGGAAAAATTGCAATTTTGCATTCAGGCAACTTGTTCTGGCAGAGTCATCTCTCATACAACTGTTTAGCTAGATGTGTCTCCATTTTGTTATGGAAGATAATGATAGTGGTTATTATTTGTATCATTTTATTAGCAATGCCTCTGAGCATCCTGTAACTCTGATTTGTTTGACAGTTGACATGGCATGTTTAAATCACAGAAAAATTGGCATATTGGCTGGTAGAAAATAATGCAGCGGTAACAGGGTTTGGTACATTGAATTTCACTGACATTGCAGCTTATGAAAGGAGAAATAACTCTTTTTTCTCTCTTCATCACTTATGATTAGAGGGCCCAGACAGTTCAGGCAACATAGTCAGTGCTCAATGTATTTTACTACACTTCCTCAAAGATAAATTCCTGTCCTGCTGGATCTATTTCTATTGTTTAAAGGGGAAGTGCTATCATGTTGCATAAGTATATGAAGGTAGAGGAATGAGAATGTTCCTAACTTGGAGAAGAGACTGACCACATCCTATCACATCTCTCTGAATGGATCCGGGACTCTTCCAGTGACTTAAGGAAAGCAGACTTTGTCCAGGAATAATGAATGACTTTTCTTGTCTCCACTGCAGCAGTGAGTGAAGGACCAACTACCCAACAACCACCCATGCTGCCCCCATCTCAACCTGAGCATTCTAACAGTGAGGAGGCACCAAGCAGAACCATCCCCACGGCTTGTGTTCGACCAACTCATCCACTCCGCAGCTTTGCTAATCCTTTGCTACCTCCACCAATGAGTGCAATAGAACCGAAAGTCCCTTACACGCCACTTTTGTCTCAGCCAGGTAAAGTACTCGATTGTTCACTTTTGAAATTCATATTATTGGTGCCTCTATTTAAGTGCATGAGGGTGCTTGAAAAGGCCTAGATGTCATATGTCTTTTCAATGTTGATTACATGCCCAGTGTGCTCATTTTTGTTACTGATGCTTGTAGTGTAACCCTTAATGACCCACCTCCCAAGCAGTTAATTGGTTGTAGGTGCTTTTCATCCCTTTGGAAAGTTGTCCATAAATCCTGGAAGCCAGTCCACCATTTTTAATATGTTCTATAAGGTGTGCTGGCTAGAGAATACTGGAAACATTCCTGATTCCCTAATTTCATTCTGCCACATGAGTTCTAAGGGTTAAAGCTAGACTCCAAGACTAGATGTAAAGGTATAAAGATCTCCAAAACCACTTTTTAGAGAAATGGATTGGATCTCATAATTCTTCTTTGTGCCTTTCAATAGTCATTTCTCAGGAGTTCTTACATATTTCAGAGTACTAGGCCAAGGAATGTCAGACCAGTGTTGAGTACAACTCAACTAATTTTAAAAATGAAGAAACTAAAATTTAGATTGATAGAAGGCAACATATCTATGGTCCTTTCTAAGAAAATAAGATGGCAGGGATGGGAAATAAGTCCCAGATTCCCAAAGCAGTATTGATTTTATTGCTTGGCCTAGTATCCAAAAGGGCTGACCTTGAGCTCCGTTTTGTTTTTGTTAAGGATTGGGGAGGGAGAGAGGGAGTGTATCACAGAGAGGCAGAGACAAAAAGAGATTGAGGAAGAAAGAGGAGGAGGAAAACAAGAAACAGGTAGAATGAATAAGTCAATAGATAAGTAGCTAGAGATAAATAAATATTAGTACTTAAAATTATTTGAAATATTAGAATAATTCTTAAAACCCTCAGTATATCAGGCATAAGACAGTAAATTTCAATAGTTCTAAGTAATCTGAGATGGCCTCCTTACTAAGCACAGGCAGCTGAACTGGGTTAATCTACATTATGCTAATACATTTGACTACTTTTCTGTTACTCAGACCTACAATAATTTATTTTGTTGCATTAGTACACGAGCCACATAATGACTGTAAAAGCTAGAAAAATATGATTGTCTATGAAGTGTAAATGTTATTTTATATTAAGAATGTATCTAGTTGCTGAGATGACATTAGTTGATTTGTACACATCACCTCTGATGTTCTCAACATTTACATGATATGCAATATGTATACTCAGCTATGCAGCCCCTGGGAGGTGGGGTGGAGCATGAAAGCATGTAGGATTCCATTGGTTGGAATGTACGTTCCACTATGGAGTCTCGCTTGACACATAGGCTCAGCACATGTCATGATTTCGTTCTACAGGAGATAGCCCTTCTCAACCCAGCAAAGCCCACCTAGGGACTTAAAAAAGGTCTGTATTGCCCAAGCCCCTCTCTCCACCCTCCCATGCATACACACTCCACACACACACACATTATGCAGAGGATCTGCTACTTTATATGGCCCCAAAACTATGAAATCTTTGATAATTGAGGCAGAGACAACTTGAAGCAAGAGCATTCATTTAATGAATTTCTGGTGCCAAGAGTATGCTTCCTTGTGATTTCTGGCTGCATCTGTTTCCCCACTGCAAGCACAACCCAGGGAAATAGACCTTGAAGGAAACTAGTATTCAAGATAGTTGATAGGTTAATTGCAACTGCTATCAATAACTAGCCTTTAATGCACAGGCCTGTAGGACAGGCATGATTCTGAAGGCTTATCACATCTCATTTGATCCTCTAAACAACTTTGTGAGGTAGCTACTAGTCTTAACCCCAATTCATGCACAAGGAAACTGAGGCACAGAGAATTTAAGTAGCTTATTTAAGTCTATAGCAAGTAAGTAATGTATCTTTTCCTTGCTCTTTTCAACTTTAGAAAACCTGGGTTCTCAAATTTTAGAAACTAATTTGTGCCTTTTAGTTTATGTCTAATTTGTTTAATGAGAAAAACAAAGACTAATAAAACTACTAAGTCATTAAATTAGTTGAATCATTAAAAGAAAAAATCAAGAAACATCTTAAATAATTCTGAACTGAAGAATATATTTTCTCATCAGATTTTGATGAGGAAAGGTAAGAGCCTTAACAATTCTATAGTAAAGAGGACCAATTTGATAGCAACAAAAAGTAAAGTGCAGTTGCAGCAGTTTATGCTGTTAATATTTCTCTCTGCTTGCAAGTAAAAACTTTAAGAATAAAACACTGAAAATGACATTCTGGAGGCTACTTTAAATGAAAAATTTTACTGCACCAGTGATATTTAGTTTGGGACACAAGATTTGGAAATCAACCTATGCTTGGAGTGCTACAATACCAAAAGGATACTTTTTTTTAAAAAAAGAAGATCTGATGATTGATAGATGGAACAGAGAATTGACACTTTTTAGCTAGTTATTTTCTTCTAATTACATTAATGCCAAAGCTGCCTAAAGCAAAATCTGATATAATGCAGTATAAATTAGTGGATTATGTCCTTCATAGAAGGGAAATAGAATCAGTTGTGCTGTTTCTGTACTAATTTCATCAAATAATAAGCATGTCTGAAGAGCCAAAAAAAATTCTCTGATCTAATGGCTACCAGGCAAAATCTCATTTTTTAAATTTTCATTGTACACTTAAGAGCCTTCTTTTGTTTTTATTTGAACTTTTTCTCTCAAGCCATCTCTTCTTTCCTATTTTCAGATATCTCTGGCTAGAGTTTTTGTTTCATTTTATGTTTTTTTATAGCTCCTCTTTAAATGCCACTCTCCCCCACTCAACTTGAGGCATGCCCCGCCGTCCCTTTGGAATTATTAAATTCCTATTTCTTTCGTGTTTCTCTCTTATTGTCTTCCTATGATGCCTATTCATTTCATAATGCCTTACCTCATGATTTTCAAATAAGTTCTCCCTGCATTGCTCCTGACACATGGTAAATAGCATGCTTTTTAAAAGGGCTGATGTTTACTTATTCTAATAGAAAAAGAAAATTAGCAGACTGACAAATGTATTAGCTGTGACATTAACTACATGCTTCTTAGACTTAAAGATGAAATACTTAGCGCTTTCAACAAGTTTTAATCCTAAGAAAATCATTACTTTAGTCAAACTGATTGATGAAGTAAAGTCATTCTCTTGTCAGCTTTTTTTAAAAAAATACCTCAAATAATTTTACTGTGGATTTCACAAGAAAGGACTGCATAATTAGTGATGAATTTATATTTACTTACTGCAAGTAATTACTTTAGAATATGGTAATGTGGGGCATTGCTCTAATTTTTAAAGATCATGCTAAATGAGAAACTTCTACTTTGAAAGCTTTGAGATTGGGATCAAGGAAGAAGCTCTTTCCCCCTCAAATTCCTGTGTGTGAATTTTCTTTTGTTAAATTCATTTTATTTTAGGTTCTGGAGTATGTGTGCAGGATGTGCAGGTTTGTTACATAGTTAAACGTGTGCCATGGTGGTTTCCTGCACCCATCACCTAGGTATTAAGCCCCGCATGTATTAGCTATTTTTCCTGATGCTCTTCCTCCCTTCACCCTACCCACCGACAGGCCCCAGTGTGTGTCGTTCCCCTCCCTGTAGATTTTCATGGTCAACACAATCAGTCTGTGCCTTAGTTTGCCTCCCATTAAGGCACACAGAGCTATTTTTGCAGCAGTTTTACATGAGTCTAGGGCAAAACGTATTATGCAGTAATAGTCTCCATGGGGTTGCAGAGCATTTCGCAATATTTTTATAGTAAGCGGTAATTAGAAAGCCATTCTGTTGCCATAACGACTGAAATTCTGCCTACCTGAAAACAGATTCATTTCCTCATTTTTTTTTCCTTCCACCTGCTGAGTTAAAAATGTAGCTTACAAGACTCAAGAGTATTTATGGTGTTTCTTACAATTTCATCATCACCTTATAATAGAGTGCTTCCATCTTTTAATGCTTTATCTATAGATGTGAATAACTGTGAGATCTTTACACATTTCATGGAGGCTGCAATCACCACACTTTGCAAATCATAAATGTATACATGTAAGTGATTTGGCTTAGTCCCCTTTCAGGTTACATAGAAAATGTTTGATAGAGTGTTGGGCTTATTGCATTATAGATCTGACATAAATTTTACAAAGGGCCAAGATAGGGTGTGTGGTTTTTTTTCTTCTTTACTAGTTAAAATTCCTTTTAGCTGTGGAATGATCAGCTGCACTTTAAATGAACCTGGGTTAGGAGACCATTTGTCTTCCAGAGATGTAACTCTAAAGGGAAAGAAAATGTGATCTCTTAAATAGTGGCTTTTATATTTTAATACTCTTTTATAACTTTAGCCCCCTGGACCTCTTGAAACTTTGTAAAACTCCAGAAGTACTATAATTTCCTTCATTTACACATTGCATTTTACACACATATATTTATAAAAGTAAAACTCCACAGCATTCTGATCTTTTCCATCTTCAAGGGATCAATATGTCAGTGGACATGACAAGACCAAAACTCACTTCATTGTACTGCGAAATTGAGTTTGATTTTCCCCGTGCAAATTGTGGCATGTGCTTCAATTTGTCTGAAGACTGAGGACAAGGAGTGGGTGGAGGTGGCTGACAGTGGACAGAAAAAACGTTTGATTTATATTTTATGGATGGTTAGGAAATCATGTATTCCTGCTGTAACCTGATCTTCTTGGCAGGCCTTATTTCAGTAAATCTGCTATCACACAAAACTGCCAATAAATTACTATAATGCATTAATACAATTGCTTTCCCTGAGCCACTCGTAGGCTGCCATTGCGGGTATTCATCAAGAATACCACACAAGTGTTCCATTCTGCTAAAATCAGGCAGAGGTCATGGGAGATCAGACATCCTTTACCAGGTGACACAAGAGGGTCATTTTAAAGGCCAGTCAGATAGAATAAATCATTGGCACAGCTAAATAGGAGAGATGTGTTGATTTGGTGTTATTGAAGCCAATACGTCCAATCAATGCTACAGTGGAAAATTACACTACATCTTTTTACGTAAGTTGTATCTCATGTGAAAGCTATCTGTGTGACTTTTTGGTAGGCATCTCCTTGAAATTTTTTCTGTCCTCCCTCCTAACGGATTGTAATAGGTGAAATTTGCTTCAATTTGGTCTGGTCATCCTAAATTATCCATTGGTAAAATGTAATTAAGGCAAATTTGCTTTAAGTATCAATAATGTTTGTGACTCTGGAACCTACTTGGTGGTTTAATAAATTAGTATTTCCTCTACTATGAGGGTTTAGTAAATAAATATTAATAGGAAAAGAGCTCTGTTAATTGCCCAGAGGAGAGAGAAATAATTTCTAGAAGAGTCATTATGAGTAAGCCATGTAATTGATGCCCTATTTATAAGTGACAAAGCAGAGGCCTAAGAAGGTTAGGCAGCTTGCCCAAGGTCAACAATTGAGGTAACAGCCAAACGTAAAGAATTTGGAGAAAGGTAACTTTGAAAATAAAGGATTTTACCTAGCTTTTTTTTGTGATGTTAACAGTTATGCTTAGAGTGACTTTTTCCTCCCTAAAATGGGTCTTCTAGGATCCTAATAATTAAATATTCTTTAGGAAGAACTACATCAGGTCGGTTAAGTCATTTAGCTGAGTGTTTGAGTAAACACTTTATTCCTTTACGTTGGCATTACATGGAGAGATGTTATAGCAAAAGTAGCAAATAGCTGGAGCACTCTGAAATAGCTGCCATCTGCCTTCAACTCACCTGTCCAGTTTGTCGAGTATCCCTCTGTGGTATGGCAGGAAGCCAGGGGCTGACATCTGACATCTGTTGCTGTCACCACCACTGATGGCCAGCGCTTTGGAAGCCAACTGAAAAATAAAGATGAGCATATAAGAGTTTAAGGCATGTGGGATTATTACTCACAGTGAGAGCTGGAGAGTGTGACCGTAGGTCAATGAGAGCGAAAACTGAACAGCTAGTATTTTAGGGAGGGAGTGAATGACTACAGTTGAAAAGTTTGAGTCCCTTTTTTGAAAGGTTTGCCCAATTATGAGAAAATATTGCATCAAGAATTGTTAGATCATATATGAAATTGAAGATAAGTATCAACCTAATACAATGAAACTCTGAGTTTAAAGTATTCAGTGGCCATCCAGATAATCATAAGAGAAAGTTAAAAACAATATTTTCAGAACTTTGTAACCTAATAGAAACATAATTCGAAACATGTATGTTACAAAGAACGTCCTTGGATTATACTGCAGAGTGGATGGCCACATGAGTGACAGAAAGAATAGCGAAGGAAAGGTGGGCAGTAGGTTGTTTTCAAGGCAGTAAATATTCCTTTTACATTTCTTATAAACTTGATAGGTCACATGGTTAACTACTGCTGTATAGATTTCGTTGTTGTTTTGAAATATTTTGAAAATAAAGCATCTTTTTAAAACTCAGCTTACATAAAAGTTATAAGGTTTATGCTTTATACTTTGTCGCCTTTTTATAGTTTATAGAGGACATTTCCAAATAAGTGTATATCTGCCTGAGAAGTAACTTTCATCAGCATTACCGATACAGAGGTCAATATTTAGAGAGGTTTAATACCTTGCAACTTTTCCAGGGTCATGTGTCATTATTCTTAGGACCTTCATCCCCACCCTTACATATGGTGGACACTGAAATGTTAGTTGAATTGGTCAGACTATAATAAAATAATAAAGGTGAGAGCCAGAATTTGACTTCAGTTCTTCAATTTCAAGTCTAATAATGAGTTTAGACAAAGCAGAGCAACTTGTAAGTTTGTAAGGATATTAGATTAGATACTAGAAAAAGATAAAGGCAGATAAATTCATGACCATTTTATAACATGTTTAATAATCTGAACTATAAATAGCATCTTATGCTAAAGCCAAATAAATTGCATAGAGTAGAAACCACAGCCTTTGGAAACTCAGTAGTTTATTTTTATGAAAATAAACAGACACGCAGTGGCCTCCATGGAGAAGAATAGCAGTCTCTGCATTCATAGAAAGGAGGAGGCCAGGTGTGATGGCTCATGCCTGTAATCCTAGCACTTTGGGAGGCTGAGGCAGGCAGATTGCCTGAGCTCAGGAGTTCAAGACCAGCCTGGGCAACATGGTGAAACCCCATCTTTACTAAAATACCAAAAATTAGCCAGGCATGGTGGCTGTAATCCCAGCTATTCAGGAGGCTGAGACAGGAGAATCACTTGAACCTGGGAGGTGGAGGTTGCAGTGAGCCAAGATCAAGCTCATGCCACTGCACTCCAGTCTGGGTGACAGAGAAAGACTCCATCTCAAAAAAAAAGAAGGCGTGTGAATCAGTGGAAGTCAGAGTCCTAAGGACTAGTCTCTCCATCATGCCAACTACAGAACTGATTTTGCCCCTCTGAAACTCACTTTTCTCATCTGGGAAATCAGATGGTCTTTCCTCTTTAAAGAGGAAGGAAACATGAAATTCTACAACCTTATTTACTACAGAAATAAGGGTAGCTATTCTTCCTTTCTCCTTTTTGTTTTGTGAAAGACTACGAGTAAGAGAAAAGCTTTAGTTTGAATGAAGATTTTGAGACTCATGGTGTACATTTTAAGTATTCAAAGTAGTTGACAGAGTTCTTTAAAGTTCTTCAATGAGCGTCAAGTTACAGTTGCTTTCTTTGGCAGCAAGGGGAAATGCTGAAATAAAGTGCTCACATAAACCTCTGTGCTAATGGACTATTGAAAATGTGTTACGAAAAATCTAACGCACTGAAAGCAAACGAAAAGTCTCTGTGATATTAAAATAAACAGAGTTTAACCATCAGCAACCCATTTCTAAAGACATGACCTGTAGTACCTACAAGACGGTGTAAAAAACGGTCTTCGACTTTGAATATTTATAACTCTTATCTTACTAGCAGGGACTTACAAACAAATTCAAGTGCCATGTTAAACATCTTGTGTGTGTTCCAGCATTGACTTTCATCGTAGGCTTGCAGAAGGATTGATGTTCTTATTTCCAGGATCTCTTTATTTACCAGAATGTCAAGGCTCTTAGAGGAGAATGCTTTTATCTTGTGTGGTAAAAGGGATTCTAACAAGCTTTTTTGGTAGAAAACAATGATAAGTAAGCCCTATTCATGAAACCATATGCCTCTCATTTTGAAATGAATAATTGCACGTACAGGCTTATAAGAATAATGGCACTTGTAGTGACTGCTATTTTCAACATATTTTTCAAAGTACTCTTCTAAAACATTCTTCTTTGACATTTCTGATTATTTTACCCAGCAAGTTGTATGTATTTTTCTACTTCTGAGGTCACCTGAGTAAGAATTTTCTAATAGAGGTCACTTTTTTTTTTTAGATGGAGTCTTGCTCTGTTGTCCAGGCTGGAGTGCAGTGGGGTGATCTCGGCTCACTGCAACCTCTGCCTCCCAGGTTCATGCCATTCCCCTGCCTCAGCCCCCCCAAGTAGTTGGGACTAAGGTGCCTGCCACCATGCCTGGCTAATTTTTTTGTATTTTTAGTAGAGATGGGGTTTCACCATGTTAACCAGGATGATCTCAATCTCCTGACCTTGTGATCTGCCTGCCTCGGTCTCCCAAAGTGCCGGGATTACAGGAGTGAGCCACCACTCCTGGCTGAGAACACTTTTTTTTTTTTTTGGAGACAATCTCTTACTCTGTCACCCAAGCTAGAGTGCACTGGCTCAATTATAGCTCACTGAAACTTTGTCCTCCCTGGCAGAGGTGATCCTCTCACCTCAGCTTCCCAAGTAACTGGGACTACAGGTGAGTGACACCTCATATGGCTAATTTTTGTATTTTTTTTTTTTCTTTTTCGCAGAGATAGATAGGGTTTTGCTCTGTTGTCCAGGCTGGTCTCAAACTCCTGGGCTCAAGTGATTCACCCACCTCACACTCCCAAAGTATTATGATTACAGGCATGAGCCACTGAGCCTGGCTAAGACAGCTTTTTTTTTAAACCACAATAATGTGTGAACCTAGTATGCTCTTAAGTCAAAAATTAGCTTTTAGTTTTAGTGTTGCATTTGCAAGAATATAGTTATTTGTTTATTTTCTTTTTTGCTACTCTCTGAGTGGTACCTCAGTTAATAGAAACAGGCTGCTTGGTGCACACATGCCTGAGCTGACACATTAGAATACTTGATAAATCCGGAGAACACATTATCTCCAGATTTGTGTTGATAAAACTGGCCTGATAAGTTGAGCCCAGTGAAGTTTTCATCATCTTATATATGAAGCATAAGATAATATGAAAACGAGTTTAAACGTATTTTAAATTTTAACAGCTCAATGTCTGGCGCAACAATATCTAACTCATGTATGCTATATTTCCCCACAAGTATATGCAACAGAGAAGGGGCGATGAAATGGACCCATGTGTGGGAGAGAGAAGGTGAACAGAGCAGGTCACAGCAACTGCTCAGAGTTGTCTGAATGTCGTTCCCTGAGTCTAGAGTAAAGAGTGGCCTCTTTCATTTGAACGGGGCTTGCTCACAAATCATAAATCCATTTGACAGCCAGGAAGACATTTTCACTGTCTCACTTAAATGGTCCTACTGCAAATGATCACATCGCATTACAACAGCATAGGTCCCAAGCAAGGCCTTATATCCAACAGATGTACATATTAGGTGGTCACTACCTGGCTTCTTCTCTCTCATAAATACTACATCTCCTGAATTGCTCCTCACAATTGACCAATTTAATGTGATTAAAGCTTATGGAGTTTCCTAGATGCCAGTTCTAACTTCCAACGTAGCTATTCCCTGCACGAACTCTGCAAAGAGAATCAGTAGCAAGGCAAAGAGGCGTAAGAAAGTGAGGAGTAGGAAGTAAGCTACTGAAAGTGAGAAAAAGAGGTTATTTCTCATTGAGCACATGTAAAACACTACTGATGCCTTTGTCTTCTCACTGAAAAAATTATACATTTTGTTTTTATTAAGCATGTTACAGTATGGGTCATGTCCAAACATGATTTGAGATATAAATCTTAACTTCTAAGCTCACCATGGAGAGGGCTATCAAAAGCAGTGGTTCTCGTTTTGTGTGCCTGGGAACTACCTGCAGACATTACGAAAAGGCAGACTTAGATTCAGCAGATCTGGAGTAGAGCCTGAGGTTCTGAACTGCTAAAAAGATTCCAGGTTATGCTGAGGCTGACACTCTGCAGATTAGAGTGTGAGGTAGTTTGGATTTTGAACTGGTTGTATGCTCTTAACCTGGGGTTTATGGAAGAATTTGTGTGTTTAGTAACTCACTTGAAATTAAATGGATATTTCTCTGTTGGTATGCCTGTACATTTTTCTAGCAAATGAGTTGATAGCGTTCATTACTGTCTCAAATTATTTGTTATCTATAACAGGTTAAGAACCACTTGACCTGCTGTTTTGTCATCACCCTCAATTTAGCTCACCTGTGGAACATAAACCAATGTCTGTTTTTCTTTTGTTTGTTTGTTTTTCAAGACCAATTCCAAAACCTTGTACCGAAACAACTTTTCTGAATCTGAGGTCAAAAGCTGAGTACCTGTGCTCTACTCAAATGAAATTCCACAAAATTTATTAATTTTCATAGAAACACATGAGGCTTTTTACATTTTTCAACATGTGATGAGGGAATTAGTTAAATTAGTATTTATAAATTTGTCCCACTTCTGAAGCAAACTCTTATTTTTATTGCCTAAATGAAGAGCAATAGATCAGGACCACTGCTATCCATGATATGTTTTCTCCAAAAGATGAGCCCCTGTGGAGAACTGAGATGTGTTGTCATTTGAAGGGGGTCATCATAACCTGTCCTTAGCACTCCTCAAGTGGTACACTGAAAAGCACCTCCTGCAGAGACTTAATGCCTGCACACACATTTCCCCAAACAATGACTCATCGTTTAATAAAAATTTCCCATTCAGCCAGTGTCACCCCAGGGTGCATAGCATATGCAATCTATAAAATAAATTTTAATTTTTTTTCTGGTGGTAAGGAGGGTAAGTGAACCCATGAATAGTGATAATGTTAAATCACAGAGAATGGGAGCTTATTAAAATAAATGTTTATTTGAGCAGTCAGGAAGTTCAAATCATATAATTTCCCAGAAGATATTATCATAAATCATTTATTGGGTATAAAATGCTGTAAGTCAAAAGAGTATGTGTTTGAGGAGGGTGGATAGTGCTAAAGAGGAGTTGAGAGAAAGGAGTGAAACAATAAGAAAGATATTTGAAGACAGTTTTGACCCTTTGCATTATTCAAACTAAGGAAGCTCTAAAGCCAAGTACTATGTTTGTTATTGTTTCCCAAGACTTCAGAAATTTTCACTTCCATGATGCTGTGATGTTTATATTTATACTGACTCTCCATTTAAATCAGAACATGTCTAGCTGGGATCAACATAGAGAAGAGAGCAGGAATATGCTGATTTACTCCCATTCTTTCTTCTACCTCTTCCATCACCCCCTGCCACCATCCCACACTATACCTGCTGTCTCTTCTCCTTCTGTCTCACTCTCACACCCTCGTCTCCTCTAAGATTGTCTGGTCTGCTTCACTCAACTTTCTATCAAAGCCTACCTTGGAGAATTTTTTATTTTTGTCTAAGAAAGAACATATAATTTAAGCCTGACTTACGAGCTGAGTGGCTTTGAACAAGTCCTTTATCTTCTTTGAACTTTGATGTTCCTATCCCCAAGGCATGAGCAATAAGGTAGCTTTAAAAGGTCTATTTTAAAGAAACATAGGAAAAGGTGTTTTATTGAGTTTATGTACCTGTAGGTGGGACAAAGGGTACCTGTTTTACCCTTTCTCTTTCTAGGTTTTAGTTTATAAAAATAATAGCAACAAGGTATTGATAACCAGATGGGAATCAAGGATTGCAGAGAATCATAGCCTTTTGGAAAATGGTAGTAGTAGGTGGAAGATCTCTTCCTCCCTCCCTGACTACAAGAATATTGGGCCCGCTAGCTGTAAACTGAAACAGACAGTAGAGAGGTGGCTGAGACTTCTGAAGTCAGGCCTTGTCTTGTGTGCTTAACAAATGCAACTCATGTGAAGTTCAAGGACAAAGGGTCTTCAAGGTCAATGTCCAATGCCAAGCCCAATCAAGTTTAAAAACTTGAACAGTGACCATTAGTACATTAACCCTTTCCTCTCATTTTTCACAGACAGGTGGCCAATGAAAGCTATGCTACTTGTGACTCAGAGTAGTCCTGTCTTACAATGGGAGAAGAAGAAAGGAGCAGAGAGGGGAGCAGGGCACCTCATCAGCACGTCCCCAGTGGGCAAATAGTCTGTTTCATTTCCCTTATTTTTGAGAAATAAGAAGGTTGGGAGAAGAACACAATGTTTCTCTTCCCAGAAGTGGCATTTAGAGATGTTTATCACCCTTAAAGTACAATTCACAGGGTAGACTAAAATGTCTTAAGATTGATGCAAAATTTATAGTTTGAAATTCGATCACTGATGAGGGATGTCTGAGGCTATCGTGTCTAAGTAAATGTAGCTTCTCTCTTTTTGTTCAATATTTGTTGAAGATGGAAAGGTAGAGTATTACACAAAGTTTCCCATACATATTTTTTATTTCTCCCATACCCTCAAAAGCTCCTTGCCTGTCAGAAGTGTAAATGATTATGTGACACTTCTATATCCACCCCCAGATAACCCAAACACAGGCTAGTTAGTTAATAATAAATATATGTAAGAATAATATTCTGGTTCACATGGAAACTAGACTGAGAGAGGCCATTTCATTTTGTCTGGTTTCCCAGAACGTGTCAGAGACAAAGTAGAGGTGAGAACCCAGGCTTCTTCAAAACCACCCTTTCTAACTTTGTTCTTAAGGGTGAAGGAATGGAAAATGAAGTAGGAAATAGGAAACAGTGGGGAAGATGTGAGTTAATAGTGAAATCAAAACGATGCTATGCATTGGCCTCTGATCTGACCCTGGTGAACATTTTCAGTCCATTCCAGCTGCATCCTAATGTTTCTTACCCCAAAAAATTATTTTACAAGGGAAAACCTTTTGCAGAGAGATGCTAGCAGGAGTCTGCACCTGGCAGTCATATATTATGTACCTAATGAGTAAATGAAATGTTTAATAACTGTACTGTGAAAATGAATCGTAAAACAGTAAATTCCTGCTGAGGCTGCTCATCTGCACCTGATGCATACTGCTAGCCCATCTCAGAACTCCAGCCCATTTTTATTTTTTCCTTTTAGTGGGTCCTGCTGAGGAGATAACATTAAAACCAAAGCGATGCTCACTTAATTAGTTGTATGTCAGTGTAAGAACATTTACTTAGCACATCAACAGCCAGCGTTCCACCAAAGGGTCGCCTGAAACTTCTCCAACATGCACCCTGGATAGGGGAAGTTCTGCAGTGACTTCAGACTGAGCATTCGTAAATTTAAATTTTTCAATTAGCTGTGGATCATTTAACCTCAGAAACGTAATACCACTTATTTTTAGTTAGAGTATCTGTTTGAAATGCAAAAGCAATAAAACCTTAATTGTTGGTGTAGCTTTTCACTAATAATTTTAAGAAAACAATGATAGAACATTTAGTTTTTACAAAGCACTGGTTTAAAACTAAATTATTGCAATTTTTTCATAGCTAATAACTTAAAAATTAAATTTCTTACATTTATAGACATAAAGAGCCCAAAATCCAAAGAAATTAGACCATTAAGCCAAGGTCACAAACTAGGTCCTAGGCTAAAATGCTTCCTTAGTATCTGGATATTTATTTGAGCACTCATTAAATACTTGGAATTCGTTGTATAGGTCAAACACAGTTTACCGTCATTGAAAAAAAAAAAAAATATATATATATATATATATAGATCAGCTTGGACTTCAGATTGGGAAACCCTTCATCTTTCAAGACCTGTATGCAAAATGAAAGGTGATTTTTCCAATTTCTCAGATCCCCGGTACCGATCTTCTTCTCATTAGCTCCCACCCAGCCTTGAGCACCTCCCTCTCCCAAAATGAGGTAGGTTTTTTTTTTTAATCACATTTTGAAAATCAATTTTCATATTTGGGAGAGATCCCAGAGGACCCTGACTCCAAAATTGAGATTATATTAACAGCTAGGAGCCATGGAAGAGATTCTTTTAATTTTTCTTTTTCTTTTGATACATGTTTCTGATAGAGCTCATAGAAGTTTTATGAAAAGCATTCATATTTAGGCCAATTGTCAATGTTAAGTGTTGTTCTCCAAAGTGAATAAATAAATATGAAGCTTTCCCTATAGCTACAATCTAGATCTACCAACATAGAAAAAGCCATCAAAAATTCTATCATTTCTTAACATTAAAGAACAGCACTTTGATATCCTGAAGTAATGTGTTTTCTGTGTGTGTGTGTGTGTGTGTGTGTGTGTGTGTGTGTGTGTTTTCTAATTACCATAATTTCCATTAGTTCTTTGGTAGGATGGTGGCTCTCTTCTAGTGAGTCAGAACACTGCCAGGCACATCAAAGGCTCTCATGCCTCAAAGCAGTCCATTATCAAGAAGGAGTCACCAAGAATTGGTGAGGCCAGGGATGCATAAACAAAGTGGGCTTTAAACCTGGCTTCTGAAAGCAGTGTAAAAACAAAAATCAGTTAGTCTCCCAGGAAGTGTGGCAATGCCCCATTTCAATGTCAAAGTAATTGAAATCTAAGAAGGCTTAATATGGAGGATTAGGAAAAATGGTCTCCCAATAGTAGCAGTCAGTCCATTGGCAGGTGAGAGGCTGCAATATGGTGTCAAGTATCCTGTTTGAATTGGACCAAGCTCCAGGCCTCACTCACTAATTCACATGCCTGATGACTATACTGCTTTTTCATTTCAACCATATTTCAACCATTTCAATCAGTCCATACCAGGAAACTGATTATTATATAAAATATTCATTTGGTTTAAATGGTGTAGAAGATGGATTGAGAATTTAGACTGGGAAGGTGACTGATCAGGTCTCAAGCAGAAGGTGAAAAGATTAAAGTTATGTCTCATAGCCCCATGAAAGAACAGGGACGCAGACCAGAAAATCAAGAAAGAAGCCATTCATGCTTGGTGAGCTATGAGTACTTAAGGAAAAAGCACTGCTTGGTGAACTTGTAGGGACCCAGGTTTCACCAGAGCACAGGCTTGAAATGTTGAACACCGAATCTACACAAATACAAATATCATATAGAGATGGAGTTATGCACAACCAAGAACATGGTGTCTGCCTTCCAACAAAGGATGTTTTCATGGAAATCTTGGTTTTAAAACATTTATTCTCCTTTACTAAAGGGCAGTTTTGAGACCACAGTTGCCTAATTAGTTGTTAATAAATCTCTCCTGGGAAATTTCCCTTATACTGTTTTCTTTAATTGCCCTTTCAGGGAAAGGAAAAAAAAAATATTTAAGGCCCTAGAGTGTCCCAGTCAAATCCTGCTGACAATGAACTCTGGGAGGCTGTTTAAATTCTTTGTAGGGACATGGATGCAGCTGGAAACCATCATTCTTAGCAAACTATCACAAGAACAGAAAACCAAACACCGCATGTTCTCACTCGTAGGTAGGAACTGAACAATGAGATCACTTGGACTCGGGAAGGGGAACATCACACACCGGGGCCTATCATGGGGAGGGGGGAGGGGGGAGGGATTGCATTGGGAGTTATACCTGATGTAAATGACGAGTTGATGGGTGCAGCACACCAACATGGCACAAGTATACATATGTAGCAAACCTGCACGTTGTGCACATGTACCCTACAACTTGAAGTTTAATAATAATAAATTAATTTAAAAAAAAAATTCTTTGCCTCTACTAGAATTTTATTGAAATTAACTCTACCTTGATCTCCAGGGACCTCAGTATTCTCCCCAACAAAATAAAAGGAAGGTCATTTGATGAGCTCCAGGAACCCTTGAGGTTCTGGCATTCTAAATTTCTGTGATTCTGTGAATAGTACTTGAGAAAAGGTAATCATCTGAGGTTTAAACACTCCGTGTGGTCTTTGAGCCGAGACAGTGTCTTCGATTCCTTTTGTGAGGCTCATCGTGTCTTATACATTTGTTCAACACTCCGTACATTTGGAATGTATAACTCTTGCCTGGGCACTAGAGAAAATCGATTATTATAATGAACTTTCTAATGAGTTTGATTGATGGTAGTCTTTAGTCATGTCCATGTCCTTTTGTAACAATAGGAGTGTGGCTGATGCAGTATGATACACATAGGGCAATACACCTAAGTGTTTGGAATTCTGGAAAGAAAATACACCATAAGAACATTTCCATCATGATAACCGTAGGCTATGCCTAGGAATTCATTTCTCTGCATGTCAAACTGACAAAAAATTTGTGATGAAGTACATGTTATGGAATTATGTACAACAGTGTGGTATATTCTAAAAGAATCTTTACTTTTATGTTTCTTAGAATAGAACATGCACTGGCCCTACTTGAATTTTCTACATAATAAGCTATGCCAATGCCTTTCACTTTTTATTGTAGATACTTACATTAGAGTGAATTGATTTTCAAAATATGCATTGCATGTGTTTAATTGCGTGTTAGATTATAAATTTTCAGAAGTAGCTGAGTTTCTTGAACATGTTTTTAAAATGAAAAATTTAAAATAAATAGGTTTTATGATTAAGGGAGTCTAGGTCAAAAATAAGTAAAAGATACGTGAAAAAAATATGTAGAGACAAATGTTCGTTTTTAAGATGCAGTTGCTTTGTTAAACATGGGAAAGGATAAGAGCTAGCTTCTGGAAGGTTCTAAGAGGAACAGCTTTGTAACAATAAAGCTATTAGAAATTCAGGTTTAATCAGAACACTGCAAGCATTCTTGAAGGGCATACAAACATAATTCAGGCAACACAATTCAAGTACGTGGTTGGGAGATACCTTCTCAAGGTTTATGCCTCTTTTTAAAGTTTTTAAACTTTGTGAATTCTTTTTTAAACTTTATGCCTTCACTTAAATAATAACCTAAAATATCAACATGAATTTCACATGCTGGGTTATCTGGAAGACGATTTGATAGGAACTCCCTGCCAAGGATTTTAGTGGCTGACTTCCTATTTGGGTTTACAATTAACAGGGCACCAGGAACACCATGGTTATAGTCAGAAGTCTAAAAAAAAAAAAAAAATGGTGTGTGGGTGTGTGAGTAGAGGTAAACCATTCACATCCAGTGAAGACCACCTGACATTACAGTCCCTGTATGAATGAGGTCATGCCTATTGTTGAGTTAGAAAATCTTCACAGAATTAGAAAAAACTACTTTAAATTTCATATGGAACCAAAAAGCCCCTACAGCCAAGACAATCCTAAGCAAAAAGAAAGCTGAAAGCATCACGCTACCTGACTTCAAACTATATACTACAAGGCTACAGTAACCAAATCAGCATGGTACTGGTACCAAAACAGAGATATAGACCAATGGAACAGAACAGTGACCTCAGAAATACCACCACACACCTACAACCATCTGATCTTTGACAAACCTGACAAAAACAAGAAATGGGGAAAAGATTTCCCGTTTAATAAACGGTGTTGGGAAAACTGGCTAGCCATATGCAGAAAACTGAAACCTGAACCCTCCTTACACCTTATACAAAAATTAACTCAAGATGGATTAAAGACTTAAATGTAAGACCTAAAACCATACAAACCCTAGAAGAAAACATAGGCAATACCATTCAGGACACAGGCTTGGGCAAAGACTTCATGACTAAAACACCAAAAGCAATAGCAACGAAAGCCAAAATTGACAAATGGGATCTAATTAAACTAAAGAGCTTCTTCACGGCAAAAGAAACTATCATCAGAATAAACAGGCAACATACAGAATGGGAGAAAATGTTTGCAATCTATCCATCTGACAAAGCACTAATATCCAGAATCTACAAAGAACTTAAACAAATTTACATGAAGAAAACACAAAACCCCTTCAAAAAGTAGGCAAAAGATATGAACAGGCACTTCTCAAAAGAAGACATTTATGCATCCAACAAATGTGAAAAAAAGCTCATCATCACTGGTCATTAGAAATAACATTAGAAATAACACCAGTTAGAATGGTGATCATTAAAAAGTCAGGAAACAACAGATCCTGGAGAGAATGTGAAGAAATAGGAATGCTTTTACACTGTTGGTGGGAGCGTAAATTAGTTCAACCATTGTGGAAGACAGTGTGGTGATTCTTCAAGGATCTAGAATTAGAAATAACATTTGACCCAGCAATCCCATTATTGGGTATATATTCAATGGATTATAAATCATTCTACTATAAAGAAATAAGCACACATATGTTTATTGTGGCACTATTCACAATAGCAAAGACTTGGAACCAACCCAAATGTCCATCAATGACAGACTGGATAAAGAAAATGTGGCACATATATACCATGGAATACTATGCAGCCATAAAAAAGGATGAGTTCATGTCCTTTGCAGGGACATGGATGACGCTAGAAACCATCATTCTCAGCAAGCTAACACAAGAACAGAAAATCAAACACCGCATGTTCTCACTCATAAATGGGAGTTGAACAATGAGAACACATGGACATAGGGAGGAGAACATCACACACTGGGCCTGTCGGGGGCAGGGGGTTAGGAGAGGGATAGCATTAGGACAGCTATCTAATATAGATTATGGGTTGATGGGTGCAACAAACCACCATGGCACATGTATACCTATGTAACAAACCTGTACATTCTGCACATGTACTCCAGAACTTAAAATATAATTTACAAAAAGGGGGAGGCAGGATAAAAGTATTAAATTTATATTAATAAAGAAATAGTAAAATTATGATTATCAGAGGCTGTGAGGTGAGAGGATTGAGGAGATGTTGGACAAATGGTACAAAATTTCAATTAGAAAGGAGGAATAAGTTCAAGAGATTCTTTGTATATTGTGGTGATTAGAGTTAGTAACTATATATTGTATACTAGAAATTGCTAAGATTTGATTGAAAGTGTTCTCAACACAAAAAATAAGTATGTGAGGTAATGCATATGTTAAATAGCTTGATTTAGCCATTCCATAATGTATATACATGTATCAAAACATTATGTTTTACACCATAAAAATATACTATTTTTCATTGTTGATTAAAAATAAAGAAAACCAGTTGTTGAATAAATGAAAAAAAGAAGGAAAATGTTCATAATGAAAACTGGGCATATATGACAAACCCAAAATGATTGTAACATAGCAACAGTATCATATGGCAATTTTGTTTTAGCTCAGCAATCTCATTTATCATATTAAATTAATGATTATAATCCAAATTGTACTATTTTCATAGGGCCTTTCTGTTTAACTTTAAAGGTGTTTTTGTTTTATAGCATAGCATAAGAACTATAAGGTATGATGCTTACAGCAAATTTTATGTTTGTATATATTTTAAAAATATTGGAATACAGTATTTTAAGTCAATGCTAGAGTTGATTATTTTGCTTTTCCCTTTAAATTACAAGTCAGTTATGAGAAACAACGACCAAAAAAAGGAGTTTTTATCCCCAGATTCGTAGTCCTTGAACTAGATTTCATGTTCATTTATATTGCTTCCTCAAAAAGCCCATGTAAACTGGATGGGCTGGGTCAACAAGCTTCATCAACAAGCTTCAAATGATCATCCTTCATTTGCTCCATGGAGTTAGACAGATGTTGGTGCGAACTCTTATACTGCCTGCCCATTTCTAAATGTGCGAACTTAGGCAAGTTTTTTACTTTTTCTTTATTTTGGCACTCCCATGTGTGAACCGAGAGTACAAATACTTAGCAGGATTGTTTTGAAAATATTAATATATGATATTATAATAAAATGATTAATATTAAAAATAGCCCTCATTTGATAACTATAATTGGCACCAAATGAGCTTCCTTGACATTTCACAGGCTCTGTACTGTGATGAACCACAGTCCAGAGCCCCCAGGCAACTTTTCACAGCGTGAATAGCCCTCTTTGAAAAAGTTACTAAGTATCAGCCACTTTAAATACATAATATCATTTAATCCTAACAAATTGCTAGTATCATTCCTATTTTACAGATGAAAAACAGGCCAAGACAGGTTTACTTAACAAGAAATTGCACAGATCTGCCGGACGCGGTGGCTCAAGCCTGTAATCCCAGCACTTTGGGAGGCCGAGACGGGCGGATCACGAGGTCAGGAGATCGAGACCATCCTGGCTAACCCGGTGAAACCCCGTCTCTACTAAAAAATACAAAAAAACTAGCCGGGCGAGGTGGCGGGCGCCTGTAGTCCCAGCTATTCGGGAGGCTGAGGCAGGAGAATGGCGTGAACCCGGGATGCAGAGCTTGCAGTGAGCTGAGATCCGGCCACTGCACTCCAGCCTGGGCAACAGAGTGAGACTCCGTCTCAAAAAAAAAAAAAAAAAAAAAAAAAGAAAAGAAATTGCACAGATCTGAATGCAGACTGGATTTACTGTGATATCCCAAATTCTCCCTCACCATGTTATTTTGTCCAAAATGAAACTAAACTACTTGGCATAGAGCTACACTTTTGTAGGCACTCAGAAGTATCATTTCCACTCTTAAGAAAACACTTCATGTTTCATTTCGCTTCTCATCAGATGTAACACACACAGAATACCACCCTCTTATGTTATCATAAGATTTATATCACTCGAATTGCAGACTTTTGTTCCCTAAAGTTCAAGAGTGAAAAGTATGAATATGAAGAAATTTCATGTCAGGTCATGGTATGGGAAAAGATGCTTATGTCAAGATTTATCATTTCTAGTGACCAGAACCTAGCAGATTGCTAGTTTATTAGATTTATTTATTATTTTCATTGTTTCCTTCCCAATGAACAGATGACTCCTATTTATCTGATTGTAGAGTAACCTCTGAGCTTCATTAGCTAGAATTTTGTTTTCTAAAGTGTAGTCCAAACAACTTTTTTTTGGCACAATATAGGACTCCATTAGAACCATCAAGAATAAATGTCATCTCTCTTGATAGAAGAGAACTGGGGCCACTGCCTTTTCATGGCTTTCTGTAATACCTTTTCTGCTGACCTCTTGGTTACAATGCAAAGAAAGACACAGCCCTTAGTTATGTGGGCTGTACTAGCTGATTCAATAAGCCTTTATAAAAGCTTTATTTTTGGCTATAGGTATGAGGTTGTATTAGTGCTACAAGCTAAGCAGAATTTATAAAGCAAATTTCAGTTCCCTCCAAAAAGGCAGCTCTTATGTATAATAGACAGAAATATCATCTATTAGATACTCAGCAGTGCCTCAAATGATTTTCATGAGCAATAGAATGTCTTTTATTGACAAAAGCCATACAGATTAGAACAGAATTACATCTTTTTTGTTCCAAAATAGAATTAAAAATGATAGTCTGTCAGGTTAGCCATGATGGATTTTATTTTATTCTAACGTCTTATGCTCATTTGTAGACCAGATCAACCAGCTCTTCTAACTCCACAAATCTTCCTTCGTTCTGCTATGCAGCTTAGGGCTTATTTAGGTGGTTTAGCACAGGGCTTTCTGGCCCTAAGCAGAGACTGGCACCAAATAAGCTTGCCTGACACTTATGAAGTGTGATGAACAGTCCAGAGCTCCAAGGTAACTTTTCACAGCTTGATTTGGAATCTACTTGCAATTACATGTGGCTAGTGAAGCTGCATCTGGAGAAGCCTAATCAGAATTTGTCTTCCATTTAGTAGAAATAAAACGAGCCCACTCTTTGTGTCAGAATTCATCTTTACACTATAGAATGAGCAATAACCTAAAATCAATGCCAATCTCCTGGATATGGTGTATATACTTGAGAACGTGTTCTGCAGAATGTTTTCTACATTACTTTCATCCCTGTGTTTTCTATTTCAGGGCCCACTCTTCCTAAGACCCATGTGAAAACAGCCTCCCTTGGGTTGGCTGGAAAAGCAAGATCCCCTTTGCTTCCTGTGTCTGTGCCAACAGCCCCTGAACTGTCTGAGGAGAGCCACAAACCAACAGAGGATTCAGTCAATGTAAGGACATCTTTAAAATTCATGCTTCATCAAGGGACAGATTGACTGGAGCTGTGTAATAGGATCTAAACCAATGAGTACTGTCCATTCACCCCAGGCCACCCCAGGGCATTGTTGTTCTTATTGTTGTTTGTCCTTCTGTTTTCCTGCACTTAAATATGAAGAGGAAATAAAAGCTATGAAAAAAAATTATGTCAGAGACATTATTATGTAAAAATTTGATTCCTAAGGACAGTCTTAGAAATACGATCAGATAGCTACATAATGTGTGTTTTTACACCCATATATATATAAAATATATATACATGTACACATGGATATGTGTGTGTGTGTGTTTCTTTTCAATAGGAAGAAATACTTTACCATTCTTGGAAATAAATAAGACTATATAACTCTTCTTCTTCTTCTTCTTTTTTTTTTTTTTTTTAAGAGACAGGGTCTTGCCATGTTCCCCAGGCTGGAGTGTAGTGGCTATTCACAGGCACAATCATAGTGCACTACAGCCCCGAACTTCTTAGCTCGAGCAGTTCTCCTGCCTCAATTTCCCAAATAGCTAAGACTACAGGTGCACATTGCTACACCAACTTATACAGTTATTCTCTAGAACTAAAAAATATGGTGACAAAAAACTATATTATAAGGGTTTTTTGAAATTGTATATATTACTTCTGAGATCATAAAATACCCAAAAGTATAGATTTGTGAAGAAGAAAATATAAAATAAAAAATTGAAGGAGTTTAAGTAATACCAAAAGGAAATGACATATTTAGAAAATAAGAAGGGAAAGTTTATTGAAAGACAGAAAAAGTTTTACTGAGGAAAGCTAAAAAGGGTTCCAGTTAGAAAACTCAGAAGGAACATCAATGGAGAAGGGGAAAAAATCAGAATTTTAAGAAAAAAACATTTATCCCAAAAATGCACTATAAAGGAAATTCAAAAAGATGTTGCCTAAAGGCAACTATTTATAGTACACTTTAGTTGTTTCTGAATACAATTCAAGAGAAAACATTTAAAAGAAGCCTAAGGAATTAACATATCAGATATCTTGAAAAATCAGGGCACTAGAAGAGAAAAAAGATGAAAAGAGCAGATTAAAATTCTATTGTGTTATTACATTTGGATCTTTTTTAAGCATAAATTATGAAATGAGAATAATCTTCCACCCTTCCAACTAGCTTCTGTTTTTTTCATGCATAAATGTAGTCTTCTGCAATATTTGCAAATAATATATTGGAAAATAAATGTATAACAATATCAAGGAATAAGTAGGTCACATTTAATCAGTCCTCTGTAAGCAATGCAACTACTAGGTTTTTAATAAAATTATACTTTCTTTTGATAGCTGGTTGTTGTTAAAAACAAAGAATCATTTCATTTGAGTGAAGAACAATACATTTTTCTTGACTTAATTTTTTTCAAGACTACAAACAATAAAATATTTTAACTACATAGAGACCAAGGAAGCTGACTATGTGGATATGTCTGTGAATGTTTTGGCAGATGAGTGTTATATACTTAACATATTTTTCAAAGATTCAAATTTATAAGACTCCAATGTACTTTTGTCAGAATATAGCTGTTTACTTCAATATCTGTTTAGGATCAAGGTTTGTGGCCACATCTCAAATAAAATCAAACTTCTGAGTTTACATGAAGTATCTCATCTCATAAGGAATAACGTCAGGTAGGCCCATTTTTACATTAAAGGTTGACTCTAAAGAATGGCAGCCAAAGTTATACTATTAAAAGCAGTAAGAAACACATATTAAAGGAAATACAGAAACAGGGCAAATAATCTAGACCAGCATTTGTTTATGAAAATATAGTGTGTAATTTTAAATTGACTAGAAGTTACATTAAAAGATGCAAAAATAAACAGATGAAGTTAATACCTTTTATCTAACCCAGTGTTTCCAAAATATTATGATCTCAACATGCAATAAATATTTAAAATTGTCAGTAATATATTTTACTTTTTTTGCACTAACTGTTCCAAAACTGGTGCATATTTTTCATGTAAAAGACATTTCAATTTAGGCACATTTTAAGAATATAATAGTTACATGTGGTTGCCGTATTGTACAGTGACATCTAGACAATTTGAGAACAACCACCAGACAAGGAAAACAACATTTTGGAAATGAGTTACCTAGTAATCCCCTTACTTCAACTTCTCTCATACATATATACACAAATACACAGACACACAGACACACACACACACACACACCCCTATATGTAGTATGTATATAAACAGGCTTTTAGCCAAATTGGAAACTTTTCAGTCCCCTATTAAGCCCTGAAGACTGGGTAATGTATGCCCAAATCATTCACAGACATGCTGAGATTTCTGTAGGAAGCTCATACATTAATACAATACATTTTGAGCTGCTTTTTCAGTGGCTGGAGTAGCTTTGTGCCTACCTCCCACCCATGCAAATTCTATCAATGCTCTCTTGAGATCAAGGGTATTTATTTGGCAAGATTAGATATACATCTCTGACCATGGTACAGAGGAATGTGTTTTGGCCTATGCAGAGCTAGAAATCATGGCTCAGGCCTGATTGGTTCAATCATTTAATCAGTGGAATGTGCTAGCCAAGAATAATAAGTAGAACATCTGTATAAGTCAAAACAAATAATATGATCAAGAAAGGAAAAAAAGAAAACTAACATTTATTGAACACTTACCACTGGGCAGCTGGTAAGTGCCCCAACTTGTTGAATCTTCCTAACTCCTCAAAAGGCAAACTTGTTGTTCTTATTTCACAAGAAAGGAGACAAATTCAAATAAAATGTGCAAGTATATAAAAGGACTGGGGTTCAGATCAGTGTCATATCTTGTTTCCCCATCTGGCTAACTGTCAAAACTACCTGGGAATTTTTCCTTTAATAAGGATGTCTAGGTTCTTCCTATACCTTCTGAAGCAGAATTCCTAAGCCTAGTGATTTGGTATTTGTGATAACTAATAATCCTATTACTTACTGACATGATAACAGTGACTTGCAGTGAGTGATTTTACAGAGTGAATTAGTCACAGTTCACTAGGCATTCTGCAGTTCAACCTCTTCTTTTATCCACCATTCAAATTGTCCCAAAAAGGATTGATTCTGATTTGGGGCATGAATTTTGTTTCCACACACAAACTAAAGTCATAATCCCCAGAAGTTTCACTGGTCAAGGCAAAGCCCATTGAGTTCTCACATCCCAAAAAAAAAAAAAAAAAAAAAAAATCTATATCATGCTACAGAAAAAAAATATTCTTTTCATATCTTTTTTTATTATTATTATTTCTAACACCATTGGAAGGTATTAATAAGATAACAAGGCATTTTAAGTAATATTGATACATTTGAAACATCTCTTATTTACTATGTAGTTATTTTTATAAATACATTCATCATTGCTTATATAAATATAACTCAATAAAAATAACACTTCTAATGATTGGCATATATTTTTAACTTCAAATTACATGGTGGAAGCACATTCATTCTTCATTCTTTTTTTTTTCTTTTTTTTTTATTATTATACTTTAAGTTCTAGAGTACATGTGCATAATGTGCAGGTTTGTTACATATGTATACTTGTGACATGTTGGTGTGCTGCACCCATCAACTCGTCAGCACCCATCAACTCGTCATTTACATCAGGTATAACTCCCAGTGCAATCCCTCCCCCCTGCCCCCTCCCCATGATAGGCCCTGGTGTGTGATGTTCCCCTTCCCGAGTCCAAGCAATCTCATTGTTCAGTTCCCACCTATGAGTGAGAACATGCGGGGTTTGGTTTTCTGTTCTTGTGAAAGTTTGCTGAGAATGATGGTTTCCAGCTGCATCCATGTCCCTACAAAGGACACAAACTCATCCTGTTTTATGGCTGCATAGTATTCCATGGTGTATATGTGCCACATTTTCTTAATCCAGTCTGCAACTGATGGACATTTGGGTTGATTCCAAGTCTTTGCTATTGTGAGTAGTGCCGCAGTAAACATACATGTGCATGTGTCTTTATAGCAGCATGACTTATAATCCTTTGGGTATATACCCAGTAATGGGATGGCAGGGTCATATGGTACTTCTAGTTCTAGATCCTTGAGGAATCACCATACTGTTTTCCATAATGGTTGAACTAGTTTACAATGCCACCAACAGTGTAAAAGAGTTCCTGTTTCTCCACATCCTCTCCAGTACCTGTTGTTTCCTGACTTTTTAATGATTGCCGTTCTAACTGGTGTGAGATGGTATCTCATTGTGGTTTTGATTTGCATTTCTCTGATGGCCAGTGATGATGAGCATTTTTTCATGTGTCTGTTGGCTGTATGAATGTCTTCTTTTGAGAAATGTCTGTTCATATCCTTTGCCCACTTTTTGATGGGGTTGTTTGTTTTTTTCTTGTAAATTTGTTTGAGTTCTTTGTAGGTTCTGGATATTAGCCCTTTGTCAGATGAGTAGATTGCAAAAATTTTCTCCCATTCTGTAGGTTGCCTGTTCACTCTGATGGTCGTTTCTTTTGCTGTGCAGAAGCTCTTTAGTTTAATTAGATCCCATTTGTCAATTTTGGCTTTTGTTGTCGTTGCTTTTGGTGTATTAGACATGAAGTCCTTGGCCATGCCTATGTCCTGAATGGTATTACCTAGGTTTTCTTCTAGGGTTTTTATGTTATTAGGTCTAACATTTAAGTCTCTAATCCACCTTGAATTAATTTTCATATAAGGAGTAAGGAAAGGATCCAGTTTCAGCTTTCTACTTATGGCTAGCCAATTTTCCCAGCACCATTTATTAAATAGGGAATCCTTTCCCCATTTCTTGTTTTTCTCAGGTTTGTCAAAGATCAGATGGCTGTAGATGTGGGATATTATTTCTGAGGACTCTGGTCTGTTCGCTTGGTCTATATCTCTGTTTTGGTACCAGTGCCATGCTGTTTTGGTTACTGTAGCCTTGTAGTATAGTTTGAAGTCAGGTAGCGTGATGCCTCCAGCTGTGTTCTTTTGACTTAGGAATGTCTTGGCAATGTGGGCTCTTTTTTGGTTCCATATGAACTTTAAAGCAGTTTTTTCCAATTCTGTGAAGAAACTCATTGGTAGCTTGATGGAGATGGCATTGAATCTATAAGTTACCCTGGGCAGTATGGCCATTTCCACGATATTGATTCTTCCTATCCATGAGCATGGTATGTTCTTCCATTTGTTTGTGTCCTCTTTTATTTCACTGAGCAGTGGTTTCTAGTTTTCCTTGAAGAGGTCCTTTATATCCCTTGTAAGTTGGATTCCTAGGTATTTTATTCTCTTTGAAGCAATTGTGAATGGAAGTTCATTCATGATTTGGCTCTCTGTTTGTCTGTTACTGGTGTATAAGAATGCTTGTGATTTTTGCACAGTGATTTTGTATCCTGAGACTTTGCTGAAGTTTCTTATCAGCTTAAGGAGATTTTGGGCTGAAACCATGGGGTTTTCTAAATATACAATCATGTCATCTGCAAATAGGGACAATTTGACTTCTTCTTTTCCTAACTGAATACCCTTTATTTCCTTCTCTTGCCTGATTGCCCTAGCCAGGACTTCCAACCTTATGTTGAATAGGAGTGGTGAGAGAGGGCATCCCTGTCTGTGCCAGTTTTCAAAGGGAATTTTTCCAGTTTTTGCCCATTCAGTATGATATTGGCTGTGGGTTTGTCATAAATAGCTCTTATGATTTTGAGGTACGTTCCATCAATACCGAATTTATTGAGCGTTTTTAACATGAAGGGCTGTTGAATTTTGTCAAAGGTCTTTTCTGCATCTATTGAGATAATCATGTGGCTTTTGTCTTTGGTTCTGTTTATATGCTGGATTACGTTTATTTATTTGTGTATGTTGAACCAGCCTTGCATCCCAGGGATGAAGCCCACTTGATCATTGTGGATAAGCTTTGTGATGTGCAGCTGGATCTGGTTTGCCAGTATTTTATTGAGGATTTTTGCATCGATGTTCGTCAGGGATATTGGTCTCAAATTCTCTTTTTTTGTTGTGTCTCCGCCAGGCTTTGGTATCAGGATGATGTTGGCCTCATAAAATGAGTTAGGGAAGATTCCCTCTTTTTCTATTTATTGGAATAGTTTCAGAAGGAATGGTACCAGCTCCTCCTTGTACCTCTGGTAGAATTCAGCTGTGAATCCATCTGGTCCTGGACTTTTTTTGATTGGTAGGCTATTAATTATTGCCTCAATTTCAGAGCCTGCTATTGGTCTATTCAGGGATTCAGTTTCTTCCTGGTTTAGTCTTAGGAGAGTGTAAGTGTCCAGGAAATTATCCATTTCTTCTAGATTTTCTAGTTTATTTGCGTAGAGTTGTTTATAGTATTCTCTGATGGTAGTTTGTATTTCTGTGGGGTCGGTGGTGATATCACCTTTATCATTTTTTATTGCGTCTCTTTCATTCTTCTCTCTTTTCTTCTTTATTAGTCTTGCTAGTGGTCTATCAATTTTGTTGATCTTTTCAAAAAACCGACTCCTGGATTCATTGATTTTTTGGAGGGTTTTTTTGTGTCCTTATCTCCTTCAGTTCTGCTCTGATCTTAGTTATTTCTTGCCTTCTGCTTGCTTTTGAATGTGTTCGCTCTTGCTTCTCTAGTTCTTTTAATTGTGATGTTAGAGTGTCAATTTTAGATCTTTCCAGCTTTCTCTTGTGGGCATTTAGTTCTATAAATTTCCCTCTACAGACTGCTTTAAGTGTGTCCCAGAGATTCTGGTATGTTGTATGTTTGTTCTCATTGGTTTCAAAGAACATCTTTATTTCTGCCTTCATTTTGTTATGTACCCAGTAGTCATTCAGGAGCAGGTTATTCAGTTTCCATGTAATTGAGAGGTTTTGATTGAGTTTCTTAGTCCTGAGTTCTAGTTTGATTGCACTGTGGTCTGAGAGACAGTTTGTTATAATTTCTGTTCTTGTACATTTGCTGAGTAGTGCTTTACTTCCAATTATGTGGTCAATTTTGGAATAAGTGTGATGTGGTGCTGAGAAGAATGTATATTCTGTTGGTTTGGGGTGGAGAGTTCTGTAGATGTCTATTAGGTCTGCTTGCTGCAGAGATGAGTTCAATTCCTGGATATCCTTGTTAACTTTCTGTCTCGTTGATCTGTCTAATGTTGACAGTGGGGTTTTGAAGTCTCCAATTATTATTTTATGGGAATCTAAGTCTCTTTGTAAGTCTCTAAGGACTTGCTTTATGAATCTGGGTGCTCCTGTATTGGGTGCATATATATTTAGGATAGTTAGCTCTTCCTGTTGAATTGATCCTTTTGCCATTATGTAATGGCCTTCTTTGTCTCTTTTGATTTTTGATGGTTTAAAGTCTGTTTTATCAGAGACTAGTATTGCAACCCCTGCTTTTTTTGTTCTCCATTTGCTTGGTAGATCTTCCTTCATCCCTTTATTTTGAGCCTATGTATGTCTCTGCATGTGAGATGGGTCTCCTGAATACAGCAAACTGATGAGTCTTGACTCTTTATCCAGTTTGCCAGTCTGTGTCTTTTAATTGGACCATTTAGTCCATTTCCATTTAAGGTTAATATTGTTATGTGTGAACTTGATCCTACCATTATGATATTAACTGGTTATTTTGCTCGTTAGTTGATGCAGTTTCTTCCTAGCCTCGATGGTCTTTACATTTTGGCATGTTTTTGCAATGGATGGTACCGGTTGTTCCTTTCCATGTTTAGTGCTTCCTTCAGGGTCTCTTGTAAGGCAGGCCTGGTGGTGACAAAATCTCTAAGCATTTGCTTATCTGTAAAGGATTTTATTTCTCCTTCACTTATGAAACTTAGTTTGGCTGGATATGAAATTCTGGGTTGAAAATTCTTTTCTTTAAGAATGTTGAATATTGGCCCCCACTCTCTTCTGGCTTGGAGAGTTTCTGCTGAGAGATCTGCTGTTAGTCTAATGGGCTTCCCTTTGTGGGTAACCTGACCTTTCTCTCTGGATGCCCTTAAGATTTTTTCCTTCATTTCAACTTTGGTGAATCTGGCAATTATGTGTCTTGGAGTTGCTCTTCTCGAGGAGTATCTTTGTGGCGTTCTCTGTATTTCCTGAATTTGAATGTTGGCCTGCCCTACCAGGTTCTGGAAGTTCTCCTGGATGATATCCTGAAGAATGTTTTCCAACTTAGTTCCAATTTCCCCCTCACTTTCAGGCACCCTAATCAGACGTAGATTTGGTCTTTTTACATAATCCCATACTTCTTGCAGGCTTTATTCATTTCTTTTTCTTCTTTTTTCTTTAGATTTCTCTTCTCGCTTCATTTCATTCATTTGAGCTTCAATCGCTGATACTCTTTCTTCCAGTTGATCGAGTCGGTTACTGAAGCTTGTTCATTTGTCACATATTTCTCGTGTCATGGTTTTTGTCTCTGTCAGTTCATTTATGGCCTTCTCTGCATTAATTATTCTAGTTATCATTTCTTCCACTCTTTTTTCAAGATTTTTAGTTTCTTTGCGCTGGGTATGTAATTCCTCCTTTAGCTCTGAGAAGTTTGATGGACTGAAGCCTTCTTCTCTGATCTCATCAAAATCATTCTCTGTCCAGCTTTGATCCGTTGCTGGCGATGAGCTGCGTTCCTTTGCACAGGGAGATTCACTCTTATTTTTTGAATTTCCAGCTTTTCTGCCCTGCTTTTTCCCCATCTTTTTGGTTTTATCTGCCTCTAATCTTTGATCATGGTGACGTACTGATGGGGTTTTGGTGTGGGTGTCCTTCCTGTTTGTTAGTTTTCCTTCTGACAGTCAGGACCCTCAGCTGTAGGTCTGTTGGAGATTGCTTGAGGTTCACTCCAGACCCTGTTTGCCTGGGTATCAGCAGCAGAGGCTGCAGAAGATAGAATATTGCTGAACAGTGAGTGTACCTGTCTGATTCCTCTCTGTTCATATCTTGATGGGTCATCTAGTAAGAGAAACAGGAACTGATGTATTGAATATCCACCATATGCCAGACCCCATCATAGGCACTAAACATGTCACAGGAGTCTCAGAATAGCCTATAAAATAGATGTCATTATCATTTTATAGATGAAGAACACTATGTATCAGAGAGGTGCACTCACTTGTCTAAGACCACACAGCTAATAATTGGGAGAACTTAATTTGAAACCAAGTCTTTTTGACTCTGAAATATCTTCCTTGTCACAGATGGAGATGGAGTGAGTGAAACAATATGCAATCTCTTACTATCCCTTTTTTATTACCAGCATCTTCATTCAATGAATATATTCCTAGGACAGCCCTGGCTGTGGTCTCCTAGGTCAGACTTGAGAAAACTAAGTGCCCCAACTAGCTGTGGCCCCAGGCTTCATAAAACAAATGGATCAATATTTGGTAGTAACTCTTGGCTCTCATTCTCTTTATAGGTGTATGAACAGGATGATCTGAGTGAACAAATGGCAAGTTTGGAAGGACTCATGAAGCAGCTTAATGCCATCACAGGCTCAGCCTTTTAACATGTATTTCTGAATGGATGAGGTGATTTTTCCAGGAACTTTGCAGCATACCAATTACCCATAAACAGCACACCTGTGTCCAAGAACTCTAACCAGTGTACAGGTCACCCATCAGGACCACTCAATTAAGGAAGATCCTAAAGCAGTTCAGAAGGAATAAGCATTCCTTCTTTCATAGGCATCAGGAATTGTCAAATGATGACTATGAGGTCCCTAAAAAAAGCAAAGATGCATTTTCACTGCAACGTCAAAGTTTAAGCTGCTAGAATAGTCCTGGGCCTTTGCCACTGCAGTGACCACACTGTCATAACTAATGCCTATGTTTTCCTTTGTCAAGGCCTGTTGTTTAATGTGTAGGTCTAGTCTTACAAAATGCAAGTGCATTATTTAAGCCTGTACCATGCCATGGCAAACCAGTGCAAGCTCACCATTTTGTTTTCAACTTTAACATGCAAAGCACCCATGGGAATCTCTCATGCCATAGCACCAAAGGATTGGATGTTTTCCTTACAGCACAAAAAGTAAAGAGTAAACAAACAAAAGGCAGAGAATGCTTATGTTTGTAACTCAGTCACTCATCTTGCATAAGTGGTGGATATTAGTGAGGGGCTAAAAATTCACCTATTTTGGCAAGTATTTGTAAATCCACCCTTGGTTAATATGTATGTTTGGAGTCCAGGAACATAAAAATCTGCAACTAATGGCATTCTGCCAGCAGCAGTACATTTCCGGAAAGAGGATATAATATACAGTCTTCTCAGACACATGGTAATTATATGCTTAAGCTTGTAATAGGACACTTTTCAATTTGGGTGGCTTTTGTGCCATACCACACTGTGATGCAATTTCAAAGCTTCACCAAGTCCATCTTCCTTAGGAGTTTGGCCAGAAGAATGCCCCCACCCCTTCACCCCATCCCTCCCTGAGTTCTCCTTGGCAACTAGCATTGGGTGAAATGGCCAGCTCCACATGTCATATGGTGCACTGGCCAATGTCACCTGTCTTCTACTCCCATAGAAATGGCAGATTCCCTGAGAGCAGGCCCCGAGGAAGAGAAGGAATATAAAAGGTAACTTCTAACAGTACCTTCTCTTAAAGAATGCCAACTCTGCTTACAGACAGGGTCAGTGTTGGGAAGCATTGGCCACCAGACCCTTTTGTTAAGGAAATCTTTTACACCACACCTGTGTCAGAGTCAGGAGAAAGCAGAGGGGTAGGTGCCAACTGACACTTCTGATGCATAAATCCAGCAGATACTTTTCAGAGAGCATCTTAAACTGTGGACTACGGTTTTAAACTTCTATTGTCATGTTTATCTACAGCTTGGAACTAGCTAAAATTAAGAACATTTTGTGTGCAGCCTTTTAGTTTCTGAATTTTCAGCTGCATTTGGAGTTAATCCCTGTTTATGTAGCTGAATGGCCAAAAGGGAGCTAGTTTGCATATTTATCAGTTAGGTGACTTGAAAACCCAATGGGAGAGTTTCAGCTGAATTATTCTTTTCAGCTCTACCTTTGATTTCAAGCTTGAGTAGGTCATAATTTTAAAAGAGCATGGAAGGGATAGGATCTTTACAACCTAATAGCTCCTTTTATTAGATGGGTAATTATATATGAATCCCTGAATAAAATATTTTGAGCAAAATGGCACTGTAACAGAAGTAATAATTCAGATTATTTTTTTACAGTTTTATGTCGGGAAGAAAATCTGATGTCAAAGAGAGGGCTGTTCAAATGGTTCATTAGAAAGTCTGGTCCATTTGCGAATTTGTTCCTTCAACAGGAGTGCTCATTCAATTTACTCAGATTTTCTGGAAGTCTTTCTGAAGAGCTATGTGATGTTATTCTATGGGACAGATTACTCTTATTTAACATCTGGGCACTTAGGTAGACAACCTTCTACTGACCTGGAATAAAGTGTTTCCTAACATAATATTGAGTGATTCAGAAATAATCCATTACTTCAAAAAAGAAAATATCCATTGGGCTAGCCCAACTTTCTCTAGGCCCTAAGAATTACTACCTCCCCTTTCTAATTCTAGCAAACATGGAACATTCTCTTTAGGTACTTGACCCCCATGAGGGTAATCCTGAGTGCTCAGCTTGGTATAGGTTGCACATCTCAGATTTTAGGGATTGAGTCACACCTTCAATCTGTAGAATATAGTTGATCAATTAAAAAAAAAACTATCATTTTCACAAATTTCTAGATCCTTCTAGTCAAAAATAATTATTTAGGAAATAAAATTTTTAAAAATCCATTTAAAATATATGTTATTTGTCTTCAGTGGAAGTTATATTTCTGCTGCATGCTCTTGAAACTTTCTTCATTAAATAAATACAATGGTTTATCTGAGTAACTGGCAATGCCAATAATAGCACCATGCATTTAATCTATAATACAATCAATTTAAACATCCTCAAAAAACTGCAGTATCATTTACCTGGTAGTATTAATATACAATGATGTCACCACAACTTTTGTATAACTCTGTTCCCTTTACCCTCAAATAATTCATATATATATACAATTTCCTGCCCAAGTTTTCAGGTAACTTATCAATTTCCCAGTCTACTGATCTCTTGACAAGAAGAAACCTGTGAATACTGCAAACTAGCCTCTGACTTCCTCCTACTGAGTCTAGTTCATGGTATCCAGGACTCTTTATGCTCATAAATCTGATTCCCATTGGGTGATACCTGACAGCCAACCAGCAGCTCTACCACCAGAACTCATTTCTCCCTGAAAAAGAAGAAAATCATATTTGGCAGAGCATTCTCTGGTCTGCCCTGTAATGTGCTGAAATGTCAGGCAAGATCCTCTTCTTTAAAAAAAAAAAAAAATGGTATTTTTCTTTATATTTCACCCTAATAAGAAAGCTATTTTCTTTCCTCTGCAGAAATTTCTGCATTTGTGAAACTTAGAAAAATTTGGATAGTTCAAATGTATAAAGAATATTTGGATTATGCTCTAGCAAAAAGTTAAATGTTTCATACTGAAGTATAGCCAATAAGAAATCAGTCATACTTGCCTCTTCGAATAACAGAGATACAAGCTTCGAGAATATTTAAATAATGAAACTTTACATTTGGGAATTATAAAATGCATACTCAATTGAACAATCTGAAAAAAATACCAAGTCAGTGATATAAGTGGAGATTTATTAAGGATTCCTGTTGGGTATATTCTTAGTTTCTTCAAAATAAGGATTATTCAAAATTAGGTGTGTATGTTCAGTCTCCTGCCTTGGTTCCAGCTACACAAGGAGAGCCATCCTGTGCTAGTGTGATGTTTCAGACAACATTCTGAAACTAAAAAGTTTGGCACTTATTGGCTTTTCCAATAAAGAATCTCTTAAGTACAGGTATTTCTGGAAGCTGTTGGTGTCTGTGCTTGAAGATGATTGCTGATACTTATCCACCCTTTGGGTACTTCTATTGACTTTGTTTAAATAATCATCTTATGGTTGTCTCCAAATGTAATATGGTATCTCAGATACAGCAGCTGGACTGTAATTACAACCAAAGGTTACCGCTAAAGATAACATCTTACCATTTTAGATAAAATTGTGTCCCAGAGTTCTTATGGTTTTGGAATGTCCATTTCTAGTCAATGAAAAAAGGAAAAATGGAAAAATTATCTAGTTTCAGATGTGTTTAAAGAAAACAAAATCATCTGAACTTTAAAATAGATGTGGAGCAAGGTTACCTTCCCTTTCACTCAGTTTACTTCATGCAACCACAGGCAGTCCTGTAGGCCAGAGGTTACTATCGTAGCCTGCTCATAACTATTTACAATACAGAGCCCACAACTTCCTGGAGATGCAGAAGCAGTCATACACTCAAGTCTACACCCTCTCTCTTTTTGTAAATCACATTCAAAGCAACATTTTACCCATAATTTGCATTTCTCTGGTGACTTTCAGAAATCACTTTAGTATTGTATAGAAAAGCTTTTGAGTCCAGTGTTTAAAATTAAATTGAATACTTTGGAAAATCATAGATAGGTGTTTTGTATGATATTCCATTCCAATGCAAAATATGTGTACCCATGCCTCAATGTATCTTGCTATCTAAATACCTGTTGCCAAAAAGAATCGATTTGGGAAAAAAAAAAAATGCCTATTTCCTGGTCAGTAAGGTTATGTAAAAGACAAAATACCACACCCATATCAGCAAATGAATATTACTACTGATCTGGACTCTTTGTTGCCACTATTGCAAACGTTCACCTGGCAGACTTCCAGTTGCACTCTCTGAAGGACTTTTTTCTCTTGCTCTCACTAGAGAGCCTTTATACATTGTCATCCTATGATTTTTGTTGGTAGAAGAGCAAGAGCAAAACTCTGCAAGATTTAATAAACACAGAGGCATGGGCCAAGGGATCTCACTGTGTGCCGAACGTGTGTTTTCAGATGCAAGAAAGGAATGTTGGAGAGGAGGAGAAATGCTGTTTTTTATTATTGTAGGGTAAATCTGACAATTCTGAACTTTGTGAATTGTCAGCTTGTTTGGGGGAAGGGTGGGTGGGTATGGGATGTACTTTTTATAAGTAATATTTAATTTATTATTTAGAGTGGCTTCTTTTTGGATAATTTATGATAAAAAGGGAGATCTGGTTGGGATCTAGATACGGCTGTTAAAGCTGTGGTGTTCCATATCTCAGAGGGACCACTTTGGAAATGAATTGTCCATTGCTGAGTATGAAGAGATGTCTAGTCCAGGCAAAGCCTTCACTGAAGTTCCATCATCACCACCTTCTCCCTTTTTAGGGTCATTCAAAGAAGATAACACCAAACCTAAATAATTCTGAAAGCATTTTGCAGATCAGTGCTACTCATTCAAAGGGCTTTGCAACTCAAACAGATTGTTAGTATGCTAGTGATAAGTTTATTTGGTAGAAATGGGTATACTACAGCTTTAACTAGCCTTAGTGAGAAAAGAAATTTTTTGTTGTTGCAAAACACCTTTTTTAACAAAAAGGTATTTTGAGCCTACAAAAAGTTTCTTTAAACTGTCAAATTCTAGCATTGTTAACCAAATTAGACTAGTGATTGCAATATTTAAGTGTAAATCTTGTTCTACGAGAAAGGAAACTTGCTTACAGTTTAAAACAATGACTGTTTCTACACATGATCTTGTATACTACTACACAAGGAAAAGGGGGTTTTGTAATCACTGTAGAACAGTCTCATATTCATTTTTTATAGAAATGTTATTCCAATGGTGCATTTTTTGTTTAATAAATAAAGTTTTGATACAAAGTTCTTTCTTCATGTTATTTATAGTAAATGCTGTACCACACACACAACCACAACTTTGCCTGTCTGTATCCTTAGGATTCATTCTCTTAGTCCATTGGTGTTGCTGTAAAGGAATACCTGAGCTGAGTAACTTAATAAAGAGAAGAGGTTTAATTAGCTCATGGTTCTGCAGGCTGTACAAGAAGCATGGTGCCAGCATCTGTTCCTGGTGAGGCCTCAGGAGGCTTTCACTTATGGTGGAAAGGAAAGGGAAATCCACATGTGCAGAGATTGCATGGCAAGAGAGGAAGCAAGAGAGAGAAGCAGGAGGTGCCAGACTCTTTTAAGCAACCAGTTCCCTTTGGAACTAATAGAATAAGAACTAACTCATTACCATGTGGACTGCACCATGCCATTCATGAGGAATTTACCTCACGACCCAGAGCCCTCCCATTAGGCCCCACCTTCAACACTGGGGATCAAATTTCACCACGAAATCTGGAGGATTCAGGTATCAAAACCATAGCATAAATATTACCTTTTATTAAAAGCTGTGGTAGGAGCTATCAGTTCTCTGCCTCATCCTCAAGTAAGTTATAATAATAATTCTCAGTAAGTTATTATTTTAAAGCAAATAGACCCTTATGCCATTTTCATGTACAATCCCAGTGTGCTTTCACTCCAGTCCATACCATGTCTCTTTAGAGAGTTTCCCCAGACTGCTAGAACCTGTCTTTGCCTACATGCATGGGAGAACTGGAAATGTCTGATTAGACCTTTCAAATAGTACCCCCTTTGCCCTGATGACAACAATTTTGAATTGTAACCCAATTTATCTCCAGAGTACCGCTGTAGGGTTGAGCCAAAGTGACTATGGGCCTATTTCTTCACAACAGTGCACTGTAATAGTGTACCCTTGCTTGGATTGCCTCCCTTCTCTTTTGTCTTGCCCCCTTCCCCTAATGGTTTCTCCTGGGAGCACTTCACAGTAAATCACTTTCATACAAATCTTCATGGCAAGGTCTGTTTCTAGGGAATTCACTCAAGGCAAGATCCTTCTAGCTGTGATCCAATTTCAACATGCAAACAACAAATGAATAAAATACTCTCTTCATCATCCAGATATTTCATTCTCATAGTGTCAGCAGCAGAATATGGAGGTTACATATATGTTGAACATTATATAGCTACAAATATTGAAAGATTAAATTTGGCATGTGTATTAGGGTCCTCTAGAGAGACAGAACCAATAGTGTGTGTGTATGTATATATATATATGTGTGTATACACACATATATACTATTGGTGTGTATATATATATATTTCATTTTGCACTATATATATAGTGCATATATATGCATATGCTTATATGTATATCGGTTTGCACTATATATAGTGCATATATGCATATACACTATAGTGCAAACTGAAATATATATGTACCAATAGTATATATGTGTGTAAACATATATACGCATATATATATGCATGCAACATTGGAGAGAGATATATATATATGCATATATATATAGATATATGAGTGCAAAACTGGAACCCAGAAAGATTGACATTGTCTATCTTTCATAGAAATTTTCATTGTTGATTACTGATTTGTTTCATTTATGTTGACATGTTTTAAAGGCATATGTATAATTCTTTTTCTTAAATTTCTTATGTTTTTCCAAAAAATATAATTCTTAAAAGTTTTCCCTAATCTCCATCCTATCATTTCTTTTCATATATGTAATACATATATATGAAGTAATATATAATATATATTAATATTTTCTCTAAATATATATATTTATATATGCTCATATATATGAGACTTTATTAAGTATTAACCTACAGGATCACAAGGTCTTATAATAGGCTGTCTGCAAGCTTGAGGAGTAAGGAGAGCCAGTCCAAGTCTCAAAACTGAAGAACCTGGAGTCCAGTGTTCGAGGACAGGAAGTGTCCAGCACCGGAGAAAGATGTAGGCTAGGAGGCTAGGCCAGTTCTCTTCTTTTCACATTTGTTTTTCTTCCTGCTTTATATTCACTGGAAGCTGATTAGATTGTGCCCACCAGATTAAGGGTAGATTTGCCTTCCTTAGCTCACTGACTCAGATGTTAATCTCTTTTGGCAACACCCACACAGACACATCCAGGATTAATACTTTGTACCCTTCCATCCAATCAAGTTGACTCTCAGTATTAACTATCACAGCCAGCATGTAATCTATTCTTTAAGAGAAAGTCACATATTGATGAAAGTTTTATTAACTCTTTTGGGAAAGCAGAAAACTACTCAGTAAGTTATTATTTTAAAGCAATGCAGCACAGATGACAAGACAGGTGGAAACTTTGAAGTTCATCTAGCCCTTCCCATTTTCTTCAATTCATTATCCTCCCATATAGAAGGGAAAAATGTATTTAAAGATCTTAGAAGATGTGGATAGATTCCAACCCCTGTTCAGTTTCAGTGGGAATGTAAACTTGTGGCAGTCACTGTGGAAAACAGTATGACAGTTCCTTAAAAAATTAAACATAGATTACCACAGACTCCAATAATTCCACTTTTGCTCATATGCCCAAAAGAATTGAAAGCAGAGACTCAAACAGATATTCAACCACCTATGTTCATAAGAGCATTATTTAATATAGCCAAAAGATGGAAGCAACCAAATTGTCCATAGACAAATTAGTGGATAAACCAAATGTGGCATAATCATACTATGGAATATTCTTTAGTCTATAAGGAAATACTGTCATACGCAACAGCATGGATAAATCTTGGAGACATTATGCTTAGCAAAATAAGACAGTCACAAAAAGACAAATACTACATGATTCGATTTATATGAGGAATCTAGAAAAGTCAAATTCACAGAGATGGAAAAGAGAATGATGGTTATCAGGGGCCAGGGGTTGGGAGCAAGAGTAATCGTTCAATGCATATATCATTTCAGTTTTGGAAGATGAATAAAGTTCTAGAGATGAATGGTGGTAATCATAGCATAAAAATACGAATGTACATCATTGCTACTGAAGTGTACACTTAAAAATGTTTAAAATTGTAAATTTTACATTATGTATAGTTTACCAAAATTTTTAAAAATCTCCATATAAGAATATTCCAGCACCATCTTCTATAAATACTGATACTTCCTCTGGTTTCAGAACTATGAATATGTAACAGCAAACATATTAAAGGGGAGTGATATGCAAGAAACAGAAGCAGCACATATACCACAGTCTACTTTATGTCAGATATGTATTACACTATCATATTCAATTTATGTAATCAACCTAGAAAAGAATGTTGTGCTGTCACAAAAGGCTATCAGATAATTATCTGCATGAGAAACTGGCTATTTGAAAAAAAATTATTGGATAAATTTCTGTAGTATGGCCTAGTGAGAAGAAGGTTAAGAGAGAAAACTACTCTCTTCATTGCAAATATTTTATGGGAAGGATTTTAGAGAGGTTGAAGAATAAGATTCTCTCTTACCTCAAATACTCTATGATGTTATAATGAATATATAGATAGGAAGAGGTATTAATATGCATGTAGGTGAACCTAGTAGTTCTAAAAGAAAATGGTGAATCAAAGAGGCCTACCCTAAACTGGAACCCAGAAAGATTCACATTGTCTCTCTTTCACAGAAATTTTCATTATTGATTACTGATTTGTTTCATTTATGTTGACATGTTTTAAAGGCATATGTATAATTCTTTTTCTTAAATTTCTTGTATGTTTTTCCAATAAATATAATTCTTAAAAATTTCCCCTAATCTCCATCCTATCATTTCTTTTCATATATGTAATACATATATATGAAGTAATATATAATATGTAAATATTTTCTTTAAACATTTTTTTGCATTTTCTCAGTTTGAGCATCCAAATTATGGCTTCTACTTTTTGTAAAGTTAAATATGTCTTTTACTGCTCCCAATAATGATTTCAATTCTCCTATTGTATTTTTATTTGCAATTCTTCCTTTTCTTACCCATTCTTTTCATTTCATAATGTTGTCTTTTTTTGCCTATGTTATTACTTATTTATTAACTTCCAGTTTTGTTTCATGGAGATAATATTTCTTCATAAGTATAAAAAATGTCAAATAGTTTTCCATGAAAGAATCTCCTGGTTTTATAAAATAATTATTTTCTAAACCTACTGTGACTCATTACCTTAGCCTATTATGTTTATTTCAGTTTGAAGTATTTTAATCTATTCATTTACTTGCCAATGAAAGAAGGTCTCTTCAGATCAATGAGTGCCAAGCCCCTGTGCAACTGGATTGCCTTTGGCCCATTATACCACCCCTGTGTTCTGTGACTTCTGATTCACAGCCAGACAGCCACTTACACACAGATCCCGGAAAGTTTCCAGTATCTCACTGGCTTTCATCCAGTATAACTCTGCTGAACCTACAGAAGGTCTTTCCTTTGCTCTCCGTGGTGTTCTGATTTGCAAGTGAATTATTTTCGAAGAAGCAAACCTCAAGAATTCAAAAATGCCACATCTCTTCCTTTCTCTTTCGACCTACAAGGTTGTAAAGATGAGAAATGTGCCCAAGATGATTAGTTCCCTTCCTACTTCCGCTTAGTTCTGTTCTGACAGTTTATAATAACCAAACAAATGCAGAGACAGAGTAGAGGAAGAAATAAATAATTACTGAGTGCCTGATGTTTTTGAGGCAGCCAGAATCCCTGCCTAGATTTTGGGGTTCATATAAACTTTGTGAACTAAAAAGCCATTTTGCATAAGATCACTGTCAATATGGCAAGGATGGTTCATCCAGCATGTTTTCTCAAAGTTTCATTGGCCTGATAGTGACACAAATAAACAAAACACTTCTGAATTGTGTGGGAGGGCTTGCTTTCAGGCCTGTATTTCTGTATAGTTTCTTCTTCTCCTCCTCCTCTTTTTTTTTTTTTTTTTTTTTTTTTTTTTTTGATATGGAGTCTCGCCCAGTCGCCCAGGCTGGATGGAGTGCAGAGGTGTGATCTGAGCTCACTGCAAGCTCTGCCTCCTGGATTCATGCCATTCTCTTGCCTCAGCCTTCCAAGTAGCTGGGACTGCAGGTGCCTGCCACCAACCTAGGCTAATTTTTTGTATTTTTAGTAGAGACAGGGTTTCACCATGTTAGCCAAGATGGTCTCGATCTTCTGACCTTGTGATCCGCCCCCCTCAGCCTCCCAAAGTGCTGGGATTACAGGTGTGAGCCACCGCACCCAGGCACCCAGCCCCTACTTCTTTTTCTAATACAATTTTTTTTTTCTGAGTCCATTGATATTTTAATAAGAAATTGGGATATGCTGTGTTAGGGGCAACTTTACAGGCATCATCAGAATTATTGAATCCTGGACTTTTTTCTTTTTAAGACTTAGATTTTATTCTACTTTCTATTTACAGAAGTCTAAATTATAGCTTACTTTCATTTCTCTAACTCTAAGCTTAATCTATTTCTTATTTACCAATTTCTTATTTTCATGTTGTTACATCATTTTTCCTTTTTTGTAACTAATCACTCTCATCCTCCTTAACTTCTGAAATTCATAATTTGATGCAATAAATAGGCAATTATTCCTGAGATAATCGGAATGTTCTCATTAGTGGTTCAAAAGATTTCTTGAAATAAATAGCAGAAGTAATTTTTCCCAGAGTCTTTTCAGATTTAATTAACATTCTTCTTTGTAAATTAATAAAAGTCCTTTAATTTTCCTGTCTTTGCTAATATCTATTCTGACTCTTCATGTAAGTTTGACAAAATATCTGTTAGTAGAACAATTTTTCACCATCTTAATGTTTCTTAAGAATTAAATTTTTGTGCTATTCTTCGAACCTGCGGTGGATTTCCTGAGCTATTTTCTTTCTTTTTATTCAAGCTAAAACTGTTCTTTGGTATGGAACTCTCCTAACAATGGTAGAATTTCAATTTTGTAGATGTGACTCATTGGTCATGAATTATTCCCATTTCTTCCCCAAACAGGATGTTTCAGAAAACTTACTGTAACATTTACTTCATAGGGATGGTGTGGGCTTAACTTTAAAATCGACAATGTATACAAAGCCCTTAGAATTCCTGGTTCTTGGCAAAAGCCTAATGAATTCTATTTCTGTTCTTTCTGTCTTTGTACTCAATGTTTTGCTTGACATTTATGAACCTTTTCATACATTTTAAAAAGTACATATGGGAATTTAGCAGCTCTGTGGTTTACGTGTGTTTCTAACTTTATAGGTATAATTTCCAGCATGTATGCAGATGAAGAATGCAGATTTCCAAAGGATAGTATTATTATAAATTGTTTTACCTTTCCTTAGGATAGCCAAAAAATATTTATTTTTAGTGCCTTTTATCCACATACAAGGCACAATGCTAAGAGTACCAATGAACCAAAGGATGAAACGATACATCTTCTATATTTATACACTACATATATGTGTATATATATGACCATAGTTCAAATGAGACTGTTAGATACCTTTAGTCAGGTAAAGAGAAATTTTCATCAGAGTACAGAGCATCAAATTAAATTCACAGAAGCCCCATAGGGAACATGGTGTTGAGAAGAGGTTTAAATAATAAATAAGACTAAAACTTTAGAGATAGAAATGGGCAATTCAGATGAAAGAAACTATATGAGCAAAAAGGTACAAAGGTTAGAATTTATAGACTTACATGGAAACTAAAGTATCTCGGGTTTTATTATTTGAAGAAGTGTACGGCTTGTGGGAAAAAAAAGGTGGGAAGCACATCTGCATAATCAATGGAGGTCTTGTAATGATGGTCCAAGAAATGTAATTCTGTTAGTAATAAGAAACCACTGAGTATGAAAGCTTAATTTTCTCATTCATAAGTGCTTTTTGAATATTCATTGTGTACCAATAACTAAGCTAATATTGGAAAAACAACAGTGATCAATGTGAATATGACCCCTGCTCTCATGGAGTTTATAATTTCCTTTTGGAGACAAAGAACAAATGAACAAATCAGTGCAATAATCATAATTGTGAAGAGTGCGATAAACTAAGGTTGTATTATGGAAATATAGTATCCTTTGAGGTTATTCACCATTATCAAAGAAGCCATTATCAATGGAGCCACTTCAGATCAGGCAAGATTTCCTCATGAGGGTGGCATTTATCCCCCTAAACTGAAGAGAATACAAAAGAGTCGTTCATGTGAATATTGGGATGATGCAACATTCATTCCAGAGAAAGGAAAAAGCATAAGCAAATTCTTGGGTTGAGAAAAATCTTGGCTTATGCAAAGAACAAACGAGCAGTTAGTGAAGTTGCCTTTCATTGAGCAAGAGGAAGAAATGGAGTCAAAGAGGTTAAGGAGTTAGGATTGGGCCAGATCATACTGTACCTGCAATGCATGCTACTATTTATATTCCGAAGCATATGGGAGTCATTTGGGGGCACTAAGAAGAAGAAAGTTAACATCTAATTTATGTGTATCAAGGTAAAAAGAAAAAATTGTACATATTATACTACGTCACATATGCAAAATCATGTAACATCCTTTATTGTCTGGAATGTCTTCTATTCTGTCCACGATTCCCAGCTGTTGTTGGGTACTAAGATAAATCTCAATCTTGCCAATGAAAGGGGTTTCTTTTTCATCTAAGGTAGCCTCTTTCTGCTTAGCTGAGGCTCTTTGGGATGAAGTCATGATGTTCAAAGTTCTAGCTCTCTGCCACAGTCGAATTTCTTATTGCTAAGGCCCTTAGTTTAAGCAATCCTTGTTAAAGTGGCTTTTGAGCATATCTTACACACTGAGAATCTTTTCTCTCAGTGTGGGAGCATCTCATGATCTCCCTCACTTGCTTGGCCCCATCTCTGTTCTTTCTAGAGCCATTAAATATCTGTGTCTCAGCCTTGTCCTCCACCCAGTCCCCAGCTAGGTTGTCTACTCTGTTTAAGGGTTAGCTTCCCCTGCCCATGATAATCCTATGGCAAATCCTAGACTCTTAGCTGATATCTCCTGCATGCCCCACTAAGACTGTGCCAAAGTCACTAGATTCCTCAGTTGTCATATGCTGGTGCTACTGTAGCACACTCCCTGCCAAGTACACCAAGCTACCACTTTCCTTTGTAGCAGTAGCTAGCTTTCTGAGATGTTCCTGCTCAAGAATTTTATAAAACACAATGGACCAATGACTTCTGATTTTGGCTTCCCTCCCTACCCGTCTACAGTTCCTATCATCCCTGGCCTCTCTGCCCTAGGGTTTCACCCTCTACAGGGTACCTGGACCCTTCAACCTAACCTCTTAATATTTTTATTTCTCCTTGCACACTTGTGCTTTCTGACGCACCACATATTGTCCAATAAACATTTTCTCCCTCGATCTCAAGTTTAGTAAAAATTCTTCTACATCTTATTTTGTAAATCTTCACAATGTGGCTATTATATCAGTATCTTCATTTCCTCTAAGTCACTGAAACCTTTGAGTCAATGGTTGTGAAGTCACAGGGCACCAAGATTTAAAGGAAATACAAGTTTTATGAATTTACTATTTATAAATACATATATCAATTTTATATCTATGTATTACAAATAAATCTGGATCTTGTAAGGAGAACAAATTCCAAGTGGCAAAAAAAAAAAAAAAAAAATGCAAAAAGAAAGCTACAGGAAGTATGAAATGGTGGATTCAATGGTGGTGAAGAGAAGGACATGAAATGGATGGGTACTTATGAAATGTGTACATTTGAAACATGTTTTAAAGGTAGAAATAAACACACTTGCAGATGGATTGGACGGGAGTGAGTTTCTGGTGAACAGGATTTTAAGTTGGTAGAAACATTTTCTGTGATGTAGTAGACTGGGAGAGAAACAGTTTGGGCATGTGTGAGAGAAAAAGAGTATAATTTTTAAATATATCCAAGAAGAGATGTCAAAATGCAGTTGAATATTTAAATCGGGAACATGTAAGAAAGATCTGTACTGGAGACGAATTTAGAAATTGCCAGCATATGGCATCTAAAGCCATAGGAATGTATACGATAAAGAGAGATTTAGACCTGGAAATGAGCCCTAGGAGAATGCAGAATATAGACCAGATGAACAGGCTTGGAAAGAATGGCCAACAACAGAAAAAACAGGATTTTCCAACAACAGGAAAAAACAGGATTTTCCTATAACAAGAAAAAAGCATTAGTAGGCAGAAGAAAAAAATGGAAAGAGTACTAGAGAAGGAATGAGAGTTCAACTGTCTTGAAAAGCTGGTAAAATGCTGGGCAAGACAAAATAAAATAATGTGGATTGAATTGGTCAGCATGAAGATCACTTCTAGGTAACTACAACCCCCAGTTTTCCTGGGATAGTTTTCCTGGGATTGCCCTTACAAAATCTCTCAGACTCCCCTCTCTTTCCCTTCCTTTCATGGTGTCTCTGTTATGTTCTATTCCTTATAGAATATTTCAAAAATTTAAATTCCTCTCATTCTTTCCCTCAGGGAAGCATCACTACCTGTTTTGTTGTTCACGCTATTACTAACACTCAGAGCATTAGACTCTCACCTCCTAACTCAAGCAGCTAATGAAGTTTCTTTCTGTGACCAGTTGGTATAATATAGTGCTTGTATGTGGTAATAATAGTAAATGAAAACTTTATCCTGGCATTCTCCCGTCACATTTATCTATCTAAACGAGAGAGAAGACCTCTAGACCAGACTTTACAGCAAGTAAAGGTATTTCTTCTTCCTATGGATTCCCTTGGGTCAAATTGGAATGCTCCTTAGACCCAAAGTTACAAAAGGTGATTATTTTCAGACTAGATTTGTGGCCTTCCTAAATGTACTTTGTACACTAAAGGCATTTTCAATATGACTTTGCACATGAAGGTCAAACTGAATGAAAGAATGAATTTGTTGAATTCAATTTGTTGTTGCATCATCTTTAAGAAATAATGTACTATATATGGTCTAAGATCAAGTATTTGACAAAAATAATATAATCAATATATTTAACAATGTAGGGTGTAGCCCACTGTTCAGTTCTAATTTATTTTCAATAGAAACTCTGACTATAGTGTCAATTTGAACTGTTTTCCCAGTGTTTCAGAGAAGTTTGACTTACTCTGATAAATAAGATAATAAACACTAATAAAATTGGCTATCAATATGTGCAACATTCTGTGTCAATTACAAGTTGAACATCCCTAATCTGAAAATCCAAAATTTGAAATGCTCCAAAACCTGAACATTTCTTAATGCTGACATAATGCTCAAAGGAAACGCAAGTCTGAGCATTTAGAATTTTGGATTTTTGGATTAGGAATGTTCAGCTCGTAAGTATAATAAAAATATTCTAAATCCAAAAAAATCTGAAATCTGAAACATTTCTGGTCCCAAGTATTTCAGATAAGGGATACTCAGCACGTATCTCACCTACTACAGAAAACACTGCTATGTGTAAAATACTATTACTGCAAGTTTATTGGCGAAGAAACAGAAACTAGGGTAGTTGTGTACCTTGCCATAAATCACCCAATTCAACAATTCATATGCAAACAGCTGGGCCTTGAAACCACTTCTGTCAGCTCTAAAATATGTACTTTTTAATCACTAAATGGAGTAACATTCAACTGCTAGTCCTAAGGAATTCCCTGAGGAAGTGTTTCTAAACTATCATGATTATAGAAACCACCTGGAACTCTTAATGAAACCCTAGGCCCCTATCAGAGACACTAGTTCAGTTGGTCTGGGGTGGGGTCTGAGAATCTGTAATATTTACACGTTCTCCAGTTGATCTCTATTCTCATCCCATGTAGCAATAAGAACTCTGCTGTACTCAGTAGAAAACTAACTCAAACTTCTAATTCAAATTTCTAAAAAAAACTATATATTGGCTTGGGTACCTGAACAATGTAGGGATAGACTAACTTCAGACACATCTCCATTATTACCTTCCACCTCGGGGCTCCCATGAGAGAAAACTGCTTCCTGGATAATGCAAATAGTAGTTCCGGAATTGACTGTCCTCAACCCTGGTTGGCTAGACATGAATCATGGGTCCGTCCCTGACCCTATCACCGTAAACAAGTGAGTGCAATTTTCTTTCTTCTTAGTTGTATTCACTTACTCCTCCTCTGAAGCCCAGGGATGGTGTCAATTGCCTTGGAGCCCATGGGATGAGAATAGAGAAGGAAGAGGCACTATGGATTCACTACCAGAAGGAAGGAAAGGTACATGCCAGGTAGCAAAATAACTGAAGTTTACTAGAGCTCTCTAGGGTAAGATTTAAAGTTTAGAAGAATACAGCATGTTAGCTACCTTAATATACCATCAGACGATAGGGCTAAAAGTGTTTCCTGATCATGGCAAAGATATTTTGATTGCTAAGGTACTTCCCTCCAAACCTACGCACTCGGGCTGATTATTCCAAAAAACCATTGGTATTATTCCCATCAGCCTTATGTTTCAAGTAAATACATTTTATTATATTCTTGGATACTTACTCTTATCCAAGCAGGAGGAGGAGAAGTAAACTACAGAGTCTTCTCATTTCGCCTCATTTTCCGTTGCTTAAAAAAAAAATTTTTTTTAACAATCCTACATTTTGTGTGAAGCTTACTAGATTCATGTTAAAGTATAAAGTGAGCTTTTTGGAAATTTCACATCTTAGAGGAAATTCCCACATTTCTGGAAATTCACATCTTGCTTCAGTTTCAGTAAGGAAATGTTTACTAAATTAAGATGAAATAGCTGAACTGCCTATTTGCAACTCATTTAAAAATGGATATACTTTATCACTGAATATTTCCTAAAATAAAACTTCATAACCATCTGGATTCAGTGCTTTCTTGCTGATATTTCTTGTAGATAAATGGCTTCTTAATGACTCTTGTGATTCCAAAGGATGTATTAAACTCTGAAATTATGTGTTTAAATAACAACCCAAAAAGAGCCAATTTGATTTCTGCAAGCTTCTTTACCTATCACTGCATTTCAAAATGTTAAGAATATTTTTCTCAGAAGTTAAGAGTATTTTTCTCAGAAGTTCTTTGCCCTGAGAAAAATTACAGTCAATAGCATTGTCTCTTATTATTAATATGATTAGATATAATGATATGCACCATTAGTCTCCTTTGTTGTTCTATTCTTTTTGAAACAACTGGTCACCCTCTCTGTCCTTTCTCTTCAACTCTCTCTTGCATTTACAGAGGCACATTGGACACAGAGGGAATATTAATATTCACATATTGAGGACAGCAAATTATCAATTAACATTTTTCTTTAAGTCTTGTAATAAAATCAGATCTAGAATAAAAACGAAGTGTTCTGGAAACCATCTCCAGATTTTTCATAGAGGAGAACATCTTACATTAATCCTTTTTATAAATATATTTTTATATAAATATGTAATTAAATACAGATAAGTGTTAAAGTACAGTAACTAAGACTATGCTACAAATGTGAACGTGAATGTATGTATCTATGAATATGCAGAATGTCCCAGTTATACTATTTTCCTCTCTGGCTTATATTTTAATGTTAACACTGATGAGGGAGTGAATTAGGGAGACTATTTCAGATAAGTACTTTGAACACAGATTAGCCTCAGAGTTTAAAATACTAAAACATAGGGCCCCTGAAAACCAGATTCTTCATTCCACTTTTGAACTTTGAAACTATGAAAGTGTTCATGGTGCAGAAGACTCATTCCATACTTTTGAAATCTCTTTCAGCTTTGTTTTTTCTGTCATGGACAAATACTTCACCTTAGTCCAGAATTATGCTAAAAAAATTTTTATCTAAAATATGAAGTTAAAAATGATTTTAAAAAAGATCCTTAAATGTGAGACTTAAAGAGCAATAAAATGAAATAAAATGGAAGTGAGCTTCGGCTTTTCTAGACCAACCTTCCAAAATACGCAGAGATTTGAGCTGAAATACAAGGCCTCCAAAAGTGTAAGGGGATCTCTTTTAGTTTTCAGGAAACAAAACAAAACTTGGAAAGTGATGGGAAATGTATTGGTTCACACAATCAGTCTTCAATAACATTAGAAAGCTCATCTGCAAACCAGGTACACTGGTACAGTCAAAGACTCCCCAGATTTACTATTCTGATGAGATTGGAATATGCCTGCAGCCAGTGTATATAGAACCCTGACAGACAGAATACAATACAGTCATAAAAAGAAATGAAGTAACAGCATTTGTAGTGACCTGGATGAGATTGGAGACTGATTCTAAGGGATGTACCTCAGGAATGGAAAACCAAACATCATATGTTCTCACTGATATGTGGGAGCTGAGCTATGAGTATGAAAAGGCATAGGAATGATACAATGGACTTTGGGAACTTGGGGGGAAGAGTGGGAAGGAGGTAAGCAATAAAAGACTGTGAATATGGTGCAGTGTATATTGCTTGGGTGATGGGTGCATCAAAATCTCACAGATAACCACTAAAGAACTTACTCATGTAACCAAATACCACATGTACCCCAATAACTTATGGAAAAATGAATTAAAAAACACAAAAACAGAACAAAAAAAATAATGTGCCAATAAAAGTAATGCAAATAGAAAAACAATACAGTATACATCTGTTTACACAGCATTTACATTGTATTATGTATCGTAGGTAATCTGGAGATCTTTTAAAGCATGTGGGAGGATGTGCCTAGGTTATATGCAAATACTGCACCATTTTACATAGAGGACTTGAGCATTCATAATTTTGGTATTCGCAGTGGTCCTGGCACCAATTCCATGTGGATACCTAGGACAACTGTTCTCATCACTTCAACTCCATGAGCAGTTTCACTTGTTAGTATCTCTTTGAGAATTCATTGAGAAAGTATTTATTGATTATTCACTATTTGCTTGATCACCTGAGACAGACACTGCCATTAAGCTTCTGTTTACTGAGTTTGGGCCCAGACTTACAGGGTCAAACAGGGCTTTGCCGAGAGTATTATATGTAAGCTGAGACCTGTAGATGAGTTCCATGTTAAACACAACATTTCTTACACACAGGATAGGAAAGGAACACTAGCCCATGTTAATATTTACCAATGTGGCAAATTTTCAAGGTTGTGTTTAGATGTGGCTTAATGGGAGAGCCATGATAACACATATGAGATAGTATTGTTTATATACTCTCTTGATCTTTTAAATTTGTTTTTCTAAAAGGTAGGTACTTGAGTAATGTCTATTCATTCATCAAGTATTTGCTAAGCTTCTAACATGAGCCTCATCAATAAGACATTTAGGAATAAAGCTTGGTTTATTCCTCTCACCAGGGTTTCCTACCTCAGAAGACTGTTCAGTTAAAGATGGAAATATTGTGAACATTGCTGATAATTCATTTATTCACTGTAATATCTCTTTGTGAGGTAACATATCAGTCAGTAGGAATACTATTGTGATCTTAGAAATAACAGTAATAAAAGCAATAGGTACGCCAGAAGCACTAAATTTGAATCCTAGATGGTTCATTCACTACCTTGAACAATTCACTTAACACACCTCCTCTCTCCATAAAATGTGGCCAATAAGCCATGCTAACTTCATGGGTTTATTGCAAGAATAAATTTAAAAATATAAAGCAATTTCTAAGCTGTAAAATGCTATGCACATTGTTGGTGTGTTTAAATTTTTCTTCCCATTCTTCTGTGTGGTGATTACAGAAAATCTGTCTTCTCTCTCCTATTTAAGCAAAAGGAAGCAATTAAAGCTGCTTTGACCCTCCTCTCCGTAGTAACTGACTAATTTTGATGGGCCAGCTTTATTGCCCTCCTCTTAGCCCATCACACAAGTAACCTGCCTTGTGGGATTTGAACCACTGTGTTCTGGCCTTGCGCCTTCTGTTAAGTGGATGTGCGCCAAATTACTCGAGCAAAACTTCTCTATGGGGTCACATAGAAGGTGTGGAGAGAGGGCCAGTGCCAGGAAGCGGGGCGAGAAACCAGAGGACTCTATTAAATTTCACATTAACTTTGTCCATATGCCCCTACTTGACCTTTCCTTGACTGTGTCTCCCTACTGTCCCTTACGCGAGGAAAAGGCTGCTAAGCTTCTGAATGACTTGGAGTGCCTTTGCACTGAGGGTTGAGAGGTGCACAGGACTCTGCTGGGTACTAGACAGAATGGCCTTTCACAAGCAGTAATAAGTCACATTTGGACCCAAGAAACAATTGTGCCTTCAGAAATTCTGTGGCTATTACTAAATATGATTTTTGTTAGTAACAAAATTTGAGTTATTGCTCTTAATCGGGCAGTGTGATTAGCAGTTCAAGAGTACAAATATGTAGGTGCTAAACAATAAGTACACATAGAAATAAAGATGGAAATAATACACACCTGGGACTCCAAATGGGGCAAGGGCGGGAGGGGTGTGAGAGTTGAAAAGTTACCCACTGGGTACAATGTTCAATATTTGGGTCATGGGTATACCAGAAGCCCAATCTCCAACATTTCACAATACACCCATGTAACAAACATGCACATGAACCCCTTGAATACAAAGTAAAATACTCCAAATATGATTTCCTGTGAGAATTGACACTTATTCCTTAATTTAAAAAAAAAAAAAAAAAAAGCCTTTATCATCAAATTGGTACACGCAGGTGGTGTTGTCTAGAATTCTGGATGATATTTCTTGAAAATATGTATTGACTTTTTCAAAAGTATTAATAGGTATCAGGAAGGTATATCTCTTTATTCTCACTTATTTTAAATCAGCTTTGATGAGATAAATTGTTCTACTAGTTTAAATAGTGTTCCCCAAAATTCATGTCTACTCAGAATCTCAGACTATAACGTTATTTAGAAATACGATCTTTGCAGTTACAATCATATTAAAATGAGGTAGTCCCTAATCTAACGGCTGGTGTCTCTACATGAATATGAAATTTAAATTTGGACAAAGAGACACAGAGAGGAAAATGTGATGTGAAGACAGAGACATACCAGTTAAACTGCCACAAGCCAAGAGTCCCTCAGGAACACCAGAAGCTAGGAAGAGGCAACGAAGGCTTCTTACCTAGAGCCTTCAGAGGGAGCATGGCCCTGCTGACACCTTGATTTCATACTCGTTGCCTAGTGAACTGTGAGAGAATAATTTCTGTTGTTTTAAGCCACCCAGATTGTGGTACTTTGTTATGGTAGCCCCAGGAAACTAATACAATTGCATAAAATAAAATACAGCAGTTGTAAGTGCAATGAATTTTGACAAATATATGCACTATATAACCATAACAATCAAGATATAAAATATTTGTATGAGCCTAAAGAGCCCCCCTGTGCCCCTTCCCAGTCTATATCCCCTCTCCGCCTCTGCCAGCACACACATACCCAGCTCCAGACAACTCTTGGCTGTGTTCTGTCCTTAGGTCTATTGTAGAATTTCACATAAGTGGAATCACACAGTCAGTGCTTGTGTCTAACTTCTTTCATTCAAAATGATTTCAGATGCATCCTTGTTGATGTGTACATCAGTAGTCTGTTTCTTTTTTATTGCTGAATAATACTATGATATATTATCAAAATTCATCACTAAAAATGCAAATTTTTGAGGTTGGCAGCAGTGGCTCACACCTGTAATCACAGCACTTTGGGAGGCTGAGGGGGGTAGATCACTTGAGATCAGCAGTTTGAGACCAGGCTGGCCAACATGGCGAAACGCCGCCTCTACTAAAAATACAAAAATTAGCTGGGTGTAGTGGTGCGTGCTTGTAATCCTAGCTACTCGGGAGGCTCAGGCCTCCCTATATATTCAAGTGATCCTGAATATATAGGATCACTTCAACCCGGGAGGCAGAGGTTGCGGTGAGCTGTGATCATACCACTGCACTGTAGCCTGAACAACAGAGTGAGACTCCGTCTCAAAATAAACAAACAATTTTGTTTGTTGTTATCCTTTCACACCTGTTGATGAACATTTAAACACGTTCCAGTCTGGGCTTTTATGAATAAACCTACTATAAAAATTTGAACACAAATTTTTGAATGGACGTATGTTTTCATTTCTCATGGGAAATAAGTAGGAACATAGAATCATGCAGGTGACATGATAAATATATGTTTAACCTTATAAGAAACAACCAAACTGTCTCCCAAAATGATTGTATCATTTTATACTCCCACTAGCAGTGTATGAGAGTTCCCATTGATCAACATCCTAATAATTGATATCACCAGTCTTTTTCATTTTAGCCATACTGTGGGGAATGTAATGGTATTGCATTGTAGTTTTAATTTTCATTCCTTAGTGGTTGAATCTTTTATGTGACATTTGTATATCTTCTTTTGTGAGACTCCTATTCAGTCTTTGACTCATTTACTTAACTGGGTGGTTTGTCATTTTTTTATTAAACTGTAAGAGTTCTTTATAACTTCTGGATATAAGCACTTTTTCAGATATACTGAAATAATTGTTTCCAATCTGTGGTTTGAATTTTCATTTCTTATTTGTGTGTTTTAAGGATGAAAGTTTTTAATTTGATAAGTTTAATTTATCAATGATTTTCACATTGTTTATGAATTTTGTGCCCTAAAAAATTTTCAACTCCAATGCCACAACTATTTTTGACTGTTTTCTTCTAGAAGTGCTATAGTGTTTGCATCTATGTTTAGTTCCATGCTCCATTTAAGGTTAATTTTTATGGATAATGTTAGTTATGGCCATGGTTCACTTTTTCCCGTATGAATAGCCAATTCTTACAGCACCATTTGTTAAAAAGATATAATCTTCTTCCTAAATCACCCGTGTACCTTTATTAAAAATAAGTCTACCATGTATGTGTGAGTTGATTTCGATTTCTGGATTCTATCCTGTTTCAGAGCAGAGATTAGAATATCTTTTTTAAAAAAATTGGTCTTGACAATGTAAATGTAAAAATGATCCTACTCTATTTCTATGTTAATCAATTCTACAAATATTTAAGAACCACCTTATTTCAAGGCATCGAATCAGACTCTGTGAATAATGCAAAATTGATTAATATGAGATCACAAGTCTCAAGAACTACACAATTTTAGGACAGGGTCAAAAACTCATGCTCTAGATGGTTACATTTGGATTGTGGACAGGTAAAAATGTGTTAGTGATGCTCTGAAATTTTATTCAAATTTTGGTATCATGTGTGCCTTTGTGATTTTTTTTCATAGAGGGATTGAAGGACCTGTCCCTAAAAGAACAACTGCTTCCATAAAAATAAGAAGAAAATGCTACTGTCACCTCTCTCAACATGCATAATGGCAGAATTAGTATTAGAATTACGAATGGTAGAAAATCAGTTAGTTGATGTGATTTCTGAAAGAAAACATTGGCACACTGATTAAAATTCTTTTTTGCTGTTTTATAGAATTTAATCAAAATACTTTTCACTTATAGACAGGCAATCAGATTTAATTTTTTAAAGAAATTGTATAGCGAAAAAGTTTCTAGTCCATGTACACACTCATTTGTCTTCTTTGTGGCTCATGACAGGTATTGTCTCTGAGCTAATCTTCCCTTGACATATTTCTGAAACATAAAAAGGAACCAGCCTAAATTTTCCTGTCAAAAACAAATCCACAATGTGGATATTTAATAGATGTTGAGAGAAAATTAGCAGTGACAAGTTTAATGCTATTTACTTAGGAAATGAAGTGGCAGTTAGCAAAAAGCACGGAAGCCATAGGGCAAGAAAGTGTAGTTCAAAGCATAATATTATTATACACTCAACGTCCCCAGAACACATATGAGTACAATGAACACTCAGGTACTTCTGAAAGTATCTGTAAACACTCACTGGTTTGGTAGGAAAAAGAAAGTTTAATTCATCAGGAAAAAAAATCATGTGACTCTTCCAGCCTCTATCCTTTCCTGATGTTAAAAATCATCTGATTAAAAATGTTTCTTTCCATGTCCTTCAGATGAGGCACTGTTTCAGATCCCTGCCAACTTGTATTAAGCAGTGCCATCCAGCTTTGTGTTTTCCTACCTGTTAAGCTGGGTTACGCCCCCTACCCTATTGTGTATAAATGATTTTCTCCTGTTCACAATATATAGAATTTATATAATTTGGGTGTATCTGGCCATGAAGAGGGCCCTAGGCCATGCCTTTCAAATTGAGATATCCTTCCCTGACAATAGCTGGATTCTCAGAGATTATAAGGAAGAGAATATGTCTTCTGAGAATCAATGTTACCTAACTTATGGGGATGTTTTCTCATTACTCTTTTCTAACAACATTCTGTTTCTGCTTCTGCCCTTTTCTCTACCATGTGATGTGATGTGATGTGATATGAACACTCCTATTTTGGAGTGGCAAGAGGACAGGGTTTGGAAACAGATTTACAAAAATCTGAGCTGAAATAAGAGCATTCTTATGTACTAACTAAGTCCTTTAAAAATATTAATGCAAACTTTTGAGATGGGATGGGCGTGAGCTGTCTGTCACACCATAAACCTCTCACGTGGTTCGTGGTTCTTGGTTTCATGAGGGTAACGACAATAACCCAAAATAATAACCATGAATTGGACTGTGATGTCTTTATGTAGCGCCATGGCTCCAGGGGCCATCACAACCATAAATCCTGATACCACTGAGCAAAATTGATCAAAATATCTGTCCAATGTTCATTTCTGAATGCAGTCCGACATTTTATTTCTGTCTAGATATCTGAATAAGATCTTGTGAGGAAAAAAAAAAAAAAACAGCACTTATGACCTTAGTATATTCTATACATAGAAAAACTTCACTGATTAGGACCACTTGGGGAACAATCATGATTAGTATGGAACCAAAGCCATTATATAATATGCTTAAAGAGTGCAGGTTAATGACTTTTCAGTAAATACAGAAACTTGAAGAAGGCTAACAAATCATTATTAAGCAAAATTCTTTGATCAGCTTTAATGAATAGATAATAAGTAGATCTCTTTCAAAGGAGCACAGCAATTTTTTATATGTAAATGGTACTTCTAAAGTGCTTTAAATCAGTCACTACTACAATAAGGGCTAAACATTTGCCCTACAATCCTAATTGTATAATTAATTTGCTTAGACATCACAATTTTAAATATATGTAAATATAAAAGTAAGTTTTGTATTATTTAAATTAAACCCTCCATATCCCCCAAGAATTCCAAATCTCAAACCAGAGTCAGAATTAAAGAGGTTCATGGTGATCCTGACTGTTTTTGATATTTCCCTATAAGTTTTATGGAGTCCATTTCTAAAGGAGAGAGTTTCTGGAGGCAGTTATCTACCGAAAAAGTTGTCTTAAGATTTCATCTTTTGAAAATCACCATTCCCTTGGTATCTACAATTGTATATACTGTCAAATAATAAATTAACTTGATAGATGAAATGGTAGAGAAGAATTTATGCTTGGAAATAGAGAGATACAAACTGAAATGGCAGCTAAAATGTGAAGAAGCTGTGTGATCTTAAGCCAGGTATTTAACTTTGTTAAGTCTTACTTTCCTTATCTATAAAATGAAAAATAAAACTATGCAAGAAGGTCTGTAAAGGATAAGAAGAGATTAATTGTAAAGCTCCTAGCAGGATGAGTGGCAAATAATAGGCACTCAGTAATGGTAGCTAATACTCTTTTGAAATTGTTAGTTTCATTGTTGTAATATGGAATGAAAAGAATGAGGGAAAAAAAAACAAAAACAAAGAAAAAAGGAATTTGGTGCCACTTCCAGACATGCAGAGGCACTGGACATTTATAGCATGTAATACAAATATTTGTTCTAAACTAGGAAATAAGTAACATGTAGTGTACAGATTTATCAAACCATCAACACAAATGAATATAAAAATTTTACATTTTAAGCCATTAGAAAAATATACATAAAAGAAATAGATGAGAAACTGCTATAGAGTTACCAGACCCGAACAAACTTCAATATGTCAGTCAATCAGATTTTAGAAGATAACAACAAGCATAGCTTGTTGTCATCTTTATCTGCTGATCCGAATAACACACACAAAATCATATCCATTGGCTACATGAATATCTGAAATGGATAGAATCTATTAGCACCAGGGAGAAATGCCATCATTTTGTAAATAGCACAATATCCCCTTTGACCAATAACATACTAACCTATGATAAATTTATTAGAAAACCACCATTTTAAATTCAGATTAAAGCATTAACACACGCTATTTATTATGAGTTAGTTTACTTTCCCGTCATCTCTCTATGTGTTTAAATATGATATAATAGAAAATGCTTTCATTAATCCCAGTTGACATCCTCCAGTAAAATTTCTAAGGTCTGTGAAACACAGAAAGAGAAGTAGTAGTTCAGAACTCATGCTCAGGTTTGCCACTGAGTCAACATTTAGAGACAACGTCAATGAAATAAAACATTTGTACAGGATAACAGTCACCTATTGTTAGATTAATGCTAAGATTAAAAAGAGAGGTTTTTTTTTTCAACTCAAGGCAAAACAGAATTGTTTATTCTCAAATTGGAGATTATGCTTCTTTGAGAATGTTCTCTCCATCATCCATGCCTCATCTTTTTCATAAATTCCATGGTTTACAAAACAAAAAGGGTGTCTCTTTCAACTTGATCTCATGGAATTGGCATGCGTTTGATTGATGAAGGAATTAACCAGTCACTAATGTTAAAGAAAAATGTGGGGCACAATAAACAGTTAGTGTGTATTTGAGTAAAGAGCAATTAATTAATTGGAGAATTATGAACAATGAACCAAACTTAAAGAGGTTTATTTTTTCTATGACAAAACTGCATGGTACTGTTGTTGGACACATAGACCAATGGAAGAGAATAGAGAGACCTGAAAAAAAGTTTGCACACTTACAACCATCTGATCTTCAACAAAGTTGATAAAATAAGCAATGAGGAAAAGACTCCCTATTCAATAAATAATGCTGGGAATTCACTCAAGATTGATTAAAGACTTAAATGTAAGATCTCAAACTATAAAAATCCTATAAGAAAACCTAGGAAATACCCCTCTTGATATTGGCCTACACTAAGTCCTCAAAAGAAATTGCAATAAACACAAAAATTGACAAGTGAAACCTATTTAAACTAAAGAGTTTCTGCACAACAAAAGAAACTATCAACAGAGTAAATAGACAACCTACAGAATGAGAGAAAATATTTATAAACTATGCATCCAATGAAGGTTTAGTACTTAGAATCTGTAAGGAACTTAACAAATTAACAAGCAAAAAAAAAAAAAAAAACAAAAAAAAACTCTATTAAAAAATGAGCAAAGGGCATGAACAGACACTTCTCAAAAGAAGACATACGAGTGGCCAAGAAACATATGAAAAAATGCTCAACACCACTAATCATCAGAGAAATACAAATGAAAACTACAATGAGATACCACCTCACCAATCAGAATAGCTTTTGTTAAGAAGTAAAAAAATAACATGTTGGCAAGGCTACAGAGAAAAAGGAACATTTATACACTGTTAGTGCTAATGTGAATTCGTTCAGCCTCTGTGGAGAGACGTTTGGGGATTTCTCAAGAAACCAAAGAGTTGAACTACCATTTGACCCAGCAATCCCATTGCTGGGTAAATACCCAAAGGAAAATTAATTGTTCTACCAAAAGACACACGCAACTGTATGTTCATCATAGGGCTCTTCACAGTAGCAAAGACGTGGAATCAACCCAGGTGTGCCCATCAACAGTGATATAAAGAAAATGTGGTACATATACATGCATATACTATGCAGCCATAAAAAAGAAATAAATCATGCCCTTTTCAGCAACATGGATGAAGCTGGAGGCCATTATCCTAGGTGAAATAACATGGCAGAAGAAAACCAAACACTGCATGTTCTCACTCATAAGTAGGATCTAAACACTAGGTAGCTGTGGATATAAGCATGGGAACAATAGATACCGGAGACTACTGGAGGGGGAAGAGAGGGCAGGAGGCAAGGCCTGAAAAAGTACTTATCAGATACTTTCATTACTTGAGCAATGGTTTTACTTGTACTCCAAACCTTAGCATCACACAATATACCTTTGTAAAAAACCTGCAAATGTACCCCTGATTCTAAAATTATGGCTTAAAAAAAATACAGAAACCAAACAAGGAATTATTTGATTGCTTTGTCTAGTTTTAGGTACCTTGTTGAAAAGCCCCAGAACACATAATTATATGTTAGTCGACTGCTTACGATTGGTTGGGATTAAGTTTTATTTTTGTCTAACATAAGCATTATCAGAAATGACCCAAGTTAAATTTCATGCATGTTTGCAATTTAAGCAAGTTTGAGGTCATTTATGAGGCCTAACTGGTTTTGTCTGCTCAGGGATTCTTCAGGCCTGGTCTCCATTTTAATTTACTTCAGCACTAAGAAACATGAGATTACACCTGAGATTCACTTTGTGTGTTAGTGCACTATCTAGACATTTGGGATTTTCTTTTTTGATGTACTAACCAGGCTAAACTACAGTCCTCAATCATTCAACCAATCATTAATCTAGGTGTTGCCATGAAGGTAGTTTGTAGGTATAATTAAAGTCTATAAACAGTTGAACTTTAAGTAAAGGTAGGGCTGATAAAGGCAGTTCAAAGGTTTTAAAACAGAGGTGAGACTTCCCTGAAGGGAAGAAAATTCTGCCTGGGGACAGAAGCTTCAGTCCCTTCCTGAGAATTCCAGCTCCCTCTTCCTGATGTCCTGACTTACAGATTTCCAATTTGCCTGGCCAGCCCCTACAATAATATAAGTCAATTACCTGTAATAAATCTCTTAATATATATCTTCTATTGATTCTGTTCCTCTGGCTGAATGCTGATTGATAGATACAACATCCTTTTTGAATATCTACATTTAAATATCCAACTTAAGTTTGGTCCAGTTCTTCAACACCTTTACACTGCATGAGGCCTGCACTTTATAAAAGCAACCATTTAGCAGGTGTTGAAAAAAATCTTCGATATGATTGAGTAGCTGCAATATGTTAAATAGTTGTTTATGAAATATCATATTCCCAAGTTTAGCATACTAATATGTTCCTCTAAATATGGGAAAATATGACCTCATGAGGATTAACCAAGCCTCTTTTTGTTACCAAAGATGAGGCCAGGTAATGCTTCTGGAGGCATCAACACGATATATAAACTTTTTAACTACAAGGTTGTCATGATTTGATAAAAATATCAACCTGTGATCTCAGATTCAGTTATTCAATGCCCTTTGATAGTCTGAGAAAATCAGTTAATAAGTGTGCAGTATAGTTTATAACTGTGAACTAAGAAAAAATCAGCTTAGCAATAGACATTGGCACTCTAGCCTTGTATACAGCAAGGTCACTTCTAATATTTACAAATAATTCTAATTTATTTAATTATCAGGTAGATAGCAGAAGGTAAGAGTAATCATTAAACAACAAAGCAGTTGTTAATTTTTCATCGCTAAATTACCATGGCAGATTTTCTTTCTGTTTTGACTGCAGCAAGACAAATCTCCATGGAAATGAGAATATGTTATAATGCTTCTATGAAACAAAACCCATTCATTCCCTCTGAAATCATCTATGGATCCAGATTGTCCCTTTAATACTGATGATCTATGCTGTGTAATCAGGTATACTTTCTTTCATGTGCACAGTTTTCACTCCTATGGAATTTGATAAATGGGCTTTTTCACTCTCATTTTTTTTTCTTTAACTTTAATATTCAGTACTTGGCATGTTAGAATTTTGTACCTTGTATTAGTCTGTTTTCACACTGCTAATAAAGACATACCTGAGACTGGGTAATTTATAAACGAAAAGAATTGAACTACCATTTGACCCACATGAGTCTTAATGGACTCACAGTTCCACATAGCTGGAGGGGCCTCACAATCGTGGTGGAAGGTGAAAAGCATATCTTACATGGTGGCAGACAAGAGAGAATAAGAGTCAAGCAAAAGGGGAAACCTCTTATAAAATCATCAGATGTCACTTATTTACTACCATAAGAACACTATAGGGGGAAACTGTCCCCATGATTCAATAATCTCCTGTTGGGGCCCCCCCTCAACACATGGGAATTCTGGAAGCTACAATTCTAGATGAGACTTAGGTGGGGACAGAGCCAAACTCTACCATATCTGAAGTTCCTTGAAAATTAGCAAAAGTTCAGAACCTTAAAGGAATTTCATAAAGTTGGAGTAACCCATTTAGGTTTGAAAAAATAAAAAATAATAAGAGGCAAAAGAACTAGGGAGAATATACCCATAGCCTTCCTACCTCATAAGTATTTCTTGTTGTTGAAGGCAAACACCAGCTAAACTCTGAAGCAAGGAGGAACAAGCAGAAAATTAGATTCCTAATACCATTTCTCCCTTCAAGCCTAATTATATGTCAATTCAAATATAAGGCATATTTTAATTGGTCTTTAGATTCCATAAGGAAATTAAAGCATATTTAGTTTTAATAAGTAATTATAATTTTCTCATATAATATTCATTACAAAGACTAAGGCTTACCCCACCTTGTTGGAATAGGGGATATACAGGAAAAGAGCTTCTTAAACTAATATATACCTTTGTTAGGAACTATTGGGTTGCAAGCAAAAGAGACATACTTAAACCATCTTACATAAAAGGGAGACTTCAATGTAAGAATATTTAAGTTCTTGGTGGTCCCAGGTACATCATGGAACTCAGAACTGGAAAAAAGCAGAAGCATAGCCAGTCCTTATTTACACTTCCTCTGAAACAGATGGAATTATCACTTTGTCTCACTCTACATGTCTTCTTCATGATTTCCTTTTTCTGCAAAGTCATTTCCCTGGGTCTACATTCACATGATTATCAATGCCTTGCTTATGTGATCTTTCAGTTTAAAATACCAACAGACTAACCAGTATTTTTGAATCCCAATTTTAAATTGCTTGGTAAATAAACCATTTGGTTGACTAATCTTGGTCTGGGTCTACCACTACTTTGGTTCAACTCAAATTCTAGTTTTGCCCAGAAAGGTGGAGTCTTTGGACCCCTTCCTACATAGCAGGGGTCATGACACAAGACTTTCCAAAAACAAAGGTAGTTTTCAGAGAAAGAAATGGGAGCTGGGTGGGTAGACACACCACCCTATCCAATAGAAGTGTGAATAGAATACTACTCCCTAAATTTAAGAAATCCTATGTATTTTCTGAATTTTCACTCCTGACTTTCTGAAAAAATTTTTAATTTTCACCTATTGATTCAGTAGAATAAATAGTACTCACTTCTCTCAAAATTCTCCCTACTTGAATGATAAATGTAAACGTAGCAGGTATGCACTAGAATCAAATTTCTCTTTATTTCAAGGTGGTAGTGTCGATAGAGTGGTTCAGTTGACTAATGTATGACATGACATCCTTCCAATGCAGCTATATTTAAATATACTTAAATCTGTATGGGAACCGATCTAGCAGCAGTGAACTAAAAATTAGTAGATTTACCACTAATGGCACTGAGAAAGGCATGAGAATTACAGAAATAAGGGATTTCAGTGGAGAAATGGTTTCAAACTATTAGAATAGTGGGGAAAGACTCTTACTGTGAAAAACTTTGTTGACATTAAGGTCTGCTAGCTTTTTCTGAGCCCAGGACTTTCTGCAGAGACTTTTGGAACAAGTGGTAAAGCAACTGGTGAAAATCATAAGCTTGGAGCAATCTCCACTGAGTGAGGAAAAATGTTTTAAATACACTGGCTTCAACTGATCCATTTGCTTCTACAATGGTCTCTATAATGAGATTTTCTTACAATTTCATAGAGATGGTCAATTGCCCCATTGCACAGAACTCTTAGGAAGTCTTTCTAGCATTTTTCCTAATTAGAGAACATACTGCCACCAACTGAATTTTTCACACTGATGGGGTCAACTACTCCTTTCACCTAATGTAACCTTTCCCTAGAAAGGCATTAAGTCATCATTAACAACAATGAAATCACCATATTCAGTAGCAAATGTTAAAGTGAATAATTGGGGTACAATTTACTTTTAATACAGGCAAATAAAAAACTTGCACAAGTTTGCTGTGAATTACATTTTGATTTCACTGTAGATATAAAATACAAGGAGTTGTCCTGAATCCCTCTGAGCTGGGTGAGATTTCTATCAGATAAGAAGCCAAATCTTAGTGAGGCTTATGCTTAAAACTACTTGGCAAATAGAAATGAACTTTTAATAATTAAATCTAATGATTACATGCAATCACTCTGAGAAACAAGCTGCATTTTCAACTAGATTTGGAGAAGAGACTTTGTGGGGACATTAGGACCCATTATCAGAGCACACTTGGGCTTTGAGAAGTCAAGCAGGAACTTAGCCGTGTCCAAAGTCCTTCTCAAAACTGCTTTTATATGACCACTTCCTTTAATACTTTTACTTACTCCATTTATTATTTATTTATTTATTTATTTATTTAATTTTTGAGATGGAGTCAGTCTCACTCTTTTTGCCCAGGCTGAAGTTCAATGGTTCTATCTTGACTAAATGCAACCTCTGCCTTCCGGGTCCATGCAATTCTCCTGCCTCAGTCTCCCGAGTAGCTGGGATTACAGGCATGTGCCATCATGCCTGGCTAACTTTTGTATTTGTAGTGAAGACGGGGCTTCACCATGTTGTGCAGGCTGGTCTCAAACTCATGACTTTAGGTGATCCACCCAATTCAGCATCCCAAAGTGATGGGATTGCAGGCACGAGCCACCACATCTGGCCTATTTACTCCATTTTTTAAATGTCTTATTTAGCCTTCTAAGGAGAAAACAAGTGAATCACAGGTCCATGTCAGAAGCTACGGACTTGCCAAGGCTTTTTTACAACGTACATGTGTAAAAAAAAAATTGCCAAAGTAGAAACATTCTACATGTCCATTGACATCAACTCAAACTGTACAAAGTTATCAAAAATTGAAAAATATATTTAAGGGATATATACAATAAATTAAAGGTATATTTTGTAACAGGTGGAAAGTAAGTTACCTCAGGATCAAATGGAATCTAGGATTAAAACACTGCAAAATTATTATTTCTACTTTCTGGAAAAGTCAACCTCATACTCTTCTATGGCAAACTGGCTTCCTTAATGTGCTGGAAAATACAATGGCTGACAGCTCTCATACATGACTTCCCACCCATTGTTAGAGAGGGATTGATTTATATTATCTCTAGATGCCCAAGCTCAAACATTCCAAGCATCAGCTATGACTGGTCCTTCGTGTGTCAGGTGCTAATCCTTTTACCATCAACTATAGTCTAATATGGAGGCTATAAGAACATGGCACCCAGCATTGTGTTCACCATGGTTGGATTAGAGTTAGGAGGTAAGATACTAGAGTATTTTCCCAAAAAATACTCTGCTGGTTTCAGAAGGTGGAAGAAGTAGTGAGCAGACAATATTATACAAGTCCCTATAGCACAACAAAATAAAAAAATTAAGCTCGGAGTACAAGCAACAGTTGGAGAAAAGAAGGAAAAAGAGAACACCATCAATTCCCGAGTGAAATGTGTGGCAGATTCTGAAGCATTCAGTTCCTAACATTTGTCTCTGTGGGCTACAACCATTGGCCTAGAAAAGAAAGCATGTATCTCTGGAGTCAGCAGGATGCAAGCTAGAAGAACTGACTAAATCAGCACTTCTCAAGATTCTCCAGGCCATGGACAATGTCAAAGACAAACACTTCTAGCAGCATCCAGCATACACATTCTTCAACTGTTCCTTTTAAAATACTTCTCTTGAGCAAACGAACATATATAATTCTTTGAACAAAACATAAAAAGGTAATTCAGTGGTTGGGTGCAGTGGCTCAAGCCTGTAATCTCAGCACTTTGAGAGACTGAGGCAGGAGGATTGCTTGAGGTCAGGAGATCGAGACCAGCCTGGACAACATGATGAAACCCTAGGTCTACTAAAAATACAAAAATTAGCTTGGCTTGGTGGTTCAGGCCTGTAATCCCACCAATTAGGAGGCTGAGGCACGAGAATCACTTGAACTAGGAAGGTGGAGGTTTCAGTGAGTCGAGATTGCACCACTGCACTCCAACCTGGGCCACAGAGCAAGGCTCTGGCTCAGAAAAGAAAAAAGAGAAAAGAAATGTAATTCAAACACAAAGTAATTTTTAGACAAAAATTGATACTAGCCTATGTAGATAAGCCTACAAATGGGAGGTCACCATCCATGATCTCGGGTTTACCCAGGCATTCTATAGTCACGACCAGTCATTTTCAGAACAAATTATTAAGATCCTCTATAATGTGTCCTTACCCCCCCCCCCACACACACACACGCGCGCACACTCAAATTACCACCTTCCAGGCAAACTAGATGTTTTGAATTGCTAATGGTGCAATTTAAGGCACTGTAGGTGGTATATTATAAGTCCCTTTCAAATAATGAAGGATGGACCTGTTAATGAGGGATTCTTCACAGGTTAAAGAAGGAATCATTTCTAAAAAGCCCAGAGGAATTCTAGACTTCAAAGCCGCATTTTTCACTCTGTTTGTAATCATTAGGTCCCATGAACAGAAACTTAAAATCATAACGTACCAGGAGATAATGGGGATTTCTAATTTACTAAAGTTAAAATGTCTAGGCTATCTTTATGTTATACTGCAATATCATGAAAAATGAGGTAAAACAAAAACAATCATAAAAAATTAAAGTGAAACAAAATATCACTTAACTTATGAATTTTTAAAGTATGGGTGCAGGTTAGCTAAGTTTCCCTTTTAACTATGACTTAGACTTTTGGGGAGCCCCTGCTGAGAAATAGATGTCTTACTAGATATCTCAGAGTTACAACTAAGGTAGAAAGCATTTTGACATAAATATGCATGTTTTTATTCATAAAGAGATATTTATTATGTTTATTATTCATATTTCTCCTAGGGCAGGTCAGAACACTTTCTCAAGCTGTTTTCTTGATGCAAAAATATCCATTGCACATCCAGAGACACATACACACTATCAGAAAGCAATATCTGTGTGGCATCTGGTTACATGGTATTTTAGTCTGTTTTCTGTTGCTGTAACGTAACACCACAGAACAATTTATTTTCTTGAAAAATTAAGTGTATTTAGTTCATGGTTGTGGAGGCTGAGAAGTCCCAGAGCATGGTGCTGGCATTTAAAGGAGGCCCTCTTGTTGCATCATAACATGGCAGAGGACATCACAAAGTGAAAAGGCAAGAGTATGCCATCTCAGCTCCCTCCTCCTCTTCTTAGAAAGCCATCAGTCCCATCATGGGAGCCCCACCTTGATGACCTTACCTAATCCTAAGTATCTCCCAAAGGTCCTACCTCCAAATACTATCAGTGTATGAATTTGGGGATTAAGTTTCCAACACATGAGATCTGGGGGACACATTCAAACTGCAGCATATGGTAATATCTATCAGCTTCAGTCTTTTAGATTTCCTTTAGGATCATTGCAATCATAAGTATATGCCACAGACATCAGAATTCTCTTTGGTCATTCTTACCATGTCTCTTATACAGGAAAGCAGGTAGATACAGAAAGAGGAACAATTACATATGGTTGCCTCCCTTTTCTCAAAATCACAAGAGGTCGTCTCATTAACTCTATTGTGAAATTGTTTGCCTGTCAACTGGTAAATGGTTGTAATTACAGCAGAAAACCACCAGATGGCAAAATGGCAAACTCACATGAACCCAGACAATAAAAGGGTCTTCCTTTCTTTGAGGGCTTCCTTTAAGAAACCGTGGCCTGCAATGGCCTGGATTGGAGGGGTCCTATGATGTTGGCTAGTCAGTGTAATTGTCGGGCTTTTCCCTTAACCCATTTATGCCTGAGGTTGCAATTTTTTGAATTTTTGCAATCAGACCTTGGCGATGACATTGAGCATTAGGATATAAATAACTCCCTTATGTTTAGCATTCCAATAATGGAACACTAGCCATAATAAACCATTCCAAAAATGTGTTCTAATGGCTCTCAAGCAAGGTCCACTCGCAGTGAAATAAACCAGAGGTTTGAACCATGCCTCGATATGAAATGTTTGGAAAGAATATGGCGATGACAGCCACAATGCCGGTAAATAAGTTAGTATTTGGAGGACTCAAAAGGGTGGATCCGAGAGTGGGGAATGAATATAGAAATCTCTAGCCTCTGGAATAGCATTATGTAAAAGCTCTGGAAAAGATGGTTTCTCAAAAATCCCATTTTCGTGTTAAATCGTTCTCTCATCTGGGCACTCGTCTTCATAACTAATTTAAGTCCCTCTATTTGCAGTTTAAGCCTCTCTCCTTTCCTCCAGTTAAAAGGAGGCTTTGAAAACGAAATATCTTTTAAAATTATTCACAAATATTCTGATGGGACACCAAGCACACCACTTCCATATCAGATACATTAACTTACTCATATTTTATGCATATAACTTTATATATCTATTATGAGGCAGAAAAATGATTCTGGAGAGCTATGTGAATTACCTATAACTTGAATTGCAACCTAAATGATATCACTATTATTCAAGGATTTTTACTGAATATGTTTTATTTCAGCTTTAAAAGCATATTATATTTGATTTAAATGGAGTAATAAAGAGAAGTATTCTGATATAACTCTATAAATCATCAATTTAAGAGTAGATCTTAAGATTTCCTTATTTCCTTAATTTAGCAAGTGATTTCCAAGCTGGTGTATCAAGATTAGTAGCAATACACAAAAATGGTAACATGGGTTAGTGAACCTTTTTCATTATTTGAAAAAGCAGGATAGAAATTGAACAGTTACCAGTAAGAAGCCTCTGTCGGATAAAATACTTTTTTTCTGCTCTGGCACAGAATTACGTCAGCTCAATTTAATGTGAAATAATGACAATAATATTAATTAATACTTATAATAACTAATGACAAAGATGATGCTGAGTCATTTAATATTTGCAGTAATGCCATGAGTCAGGATGTCCTCATATTATATATAACGAAACTGAGGCTAACATGTCTTTTATTCAGCAATTTGCAAGTGGTGTTACTGTTTCTAACAATTAAGCTTTACTACTGTGAGTATTTTTGGAATAATAACTATCAGAAGCTCTTTCTGATAGTCACTGTGTATAAATTTACATAGATTTTGCAGTTTATCATTGCAAACATAACAGTTCAGGGTAGTCATAAATATTGGTACATAAAATATATGAGTAAAATTTAAAAATGAATAGCTAATCTGGAAAAGTTTGGAAACCTCTGTTGTAGGCAGTGAAGACACAGCCTTCAATGAGAGAGTGTTGATTGGTGAAAGGTTTCCCAAATTTTCATAGTGATTATTGAGCAGGTTAAAATATGTACAGTGCTCCATATTACCTTTCATGCATAACAAGAATGGAAAACCATAGACCTCATAATAAGGGACTCAGAATAGTAAGGATCCAACTCGTATGTTAGATATCATGGGGGGAGGCAGGGAATGGTTTATCTTTTCATTCTCATTCTCTTTTTCTCATTTTCTTTTGCTTTTTCGTTGGGATTTTGAAGATGTTTTCTTCAACTCATCTTCCACATTTTCTCTTTTAAGGTTTTCTGCTAGGATCTTTCAAACTCTGAAGTATCTTCTCAGTTTCTGAATGTTCATTTTTTATAGTTTTTGATTTTATAAGTGCTATATGCTATTTTGCTTTCTAATATATAAATTTTGTTGAAATTTTCTTCTGTTTGCTGCATTATCTATATGCTCCAAGTTTCTCTTATCATATAGATTTATTTTGATCTAAGACTTATATTAGAAGCTTTGCTCTAATATCTTGTAATCTGCTCTCTTCTCATATGTTCAGTGTTTTAATTTTTATTGAAGTATATAATCAGAAAGTGCACAAATCATAAGCATATAACAATAAATTATTACAGTAGAACACCTATGTGTAAACACCTATGTGTGACAAAGGTCATGAAATAGAACACTGTCAGTATCCCAGAAGGCCTTCTGTGGTTGTTCCCAATCACTATAACTTTCTTGTAGTTCCAGAGGTAATCACTAGTTTTCTAATACTATTAATTACTTTTGTATTTTTATAAACTGTATATAATGGAATCATGCAATATATATTATGCCCAGCTTCTTTCATTTAATGTGCGGTATTTATCCATACTGTAGCATATGGCTATAATTCTTTACTTAATTGCCTGATAGTATTCAATTCTACTATTGATGTGTATTTGGCTTTTAATTTGGGGCGATTATGAGTAATGCAACTAGAACGTATTTATACATAACGATTTCTGGTGTGCATATGGCTATATATGCAAAGTAAAAGTAATTGATGACTGGTTATGCAAATATTCAACATCAATTTGTAATGTCTTTAAGTTTTCCAAAGTTGTACTTTTACAAGTTGTTCATAAGAGTTCCAAACTTTCCACATCCTGAACAGATTTGACATTACCTGATTTTTCATCATTATGACTTTGTTGTACATTTCCTTGATTATCAATGATTTGAGGTCCTTTTTATATATTTATTGATCATTTTAAGATCTCTTTTGTGAAGTATTTTTTCAATTCTAATGTCCATACTTCTACTAGGTTAAAAGGACTTCGGAATTACATCTCCTTTTTGCCGTTCCCTGGAATAGTATGCATGAATTTGATGCGAATGATGAAGTCACTTTATGCTTAGTTTTTAAATTGCAAATTCAATTTCTTTAATAACTATAAGACCATATAAACTTTGATTTTTTACAGTTTCAGTTTTGGTAAGATATGCTTTTTTATCTCCATTTATCCTAAACTTTCATATTTATTTACAACATTTTATCATTTTTTTGGTGTCTATAAGTTAGTAGTTTTTCATCTTTTTCAGTGGTGCTATTTTTAGTGGGTTTTTTCCCTTTTTTCTTGTTACTAATGGTTTATGAGTGTTGTCATTTTTCCCCCAAGAATTAACTTTCAGTTTAGTTTATGTTAGCTTTATTTTCTATGTTATTATCTGCTCTTATTTATTCTATTTTCTGTCTTCTATTTTCTATCAGTTTTATTTTTCCTAACTTCTTGAGATTATGCTCAGCATTCTGTCTCTACCAATTTCAAAGGGTTAAAATGATATAGAATATGTTTTTAAACATAGTAAAATGCAGGTGAAATAACAAAAAGATAAATTTTAAAACTCCCTAAGTTTGGAAATTAGAAGTTTATTTCTAGATAATTCCTGGGTGAAGGATGACATAACAATAGAAATTAGAAAATATATGGCATTGAATTATAAGAAACATAACATTTCTTATAGCAAAAGCCAAACTTACAGATAATGTATAACATAAATGGAGATTTTTAAAAACTGGAAATAAATGACATTTTTTAAAGTTCAAAGGATATGTTCTATATTATTTTAATTGGTAGATACAGACAACACGGCTCAGTATATGTTTATTTTTGATAAATGCTTCTTACGTACTTAAAGTGAACACACATTCTGCATGCTATTATGTGCGGCATTCTATATATGTCAGTTGAACCATTTGTTAGTAATGTTGTCCAAATTCATATCCTTAGGAATTATTTGACCTACTTCTTCTATCATGTGCTGAGGTGGGTTAAAATTCCCCACTATGTCTCCATTTATGTGGTTTTTGGGGTTTAAGTGGTGTTTTGTACTTTCCTGGTGAAATAAACTGTTTACCATTACAAAATATCTCTCTGTACATTCAAGTCTTTTTGTCTAATACCAATATAGATAGACTTTTCCTGGAGCTAGTGTGATTTTTTTTTGGGGGGCATAGTTTTTTGTGTGTGTGTACTTACTATCAATTTCTCTGTTTACTTGCATTTAAAATGTGGCTTTTAGAGTCAGAATATAGTTGGGCTTTTTAACTTTTTAATATTATCTAACACTCAGACCTTTACTTGGGGTGTTTTTTCTATTCACATGCAATGTGATGTTGTCAAAGATACATGCAGGATTAAGGTTTTCCCCTCACTATTTACTTCTTATTTTCTTGACTGTTCTATGATTCTTTGCTTCCTCCTTTTGTTTGCTGTCTTTTGGATTAATTTTTTGTTTCTTCATTTTATTTTATTTTTTCCACTTCATTAATTTGGTAGTTATGTTTTTTAAGCTATTATTTTAGTGTTTACTCTAGATTTTGCTAAATGCATTTGATGTATCAAGTCTAACATAAATTAGTACATTTATCACTTACCAAATAATGTAGAAGTGTTACAACATTTAGCTCCAAATACCCTAGGTTATATGCTTATGCTGCAGTATATTTTAATTCTAAACACATTTTAAGCCCACAAGATATTATGATTTATAGTATCAGTGTTCATTTACTGATACTTATTTGTTATTTCTATTGCTCATTTTTCTTACTTCTGTTTATTAGCTTCAAATTTCGTTTTGAACAGGTTTGCCAATGAAAAAATCTCTCACTTTTTGTTTTTCCTAATAATGCTGCATTTCATTTTTATTTTAGAAGGGTCAGCATTTTTCTGCAAAGAACCAAATGGTAAATCTTTTAGGCTTTTGGGGTCATAATATTCCAACTACTCTAGTGCATGAAAGTATTCATACGTAATAGGTAAATGAATGACCATAATTAGGTTTGTCGCCCCCAAAAAACTTTGCTTACAAAAACAGATAACACCCTGGATTTTGCCTGTGAATCATATTTTGCTGACCCCTTTGTTAGAATACAATATTTACTTGGTATTGCATTTTAGGTCAAGAGTGATATTTTTGGAGCGCTTTTTTCAAATATGGTTATATTGTCTTCAAGGTTATAGTGTTTCTGTTGAGAAGTAGCTGTTAGTCTTATTGCTATCATTTTTTTTTTTTCTTTTTTTCCCCCTCTAGCTGCACTTAGAATTCCTCTATGTTGAATTTCTACAATTTTTCTGTAACATTTTTAGGTTTCTGTTTTGGTTTTGCTTGGGGTTTTAATAATCCAACTATTCATTCTTAGGTTTCTTGTTTTGGTTTTTCATTAAAACTATTTGGATTATGTAGTGATTCTTAAATCCATGGGTAGGTGCAATTTTGTTAGTTTGGGAAAACTTGAGTCATTATCTGTTTGAATATCACCTTTGCATTTTACTCCCCTCTTATGTTCTTCTGGGGCTCTAGTTACCCACATTTTAGTTCATTTTACCATGTCCTATGTTTCCTAGGTAACTTTTTCTATTGTTCATCACTTGTCTTTCTGAGTTTAATTTATCAGGAGTGTTTCCTCTCTTGTTAAATCCAGTCTTTGAGTTCTCAACTTATTTTTCAGCTCTAGAATTTCATCAGTTCTTCATAACTTCCAATTATCAGCCTAAAATTCCCAATCTGCAACTTATTTTCTTCTACTTGTTTATATTCTTGAACATGTTTTAAAACTGGTTTCTTATTATTTCATTGTTATCCCCTGCAGGTCTCTATCTATTGTCAGATGTTTCTCTTAGTTTTGCTCCATTTGATCTTATCTCTTCCCATAGTTCAGAATATTTTATATGTAAGAAACTACAGTATTAATTTAAGGCTGCAAAAGATCATATTATCATCCTGATAGAATATATGTATGCTTTAAGAAGGCTAGGTTAGCCTATTAGCAAAGACTAGTCAAATTAATCCAATTAGGGATGGAGATGAATTGAAACTAGGTCTTAATCTTGTCAAGGACTGGTCTATTTCTAGTTTACTATTTTTTGTTTCTTGGTTTGTTTCTTTCTTGAGACAGAGAAGTCTCATTTGGTCATCCAGGCTGGCATGCAGTCGTGCGATCTCAGCTCACTGCAATTTTCGCCTCCCAGGTTCAAGTGATTCTCCTGCCTCAGTCTCCTGAGTACCTGGAATTACAGGCGCACACCACCACACCTGGCTAATTTTTGTATTTTTAGTAGAGAAGGGGTTTCACCATGTTGTTCAGGCTGGTCTCGAACTTCTGACCTCATGATCTGCTTGCCTCTGCCTCCCAAAGTGCTGGGATTACACGCATGAGCCACTGCTCCCGGCCTACTCTTATTTCTAAATAACAACCCTTTAGGGTCCCAATCCAAAGTCGCCCACATCTTCTTCTCTGTGGGCCTCTAACACTAAATTTTGTCCCCCTAGTGCTATGACTATATTGAAAGCTCACCTCATTCATAACTGACAAATGTTTCCAGAGTAGAGGTTGGGAAATTATGACCCATTGGTCGAATCTGTTATTATCAATAAAATTTAACTGAAACACAGCCATTTATGTAATATTGTCTATGGCTACTTTTGATGCTACAATGGCAGAGTTGATCAGTTGTGCCAGTGACCAAATGGCCTACAAAATCAGGAACATTTACTATCTGGCCCTCTACAAAATATACCTCGGTGAGGAAATGGGTCCAAAAGTCCTGAAAGTGCTCCTAGATTGGACTTAGACCTCATAATCATTTATCTTAGCAGCTCTCTGATGCATTCAAACATAATTTCTAAAAGTTCTGCCTATCTTTCTTAGGTGTTCTCAATGAGAGACTTATTCCAAAATACACAGTATACCATTACTGGAAACAGAACACCTATGAGTCTGTATTGAAGATTGATTCATTACAATCCTCAATGCAAACTCTGCATACATGAATATAAACAAGGATTTATTTGACCAATGAACTTCCCAGAAATATTGGCTGGCTGAGTTCTTTTATTAGTAAATCCTCAAAATCTCACTGTCTAGAGATAGTTTCTTTTTGGCTTTTTAGTTTTTCCAGAGAGTCATCCTCTACGCCCTGTTCAGGAGCTGAGCTGGGGAAAACTGGGGAGGTGAGGTATTCTAAAAGCCCCTGTATCACTGTTGAATTGCTGTCTCGATTTCAATATTATGCTTCCATGTCGGCCTTCATGTGCTTATGTCCCAAATCTAGAACCCCCAAGACACACTCTCTATATAAGGAAAACTACTTCTGTTAATACAGGAAGGGGTTATTTGTCTTGCTTGAGATGAGAACATGAGAGAACTTAATTGCTTTTTACTGAGACTTAGAACCTCTTATTTTTAATACTATTCTGTGCTCCCATGTTCAAGTTTCGGCCAGGTTAAATTCCTAAGTGTTTCTGGGGTTCCATGTGCAGTTAGATGTGAACTTTCTTCCCTCTCATTAGTTGCCTTGCCACTTGTCCGTTTGCATTTCCAATATCAAAATTGTAATTGGAATCTTTATCTAGTACTGTCATTTTCCCCATTCTTTAGCTCCTTTTAGATTTATGCCTGTTTTATTTTTTATTACTATTGTAGTGAGTTTCTTGATTAAGCAGACATAAAAACACATGTTCACTTAACCATGTTTAACTAGAAATCCCTAATTCTTTACTATGAAGGTCGCATGCCTTAAAATACACCATTATAATTCCATTAGGCATAAATTGTTAATTGTTTTTGTAATGGAAATAGTAATAAAGCAAACTATACTACTCTACAGCCATAATAATAAATGCATGTAAAAAACAGGTTAAGACATCTTTTTAAAAATTAGGTAAGAAGGGTATTAAAGCATTCATGATAAAATGACTCCCTACATATTTTATTTAACGTGGAGTATTAGGTTTCTATTGCTGTACAACAAATTACTACCAAGTTAGCCACTTAAAAACGCAGTTTATTATCTGACAGTCTCTGTGTGTCAGGCATCTGGGTATGGCTTGGCTGTTTCCTCTGCCTAAGAGTCTCATGGGGCTGCAATCCAGGTCTCAGCAAAGGCTCAAATGTAGAAGTAGCCACTTCCAAACTCCTTTGGGTTTTTGGTAAAATTCATTTATTTGAGGCTACAAGTCTGAGGGCTACAGTTTCTTGCTGGAGATCACTCTCAGCCTATACAGGCTCCTACAGTTCTTTACTATACGGGCTTCTCTAGCATGGCCACTTACTTCCTAATGGCTTGTTCCTGCAAAACCAATGAGAGGAAATTGCACTAGTGGGTCTTCAAGCAAGATAGAGTCTTATGTAATAACAATCATGGGAGGGGAAGCCCATCACCTTTCATATTCTACTGTGTAAAAGCAAGTCACAGGGGCCGGGACTACACAAGGGCATGAATGCTAGGAAGTGAAGATCATAGACGCTACCTTAAAGTCTGTCCACCACGCCAAGGTTAAAGTCATGATGATAATGATGGGTTGTTACTACATTGTTCTTTTAAGACTTTACATCTTTAAAATGTCTCCACACGCACATGTTTTTTTCCTATGAATACATGTATAAGAGGTGTCAACTCAAACTTAGGCTGTGTTTTGTCTAGAACTCAAGGTCTTCTTTGCAAACTCAGAGATTTAGTCAGGTAGAACCCTTAAGGCACTATTTATATTAAGGAAGAAGGGGCCTTCTGATAAATAAGAGACACAGAGCTTGGTTCAAAGATAATTAGGCAGCACTGATGAGATGGTATTTTTGTTTTGTTTTGTTTTGTTTTGTTTTGTTTTGTTTTTGAGACAGGTTCTCACTGTGTCACCTAGGCTGGAGCTCAGTGGCATGAGCTCAGCTCACTATAACCTCTGCTTTCTGGGCCCAAATGATCTTCCCGCCTTAGCCTCCTGAGTAGCTGGGACTACAAGCATGTGCCAACATGCACAGCTAATTTTTGTATTTTTGTTTAGTGACAGGATTTCACCATGTTGCACAGGCTGGTCTCATACTCCTGGGCTCAAGCAATCTGCCTGCCTCAGCATCCCAAAGTTCTGGGATTACAAGTGTGAGTACCCAGCTGAAATGGCATGCTTTTTAAATAGAACAACAACGTCAATCAAACTATCTCATAGCTTCAGGACCAAATAACAGGTTTAAGGAATGTCAAAGAAATCCGAAAAAAAAAAAAATGAGAGCTCTTTTTTTCCTACAATTTCTTTAGGACATTCAGAATGTGAGGCATCAGCAATTACAGCATTGGTAGTGGTGATGAAGATGTCACTGAAACAGCAACATTAGGATGGTGACTATATTGGTGGCCACCCTTGTAGCACCTCCACATTAGACATCAGTATCTTTGGACAAACTCTGTGCCATCAGTCTTGGATGTCAACACCCCCATGGGGACATCAGCAGCAACAAAAAGAACAGCCTGACTGGTGGTCTCAAATATTCCTTGCTGCTTATTAGCATGGCAATTGTCAAAGGCAAAGCATCCTAAAAAAAGGAGAGGGTAATCGCACATACCAGATACCAGAGTCAACATAGGAGCTAATTATTGATGCAAACTCAACAGTAAAAATAGTCCCATAATACCATCTGAGAAGAACTTAAGTCAAATTACAATTCTCAAAGCATAGATCAGTGTAACAGAGAAAATCAATTTAATATCTTATTCTTATTTTTCCTGCTAATATTTCTTGGGAAGAATTTCATAGACATTTAGAAATATTAGCAGGAAAAATAATGTAATAATATAAGTGATCTCAATTACTGCTTATAGCCACACTGTGAGGTAAATATTTTCACTCAGATATGGTTTTATGTCCCCGCCCAAATCTCATGTTGAATTGTAATCCCCAGTGTTAGAGGAGGGACTTGGTAGGAGGTGGGAGGTGTGAGGTGACTGGATCATGGAGGCAGATTTCCCCTATGCTATTCTCATGATAGTGAGTTCTCATGGGGTCTGATTGTTTAAAAGTGTGTAGCACCTCCCCCTTCCCTCTCTTTCTGCTGCTCCGGTCATGTGAGACATGCCTCCACTTCGCCTTCTCCCATCATTGTAAGTTTCTTGAGGCCTCTCCAGCCATGCTTCTTGTATAGCCTAATATTCACTCCTATTCTCATTTGACAGATGAGAAGACAAAATTTCAAGCAGGATGAAAAATTCGTTCAATGAAACACAGCTATTAAGTGGCTGACCTAATAAGTGTTATGTATAAGTGACTCATCCGCCATAGCTTCTAGGACTCAACTTTAGGATCATCGTCATATGCAATCTGGAGCTAGCCATATTTAAAGAACTAGGAAGGAGGCACAGTGATTGACAATCTCCTTTCTTCTCAACTAGAATGTCATTTTCCTTTTTAAAACTAACTTAAATCCCATCTACCTTCAATTGCTTGTCTAAAATAAAACGCAAGTCCTCTCTTAAAGACTTTAATAATGTTATATGGCAGAGTTCATCTTTTCTTTCTTCAAAGAAAGCATCATGAAAACATGTTTTCAGGACATTAATAACTTGATCCTCACAAGAAACCTTTAAATTTGGACATAAGGAATTCATAACTACATTTTATGTATATGAAGAAAGTAAGCCCCAGAGAATTCCAAGAGCCTGTTCAGGATAGTCTGCTTCAGAGCCATGGCTCTCAAAGTACCTCAGGATCTCCAGAGCAGCTCTGTAGTGGGAGTCAAAATTGTGCATTTCTAACTTGGTCCCAGGTGATACTTGTGCTGGGGCTGCTAGTCTATACTTTATTCACTTTTTTGTGTTTTCTTAGGATAAAGAAAATATTTAGAAAATGAGATTCCTGTGTTTCTGGCTTTAATGTTAAGAATTTTGTCTGAAAAAGAAGCATAAACATTTAGAAATTTTGTATTTTTACATTTTTATAGATAAACTCATTGGATTATCTGTTTTTCATCTTGGAACATACTATCAACATTTTCTTTAGAAGATGTATAGGATAGGTGGCTTTCAGCGGGAAGAAAGTGTCCTAACTGAAAACCTCAAGGAAGATAGGGCGCGTGGAAATAAAGACCATCCAAATGAAAACAGACATAAGCCATGTATTCAGAGCTTGCTACAGCAAGGGCATCAGTGCCACCACTTCAATTTGGCAGAGGCTGAAAGGCAGACAAAGCAGTAGGAAAGCTTTAGAGTGGAGAAAAGGAAAAGTGTTAGGCATCTTCCAATTGAGGTCATTGTCATGATGGCATTGGAGTCAATGGAGGTAGGCTAGCCAAGAGTGAGACATCTTCTGTGATTGGTTTGGGGACCATATTTAGCTTTCTCTGGTGGGTTCTGAAACAGAAAAAAAGAAAAAAAAAGATGAAAATAGGGAGGCTGGCAGTTGTTGACCAAATTGTGACCATTCTCAACCAATCTTAAGAGATTGTAACTGGTTTCCTGCAACGGTTGCTGCAGAGTCTGTGGGTCAGAGTTCTGTTTATTACACATAGACTGATCATTATCTGTTTCTAATTCAGTTTCTCAAGAGCTTACAAGGATGTCAGCAAAAACAAGTCATCTCTGACTCCACAGTCAACTTATCCACTAAGCACACGTGACCTACCGTCAAAGGCCCATGATACTTTTAGGGACCCATAAGAACATTTTAATTTCTTCTAAAATCAGAAAAAAACAATGAACTTCAGATTTTTAAATGTTTTAATGCATAATGTCAATATATTTATTCCAACTCAATATTCTGAGAATTTAAATGTTGTGTATGATATGGTTGGTAAAGACTGTGTATTAATAGGAGGAAATGAGAAGGAGGTTTGGAAGAAAGAAGTTCATCATACTCAAAGGGCTCAGAGAGGGGTCATCTCATGCTATGCAGGGACACAGAGAAGGCATGGGTGTCAGTCAGAAGGCAGAAAGGAGCAAGGAGAAAGCATTAGACCACAGGCTTTATTAGATTTTCCATAGGAAAAACAGGGCAGAGCAAACAGTTTAAAACAGGCTTGCTTTAAAAATTCTGGCTGGGCTTTGAGCTATTAGGATGGCCTCCATTTGAGTGATACTTGGCCCTGGGATAATTTAAGTCAGGGCAAACATTGGCTTGGTGTGTGAGAGTTAGATAAGGAAGTAATTAATGGATTGGTTGGTTTACATATAAAAGGCCTGCATTTCTAGGCAAATTGTTATTATCTTTAGGAGTTAGCTAGCCCTGGGAGAAGGAGTTTCTCCATGGTCTACAAGGCTCCCAAATGCCAGAACAACAAGAATATAGATAATAATAAAATATTATAAATTCAATATTGGCCATGTGAAGAATCGATGCCAAATAGACAAATACAGAATTTGAGAAAACACAATTAGAACATTAAGTAATGAAATAAATTTTTAATATTTCTTTGTGGATGAAAAGGTCCAAGAAAGTCATAATACATCCCCTCTTGGCTGCAGCCTGTACAAAAGTTCAGTTCAGTGAAGGGTTTGAATGGTGTGGGAGAAAAACTTCCAAGCAGATAAGGTTGAACGGAGTGGCACCACAACTTCTAACCATTGCCCCTCCGGGTTCTTAAAACCACCTTCCTTATTTGTTTTGTTGATCTTATTTGTTTTGTTGATCTGCTCCTAGTACTTGTTCCTGAAAATAGCCTTTAGCATGTAGACACTGATTTTCTGGCCTCTACATAGTTCCCATTCTCAGGCTTCTTTCTTAAAGCCAACCCTGACCTTTGTCTTGACATTACTGCCCTGGTTACCGTGGTAATGTGCTGAACACATAATACCAAGAATAATGAGTATTTGTGTTTTTTTTAAAAAACAGAACCTACAATTTTTCTGAACTTGCACTTATAATTTCATTAACTACTCAACAAATGATACTTATTATTACCAAAGAGAATACTAAATTACATTAATTTTTATTATATGCTTTATGATTTGTATTAACTATTATACATTAATACAGTTAGGAATATATACTGCTACAAACAGGCATAATGGAGTTTTTTTGAGAAGTTTTGTATTTTATTATGTGTTCTTCCATTTAATTTGAATTATATTGCTTTCATATTATAGCTTATCTGGTCTTTCTGTTTCACGATATACATAGAATATCAGTTCTCAATTACTAAAATATTTAAAGAAAATATTTAGTTCAGACACTGTACCTCACTGTGATCACAGAGCTTTAGTCATTGACTGAGGTCTTGAAAGTCACCATCTTCTTGTTTTTTTTCTTGCAGAAGAAATGTCAAGTTATACTTCTTTACTCTACAGGTTTCAGAGAATATTTGTTTTCAGATAAGTAGCTTGGAGCTTACCCTTTAGATATTCAAATAAACACAGCACCATTTTGAGCCTTTCGACTTTCTTCTCAAAAACTTTCAGGAGCTCAGCAGCAGGAAGTCACCAGTTTTTGGAGAAAGAACTTGAGTATTTTAAATATTCTTAAAGCTCTGAAATCACCAAGGCCACTATGTAGAAAGGATTACTGATTCTTTCTATAGAAAATGGCAATTTGCAGTCAATCCCAATGGGGCAATGAGTGAGAGTAGCAAGGAAAGAAAAAAAAAGTTATGACTTTATCTCAATGAACTATTAGGAAAGTGTTCAAGACATACCACTAGCTAAAAAAATGATTTTAAGTAAAATAGACAACTGTCTTCATCAAAAAAATTTCTTCCATGCACTGTCTAAGATCATAGGAAGAGAACGTGGAAGGTGAGTAGATGAGGCAGATTAGAAAGTAGGTAGTATAAATAACATTAGATGGTTCTTCAATATCTTAGAGCCTCCCTTATTTATCGCTGATAGAACCTTGATTTGTTCGGAGTTCTTCTGTCCCCAAGCAATGAATCAAAACTCACCTGGCCCATTATGACAAGCCTGTTCTCTCTCAGGCTGCCTAGGAGCTAGGGTTGGCCAACTGAAGGAGCTAGGGTTGGCCAACTGAGTTCTGCATTTAAGGGGCTGACTGCAGGAAGGACTTCTAGGAAAGGTTTTGCTTTTCTGGTAATTAACGAGGTCAAGTAGAATGACTATCCACTCATTTCTTATCTTCTACCAGCTCTTCGCTTAGAACAATGGACCCAGTGCTTATGGCTGCATCACCATTTTCATTACCAGTTCAAGAACAACAGAAGCTAAACCACTATCAGTGGCAACCTAACTCAATCTTGTTATATAATTACAAAAATGATGTCCTTGCTTTTAAAGCCTTTATAAATCAGAAATTTTTTAAACTGGCATTCAAATATATTTCTAACTAATACAATGTAGCCCCATCTCAGTTCATTTATGTCAGCCGCACATCTATATTGGGCATCTGAATAACATTTAAGAAAGTGTCATTGCTTAAAAAATTTTGAAAACACTATATATGGCAATATCTATGTTCTCCCAAATTTGCTTACCTATGACTCAATGCACTGACAAAGCCAACAAAACAAATAAAAAGCCATTCATATATTTTGTTATTATGGACTGGAGGAAGAGAGATTGCAGGCAGTGGTTGGAGACTGGGTTCAGATTATAATGGGTTAAGGAATAAATGGATGCCGAGAAAGTGGAAGTAATCTTGCCCAGGCTGTTCTTGAACTCCTGGGCTCAAGTCATCTGCCCACCTTGGCGTCCCAAAGTGCCTGCATTAAAGGTTTGAGCCACCATGCCCAGCCCCAGATGTTCTAGTTCTTGAAGACACTGCCAATATTTTAGATGAAATACATCCAGTAAAAATAAAATATGCAAATAGAGGGCAAGCAGGTAAGATATTACATATTTTTTAACAACACACAAATGCAGATACGCAAATTTACAGTACTTTCATAAAGTATTCAAGATAAAGCAATAATAAGAAAGTTTTTTTTTTAATCCACACTATAATTTAATGTAGGAATATTTTCTACAAATAATGTCTGACAATATATTCATAATATCCTCTTCTAAGAACTTTTTACACTTCTTTTCTATTAGAAAACTTTTAACTTTGAAAACTGCAAGTAGTATTTTTCTTCCTGAAACCTCTGCAGTGGTAGTAATGCATTGAAGTTTGATTAAAAGGTCAGTTAATGCAAACATAAATCCCTTAAAATATTTAGAGCACACAAGTCTCAACTCATCTTGTATTTATAAGACAACATTTTAAAATGAATATCTCTTAAGAATGGAGGCTATTATGTTGAGCAATGCCTTCCTTTCCCAATAGAGTACTGGACAAGCTGAATATATAAATCTGCTTTATGTTACTGTATCAATGGCTGATGTTCAATGGACTTTTGGTATTAGGGTTATAAATATCTGACAAAGAAATAAACATCATGTGGAAGGAAATTGACTATAACTGAGGGAGGTGCTCTGAATAGTCCTCCATGGAATTATCTGCTCAATCTTTGAGACTTGGTTTTGGCGTTGTTACTTTTGAAAGTGTAATGATTTTTCCTATATGGTTGGCACTTTGAAAGGACTTCAAGGGTGTACCTGTGTCCTCATCATCCACACTGGTGGTTATCAAGCCTGTTGTTAAAGCTTATGTGTAATGATGATCCATAATTTAATTTAAACATGTTAAACTAACCACGATGAGGGTGATTTTTATAACCCTCCTCCTTCCGAAATAAAGTGTGTCCACATATTTCATTTCGTCTGTCTTGAAGGTTACAAATAATAATCACAATACTCAAGCTCACTCTTTTCTTTCTTCCCCTCTCTCCTTTCCTCCATCTCTTTCTCTGCACTTCTCATTTGAATAGGGAAGGAAATATTTACCACCACCTACCATACATTGATGTTTAGGAAGACCAAAGCTGGAATTAAAATCCTGAGCAGGGGTTCCCATAATTAATGATTATAGGTGTGAGGGTTTCTCAACCTCTGTGTGTGTGTGTGTGTGTGTGTGGGGGGGGGGGGTGGGTGTGTGTATGTGTGTGTGGTTTTTGCTTTTTCATCCTTGCCATCCTTTCATCATTCAAGGAGTCATATTTCATATTCTATTTGCATAAGCAAGGAAAACATTAAACAATTCCTGGAGATACAAGTAATCAAGTGTTATACCATGAAGTTCTGATAATAAAGATTAAAGATAGGGCAGTAAAACAGTACAAAGAAAAGCTTTGTAGTGGATATAGAACTTGTCCAGGACGTTGGACAATATGTCTGGTTAGAGAGGTGGCAAAGGGCAGAAGATTAAATACATTAAGGACTCTGTTTCTTCCTGTTAATTTACTGGTTATTTCTGCCATGATAAGATGATAGGGAATATCACCACAGAGTGGCTTGCTTCTAAGGCAGCATGGTTTCATGCAGAGGATCTAAACTGGGGATCATGTGCTGGGCTGCAAAAGGGCTGTGCAGTGCCTAAAATGTTATGCAAAATTTTATAAAGGTAAGCATTTGTTTCTGGAGAAGGATACACCCAATAGGATACTGTTTATGAAAATGTGATCTAACTACATTCTACTCCAGCATATCTCCTTTATAAAGTGCAGAAAACTAAGGCCTATTCGAGTGCAATGTTTGGTCTATTGTCATAGATAATAAGTAATTGATCCTGAATCACCCCTAGATCTCTGTTGTTTCATCGATGCATCCTCATACCCACAACTTCATTTGGTGGTACATGCTCTGGGTCATTGCATTAGTTTCTTAAGATCACTGTAACAAAGTACCAAATATTAGGCAGCTTAAAATAATAAAAATTTATTCTCCCATAGTTGTGGAGACCAGAAGTCTGAAATTAATGTGTCAGTAAGGCACTGCTCCCTCTGAGGCTCTGGGCAGATCTTTTCTTTTTTTTCTTTTTTTTTTTTTTTAGCTTCTGATGATGCTCATCAAACCTTGGTGTTCCTTGACTTGCAGCTGCATCACTCCAGTCTCTTCCTGTGCCATTATATGGCGTTTTTCCCTGAGCCATCTCTGTCATCACATGACATTTCCCTCTTCTTATAAGGACAGTAGTCATATTGAATTAGTGTTTATCCTAATAATTTTATGTTAACTTAATTATATCTGAATATCCATTAAGATCACATTCACAGTTACCAAGAGTTAAGAGGTAAACATATCTTTTGGAGAGAGACAATTAAACTAAAGATTTCTCTCTCCATTTTTCTCCTTAAAATAACTCTTGCCCTCTATTTTCATAAAGCTATTATTCCAAAAATAATTGAATTCATTCTGCCCAAACTCCATCGGCTGAAGTTAAGGTCAATCATTTTTCTAAGTCATCAGCAAATCATTCAGAATTGTAAGAGTGTATGAGGTGCCATTGTTCTACATTTTGAACTGTAGCCAAACTTGGAGAGCCACTAAATGGGCTCCCGTATGTTGACTCTGAATCATTCATAAGTAGTCTCTTGAACTGCCACACAACTGACATCTGACATAAATAAACAACCACATTTTTCTGGCTTGTTTACGAGCACGTCTTGGGGAGCAAAGTCAAAGCCTTCCTGAAGGAAAGATATATTACACCTATTGCTTTTCCCATCTACAAAGCTAGTGACTCTGTCACAAAAGAAAATTAGATTGGTCTAACATTATTTCTTCCTACGGCCAACTTGACTGCTCTCCAATACTCTTCACTAATTTAGGGATCCAAAGTGTAAAAACACACATAGATATAACATTCTGCTTAAAATGTAAAACTTGCCCAAATTTTATGCACTATCTCCTTAAAATATAGCTATTTTGACCCTCTTGGATAAATGGGAATTGTTGACCTGTTTGGCCTTGATGAGAAACTTTACAATACTCATGGAAAATTGCAAATCTCAGATAATCTTGATCCACAAAAAGAACCCATCACTTCAGCCTGTTATTTCTTTAAATTCCCCTGAAACTCTCTTGAGACCATTTGTTGAAATGTGTAATAGAGACTAATATAAAGATGTGGTATTAATATACTGATTTCCTTTGGGTTATATATCTAGCAGTGGGACTGCCAAATCACATTGTAGTTCTATTTTTAGCTTTTCAAGGACCCTCCATACTGTTCTTCATAGTGGCTATACAAATTTACATTCCCAACAGTGTATGAGGGTTCCCTTTTCTCTACATTCTCACCAGCATTCTTTATTGCCTATATTTTCGATAAAAGCCATTTTAATTGGAGTGAGATGATATCTCATCATAATTTTGATTAGGTATCTGCACTCCCATGTTTACTGCAGCACTATTCACAATAGCCAAGATTTGGAATCAACCTAAGTGTCCATCAACAGATGAATGGAAAAAGAAAAACATGGTACATTTACACAGCGAAATACTATTCGGCCATAAAAAAAAAAAAAAAAAAAAAAAAGAGATCTTGTCATTTGCAACGACATGGATGGAACTGGCTGACATTAAGTGATGTGAAATAAGCCAGGCACAGAGAGACAAACTTCACATAATAGCACTCATTTGTGGGAGCTATAAAGTAAAACAATTGAACTCTTGGAGTTAGAGAGTAGAATGATGGTTATCAGAATCTGGGAAGGGTAGTAGAGTAAGGAACGTGCAGATAGTTAATGAGTACAAAAATATAGTTAGATAGAATGAATAATATCTAGTATTTGATAGCACAATAGGGTAACTACATCTAACAAGAATTTATTATACATTTTAAAATAACAATACAGTATAATTGTAATGTTTGCAACACAGAGAAATAAGCAATTGAAGTGATGAAGGCACAATTTACCCTGATGTGATTATTACACATTGTATGCTTGTATCAAAATATCTCGTGTACCCCATAAATATATATATATCGATTATGTACAAATATTAAAAATAAAATATTTTTAAGGGAGCCCCAAAAGTTAGAAGAAAAAACAAACTCAACAGAATAAGTGAATTGCTTAATTGTTCTGTAAGGATATTTTTCTATTTTGATATTATAACATAAAAGTCATATGTTGATATATTAACTATCTTGAATATGGAGAAGAAATCTCACTGTTAGGTTGAGTGAGATTATGCCATTTTTTACCCACAGCCAATTTTGACCTTACAATGAATGATACCATATTATTGAATTCAGGAAGAACAGAATTTTATTCACTAAATTTCACTACCTGCAAATTATCTTGAAACCTTTGGGTTATCTGGGAAGATGTTAGCAGATTGTCACTGTGTGTGACATTTGCCTATGCTTGTGGCTGAGTGTGAAGGGATCCAGCTACATTCGGTTGGAAAGGTAGTCTGAACCATTCAGTTTCACTTTAGCAGCTACTCTCAGGTACCAGATTGCTTCTGAGACCAAGTTTCACTGTCTTGACCTTGAATTAAAATTTGTCAATTAACTTTGGTCTTCTCACCTCCCTTTTCTACAACAGATTTGTTGCATTAACTTCTACATCTTCTTCCTTTCATGGGTTTTATCCCCTGTCATGTCTTTTTTCCATTATTCCACTTGTTCTTCCAAGAGATTCCATTCAACACATTTCTGGCAAAGGCCTCCTGAGATATCATGAGCTATTGTTATGTTACTGGATACTCAACTTTGGCTGTGTGTTCCAATATGTGCTATTAATAGGTGGTAGGAAACCGGGCTGTCTGAAAGTTTTAAAAACCTTGTTTCATTTTCATACCCAGTATGTACAACAGATAGGTCTCTGACATTTGGTGTTTGCTGCTAATTGATTTTTCAAGATTTGCAGCTATCTGAAAAACATCAGAGTTCTGATTTCTCAGCAATCCAAACAAGTATGATTTTGGGTTTTTCAGATCTTTAGGATTATCTCTGTGTGTGCATCAAACCTGAACTAGGGATTAGAAATCAAGTAACACAGATACCTTAATAAAAATAGGTATGTATATCAAGTATAATAAAATAATGAATTGGTATTAATCTCAGGAAAATTTGTTCAAAACATGAAAAATAGTTAACTTAATTTCAGTGAGAAAAATCTCAGAGTGGTGGACACTGAATGGATAAAACACTTCTTTTGTATTTTTTATTGCTTTTATTTTTATTTTAGCTTAAAGTTCAAATTCCCTAAATATGCCCTCTATGATCTTAGTTATCCTGACCCCATCCACCTCCAACTCCAACTCTTAGACAACTTTTAGTATGTCCAAGAAAAAAAAAGAAAAAACTTTTTTTCATTTTCTCAAATACAATACTTTTTTCCTTGGTACTAAACTCTTGCACAGATTGTACTGATTTGCTTAAGATAGTTTTCCCCTCTGTCTTTGCATTTCTATTTTCTTCTCATCCTTAAGACCTCATTTAATAAATGACTCCTTCCCAGAGGCTTTTCCTAACTTAACTGTGTGAGGTGCCACTGTTCTCTACCCCATACAACACTCTACTGTCCATAACATGCACTTACCACTATGTGTTGGGACAATCTGGCTCTTCTCTCATTCGCTTTCTTGCCCATGAACTCCATGAGAATGTAATACATGTATAAGTACACTCCCAAGTATGTGGACAAAGTTTAGTCATTATTTGTTGAGTGAATGAAGCATGAATAAATGTGAATGTTGCAATAGATTTGATTTCCAAAAGTGGAAAATCTCCTAGAAGAATTATACTACTCAGGTGAGGCCAAAAATTAACCTTTATAAATTTGTCATTTATTTTGGAATGCAAACTTTGAGCTCAAATTTCTGTCTTCAGCCTAATCTTTTTCTTGAATTCCATAATTACATATGCAATTTCATGTTCAGCATCTTCAGTTGGATGTTTAATTCCAAACTGCACACATACAGGAGATGTTTTGATTGTTTTCCCACAACCTTGACCTATCCACAGGCTTTTTCATCTCTGTTTTGGTATTTACTGAGATAAGAATAAATACATCTCTGTGCAATCATCAAGCCCCATGTCTTGAATTCATCTTTGACACTTCTTCTTCTCCTAGTCACAACATGAAATGCATCAGCATAATTCCTTAAGTCCACTTTAAACATATATTCAAACTTTGACAATTTATCACCATTTTTCCAAGCTATCATCATCTCTTACCTGCATTGTAACAAGAGTCCTAACAGGTCTCCTTGCTTGATACCAAAGGTATCAATTACTTTCAGTTTATTCTCACATAATCAGAGTGACTCTCTTAAAACACAAGGGAAACTACATCTTTTCTCTGCTCATCAGCTTCCAATGGCTTCCCACTTCACTGACAGTACAGATTAAAGACCTTTCGGTGGCCCACAAGGCTCTTGGTGATGGAGCCTTCTTAACCTTGCTGACCTTTCCTCCTGTACTCTTCCAATCCCAACTCCAATGACATTGATGTCCTTGATGTTCCTTCAGTGATACTTTGCCTGTTGTACACTCATATCAGGAATGGTCTTCTCTCAGATATGACATTTCTTCATTTCCTGCAAGTCTTTGCTCCAATATCATCTTCTCAAGGAGGCCTTTCTGAACCATCTTTCAAAAAATGGCCATCATCATTAACATTACCCTTCTACCATTCTTGTTTTCCTTTTTTTAATTTTTCTTTCATGTAGTGCATTTTACCTTCTATACATTGCACTATTTACTAGCAGGGATATTGTTTCTTCTGTTAACTGTGTGTTCCCAGTGATTAGAACAGACTTAGCACTTAATAGGCATTCCATATTTGTTAAAAATGAATGTATGAAACTCTAAGTCTAAAACCTAAGTAAGCCTCGTTGCATGTTTTCATGACGCTCATAAGAAAAATATAGGAAAAGACTCTTCATAGTAATGAAAATCTAGGGAAAGCCTCTTATCACTCCCAATGAGACAATGGGCTTTCCTAGAAAGTCACATTTTAATGTTTCTACCAATTTAATTTGTTTTAACTTTAAAAATATAAATGCTAAGTATGGTGCCCAGGTAACAGCTGATCTTCGAAAGACACAATGTTTGCCAGGGGAATTTTGCCTAGTCAAGTTGAACAGATATTTTACATTTACCCTAAAATTTAAGTATCTCAGGTCCAGTGACTTTTTTCCATTATGTAAATTACTCCCTAGCTTTCCATATGATTCTCTTTCAAGAGAATATTTTCTAATTTTGTGTGCTTCATGCTTTTTTCCACCCCTGAAATCCAAGATCACTGAACTGTGATTCAATAATAGCTCACTTTTCTTTTACTTCGCCATAGCTTAAAAGGAGCTCTTGCTCTAGTGGCCCCTGAATGCAAAACAAGCATTGTCTGGCCACAGGTATGCTTGGCCATGGCTGGTAATGAGAAAGTAGGAATTCTTAAGGCAGGATGAGTATAACATGAATTATCTGGTTTTGTTCACAGACCATAGCTCAAAAATCAGGCACCATGTGTGGTTCTCATTCCCCACTTGCCAATGTTGAAACCCCATTAAAGAAACCACCAGAGCATTGTCATAAATATTTCAAATAGAAGTTTGCAAGAAAACACTGCTGTTAAAAACAATAATCCTTGAAACTTACACTGTGATGAACCCCTAAGGTAGATAATTCAAACCAAGACATTTCTCTTTTATGTGATTTCCTAGGAGATTTTCTTGCTTTATTTTCTTGAAGCCATACGACTAGTTAAAAATCCATACATTCGGTATCTAGGAACTAACTAAATTTAAAACCGCAGAACCAATCTTTCTTAATGTGTGTTTTCAACTATTTTACAGTTCGTAAACATTGGCTTTAAATTGGCCTGTACATCTGAGCTGGTTGTGGTCATTAGAGAATTCCAAACTAGATAAAATTTTTGCAACCACAGCCCACAGTAAAAACACTGTAAATTGAACAGAGATTTGTCATATTGCTATTTACACTTTAACGGGCTTAGTGGTTGTTGGAGCCAGATCCTGGGGACCACCTGAGAATAATGGCAGGAAAGTCGCTGACCTAGAGATAATGCAATGTCAGGGCAGCCAAAGGAAAAGCCGGGACAGGCTACCATCCTCTCCCGAGGTGCTGAGAGCAGCCCGGCTCTGACAATGGACAAACACAAATACTGTTCTCTGCCACCCTGTCATTGGCCACCTCATTCTTTCAAACAATCTGATGGACTATAGAAAGTGTAACTTGATTATCACATGTGAAAAAGAAAGAAAACAAAGGGGAATGTGGGCTACAAAGCCAAAATAATGACTTTTCTTTGGATATGTATGCTTGTGCTGATCAGAAATGTGTTTTTTTTCTTAAGGGCACTACATTAAATAGTTATTTCCTAGTGTGCCACACATTAAATTTTTGCACTGTAGGGGAATAAAACAAAAATCATATTTTACGGTGTACCTCCTCAGTAGAGAAGCTACAATTGAACCTCAGGTTTTGCATCTATTGCATGTTCCCAGGTCCAAGCTTAAAAAAAGACCCTGGTAAGAGGAACAGTCCTCACCTGTGCCCAGCCCAACACCACTTAAGTGTGTCTGCCTGTGCTACCAGGAGCCCCATAGGGTAAGAGAATGTGGGCAATCATACACTGATTTCACTATGGTCATGGCAGGGACCCTAGGGCCACATAGTCAAGAAAACCATTCTCTTCTTAAACTAGATTAGATTTCTTTAGCCCAGAAGTTTTCTTTCTTTCCAAAATTGTGAGCAACATAGGGTACTTCACCTCCTCTCTCCATTTGCTCTCATTCTCTGTTTCTTCTGCTTCTCTTATTCTTTTCTTCTGACTCTCAACCTATTGAAACCATTTTTTGAGGCTGATTTGGGAAGAAAATGTTAAAGCTTTTATACTTTAACATTTGTATTAAAAAACAGGAAATTATGAAGTACTTAACAATGGGCCAGATATGAGCGTTTACAGAAATATAAAGATGACAACTGCAAAGGCCCTGCCAACATGAAAAAGGATAAGTGGCATTCATATATGCTCTCTGAAGTGTGGCAGATTCTGCTAGTTACTTATCTCATATCCATTATTCTCTTCTACCTGACTAACAAATCCAGTCACCAGGTGCACTGCCCTAGAGAATAATTCTGCCGTCCTAGCATCTCTTACAGCTAAAAGTAACCACATGTGCTGACCAATGAAATTGCACATGAATGTCTTCTGGGGTTTCTAGAGAAGTTTTTGTGTTTTCAATAAAAGAAGGTAGATGTGGGAAAAGTCCTTACATCCGTCTGTCCTTCCTTCCTTTCTTCCTTTCTTCCTTCCCTCCCTCCCTCCTTCGCTCCTTCCCTCCTTCCTTGCTGAATGAAGGCTTGATGTCAGAAACTGCAGCAGTTCATTTTGACCACGACATAAAAATTCAACTCACTAAGAAATGCAGAGTCAAGAACTAACAACAGCCTGCATCCCTAATAAAACTAGTGAACCTGTGAGTCATTTATATCACTGACTATACCTGGACATTTTTTGAAAACCAACTTATGTTTGTTTAAACTATTTACAGATCAGTTTTTCTGATCATTGCAACTAAAAAAATTCATAAAAAGTTTATGTGATCACAAGTTAGACCCTTGGAGTATGATGGTGTTTCTGGCAGTGGCATTCTAGAGGTTTTCAAGGACTCCAATCATTGGATTCCTCATCTGCAGAGACAAACCTGACAACTCTTAGAAGAGCGGATGGCAAGAGGTGAAATTTCGCTTAGATGATCAGCAAATTCAGGCAATGTGAATAAAATCCATAGCTCCTGAAAGTCTTTCTTTGGAGATACACTCATTTGTTTGAAGCTATTATTCCCATAGCTCTCTGTTTAAATGGAAATAAATCTGGAGGAGATAAGGCATTAAGCCATGGCAACATGAGATTGTGAAAAAAGCTCCAGCTTTGAAATTTTCCTGACATGGGACTAAAATCTGCCTTTCCCTCTCATTACTTGTGTGATGCTACTGAGCTTCTTTGGGCCTCAGTATCCTGATCTCAATGGATGAAATACTAACACTGGCTTCACAGAGAAGTTGATGAAGTTAAATATTATGTACACAATGTACATAGCAATTACTAGTACATGGTAGCCATTCCAAACATGCTAGCTGTAATTTAACATTATTAATATTATTATTATTATTAGCTTAGGAAGTGATATGCTTTTGCTATGACCCCACCCAACTCTCACCTTGAATTGTAATAATTCCCATGTATCACCTGTGCAGCCAGGTGGAGATAACTGAATCATGGGGGTGGTTTCCCCCATACTGTTCTCCTGGTAGTGAATAAGTCTCACAAGATCTAATGGTTTTCTAAATGGGAGTTCCCCTGCATAAGCTGTCTCTTGCCTGCCACCATGTAAGACGTGACTCTGCTCCTCCTTGCCTTCCAAAATGATTATGAGGCCATCCCAGTCATATGGAACTGTGAGTCAATTAAACCTCTTTCATTTATAAATTACCCAGTCTTGGGTACGTCTTTATTAGCAGCATGAGAACAGACTAATACAGAAAGGATTGGCTTAACAGGTTTCTGTTAAGATGGCAATGAGGAGGGAACACTTGGCAGGGATATTTTCCTAGTGAGCATAGAGCATTAAAGGGAGAAACTTTTCGATTTCATCCACAGCTATGGACAAAGGCTTTCCCCTTTCTTTAACTGGATAGCTAAGACAGATGAATGTAATTCCTAGAGTCTCCCCACATATGCAATGCCAATAAGAAATGCTGCCTTGGTAAATGACATACATGAGGCTGGGTTTGCTGAGGACTACACAGAGATTCCAAAACCAGAGATCAAAGATAATTCGGTTGGGGGAGGGGGGGTTGTTTGTTGTGTGTTTATGTTGTTGTTATTGTTGTTTATTCCTTTATTTATTTAGTCTAAATGATTTGGTGTATGGGAATACCGTTCTCCAAGAAAGCAAGTCCTGGTATAGAAGCAGGTTTGTAGAAGGAAGGAGTTTTGAGTTAGGGTGAGCAGAGTTACTTTAAGTTACCTGCAGAACACTCATGTAGGTATCAGGGGTGATTTAACGACAGGAGGAGTAAGAAAATAATATGGTTCAATTCCAGACCCAAAGATTACCCATTTAAAAGAGCCAAAGTGAGAAAAACAAGATTAGCTAAGAAGTTGGAAAACGAGCATTAATAAAAGAAAGAGGAAAGTTGGGAGGATTCAGTATCATTAACCAAAGGTAGTTATAAGTTCCAGAGAAAATGGCGTGGTAGAAATAAATCCACACTCATTAGAGCATATCTAAAAGGCTTTCCTACTTTAGTCATAATAATTATAAATAGTCAATATTAAAATTTCTACAAGGATTTTTCACTAAGTGAAGCATTGCAGTAACTATAGATATTAAAAGACATTACATTGAATTCAATAGTTCATAGTCTAGTTTCATTTAGACATTCTACCCAGCATAATATTTAATAAAATCTCCATACTTGTGATCAGCACTTGAATTTTTAAATTTACCAGTATATGAGAAGTTTGTCCTCAAAATAAGGAGATTTCTTTTTACAAATACATCAACGGAGCAATATATGATCTACCTAGGTAATGAAATGAAGGGCAGTGTTTATCACGCAGGTAGATCATGTATCGCTCCACTGATGCTGCCCTTACTCATGATGATTAAAGCCTTTGGGAAGAATTCCTTCAGAACGATGTAAGTATTATAGAGAGCATGTGTTTTAGATTTATTCAATCCTATATTTGAAATCTTGTATTGCTTTTTAACATATGACCTTGAGAATATTACCTAAGTATCAATATATTTGTCTGAATGGTGGAAAAAATAATATTGAGTTGCTATGAAGATGATATAAAATGATATGGATTAATCACCTAATACAGTGGCTGGAGCATATTAGAACTTTAACAAGTTCTTGTTGATACTGGTATTATTAGCCTCAGGGTGGTTGGCGACATCTCATTTCTTTGTAACTGTGTATCATAATTGTATGTCAACTTTACTTCTTTTTCTCAAAAGAAGTAAAGTGATTTTTAATCACTTTAAAAAGTAAGTGATTTTTAATCATCCATCTTATTGTATAGATTTTGTTCTGAATGACTTTGAGAGTCATTCAGAACTCTAAGTTTTAGAGTGCTCTCTAAAACTTAAATCCATTTTCAAATTGTCAAGAAGGAACAGTTGCTAAATTCTAATGAATATGTCAGAGACTATGAAGGAAGTTTCAAAAAAAAGAGTTCAAAAATATTTTAGATAGTGACATCATTGTTGCAATAAAAACAAACTCCCTGGAGTCACCTTGAGAGTCAAAAGTAATTCAAATATGAAATAATCTTTTTAAAAGTAAAATGAATCCTATTGCCTTATTTATTTATTTATTTATTTTATTATTGTACTTCAAGTTCTAGGGTACATGTGCACAACGTGCAGCTTTCTTACATGTGTATACATGTGCCATGTTGGTGTGCTGCACCCATTAACTCATCATTTACATTAGGTATATCTCCTAATGCTATCCCTCCCCCTACCCCCACCCCACAACAGGCCCTGGTGTGTGATGTTCCCCTTCCTGTGTCCAAGTGATCTCATTGTTCAATTCCCACCTATGAACGAGAACATGTGGTGTTTGGTTTTCTGTTCTTCCGACAGGTTGCTGAGAATGATGGTTTCCAGCTGCATCCATGTCCCTACTAAGGACAGAAACTCATCCTTTTTTATGGCTGCATAGTATTCCATGGTGTATATGTGCCATATTTTCTTAATCCAGTAGGTCATTGATGGACATTTGGGTTGGTTCCAAGTCTTTGCTATTGTGAATAATGCCGCAATAAACATATGTGTGCATATGTCTTTATACCAGCATGATTTATAATCCTTTGGGTATATACCCAGTAATGGGATGGCTGGGTCAAATGGTATTTCTAGTTCTAGATCCTTGAGGAATCGCCACACTGTCTTCCACAATGGATGAACTAGTTTACAGTCCCACCAACAGTGCAAAGTGTTCCCATTTCTCCACATCCTCTCCAGCACTTGTTGTTTCCTGACTTTTTAATGATCACCATTCTAACTGGTGTGAGATAGTACCTCACTGTGGTTTGGATTTGCATTTCTCTGATGGCGAGGGATGATGAGTATCTTTTCATATGTCTGTTGGCTGCATAAATGTCCTCTTTTGAGAAATGTCTGTTCATATCCTTTGCCCACTTTTTGATGGAGTTTTTTTTTCTTGTAAATTTGTTTGAGCTCTTTGTAGGTTCTGGATATTAGCCCTTTGTCAGATGAGTAGATTGCAAAAATTTTCTCCCATTCTCTAGGTTGCCTGTTCACTCTGATGGTAGTTTCTTTTGCTATGCAGAAGCTCTGTGGTTTAATTAGATCATATTTGTCAATTTTGGCTTTTGTTGTCATTGCTTTTGGTGTTTTAGACATGAAGTCCTTGCCCATGCCTATGTCCTGAATGGTATTACCTGGGTTTTCTTCTAGGGTTTTTACAGTTTTAGGTCTAACATTTAAGTCTCTAACCCATCTTGAATTAATTTTTGTATAAGGTGTAAGAAAGGGATCCAGTTTCAGCTTTCTACATATGGCTACCCAGTTTTCCCAGCACCATTTAATAGATAGGGAATACTTTGTCATTTCTTGTTTTTGTCAGGTTTTTTAAATATCAGATGGTTGTAGACATGTGGTATTATTTCTGAGGGCTCTGTTCTGTTTCATTGGTCTATATCTCTGTTTTGTTACCAGTACCAAGCTGTTTTGGTTACTGTAGCCTTGTAGTATGGTTTGAAATCAGGTAGCGTGATGCCTTCAGCTTTGTCCTTTTGGCTTACAATTGCCTTGGCAATGCAGGCTGTTTTTTGGTACCAATGAACTTTAAAGTAGTTTTTTCCAATTCTGTGAAGAAACTCATTGGTAGCTTGATGGGGATGGCATTGAATCTATAAATTACCTTGGGCAGTATGGCCATTTTTATGATATTGATTCTTCCTATCCATGAGGATGGAATGTTCTCCATTTGTTTGTGTCCTCTTTTATTTTGTTGAGCGTGATTTGTAGTTCTCCTTGAAGAGGTCCTTCACATCCCTTGTAAGTTGGATTCCTAGGTATTTCATTCTCTTTGAAGCAATTTTGAATGAGAGTTCACTCATCATTTGTCTTTCTATTTGTCTGTTATTAGTGTATAAGAATATTTGTGACTTTTGCACAGGCATTTTGTATGCTAAGACTTTGCTGAGGTTGCTTATCACCTTAGGGAGATTTGGGGCTGAGACAATGGGGTTTTCTAAATATACAGTCATGTCATCTGCAAACGGGGACAAGTTGACTTCCTCTTTTCCTAACTGAATAGCATTTATTTCTTTCTCTTGCCTGATTGCCCTGGCCAGAACTTCCAAAGCTATGTTGACTAGGAGTCGTGAGAGAGGGCATCTCTGTCTTGTACCAGTTTTCAAAGGGAATGCTTCCAATTGTTGTGCATTCAGTATGATACTGGTTGTGGGTTTGTCATAAATAGCTATTATTTCGAGATACGTTCCATCAATACCGAATTTATTGAGTTTAACATGAAGGTCTGTTGAATTTTGTCAAACGCCTTTTCTGCATCTATTGAAATAATCATGTGTTTTTTGTCTTTGGTTCTGTTTATATACTGGATAACGTTTATTGATTTGCATATGTTGAACCAGCCTTGCATCCCAGGGATGAAGCCCACTTGATCATGGTGGATAAGCTTTTTGATGTGCTGCTGGATCCGGTTTGCCAGTATTTTATTGAGGATTTTTGCATCGATGTTCATCAGGGATATTGGTCTAAAATTCTCTTTTTTTGTTGTGTCTCTGCCAGGCTTTGGTATCAGGATGATGTTGGCCTCATAAAATGAGTTAGGGAGGATTCCCTCTTTTTCTACTGATTGGAATAGTTTCAGAAGGAATGGTACCAGCTCCTCCTTGTACCTCTGGTAGAATTCAGCTGTGAATCCATCTGGTCCTGGACTTTTTTTGGTTGGTAGGCTATTAATTATTGCCTCAATTTCAGAGCCTGCTATTGGTCTATTCAGGGATTTAGCTTCTCTCTGGTTTAGTCTTAGGAGAGTGTAAGTTTCCAGGAAATTATCCATTTCTTCTAGATTTTCTAGTTTATTTGCGTAAAGTTGTTTATAGTATTCTCTGATGGTAGATTGTATTTCTGTGGGGTCGGTGGTGATATCCCCTTTATCATTTTTTATTGCGTCTATTTCATTCTTCTCTCTTTTCTCCTTTATTAGTCTTGCTAGCAGTCTATCAATTTTGCTGATCTTTTCAAAAAACCAACTCCTGGATTCATTGATTTTTTGGAGGGTTTTTTGTGTCTCTATCTCCTTCAGTTCTGCTCTGATCCTAGTTATTTCTTGCCTTCTGCTAGCTTTCGAATGTGTTTGCTCTTGCTTCTCTAGTTCTTTTAATTGTGATGTTAGAGTGTCAATTTTAGATCTTTCCAGCTTTCTCTTGTGGGCATTTAGTTCTATAAATTTCCCTCTACAGACTGCTTTAAGTGTGTCCCAGAGATTCTGGTATGTTGTATGTTTGTTCTCATTGGTTTCAAAGAACATCTTTATTTCTGCCTTCATTTTGTTATGTACCCAGTAGTCATTCAGGAGCAGGTTATTCAGTTTCCATGTAATTGAGTGGTTTTGATTGAGTTTCATAGTCCTGAGTTCTAGTTTGATTGCACTGTGGTCTGAGAGACAGTTTGTTATAATTTCTGTTCTTGTACATTTGCTGAGGAGTGCTTTACTTCCAATTATGTGGTCAATTTTGGAATAAATGTGATGTGGTGCTGAGAAGAATGTATATTCTGTTGGTTTGGGGTGGAGAGTTCTGTAGATGTCTATTAGGTCTGCTTGCTGCAGAGCTGAGTTCAATTCCTGGATATCCTTGTTAACTTTCTGTCTCATTGATCTGTCTAATGTTGACAGGGGGGTGTTGAAGTCTCCAATTGTTATTGTATGGGAGTCTAAGTCTCTTTGTAAGTCTCTAAGGACTTGCTTTATGAATCTGGGTGCTCCTGTATTGGGTGCATATATATTTAGGATAGTTAGCTCTTCCTGTTGAATTGATCCCTTTATCATTATGTAATGGTCTTCTTTGTCTCTTTTGATTTTTGATGGTTTAAAATCCGTTTTATCAGAGACTAGTATTGCAACCCCTGCTTTGTTTTGTTCTCCATTTCCTTGGTAGATCTTCCTCCATCCCTTTATTTTGAGCCTATTTATGTCTCTGCATGTGAGATGGGTCTCCTGAATGCAGCAAACTGATGAGTCTTGACTCTTTATCCAGTTTGCCAGTCTGTGTCTTTTAATTGGACCATTTAGTCCATTTCCATTTAAGGTTAATATTGTTATGTGTGAACTTGATCCTGCCATTATGATATTAACTGGTTATTTTGCTCCTTAGTTGATGCAGTTTCTTCCTAGCCTCGATGATCTTTACATTTTGGTATGTTTTTGCAATGGTTGGTACCGGTTGTTCCTTTCCATGTTTAGTGCTTCCTTCAGGGTCTCTTGTAAGGCAAGCCTGGTGGTGACAAAATCTCTAAGCATTTGCTTATCTGTAAAGGATTTTATTTCTCCTTCACTTATGAAACTTAGTTTGGTTGGGTATGAAATTCTGGGTTTAAAATTCTTTTCTTTAAGAATGTTGAATATTGGCCCCCACTCTCTTCTGGCTTGGAGAGTTTCTGCTGAGAGATCTGCTGTTAGTCTGAAGGGTTTCCCCTTGTGGGTAACCCGACCTTTCTCTCTGGCTGCCCTTAACATTTTTTCCTTCATTTCAACTTTGGTGAATCTGACAATTCTGTGTATTGGAGTTGCTCCTCTCGAGGAGTATCTTTATGGCGTTCTCTGTATTTCCTGAATTTGAATGCTGGCCTGCCTTGCTAGGTTGGGGAAGTTCTCCTGGATAATATCCTGCAGAGTGTTTTCCAACTTGATTCCATTCTCCCTGTTACTTTCAGGTACACCAGTCAGACATAGATTTGGTCTTTTCGTGCAGCCCCATATTTCTTGGAGGCTTTGTTCATTTCTTTTTACTCTTTTTTCTGTAAACTTCTCTTCTCACTTTATTCATTTGATCTTCAATCACTGATACCCTTTCTTCCAGTTGATTGTATTGGTTACTGAAACTTGCGCATTCATCAAGTAGTTCTTGTGCCATGGTTTTCAGCTCCATCAGGTTATTTAAGGATTTCTCTACATTGGTTATTCTAGTTAGCCATTCGTCTAATCTTTTTTAAAGGTTTTTAGCTTCTTTGCGATGGGTTCGAACTTCCTCTTTTAGCTCGGAGAAGTTTGATTGTCTGAAGCCTTCTTCTCTCAACTTGTCAAAGTCATTCTCTGTCCAGCTTTGTTCCATTGCTGTTGAGGAGTTGCATTCCTTTGGAGAGAGAGAGGCGCTCTGATTTTTAGAATTTTCAGCTTTTCTGGTCTGTTTTTTCCCCATCTTTGTGGTTTTATCTACTTTGGTCTTTGATGATGGTGACGTACAGATGGGATTTTGGTGTGGATGTCCTTTCTGTTTTGTTAGTTTTCCTTCTAACAGTCAGGACCCTCAGCTGCATGTCTGTTAGAGTTTGCTGGAGGTTCTCTCCAGACCCTGTTTGCCTGGGTATCAGTAGCGGAGGCTACAGAGCAGTGAATATTGCTGAACAGCAAATGTTGCTGCCTGATCATTCCTCTAGAAGCTTTGTCTCAGAGAGGTACCTGGCCGTGTGAGGTCTCAGTCTGCCCCTATTGGGCGGTGCCTCCCAGTTAAGCTACTCAGGGGTCAGGGACCCCCTTGAGGAGGCAGTCTGTCCATTCTCAGATCTCAAACTCCATGCTGGGAGAACCACTACTCTCTTAAAAGCTGTCAGACAGGGACATTTAAATCTGCAGAGGTTTCCACTGCCTTTTGTTTGGCTATGCCCTGTCCCCAGAGGTGGAGTCTACAGAGGCAGGCAGGCCTCCTTGAGCTACAGTGGGCTCCACACAGTTCGAGCTTCCTAGCCACTTTGTTTACCTACTCAAGCCTCAGCAATGATGGGCACCCCTTCCCTAGCCTCGCTGCTGCCTTGCAATTAGATCTCAGATTGCTGTGCTAGCAATGAGGGATGCTCCATGGGCATGGGACCCTCCAAGCCAGGCACAGGATATAATCTCCTGGTATGCCATTTCCTAAGGCCCTTTGAAAAGTGTAGTATTAGGGTGGGAGTGACCTGATTTTCCAGGTGCTGTGTGTCACCATTTCCCTTGGCTAGGAAAGGGAATTCCCTTGCCCTTTGTGCTTCCTGGGTGAGACAATGCCTCACCCTGCTTCAGTTCTCACTCGGTGGGCTGAACCCATTGTCCTGCACCCACTGTTTGACACTCCCCAGTGAGATGAACCCAGTACCTCAGTTGGAAATGCAGAAATCACCCATCTTTTGTGTCGCTCATGCTGGGAGCTGTAGCTTGATGCTGTTCCTAATTGGCCATCTTGGAACCGCCTGAATCCTATTACCTTATAACCATATGTCAATCTTGATGAATAAGATTTTAAAGAAAAGATAAAATCTTATATGAAAGTTAACTATATAGTTAATCAATTAAAATATTTGCCCCAAGTATCCTTCAGCTGCATAATTTGTTTGGCAGGCACAATTATTCATGGTAGCATTTGATGTCACTGGTATTAGACATTTTAAAAAAGGAATGAATACGATGAACCTGTATGACATTTTATATCCAATGCACCATTAAAATTCATGTCAATGAGACACAAAAATTAAGACTCTATCATGTATATAAAATTTATATAATGAATAGGGAAATGAATCTATTTATACATTTAATTGTTTTCCGTTCGTCAAATAAATAGTTTTAGTGAAATGTTCAGTGTGATTAAGGTATTTGAATTTCATCAGATTTACATGCCAGTTTGTATTTGCTTCTATTACATGGAGCTAGTGTCAGTCAACATTTTCATATACTGACATTAGTTTTGTTTAAACTTCTATCTGTTTTAATATTTCTTGAGAACTTGATTAACATTTTAACATCTTTGTGGTAGGTATTTTATGTGAATTATATACCTTCTCATTTTATTCTAATAAAAACCATCATGAAGTAGGCTCTATTATTAATCACTCTGAGGGATGAGTGATGTTTAGAGATGAAGAAGTTTGCCACAAATGACCCAAGTACTGTAAAACAGGTATAGGAATCAAGTTCTAACGTCTTTTAATGCTCAAATAAAATTCCACCTGCTTGGTTATGAGGAAAAACAGAAATAAGAATGATTACAATGCCTTCTCCTTCTAAAGACTGCTGATGAATTAGTGATTCTTGAAATATTCTGAAAATAAAGAGCCTAATATGAGAAAGGCTATTCTTTAATATTAGACCAACACTGAACCCACCACACAACACTGCACAGTGGTTTAGAGCATGGGCCCTGCCAGCTTTCAAACCTGCTTCCTATTTGTCACCATCTGAGTCTAGACGCTTTATTTATCTACAATTCAGTTTTCTTATCTGTCAGTGAGTCTGAGACTCTACCATATAGAATTGTTGTAAGGATTAGAAAAGTGTTAGTTAAAAGCACTTAGAAAGTGCCTGTCACATAATAAATACTATGCACATATATAAATAATAAATTATTTGAAAAATTTGTGAGAGAATAGTCAAAATCACTATCCATTTAATGTACTCAGCTGGTAGATTTTGTTTATGCCCCTAGAGAAGACTTATTTCACACTATTAATCACTCAATGGAAGGGTCTTTACATTTATTCAGAGTAATTATTGATTAGGTGATTTACCTACTGATCATATTTGCTAACTTTAGTATTTGTTTCTTACTCTCTCATTTAACAGAGGATAAAGACACACAGTCTTAGTTCTAAATGAAGACATAAAAGAAAATATATTCAAAATTAAGTCTACTTATTCTGATGTCTGGCACCTGAAGAGGTTTTTCCATGAATAAATGTAGTATATTAACTCTCGTGGAATGTTTTCATGTGCAATGATTCTAAGCCTGGTTGGCTATACCTCTGATGAGAAAGTCAACAAAATGTTATTTTAATTAATAAATTAATTTTGCTTTCATCAGTCAAAAATAAGTAGAATAACTGAAAGAAAAAAAAAAGTACCACATATCTTTCAAAGATTCTACCAGGAAATTCAAGACAGTTGAATAGCAAAACACACTACTGTCTAGAAAACAGGAAAAACACAAAAAGAAAAAAAGAAACAAAAAACAAAAGACACATAATACAGCCCCTAAAGCCTGACAATGATTCATTAATTTTCTGACTTTTTCTGATAGACTAATTATGCACTGTGAAATGTGGAGGCCACTAGCAATGTGTGGCTGTTTAAATTAAATTAAATATTTCATCTCACTAGCTACATTTCAAGCATTCAAAAGCCGTATGTGGCTAGTGGCTACTGTATTGGGTACAGCAGATATAAAACAGTTCCCACTTCAAACCTCAAATCAGAATGTGCATTTTAACAAGGTCTCCCAGGTGATCTATAAACAAAAAGTTTGAGAAACAATGACTAACTCATTCAATAATTTATCTTTGGCTTCACGATTATTGCAGTATAAAACACTGAATTGATTTTTCAGTGTAGTGAAATACTGATGTCTGTGTCTTGTGAAAAAAGGCAATACCGAATTATTTGATAGTATCTCTTCTAATTGTAAGAAAAATATGCCATCATGGTTTTCTCTAAACTCTCTAATTTTTCTTGACTTTCTGTAAATTAATCAGTTCTTTTTTTTTGTTCCCATATCCAGGAACAACTTTCATAATTACTGGTAAAAAAAAAAAATAAGTGGAAACTCTAAATGTGAAGTCTTCATTCTCATCTTACTGTGTTCTATTAAATATTATTTATAATAAAAGCTGTAGACTAATTCAGAAATAAGACTCCCATCAAAATGCATGTAAATATATCAAGTAAGTTAAGAACGGCTGGAGACTAGGAAAATGACTGTTCCACAAAGAAGTTTTGAAGTGGAACAGAAACACTGCTTTTAAGAGAAATATCGCCAGGGCTACTCATCAAGATGTTTCCAGATCACATACTTTATATTGTTGTATGAAACCTGAGAGAGCAGAACTGGTGAAATCTATCAACTAAGATGAAAAATTACTGCAACTTTGAAAACAGAAATGGCTCTAAAAATTAAAACTGATGAGACTCAGAGACAAGGCCACGAATCCCCCCATGAGACAGAGTTCCTTGAGAACAGTTACTATCTTCCATTTCTGTGTACAATGTGCCTGTAACAGTGTTGGAAACAGAGTAGGCACTCAATAAATATTTGTCAAACTACACTTCACTGAATTATCTTCAGTTCATGCATGGGAAAAAGCACTTTCTCTGCTATCATGATTTCTAACTTGAGAAATCGAATTAAGAATTTGATTATGTTCAAATATCTCATTCTAAAATGAACTTCGTTGCCTAGAGTAAAAATGTAAAACTACCCTTCTGTCAGAAAATGAAGTAAAAATAAAATTATATAGACAACTGTAAGTCAACTTAGGTGAGATATCACCCATTTGCATTCATGAAATACATTATTAAATAGCTTTGGTGATATTTTTTCTGTCAAATAGATAAATCCCACTGAAAGGTGGCATCTTTTGTTGTGGTTTCTTCCCTTGCTTACTTTAATGAAGCAAAAAGCTAAGAAAACCTTTGAGAATTTTTTCAAATTGATGATTCTGCCTCTTTTATCATGCTTCTTTATTTGAATAACAAAAATATTAATGAATTATTTCTCAGTAAAGGCAATTTCCCTTTTTTTTTTTTTTTTTTTTTTTTTTTTTTTTGCAGGAGAATTGAGCCTTCTCATACAAATTTGATTTTTGCTATTCATGATACTTGTTTAGTTGTTCTACAAGTAATAATATGTGGGTCTCAGCAGTAATACAATTTGTGTAGTGTGGAAAATATGCCTAGAGTGCTAGACATGCAGAAACGCTAAGCACAAGGCCAATGTCAGCATCAAGACAGGAGCTTGATGATTCACCTTTGAAGATTCTGTTATCGATGTTTTCTCCTGATGTGCATGACATGTTCTCTCCGTTGATTAACTCCATGACCTTGGACCATTCACAATTGCTCTAATTTAGTTTCCTCATCTGAAAGGGGGTATGTGATCAAAGGAATGAGGAAATTATGGGACAGAAGGACATCATAGACCCAACTACATGCAGAATGGGAGATGATGAACCCAGCCAGTTCCTTCGGAATGGCCCATGAATACAAAGCTTTATTCACTCTTAGGGTCCGGACACACATTACACTATGAGGCTGTAGTAAAAGCTGTAGACTAACTCAGAAATAAGACTCCCATCAAAATGCATGTAAATATATTAAGCAAGAAAGGCTAGAGACTAGGAAAATGACTGTTCCACTAAGAAGTTCAATCTTACTTTTTTCTTGAAAATATACCTCAGAAGGTCAACACAAGATTGAAATCTGTCTAAAAAGAGAAGCAATGAAAATTAATAGAATCAACTCTCAATTCTCTTACAGCAGATTATCCTCGACAAAGCTTGCCAGCAAAAACAATATTCCACTTCACTGCTTACTTTGTTAACAGCTCACATCTATTTACTCTTAACTTGGCATGTAGCCTGCATTCAAGCTCTACAATCATTTGGAAACGTGAAATTCCTAGACTATTGAGGATGGAAGGGCCTTTAAAAATCATCTAGGCCTATCATCAATCTGAACAGCTCTCAAAAGCTTGAACAATCCCACTGATGTGGAACTCATTTCTCCCTGAGGCAACCTATTGTATCTTTGGACCAAGATTTTGCTCTGGAAGAATGAAAGTAACAGCTGTGCTTGAGCTGCATTGCTATGCTGGTCTGACACACAAATTCTCCTCTCCCACGCTTTCCTAGCATAGACTAGGCTACGGGGAGAAGTTGAGAGCATTTTAGAAAGAAAATGCAAAGTTTCCTATTTAGATTGTTTTGACAGAAGCCCAAATTCTTCAAAACAATTATAGTGTAAATAAAACTTTCATATCATAAAAAATCACTTATTAATATTATTTTCCAAAATCAACATAAAAGATTATGATAAACGCTAACTGTGATTACCCATATTTTAGTCTCATACTGCCACCTTTTACATGGCTTAAGACACTTCCTCCAAGAGGAAGCATGAGCGTGTAGCAAAATACTAATCTTTGCTCCTTTCCCCAGTCCTATTAAAATTACATCTAATTCATAACACACACACACACACACACACACCCTTTTTTCATCTTGATCCTCCTAAAGTCAAAATGCTAATTTTTCTTTTCTTCCCAGTCTTTGCCATCCTTAACTCTCAAAGAGCATTTTAGTCTTGCTATCTCTACTTTTTTGCTACTGTTTAACTCACTGCCACCTGACTTTTATCCCCAGTATTATAGTAGTAGTAGAGATAAAAAAATAAATTCCTAAATGGTAAATTTAGGAATTTGCCATTTCTCAAATCTTAACTCTAGCAGACTCAATAATGCACCTGATTTTGTTGATCATTAGCTTTGTCTTGGACCTCATCGCTCAGTGCCTGTTACCCAGCTACCCTCAAATTTTCCTGCTATTCTGCCTTTCCATGAAGCACTGATGCTCTCCAAGGAGCCCAGGTTCTGCAATTTTCTCTTTGCTTCATGTGCTCTCCTTCAGGAGTTTCCCCTACTTTGAGTTTTCTCTATCACCTGCCTACCTCTAACCCTCACCACTCCTACAAACTTCAGGCTCATTTGTCCCCATGAAAGGAAAAAAATAAAAAATAAAAATAAATAAAGAGAGACATACTATCTAAAGGATAAATAGGAATTAGTGAAGAGATACAGATGAAAATACATTGGCAGAGGAAAAGAACATCACAAGATAGAAAAGCAGTTTTAAAAGCTTAGAGACAACAACAACAACAAAAAAGATAAATCCAAGAAATTAAATGAAGATCTATCTCACTGGAGTAGAGACAAAGAAAGAGTGCAATCAGGATGGTGAGATAGAAAAGAGCTGGGTCATATGAGGTCTTATAGTCCATGTAAAGGAGTTCAATCTAAGGGTAAGAGAAAATAGGAACAGTCAAAGGAATTACATGACCAGATTTGCATTTGCTGTAAATGTCTCCTTGATGTTAATGTAGGCAATGAATTTATGGGGAAAGGGAGGGATGTGAAGCATTGACAGGATTATTCAGAAGTCTATTCGAGAGATGAGGAGGAGGCTAGACTAAGACAGTGACAGTTGAGATAGGGAGCATAGAGGTGATCGAGGTGAGATTTAAATCTATTTACTTAGTAAAATAAATAAGGTGTAATTGTTGATAGGATTTGTGAAATAGAGGAGAGGAAGGAGTAGCTTTCTAAGTAGGATAGCTTGGTGGATGCTCGCACCTTTCACTGACAGGTGAAGTCGAAAGCAAGGTGGAAGCCAGAAATACAAGCTAAGCATCCAACATCAATAAAAAACTATCTTGCAGACATCTCCATAGAGTTATCCCAGGGGCGTCTCAAAATAAGTAAGTCTAAACTTCACAAGAGACTGTGAGAGGGAATATTCACCAAACGAAAAAAGAATTTTGGTGGGCTATTACCAGAGGAAAGTAGAATGGAAATTGGACAAACAAAAAACCACAGCTGTCCTTTGCGTTTTCCTCTCAAAACCACTTCCCCCACTCTGGGTCAGTCCTTTATCTTCCATGGCCAGAAGTATATTTTTGACATTTCCTGTATTTCTCATTAGTCTCTGTCTAATAGACAACTTTTACAACCTTTACGTTGCCATGAGATTGACCTTCCTAAAGAACCACTTTGCCACATTACTTCCGTATGTTAAAATCTTCACTAGCTTCCATTATCTACTAAATGATTTGCAAATTATTCAGGCCCCTTGGGATCTGTCTTCACCTTATTTTCTAGGCATGGCCAAATTTACCTACACAAAGCCCTTAAAATGCCATGACAGGCTGCTAATCCATCAAAGAGCCTTTAAGATTTTACCACTGCCATGCTTTGGATCATGTTGCCTTCCATTTTATCCATCTGCAATGCTCATCAACATTGGAGCCATCCTTCAGAGTCCGGTCCAGATGTAAATACATCCTTGAATCATACCCAAATAACTATCAGAAGTGATTGTGCTCTTCTCTGAGTTCCTATACAAATACATTGCAGAATTTGTTCAGTCTAGATAGATAATGGCTACAGGGAGCATTAGACCAAACAACTAATTATTTGTAAGCTTTTGATTTATCTCAAAAACTGCACTGTTTATTGATGACAATGCTGAATAGCCTTGTGCTTTGGAATGTCAGCAAAGTGTAGACATCCCCCCAGTCCCTTATGTTCTGCTATCTAATAGCAAATGACCACCTACGCTAACATATTCCAAGATGACAATATGCACCCTTCCTCAGTCACACAAATGAGACTCAGCTCTACACTTCCTCATGACTCACTTGTTTACTTGCCTCTATAAAACTTCAGGTTTTGCCCTCATCTTTGGTACATTTCTCACTAATGATCATTCTCTGCAATGCAGTATCCTGAACAAAATCATCTCTTTAGTTGTCCTATGCATTTTGTTTTTCACACTGGTTTGTTTTGAGAGACTGAATATACAAATGTATGATAGCATTTCCTACAAATGGACAATACCAAATCCTATAAATAATGTAACTCTAACTCACAGCCTACAGCAACCTGACACAGAAACCATCCATAATCTACAATAACCAACCCAGGAAATCAGCCTGTTAAAAGTTGGACTTGTAGAAATTCTCACTGCTATCTCTAGCAATGATTTAGGAAGCCAACCAAAAGTCCCTGTAACAATCAGCCCCAAATGGCCAGGGCTTCATTAATAACTAACATCCTCCCTAATTTTTGCCCCTGCTTTCAACTCAGGACCAATAAGAGAAACCAAAATATGCACCCCTAGTTAATCACATTGGATGCTTTTCATCAAGTTGGCCTGCCTAAGCTTCCTCACGCCAATAGCCCCCAGTTGAGGCATATCTGAAGTCTTCCCTTTTTTCCACTACAAAGCTTTCCCACTTTGCCTGCCTTTGAGTCTGTGCCAAAACACAAGGGATGGTGGCTGACTCCCTCGCTATAGCAAGCTGTGAATAAATAGCCTTTATTTGTTCTCATTTGGTTTGTCTTTGCTTATTTTCATGGCTTGACAGAATTATACTAGTTAATTTCTAAATCTCTTTGCATGTGTAATAATTTAACAAAGCATGAATGGTATCAGAATGATTTTACTACAACCTTCCATTAATGGTAAACCATTTGCTTCTGCTCTTTTGCATGTATATGTATCATGTATCTTTATTTCAGTGCATTACTCTTGAAGATGTAAAATAAGTGCATTAATATATGATAAAAAATGGAACAAGTAGTTATTTTCTTTGATTCTTTATTTCAAATATTTATCTCCATCTAATTATTTATTTTAAATAAATGTTTGGTAGAAGTATTTTTCTTAGTCAAAACAGTGCATTTTTCAGAGAAACTGACATTATACTGCTTATTTTCAACAGATTGACATGATTTAATTAAACATAAACATTTCCTTAAATTATTTCTATCAAAGTTCTAAATATTTTATGTTCAATTATTTTCCATAAAGGTGTCTAAGAAACAATTTAACCAATTGAGGACAATCACAGGGAAGTCCCTTGGATGAACAGTTCAAGAGTTACTCTATTCTTTACTCTACATAAATAGTATTTCAAACTTTGCAAAATAAATTCTTGTCATCTAAGGAAGAACTTTCATTTTTATTGCTTCCTTTTTTTTTTTTATTTGCTCCTACTGTGACAGTTTTGCCTATTCTCCTCAAATGGAAGAGTAAGTAATAATAGGAATAATAACTCACATCATGCTAGCAAAGCAGCATCTGTTAAAAATTCCACTAGCGTGTATATGTGCCACATTTTCTTAATCCAGTCTGTCACTGATGGACATTTGGGTTGATTCCAAGTCTTTGTTATTGTGAATAGTGCCACAATAAACATACGCGTGCATGTGTCTTTATAGCAGCATGAATTATAATCCTTTGGGTATATACCCAGTAATGGGATGGCTGGGTCATATGGTACTTCTAGTTCTAGATCCTTGAGGAATCGCCATACTGTTTTCCATAATGGTTGAACTAGTTTACAATCCCACCAACAGTGTAAGTGTTCCTATTTCTCCACATCATCTCCAGCACCTATTGTTTCCTGACTTTATAACGATTGCCATTCTAACTGGTGTGAGATGGTATCTCATTGTGGTTTTGATTTGCATTTCTCTGATGGCCAGTGATGATGAGCATTTTTTCATGTGTCTGTTGGCTGTATAAATGTCTTCTTTTGAGAAATGTCTGTTCATATCCTTTGCCCACTTTTTGATGGAGTTGTTTGTTTTTTTTCTTGAAAATTTGTTTGAGATCTTTGTAGGTTCTGGATATTAGCCCTTTGTCAGATGAGTAGATAGCAAAAATTTTCTCCTATTCTGTAGGTTGCCTGTTCACTCTGATGGTAGTTTCTTTTGCTGTGCAGAAGCTCTTTAGTTTAATGAGATCCCATTTGTCAATTTTGGCTTTTGCTGCCATTGCTTTTGGTGTTTTAGACATGAAGTCCTTGCCCATGCCTATGTCCTGAATGGTATTACCCCGGTTTTCTTCTAGGGTTTTTATGGTATTAGGTCTAACATTTAAGTCTCTAATCCACCTTGAATTAATTTTCGTATAAGGAGTAAGGAAAGGATCCAGTTTCAGCTTTCTACTTATGGCTAGCCAATTTTCCCAGCACCATTTATTAAATAGGGAATCCTTTCCCCATTTCTTATTTTTCTCAGATTTGTCAAAGATCAGATGGCTGTAGATGTGTGGTATTATTTCTGAGGAATCTGTTCTGTTCCCTTGGTCTATATCTCTGTTTTAGTACCAGTACCATGCTGTTTTGGTTACTGTAGCCTTGTAGTATAGTTTGAAGTCAGACAGCGTGATGCCTCCAGCTGTGTTCTTTTGACTTAGGATTGTCTTGGCAATGCGGGCTCTTTTTTGGTTCCATATGAACTTTAAAGCAGTTTTTTCCAATTCTGTGAAGAAACTCATTGGTAGCTAGATGGGGATGGCATTGAATATACAAATTACCTTGGGCAGTATGGCCATTTTCACGATATTGATTCTTCCTATCCATGAGCATGGTATGTTCTTCCATTTGTTTGTGTCTTCTTTTATTTTACTGAGCAGTGGTTTGTAGTTCTTCTTGAAGAGGTCCTTTACATCTCTTGTAAGTTGGATTCCTAGGTATTTTATTCTCTTTGAGGCAATTGTGAATGGAAGTTCATTCATGATTTGACTCTTTGTTTGTCTGTTACCAGTGTATAAGAATGCTTGTGATTTTTGCACATTAATTTTGTGTACTGAGATTTTGCTGAAGTTGCTTATCAGCTTAAGGAGATTTTGGGCTGAATACTATACAGCCATAAAAAAGGATGAGTTTGTGTCCTTTGTAGGGACATGGGTGCAGCTGGAAACCATCATTCTCAGCAAACTATCGCAAGAACAGAAAACCAAACACCGCATGTTCTCACTCATAGGTGGAAACTGAACAATGAGATCACTTGGACTTGGGAAAGGGAACATCACACACCGGGGCCTATCATGGGGATGGGGGAGAGGGGAGGGATTGTATTGGGAGTTATACCTGATGTAAATGACGAGTTGATGGGTGCTGACAAGTTGATGGGTGCAGCACACCAACATGGCACAAGTATACATATGTAACAAACCTGCACGTTATGCACATGTACCATAGAACTTAAAGTATAATAATATATACATATAAAAAATCCTACTAGCTTCTCTGCAGCTCTAGAACGAGAGAAACATATACATCAATTATCATGTACTCATTTCCATTTTCATCTTGCAGGTAATACAGGACTTTGCTTACCTCTATTAAAACTTCAAAATCTAATGAGTTGGTTAAGGATAAGAAAGATTATATGATCAATTATATTTAATTCTTATTCCAATCATTTTTCTATGTCTAAAAAATGACAACAAAAAGCCTTTGTCATTTGCACTTCTAGTCAATTTCCTTCCCAACAGGTTGCTGTTTTATGAAATTGACTTAACTCCAAGTTGTTGTGGGTGTTAAGGTTGCAAAGGCAATAGAGAAAAGACATTTTTTGACAATTGCTTGAAGTAAGCATGAAAATGATCTTGGAAAAGTTTTACTGCTATATAAGCATAAGTCTTGGAGAAATGTCTGCCAAAGTTTCTTCAGAGAAAAACCAATAATATTCATCTCTAGGTGGGTCCAATAGTCCACATTTACCACTTAAACGGAGGCTACTGTCCATGAACCTTAGCAAAGGAACTTGGCTCCTATCCAAACAAAACGTTCTGTGAAATCAAAGTCCTGATTATTATTATTATCATCATTTTAAACAACAGATTCATTAACCAGCAAAATGAACTAAATCAATTCAAATTTGTCATTTAGACCAAATCTGAAGTCATGTTTTGATATTTTGATGTACATAATTGTTATGAGAGTCCTTTTAATCACCAAGCACATTGTGCCAAAGTATGTATAAACATTTTAGAACCAGTGACTCTTCTCTATGTTGTTGTTGTTTTGGTTGTTTGTTTGTTTTAGGCATATCCTGCCTTGGGTTTAATTGTTCAAATAGTACAGGCGGACATCAACACCATGCAGAGGGCAGCACAGTGGTCACACCATCATTCTATCTTTACACTAGCAGACAAAAGCCTCGACTCAGGAGCCTTCTGGTGGCCTGGGTACCTTTGGGACCCTGAGCTGGAACCGGAACTGGAGCTGGAGCTAGAGCCACAGCCACAGCCTGGGCCTTGGTTTGACTCAGCCTTGGCCTTGACTTCTGGCAAGCAGAACCTGAGACCTTTGGAGACACAGGCACAAGGACGCCTTCCAAACTTGGGGTGGGCGATGTAGGCAAGTCAATCAAGCTCATGGCTGATGCCCTTTGGGATCTTGGACTTGACCTTCCTGGGCTTTTAGGCAGCTTAGCCTGTGTACTCAGGGCCTTGGTGCTGTTGGCAGGCATCCGTTTCAGGTCCTTCTTGTTGTGCTTTTTGGCAAAGCACCTGTTCCTGAGAAACATGGGATCCATTCTCTTAAAACATCTGTATCTTTGTGACTGGCACTTCTTGATCTATTTCTATGTCATTTCCAGGACTGGCTGTACATCATATGGTTCTCAGACTTGGTCACATCTGCACCTACACCCACAGCTTATATGTTTGTCAACTAAGAATGACATATTTACATGAACACAGGCACAGGATGTATTGCTTCTGATTTAGTATATGCTTTACCAAGCACTTTAAGAGAATACACTTCTAAAATAATTAGAATGGTTATCGTTTAATGGGTATAAAGTTTCAGTTTTGCAAGATGCAAAGAGTTCTGGAAATTGGGTGCACCACAATGTGAATGTACTTAACACTGGATTGTGCATTTAAAAATGATGGAGGTGGTAAGTTTTCTGTTTTGTGTATTTACCATAATTAAAAATAGGAAAATAACTAAAATAATTAGAATGTGGTATTAATATTTAATAACCACTAGCTTAATATAGTTTCTGAACACATCCCTCTTCTCCATGTGTGAAAATGGTCAAGTGAGCCCATCAAATCCCAGCTTGTCATCCATCTCAACTTTCATTAATCTTGAAAATCATCTCTAAACTCCTATTCCCAAAATGCTACCAAATGCAGTACTGAAGTGATATACTCAGTTTGCTCAGCAATCAGGGGCAACACTACTTTTCATCTAAATCAGCCAAGAATTTCTTCCTTTAGGAATATCTTACTGCTTTGTGCAAGGTAGATGGGTTACCAGTTTAAAAAAAAAAAAAGTAGCCCCCAACAAATGAGAGCAGAAAAGGGGAGGCTTGATGAATTCCAAAAAGCATGGCTTGTGTCTAAGAGTTCCTTCTTTCCTTTCTGGCTCCTTTGTCGTTTACCCAAAGAAGCCTCATTTAAAAAGTTTATGTTTTCTTACAAAATTTAAAGCACTCTGGAAACTAAGCTTTGTGTTTCTAACCCAGAGAAAATAGAAAGAAGACAAATACATACGAAAATTAGGCTATAGCACTGGCTTTCTTACTGTGTTTTTTCTTCAGATTATATTATTTCTATATTATGACCACATGTTTTATGAAGCCCATTTGCATCTATTATTTCAGTTAATCTCATTAAGCTTTACCAAAATCCTGAAAAGTATATATTATTGTCATTATCTCATAGATAAGGTAATTTATATTCAGAAGAGTTAGTTGTCTGATTTCAAACAGCTAAGAAGTGGTAGAACTGAGAACCTATCTCAGATCTTTTAATTAACAACCTGCTTTATTTTCCACTCTGCCTAGAGTAACACAGACTGATTTAGTCTGTGGTTAACATTTCCCAGAAGGTACAAAAGTACCTGTTCTTTATTTTTGATCATTTATTTGCCATAAAGGGCAAATGTCTCTGCTGAGAAGAGTGATTGCTATATCCAAACAGATAAAATAACAGGGGATTTGCTGAGTCCAAGTAACTGTCCATTTAACATACCATAAATAAAAGGTGATTTATTATAAGCATTCAGGGGAGACTTTCCAGAGCTACAGTTACATGCTGTGGCTGGGTTTTGCTTTGACCTGGAACTAGAAAGAAGTTTGTGGGACCCTATCCTGACACTGTCCCATCTTCCTGATTCCCTCAATGCTTGTAACTCCCAAAAGTGCCACCCAAAAATGCAACTTCAGTTCTAACATCAACTTGCAAGTTCAGTGTTCTCAAATATAGGACCCATACTTTTCATGCTCAAATTCTTAATTTCTGAGAGAAAAATCCAGAGAATCAGTTCATGTCAAGACTCTCCACCTGATTTGGTATACATTCACCATAATGATCAGGTTAAGTGTTTTACTCTTTGGCAAGTGAACAAAATGAATATACCCTCTGTGCTATGGATTGTTCAGCATCTATCAATTTATTTTTATTTCACTCTCATTATTATTTTTAATTTTTAGTTTTTGTGGGTATATAGTAGGTGTGTATATTTATGGGGTCCATAAGATGTTTTGATACAGACATGCAATGTGAAATAAGCACATCATGAAGAGCAGGTTACCCATCTCCTTAAGCATTTATCCCTTGAGTTACCAACAATCCAATTATCAATTAGACTAATGTATGGTTTGCTCTTAGAAAAGAAATTAAAAATCCAGTGTTTCACTGATATACGCCGTGCTAACAGGAACATTAGGAAACACAAAGTGAAAGTCTATTTAACAATTATGAAGTTAGCAAAAGCTGAAAAGTCTAAAAATATCAAGCAGGCAGGCATATAGGAAAAAAAGAACTCTCAAATTCTTGTATATCCACATCAATGAGAAATTTAGCTGTATCTATAAAAGTAGACACTATGCTTCCCAATGACCCCCAAATACTCTAATTGTTGTCTTCTAGCAAAATCCTTGCTCATGTGCTGTACACATGGGCTGGAGAAATATTTGCAAAATCTGTTTAAATGATGCCTCTGGGAAACAGAGAGCTTTTGAGTTTGAGAAGGAAACAAGGAAGACACCAACTGTTATATCTTACATCATTTATACATAAAATAAGATAAAGTAATAAAATATGAACATGAACTGGGTGGAGAACATGAGACTGTTAATGTGTTCCCTGTGCATTTCTTGATTTTGTAAACTTTAAAATAAAAATAATGAAAATATAGAGAAATAAACAGCATAACCTTTTTCCTTTCTGAATATAAAAAAGGAAATGTATTCAGTCATATAGCACGCTAATCATTTCCTAAGGAAAATGCTCCTCCCCGCAAACAGGCTCTGCTGTTATCCTCACCACATGAGACTTCAATATGGGAAAGGAGAATCTGTACAAAATTCATTTTTCTTGTGTGTAAGGGGAATGTGGGGGTTGGGTATGAGTGTGTGCATGTGTATTTGGAAGTAGGAAGTAGTTTATAAGGCGAGGCCAGGCTCCTGATGCAGAAGTGGCATTGGTGCCAGTAGGATTTATAGTTTCTACAATTGTATCTAGTCTATGGTTGGGTAACAAGCCACAGCAACAGCAGTTTCCCTAGCAGATAGTTCTGTGTTATGATTTTAACATGAATTTTAGAAATTTAATCTGAAGTCTAGTGAAGTTTCACTTATCTAAAAAATTCAGTGAGCTACTCAATAGCTATTCAACCCTTTCTATGGTAAAACGTAACACAGGTTCAGAAAAAGGTAACTTAAATGGTTACCTTTGTAATGGATACCCTTTGTAACCACTATCCAGGGGAAGAAATAGAACTTACCATATACCCTAGAGTCAATCACCAACCCTCCTTCTAATTAAAAGCCTAATCTGACTTTTAAAGTAATTATTTACTTGTTTTTCATTATAGCTTTATTACCAGAGTATAAATCTTTAAATAGCACAGTTACTTGTTTTAAAAACTTTCTCTCTCTCTCTCTCTGTCTCTCTCTCTCTCTCTCTCTACCCCCAATCACTCTCTTCTTTATGTCCACTACCTCTCTTCCTCTACGATCTATATGTTAAAGAACTGGGTTATTTAACTTGTAGTTTCCACAGGATGTCTTTTTCTAAAACTCTGTAGTGGAGTTTCACATGTTTCACTGTTTTCTATATTTCCTGTAACTTGCAAGTTACGTATAAAAGATTGATCATATTCTGATTTGAATTTTTTAAAATTACCTCATAGTTGGTGGTGTTTTCTTCAGTCAAGAGGTCCACAGAGTTGTCTTTCATTCTGTAGGTTTATCAGCAATTGATGCTCAAAACCTATTAGGCATTGCAAAAAAAGGTAATATTCTGATTCGATCATTGCTTCTTCAATTATTAGCTAGAATACACATATGAAGAGACTTTTTTCTGCATCTCCTATGTAATTACTCAGTAGAACAATTCTTAATTTAGAATAACTTATTTCCTTATTTATTGGCTTTGAAATATTTATTTGGTTTTATGCCAACTTGTAAAGGTGACCAATTAATTAATTTATTTACCAAGTCCATTTTAACTTACACATTTAGACATATTTGAAGTTTACCAAAACATTACAGTTATTATCCTTTTGACAAATTGTCCCCTCTTTAGACACTGGGCCTCTTCAAATTGGCTCCTAAGTCCATTAACCATGACCCTTTTAGGCTCTCATAGCTTCAGCGATATCTACGGTGACAAGAGATTTCTGGATTATCTTGAAAACATTGACCCAGATCTCTGGAATCACGTATTACTCCAAGATGTCTTTATTTGTTTGTATGTTTGTCTTAACAGGAAAACTGTTTTCACTAAGCTGCATTTGGACTTCAGGAATGGTCATTACTATTAGGCTAGCCATTATTTTGATATTTTCAAAGAGCAGATCTAGAAAATACACACACATGCAAACATACTTTCAAAGAGAAAATTCTTCACGACCTGAAAATAATATGACTTTCCATTCAATTTCAAAATGACAGGGTACTGACATAAGCTCATTTATTTTATATCTGTATCTCATTTCTCTACCCTGAGAATGTGATTTTCAAGATCACTAGAGAAGATAAATAAAATGCCACATAATTAGGTACTTGTGCCATCCCACGTGTTACTTTCACAACAATCTCAGAATTACAATACCAACATCACCAATCAAAATGATTATTCAAAGTAGTTAAACAAAGATTTGTGCTTATGTTTTCCCACTTCTCCCTCAATTTTTGCATATTTACATTGTCAAAGTATATCAACATGACATACTATATTCTTTTCATATAGTCCTCATTTTGTATTAGTTATATGAGCAAATATTTTATTAACGTCATCCTCAGTATTTATGCCAGTGTGTCTTTGGTCATTGTCTCTGAAGTTCATGTTCTAGTAAATGGCACAGAAAGGATTTACAGGAATAATATTTTCTAAATTCTTGGATGCAGATAAAAGTGGACTTTACAATGGGAAGTCAATTTGGCTTGACTTAGTTTTTGGCCCACATTTTCTGTCTATGAGTATCTTAACTTGATTATAATGCATTATAAATGTGTAACAAAATTTCACATGTACCCCCTAAATTTGTACAAATAGTTTTAAAAATATATAAAAGAATGGAAAAAAGTGCAGTGCTCCAATTCTCTTGATATAAAGTGTTGCTATTGAAAAGCTGATAAAAATATGAATTTCTTCTAAGTAACTGAGTGATTTTCCTGAATGTTTAATAATTATTTGTGCTTTTTCTTTAATGTTTGATAATGTTACTTTAAAATACCTTGATATTGGTTTTTCTGAGTCAGTTTTCTCAAATGTAAATGTATTCCTTCAAACTCTAATTTTAAATATGTATATATTAATTTTAGGACAGTTGATGGGTTTTGTTTGTTTTAAAAGTATATCCTTTGGTGACTGTTGTGTTTCTTGCCTTTTTATTTGAGGAAAATGGAAGCTGGAAGCACTACTATGGTACCTATTTTGAATTTTTTTTGCTTACTGTTTTCCTCAAATACTTTTATTATTTTATTTTTTTTTTGTTGTTTCTTAAATCTTTCTTATTTTCAATTTCTGTTTCTTCTCTTGTGGTATGGGTCTGTTTGCTTAAAATTGTGGTTAGGCATTGTGCTTTGTCAAGGGCCCTACAACTTTCACTTGTGTGTTCTCATGCCCTAAACAGTTTATAACATGAACTAAATAAACACTTGGTCAATTAAATTATGAATATTATGTGTAAGATTATATTTCTGACTCCATACAACTTTTAAAAAGAAGAAATGGTCAATTAAATCAAAATGTTCAAGTCTGATATTTATTTTCTTATGACCCATGGTAGGCAAGGGGCAAATATAGCAAGTTTAATGAAAAGTAACTACACAAGGAAACATTAACTTAAAAAACAAAACTTTGAGAAAAGTCAGAATAATTTGAATCCTTAACACATAAAGGTATGGGGTGGGGAGTGAGGTGACCAGTAAAGCTAGTTTAAAAAAAAAAAAAAAATGCGAAATGCAAATTGAAAGAAAAATGCTTAACTTTTCCTGGGAGGAAATATAAAAGGGAAAAGACAGCATGATCCTTTTTTTTGTTGCGGGGGGAGCATGAAACCTTTAAATTAAATAATGCCTTTCTGTATATTCTCAGCTGCTGCACAAGCATTCCATTTTGTCTTTTCCCTAGTAATATTTTAAAATTAAACTCAGAATTTTTTTCCTTTCCTCTTAAGAAATGTGTTTAGTTTATCTCAAAAGAGTTGAGCAAATGCTGGAAGACTGGAAGTACCCAGGTTGCAAAGCTGGCGGTCTATTCACCAGTCAAGATAATTTAGTACTTTACTCTATCACTGAGATTATGGTTAACTTTACAGTGTAAGAATTATTTGTTTGCTGTAGTAAATTTAAAAAGATATTTTCTGAATATTTGTAGTGGTAGTCTTTTTAATTTAACATTGTCACTACATTAAGAAAACATCTGTCCGACTTAACCGATTTTGTTACTAAAGAAAAGAGGGGGAAAGAAAAGGAAAAAGAGGTAATAGTCTATTTGAAATAAATTTCAACACTCAAACTGCTTCAAAAATGACATGTCTTAACTCTGGAATAATTATTGATCTCACTTATATTTGATCTAAAGTAATATAATGTTAGAAGTCACAAATTCCTCTAAATGTGGTATTGAAAGATAGTTTTCAGGAAACATTAAAATCATGTCTCTCATGCAAACATAGAAATTAACATGCCTTAAAGATTTTATTGTACTCATTTGATACGAGCGAACCAAGCCAATGTTAATATTGGTTTAAAAATGCACAAATTTAAATGAAATAAAGGAATACTGTTTTGGCTTGCAAATAAGGACAAAAGTACATTTCCTAGAAGGGAGAAAATCAACTAAAATCATTACCAAACAGGACACCATCTACGTATCCATTAGTTATCTACAACTAATAAATAATTGGAAAGTAGTTCAAAGACAATAATCTGAGTTAAAATCACATACTCTAGAAGAATATGCTATAGACAGAGCATAGTTTTCTATTGAAACACACATCCACAAATTCTACAGTAATTCCCTAGAAAGCATGATACAAAGAGGAGGCAATAATTCTCAATCTTTACATTTATATTAAATGTCACTAATTTTTGAATATTTTCAAAGAACACCAAAAACAGGTTTCTGCTTGAAGTTTTAATTACTTCTTTCTCTAAAACATAAGCAAATGAAGATCAGGGGACAGACAGACAACCTGATAGAAAATCAAAACAAGCATATACCTAAGCAATAATAAAACAATAAAAATACATAGAGTTATAAATATATTCTGTACTCAAAATATTCTACTTTGGGGAGGTAGGCTTAATGTAAAATAGTCTCTAGTGACTACACAAAGATAACCATAAAAACTAAATCAAGTCAAGTCTAATTTGGGGTCAGTGGTCCACTGCCAACCAGCCATCTGAAACTTTGGGGAACCTGATATTAAGTAGAATTAGATTGGTTTAAGCTAGATATTTATTTGCTTATTTATTTTGTTCTACTCTACTCCAGGGACTCATACTTTACTCAATCCCTCCAAGGATAAAAGCTAATGAAATGGGAATGAACAGAAACTGGAGAGATTCAGAAAAAGACCAAATGTATTTTGAAATCTCATTCTAGACAGGAAAGGATGCATACATCTTGCTGACAAATGATTTTGCCTTTTTTAGTGGCTAATTTAGACTAGCATAAAATGGATTTGAATACTTTTATGCCAGCGAGGAGAAGGTTGAAGGGAGTCGGTAATACGATTGTGATCACACAGGTTGTATAGTTGTCCACGTGGGCTTTCAGGTCTCCAGTGGGGATAGAGTGATTTCACAGTACTTTTTATGCTACTCATGGATCATTTTAATCTATCATTTAAAATATATGAATATTTCTAGGCAAATTTAATATATTTTATTTTACTATTATCAAATGGAGGTATAACTCTCATAGAATCACATGAGAAATTATTTAATATGTTCTTTTGCCTGAAAATATTATTATTAAACTACCTGAGAAATAGAGGAGGGTATTTGGAATTAGGATAATGAATACTTGTCACAAATGGCTCTGTGCCTAACTACGATGTCCAAGGTGGACACTGCTAACTGAGCTCAGAGCACTTTACAGCTCAGCTGAGATGTAGCCTTAGAATATTACTTAGTGCAAGACTCCAGGCAGTTTTACCAATCCTTTGGAGATAACAAGAAAGTTTAAACCTATTTGCCACCACTGTTTTAAATGATCAGTTATTGATTCTATACCACAGAGACCAGAAGCTAAAATAACCAGTAAATCAAAACCTGACTGGGAAAGAATATAAGTTCTATTTTCTGTTTTCACAAACAGTTTTTTATTGACTTCACATAATCCTTGATATAGGGTCCATTTAGTTGTTCCAACAATTATTCCTGACCCCATGAAGGCTCCTGCAAAGATCTTCGGGTATCCTAGGAAATGTGAAATAACAAGAACTCAGTGGATGTGAGTGGCTAAATTGGACAACTCCTACTCTGTCAACTCCTATATTTAGATTCTCACAGTGTGAGACCACCTCTTCCAAAGGCACTCAATTTCAAATTAAGCGTTTCCCTCTATATGTATCTTCCTTTCAAACTGCAGCCAGGGCCGGGTGCGTGGCTCATGCCTGTAATCCCAGCACTTTGGGAGGCTAAGGCAGGTGGATCATGATGTCAAGAGATGGAGACCATCCTGGCCAACATGGTGAAACCCCATCTCTACTAAAAATACAAAAATTAGCTGGGCATGGTGGTGCACACCTGTAGTCCCAGCTACTCGGGAGGCTGAGGCAGGAGTATTGCTTGAGCCCGGGAGATGGAGGTTGCAGTGAGCCAAGATTGCATCACAGCCCTTCAGCCTAGAGACAGAGCAAGACTCCATCACAAAAAAAAAAAAAAAAAAAAAAAAAAAAACCCGCAGTGAGACTCTAAGGGTAGCAGATATGACCACACTAAGCCCTCATGATCACTCTGCTGATAAACTCTCTCTTTAGCTCAGTGAATCACTGCACACCAGCTTATCTCCTTAACTGGGAAAAACAGATACCCATCTTAATTCATATGGTACTCACATTTGTTTCACTCCTTTTTGATTTTATAGTATAGTAACTGAACTTTTAATAATGCTTCATCCTTATTTTTCATGTCCAAACATCAACATTCCTATATATTATACATGATTATGAGCTCTTTCACTTATGATAACTTTTTTTTAATTTCATTTTCCATTCTAACATTCCCCAACAATTCCAGGCAGGTATTAATCTATGGATAAATCATAACAAGAGGTTAGTGATCCAGGTATCATTCAAGATGGATGGCCTTAGAGATATAAAGTATATGCTTTGCTGGGCAATATTCATGTTCCTAGCCTCCCCTCTATAAGATAATTGTGTCATTTGATATTTTCCTAGAGATTTACTCTCAAATCCCATTGCTATACTAGCAGTCTTTGGAAACTTTGCACATTCCTTTTTTACTCTATATTTTTCTTGTCTTCTCTTCTGCTCCTTCTTCAATCATTTATAAGAATGTGGAATGTGCTAGACACTGCTACACAAAGGAGATGATAAAGTACAAACTTTCAGGGCCGCTTGTCCAGTGGGGAAAACAGATATCCATGAAATAAGTAAAATCTGAGGCACCATATTAAGTGTTGTTATATTATAGTCGAACTTTAAAAATGCTTATGGGGGCCAAGAAAAGAGAGTGCTTAAAACTTCTTGGATATGTCAAGGAAAACCTTGGTGTCTTACTTGTATTAATAACATCTCTAAAACATCATTAGAGGTTGGAGGGCATTTTGTATGTTGTCTTTCTTAACCTATCTCTAGCTCTCTTTTCCTTTCTCCCTGTATTATCCATGTCTTTTATTTTCTTTACTATAGTGCTTGCACATCTGAGGCCTTGCTGTTCTTAGAAGGACTGCTGATCCCAAGGAGAGCCAATTCCTAGAGATACTAAACAATTCACCCGCAAGCTTTCTTTTCAAATGCAGACCCATCAATCCAGAACCCACACCCCAACATGGTTTTATCAGGCTCTCATCTCTGGGCCAGCATCCACCTGCCCAAATCACCCCAGGAACAGGGAGCAGATGACCAGGAACAACCCCTATGCCCTAGAAGTCATTGAAATGATTCAAACTAGCCAACCCACAGCTTGCTCACCCTGCTTCACCCATTCCTTCCCACAGGAACCACCACAAAGGCTCTTCTTCTTTTTCTCTTTCTTTCTCCTAACCAACTCCAGGGCTTCCCAGGTGGTGTGGCATGCACATGCCCCGCCTCTTGGAAACTGTGAGCAACAAATTATCTTTGATGGCAGTCATTTCCTGCTCTGTCGGCCTTACCTCCAATCGTCTATGAATACACTACATTTTAAAATGGTCCCTCCATCCCATTCTTCCTGTTTCATCCTTGTTGTCCTTCCCATTTCACTCTGTCGGTATATACTCTGTGGTTTATTTTTATTTTTATTTTTTTATTTTTTGAGACAGAGTTTCACTCCTGTCACCCAGGTTGAAGTGCAATGGCGGGATCTGGCTTTCTGTAACCTCCGCCTTCTGGGTTCAAGCAATTCTCCTGCCTCAGCCTCCCAAGTAGCTGAGATTACAGGTGTGCACCACCACACCCGGCTAATTTTAAAATTTTTAGTAGAGATGAGGTTTCGCCATGTTGGCCAGACTGGTATTGAACTCCTGACATCAGGTGATCCACCCACCTCAGCCTCCCAAAGTGTTGGGATTACAGGCGTGAGCCACCGCACCTGGCTATACTCTGTGATTTAAAAAAAAAAAAAAAAAAAAAAAAAACTGTTACTAAAAAATTCGTTTTCCCTTCACACACAAACATGCAGTCCTTGTCAACTACTTCCCTTATGAGAATACAGGGCATACTCTATTCTTTCTGCTGTTTGGTAGAACAACGAAGAAAAATTATATCTTTTGCTAAAAACAAGTGAAAATTAACTTTATATATACTGATAGAGTGAATGATCTTTAAACTTACTTTGTTCAATTTTTAAAAATAAATTCTATTTGATTGAGTAGCTCTGGTTTGAAAGCTGAAAACCATAAATGAATCAAATATCATAGCTTATGAATTCACATGAGCCAATACATGGATACATGGATACACACACATTAGGGGTGAGTCACAGGTAGGTATTTGAATGAGGTAAATGTGCTCAACCCCTTTAAATAAAGCAGATACAAAGATAAACTTCTGCCTTCCTCACTGTAAAATTCTTTGTTTGGAAAATCACTATTACAGAAAGAAAAGATTGAAAACATTCATTTAGCTTCCAGTCTAAGACATTAGCTACACAGATCAAGTGCTTTATGCACAGATAGCTGTAAATTGAAATGAAAAACAAAGCCAAAGGACTAAAACAACAGGCAGGAAAAGAGTCTGCCTGCTGAATTATACACAAGGATCTCCTCCAGATGTCCCAGGCTGCTGGTATTAAAAAATAAATACGGCCTAGCAAATGTGGAAAGAACCTATTAAGTTAAAAGAGTGTCTCACTACCCATCAGTATCAGAAGTTCAAGAGCCCTCAGGCTCCTTTAACAGTTCCTTAAAAAGAGCAATGATGCTGGAAAGCTTGATTCTGGCATAGGATTCCATGAAAGTTCAGAAGCAACCAAGGCAGAAATGCCCTCCAAGTGCCAAAACTCATTAAGATGTCTTATGTTCATGTGAAGTCAACAGTAAAGCACCACTCTTCTCATGTGAATTGAAAAGAATGTGAATCACCAACCATCATTAAAGTAAAAGAAGCCAGAAATTGGTTATCATGACCTAACAGCCATTTACAACCAGAAAAACACACTTGACCAGGTCTCATCATGAAAAGCACATTAGGCAAAAAGAATTCATGATTGTGAAGTGTTGGTTCTCCACTTCATCACCAGTCAAGTCGAGCCCTAGCCTAGATCTACAAGTACAAACTAGTTTGATGACATTCAGTCGCTCAAAAAAGCATCATGGTAAAGAAGAAAGAGGGTGAACTTGTAGGCCATTTAGCTTTCCCTTTTACTAGTGAGGGCATTTGGACTAATCACTTCATCTCTGTGCCTCAGTTATTCACATGCAAAATAGAAATAAAAATTATTTCACTGCCTTCTACTCTGTATATTAAAGAATATTTTAAACTGGTGAGTCTATATAATTTACAATTTTCTCCTTAGTGTATAAAATTTATGAAAATTAGATTATTTGGACTTGGAGGAGGTCTACATTATACCAAATAACTTTCAATATCTTTCATATAGTAATGCTTGATTTTTTACCACCCTGTGCCATCTCCACGAGTATTTCCTTCTTTTTTATTTTCTTTAAGCGTCAGGACTTTGCTATATTGCTCAGGCTGAAATGCAGTGACTACTCACAGGAGCAATCATAGTACACTGCAGCCTTGAACGCCTGGCCTCAAGTGGTCTTGCCTCAGACTCCCAAAAGGATGAGACTACAGGCACACATGGCCACTGTGCCTGGATCAATAAGTATTTCTTATCTACTGTGGATTTAAAAATAAATAAAATCTTTATAAAATTTTATTAGACTTCAAAGCTAATGGTAGTGATGAAAATCATATGGAAATAGTACAATAAGGTTGACTTTAGTATCACGAACACAGGAGGAAAAAGGACAATGCAAGACAGCATGCATTTTATAGCATCCACTTATTTTCTATAACACGTGCATACAATACATGTGATTTTATATTTTTTTCAAGTGCTTTGTGCATATTAACCTTTGCTCCCCAATTAACATTGGCTTCTTAGTAAATGAGAATGGACTCCACCCCATGCTAGATAAATATTTCCTGAAATATCAACTGATGATCTGGTTCTCATCCTAGGGTATCACAAAAGTGCACACTCACCTACTATAGTGCCTTTAGTAATACCTAAAGGATTTTTTTTTCCTTACTATTCTCCTTCAGAGTTCACAGGATGTCCAAATCTGACATCCTTCACCCAGCCACCTTGGATGAAACACCACAGCTAAGACTGATTAAAGTCAGCCACCTGATGTGAAGAGACTACTATGGACATGTTCTCTTTAACCAGGTATCACATCAGGATGGCTAAAACTAACACTACCAAACTGTGGGTCTTGAATTATTGTAATCCTCTGGGACTACAAGAGAGCATAAACTTCATTCTTAATAAAGTAAAATTTTAAACTGACTTTTCTCATTTCACAAGTGTCCCCAATTGACAAATCAATAGGCAAATGTTTCTTTCTTTCTTTTTTTTTTTTACTGATGTCAGTATTTTTAATTTTGTATACACACAAGCTTAACAGAAAAAAAAAAAAAAAAGAAAACCCAAAGAGGCAGTTAGACTTGAAAGCTTGCATACCATTTATTTATTTATTTAATTTATTTATTATTATTATTATTATTATACTTTAAATTGTAGGGTACATGTGCATAACCTGCAGGTTTGTTACATATGTATACTTGTTCCATGTTGGTGTGCTGCACCTATCAACTCGTCATTTACATCAGGTATAACTCCCAATGCAATCCCTCCTCCCTACCCCCTCCCCATGATAGGCCCTGGCATGTGATGTTCCCCTTCCCGAGTCCAAGTGATCTCATTGTTCAGTTTCCACCTATGAGTGAGAACATACGGTGTTTGGTTTTCTGTTCTTGCAATAGTTTGCTGAGAATGATGGTTTCCAGCTGCATCTATGTCCCTACAAAGGACACAAACTCATCCTTTTTTATGGCTGCATAGTATTCCATGGTGTATGTGTGCCACATTTTCTTAATCCAGTCTGTCACTGATGGACATTTGGGTTGATTCCAAGTCTTTGCTATTGTGAATAGTGCCACAATAAGCATACATGTGCATGTGTCTTTATAGCAGCATGATTTATAAACCTTTGGGTATATACCCAGTAATGGGATGGCTGGGTCATATGGTACTTCTAGTTCTAGATCCTTGACTCTTTATCCAGTTTGCCAGTCTGTGTCTTTTAATTGGACCATTTAGTCCATTTCCATTTAAGGTTAATATTGTTATGTGTGAACTTGATCCTGCCATTATGATATTAACTGGTTATTTTGCTCGTTAGTCGATGCAGTTTCTTCCTAGCCTCTATGGTCTTTACATTTTGGCATGTTTTTGCAATGGATGGTACCGGTTGTTCCTTTCCATGTTTAGTGTTTCCTTCAGGGTCTCTTGTAAGGCGGGCCTGGTGTTGACAAAATCTCTAAGCATTTGCTTATCTGTAAAGGACTTTATTTCTCCTTCACTTATGAAACTTAGTTTGGCTGGATATGAAATTCTGGGTTGAAAATTCTTTTCTTTAAGAATGTTGAATATTGGCCCCCACTCTCTTCTGGCTTGGAGAGTTTCTGCCAAGAGATCTGCTGTTAGTCTGATGGGCTTCCCTTTGTGGGTAACACGACCTTCCTCTCTGGCTGCCCTTAAGATTTTTTCCTTCATTTCAACTTTGGTAAATCTGGCAATTTTGTATCTTGGAGTTCCTCTTCTCCGGGAGTATCTTTGTGGGGTTCTCTGTATTTCCTGAATTTGAATGTTGGCCTGCCCTACTAGGTTGGGGAAGTTCTCCTGGATGATATCCTGAAGAGTGTTTTCTAACTTGGTTCCATTTTCCCCCTCACTTTCAGGCACCCCAATCAGACGTAGATTTGGTCTTTTTACATAATCCCATATTTCTTGCAGGCTTTGTTCATTTCTTTTTCTTCTTTTTTCTTTAGATTTCTCTTCTCGCTTCATTTTATTCGTTTGATCCTCAATCACTGATACTCTTTCTTCCAGTTGATCGAGTCGGTTACTGAAGCTTGTGCATTTGTCACGTATTTCTCGTGTCATGGTTTTCATCTCTGTCATTTCGTTTATGGCCTTCTCTGCATTAATTATTCTAGTTATCAATTCTTCCACTCTTTTTTCAAGATTTTTAGTTTCTTTGCACTGGGTACGTAATTCCTCCTTGAGCTCTGAGAAGTTTGATGGACTGAAGCCTTCTCTCATCTCGTCAAAGTCATTCTCCATCCAGCTTTGATCCATTGCTGGTGATGAGCTGCGTTCCTTTGGAGGTGGAGATGCGCTCTTATTTTTTGAATTTCCAGCTTTTCTGCCATGCTTTTTCCCCATCTTTGTGGTTTTATCTGCCTCTGGTCTTTGATGATGGTGATGTACTGATGGGGTTTTGGTGTGGGTGTCCTTCCTGTTTGTTAGTTTTCCTTCTAACAGTCAGGACCCTCAGCTGTAGGTCTGTTGGAGATTGCTTGAGGTCCACTCCAGACCCTGTTTGCCTGGGTATCAGCAGCAGAGGCTGCAGAAGATAGAATATTGCTGAACAGCGAGTGTACCTGTCTGATTCTTGCTTTGGAAGCTTCCTCTCAGGGGTGTACTCCACCCTGTGAGGTGTGGGGTGTCAGTCTGCCCCTAGTGGGGGATGTCTTCCAGTTAGGCTACTCAGGGGTCAGGGACCCACTTGAGCAGGCAGTCTGTCTGTTTTCAGATCTTAACCTCCATATTGGGAGATCCATTGCTCTCTTCAAAGTTGCCAGACAGAGTTATGAGTCTGCAGAGGTTTCTGCTGCTTTTTGTTGTTGTTGTTGTTGCTTAGCTGCGCCCTGTCCCCAGAGGTGGAGTCTAGAGATAGGCAGGCCTCCTTGAACTGCTGTGAGTTCCACCCAGTTCCATCTTCCCAGGGCTTTGTTTACCTACTTAGGCTCAGCAATTGCGGGCGCCCCTCCCCCAGCCTCGCTACTGCCTTGCCCTTAGATAGCAGACTGCTGTGCTAGCAATAAGGGAGGCTCCGTGGGGGTGGGACCCTCCCAGCCAGGTGTGGGATATAATCTCCTGGTGTGCCCCTTTGCTAAGACCCTTGGTAAAGTGCAGTATTGGGGTGGGAGTTACCCAATTTTCCAGGTGTTTTGTGTCTCAGTTCCTCTGGCTAGGAAAAGGAATCCCCTTCCCCCTTGCGCTTCCCAGGTGAGGCGATGCCTCGCCCTGCTTCAGCTCTTGCTGGTTGGGCCACAGCAGCTGACCAGCACCGATTGTCTGGCACTCCCTAGTGAGATGAACCCAGCACCTCAGTTGAAAATGCAGAAATCACCTGTCTTTTGTGTCGCTGGCGCTGGGAGCTGGAGACTGGAGCTGTTTCTATTTGGCCATCTTGCTCTGCCCTCTCCTAGGCAAATGTTTTATCCAAAATACATTTTACTACCACCTATCTCAACTGATTGTTATGTCTCTTAAGTCATTCTTTTTATTGTGAAGTTCAGACATTTGGAAAAGTTAAAAGAAAAATACAGTGATCACCAGTGTACCTATCACTTACACTCAACTTTTGTTTATATTTTGCCATGTTATCATGTATATATCGTATATCACATATTTTTTAATGAATCATTTGAAACATAAATTTTAGATATGGTGATAGTTTATTCCTAAGTATGTAAGCATGCATCTCCTTAAAAAAATTTTTTTAACTAACCTGTGATTTCATTATCATCTAAGAAAACTAATTTTTTTTCTAATTTCATTTAATACCCATTCTATATTAAAAATTCTTCAATTAAACCTCACATTTCTTTTACATTTTCAAATGTTTCCTGGAATGAGATATGCTAGGCTCACCTGCTCCTATCTGACAATCACCAATTTCTCCTATAAGCCCTGGTTTCTTGGAGAACCAGATTTCTTGGTGGGGAAACTAGGTATCCTCGTTGCTGCTGGGGAGTCATTATATCTTGGGCCATTCCAATATGCACAAATTCACTTGAAAATTTTGAATCTCTTTTCTTCCAAACATTTTGTTCCCAATATTTTGTTTTATAATAACATTGCCATGTTTAGTTTCCTATCCTATGATATTCAAAAAACAGTTTTTAAATCACTAAACTAATATGATAACAATGAAATTACTGGCTGTTTAAGATTTCTTTGCAGCTCTTTTTTTTCCCCCTTAGAATATATAGCGCTAAGAAAGTACAATCAGAGCTGAAGGTAACTTGAAATTTTTTTTTCTCTGTGTGATTGTTATAAAATTTACATACAGTTCTGTTGCTTTAGTTTATTTTCAGTTATCTGGTTTGTTTCCGTCTTTCTCAGTCCATTTAACTTTCGAATATATAAACCATTTCTTGTTTTTCTTCTTCCTATTTATTTATTTGCATTGTACTGGAAGTGGCATTTATGCCTGCTGAAAATTTTTAGTTTCACCTTGTTTTCTTCTTATATAAATTTCATACAGATATTGAATTATCTTTATTTAAATTCATAGTTAGTTTTGGCCGGGTGCGGTGGCTCACGCCTGTAATCCCAGCACTTTGGGAGACAGAAGCAGGCAGATCACAAAGTCAGGAGATCGGGACCATCCTGGCTAACACGGTGAAACCCCGAAACCCCGTCTCTACTAAAAAATTAACCGGGTGTGGTGGCGGGGTCCTGTAGTCGCAGCTACTCGGGAGTCTGAAGCAGGAGAATGGCGTGAATCGGAAGGTGGAGCTTGCAGTGAGCCGAGATTGCGCCACTGGACTCCAACCTGGGCGACAGAGCCAGACTCCGTGTCACAAAACAAAATAAAATAAAATACTTAATTAATTTAAAAAAAACATAGTTTTTATTGGATTCGTAGCTATTCTAAACAGAGGTCGGAGTAACTTACTTAGTTTCACAGTTGAATAGCGCCCTCTTTTGTTGCTGTGCTAAGGCACAATTTCTTTAACAAAGGGCATCTCTTTCATTAATTTATTTCCATCTGCCTTATGATTCTTACTCTCTTATTTTATTGTGAATTCTACCTTCCATTTCTTCTTTTTCATTACCACCATCTTTATTCAAGAGGTACCTCCTTTTTCCAAGATGCCTCCATTTTCCCCATAAGTATTGTTCTTAAGAACTGTTCCATCTGTTCAACAATTTGAGCCCCTTTCTATGGACTCACCAGGAACCAGTACAATAACAGGTCTCAGAATTTTTCTCAACATTTTCTGACTCAGGGGAGGGTCCTTTCCTCCTATGAGTAAACTCTGATTGATGCTATCTGTGTTCTTTTACCAGTAAAACCTCACAGCACTCTCTTCAACGCAATTGCTGATTTTTGTGTTTGTTTTTGTTTTTTGTTTTTTTTTTTACTATAAGGGCTGTAGAGATGACTTCGCTGGTTTAGGACACTTACTTCCCTTCTTACACCTGAATTTTTCAGCATTCTTTACTAACTACCATGTAGTCGTAGCTATGGTTTAATTAAGATTTTGTGGTGAGACTATAATTTAGTCTTTTGTTATTATACTACTGGTTCTATTACTCTCAAATCTCTTTTAATCTAGCTTGTCCTTTAAAAAAATCGCCGTTAATGTGTTGAAGAAATCAGAGAAACTGTCCTGAAGATGCAAATAGTACTTAGGATTGGTCTGATCATCTGTGTTGCTTTGTTTGACTTCTTCTTGCATGACAGTGGGAAATTTCTTAGAACCGTTTGATAGCGGTGGGAGGCAGACAAAAGCATAGGTTGATATAGGGGCAGGTCCCTGGTGAAACCCCAACTTCAAGTCAAAATCAGCCTGGACTGCTGGTTCTGGATGACACATGCCACCCAGAATGAAAACTGCTGTTCCTCTTTGCCCACCCTTTTTTGATAGGTTCTTTCATCTTTTTAACCAATCGAATGTTACCTTTTCCAATACTACTTACAGCCTGCCCTTCCCCCATCCTGTGCTATTATAAAAACAAACAAACAAACAACAACAAAAAACCCAGACTCAGCCACACTGAGAGCGATGACCCGACCTGATCTTCACCTCCCCTCTCTGCTGAGAACTGTTTCATCGCTCAGTAAAATTCTCTATTCTCATCACCCTTCAATTTGTCAGCGTGACTTCATTCTTTCTGGATGCAGGAGAAAAGCTTGAGACCCACCAAATGCGGTACCCAGAAAGGCTGGAATATTGGCCCTCTGCCCTCGATCATGGAGAGCAGCCCTCTCACACAAGGGAAACAGCGGCAGAGTGGGGCAAGGTGCTGACTGAGCTGTTAACGCGCCACTGTCCGTGGGGCTGCAGATGGGGTTACTGAACGAGCTAATTAGCATACTGTAACCCCGTCTATGGGGCTTTGGGGTCACGGGCACCCCTGCCTGGGTGCTGCCACGTTCCCCACGGGGCAACATGCCTTGTCTGGGGTAGGCTATGCACGGATCCTACTCCTGCTCAGTGCTGGAAGCAGCCAGGCCGACCCCCTGCTTTCTCACTCGCTCCTTCCCACCAAGGGTTGAACCTGCAGTGGCGGAAGCCATAGCCCAGAGCGCAGACCAGACGCCGCTGGGTAGAGGCTCTGCTACGAGCCCAGCAAAGAAGGGCAGAAAAATCCTACTTCACCTTCAACTCACTAAGTCACTAGCATCACATATTCTGCCTCCTTCCCTGATAGGAACACAACACCGTCAGCATTTTTTTTTTTTTTTTTTTTTTTTTTTGAGACAGAGTCTTGTTCTGTTGCCCAGGCTGGAGAGCAGCGGTGCGATCTCAGCTCACCGCAACTTCCGCCTCCTGGGTTTAAACTATTCTCCTGCCTCAGCCTCCTGAGTAGCTTGGATTACAGGCGCCCGCCAGGCTAATTTTTGTATTTTTAGTAGAGATGGTCAATGTACAGGAGCCTAAACAGTGTTAGGGTTTGGCCCTATACACAGCTAGATCTCAGGATCTCAACTTTCATATCAAAAGGTTTATTCTTTTTTCAGAGAAGTCAATTCTTTTTTAATAAAAGTTTTATAACAGCTTCATAATGGTTGCTAGAATTTATTGTTATATTTTTTTGGTGGTGATAGTGATGGTAATTATTACTGATAATGCTATCTAAATGCTTTGCAGATATTACTAACACCCCTATCAGCTGGGTTATATTACATCATTTAATAAAACAAACTGAAGTACAGAAAAACAGTAATTTCTTCAAAGTTATACAGGTAGTTAAATGGAAGAAATGGGGCAGGATTTAATTTTAGGCAGTGTGGTTTTATAGCTCTTTGCATTTTAACCACTGGGCTATCCTGACCCTTTATAACATTCACTTTTGTTACACAAGGATTACAAATCCCTATTTAGAATATGCATATGTAATGAGAATGGAGGAGTATAAAATTCCTTCACACACCTGCTGTATCCCCCCTCAGGGAAATTTACGAAATTTAACAGAACAATAAAAACCTTTTCAAGTATGCTCTGCTAAGGCTAGTCTTGTTTCATTACTGAACCTCAAACCTGCCAGCTTCATGCTGCTTTTTTCTTGATCAGAAAGTTCTCCTTTCTTTATTTTGCTTACTTACAAACTCTCTCTGTTTTGAGATTTGCTCAAGACCCATGACCCTGGTGCCTTCATTACTTCTCTTTCTCTGAAATACCGGCTTTCTCGGAATTTGTTCCATGTCTTCTAGAATTTAATAACATACTCTACTGTCTTTTTAAAATCTGTTTTATGTGTGTGTTTATGTCTGCTACTGTTTCATGTGTGTATGTCTATTCTCTGCATCTAGACAATAAACTCTGGGAGGTCAGGACACTTTGGAGTTCTTTACAGTCTCTAAAGCAAGATGAAATTCCATGCACGTGTAGGCATTTGTTAAATTATATTTATTTGATTATTTTTTCCAGTTTGAATAGAATCTGGAAAAGCTTGGAAATTTGGTGCTCAGCCAGCCCCTATCAATGTCCTAGCATTAGACCAAGCTCATCTTTTGGCAGCTTAGGACGTATGAGGCTGGAAGATGTAGATGTCTCTGAAAACTTAAAAGTCTGAGACTTTTCTGCAAAATCTTTCCTAATAACACCATCACACTTTTCTTATGATACCTCTAAAGAGAGCTTCTTATCAACTTCTGGGCCTCACTTTAGGTATCATTTTAGAACTAACTCACAATGCCATTCTTTTGAAGACACTGGTTTTGGATCCTGAAAATGGTTTCTGAGTTCTTTCTGGATCTCAGCTCTTGAAAACTGAGACTCTTGTTCTTCAGACCTCTCATCCAGGATCCCTAACAATAAAAGATAACTTTATGCAAGAGTTTTTGTTGTGGTTGCATTTATTGTTTGCAAGATAAGCAGGTAGAGAGGCATTGTTGTTTTTTAAATCAGGAGAAAATAAATCATGCTTAGATTGTACAGTGTTATTGACTAACATTAAGTTGTAGGAGCCATCTCTCACCATATGGCCATGTGAGAGAAAGAAAAAAGTGCACACTAGGGAAAGGGAGGTGTAGCAGAACTCAGACCTCAGCGCAGCTATGTATCAAGTCCAGGTTGTAGGTTTACGGACTTTAGTGTACCAAGTTTATCAAGCCTGTGACCCAGTTACAACTCTGAGCTGATGTTATTCTTAAATAAAATGAAGCACTGCAAGCCAGAAGCAAGACATAAGATTCACCAGCTGTGAGCATACTGTTTACAGATTGAACTTGGGACGAAAACCAGTATATGATATAATTTATGACAGAACTCAAGAAAATATGTTTTGACAGAGGTCTTAAAAAGGGGGGAGGGGGAGGCTAACATTCCAGACAGGATCTCTCTCTTTAGTAGAATGCAAACATTCTGCAATGTTTCCTCTCCTCTTGTAACCATCTTGAATTAGATTTGATGAGAGTAGATAATGTTTTTCTTTACTACAAAGAAGCAGAGACTAAAACAAGAAGGGCTTCAATCTACACATACATAATTGCTTCAGTCTTTCTGGGAAACACAGCCTCATTTTAAATGGTAGCATGGAGAGTGGTAAGGATTAAAACTGTGATATTTTATTGCCTCTGTCTGTGAATTATTTGCAAGGTTGGATAAATGTAATATATTTAAGCAGCTTAAGTCTATACATCATCAAGTGCTTTTTAAAAAGAAGCTGTAAGTTGTCTTTGCAGTAATCTTGAACTTAGGGGTGAGTCTATATTGTAAAACTTTAAATAGAACCTGGAGCAATTGTATGAATCATTCTGATGGTTTTCATCAATTATTTGGATAATTCATTTATTGATAGACATGTATTTGATATATTAAGACTGGTCCTTGGAATGAAGATGTGTTGATTTAGAAAACTGAGCACAATTTTATTTATTGCCTACTATGACACTGATACTATGTGAAGTACTAGGAATAAAAAGATTTACTAGATGCTGCCTTTCTTCAAGTAGCTCAGAGTCTATGAGGTTATTTTTAAAAGTCCTCCATTCCACATTTCGTACACAGTCATACATTGCATAACTATGTTTTGGTCAATGAAAAACCACATCTATGACAGTAATCCCATAAGATTATAATGGAGCTGAAAAATTGCTATTGCCTGACTGAGGTTGTAACAGTCCTAACATTGCAGCACAATGCATTACTCATGTGTGTGGTGATGCTGGTGTAAACAAATCTACTGTACTGCCAGTAATGTGAAAGTATAGTATATAAAACTGTGTACAGTACATAATACGAGATAATAATAAGCAATTGTCACTGGTTTATGTATTTATTCTACTATGCTTTTTTTTTTTTTTGGTAGAGTGCACGCCTTCTACTTATTAAAAAATAACTGCTGCTATAAGGACACATGCACACGTATGTTTATTGCAGCACTATCACAATAGCAAAGACTTGGAATCAACCCAAATGTCCATCAGTGACAGATTGGATTAAGAAAATGTGGCACATATACACCATGGAATACTATGCAGCCATAAAAAAGGATGAGTTTGTGTCCTTTGTAGGGACATGGATGCAGCTGGAAACCATCATTCTTAGCAAACTATCACAAGAACAGAAAACCAAACACCGCATGTTCTCACTCGTAGGTGGGAACTGAACAATGAGATCACTTGGACTCGGGAAGGGGAACATCACACACCGGGGCCTATCATGGGGAGGGGGGAGGGGGGAGGGATTGCATTGGGAGTTATACCTGATGTAAATGACGAGTTGATGGGTGCAGCACACCAACATGGCACAAGTATACATATGTAGCAAACCTGCACGTTGTGCACATGTACCCTACAACTTGAAGTTTAATAATAATAAATAAATTAAAAAAAAAAAAAAAACTGTAAAACAGCCTCATGCAGGTTCTTCAGGAGAGATTCCAGAGAAAGGGATTGTTGTAGTAGAAGATGACAGTTCCATGGGTGCTACTAGCCATGAAGATCTTCCAGTGAGATAAGATGTGGAGGTGGAAGACAGTGATATTGATGATTCTGATCCTGTTGTTATAAATAAAGCTTTGGTGTCACAAAAGAAATAGCACTTGAATATAAAATTTTCTTTTTTTCTTCTCAGCATGGCAGTTTACTTCTATAAAAGGGTGCGCCCTCACAGATGGAGCAATGGTGAGCACACACCTGGACAACGGAGGAATAAGGGCCTTATTCCTGACGCACGTGACCCCGTGCTGCCATGTCATTCCCCTAGTGGCTAGTGTTAGACCGCACAGGCTAAACTAATTCTGATTGGCTACTTTAAAGAGAGTGACGGGGCGAGTGGTTTGGAAGGAAAAACAGTTATGGCAGAGCAGGAAATCAGAATGAGTCAGGGTGGAGAATGAGTAATCGGAATGAGTCAGGGTGTAGCACATAACTGGAATGAGTCAAGGTGGAGCAGGTAATCAAAAAAGGTTGCTTTATGAGGAAGTTAAATTTAAAAATAGAAGGTTACCAAAAAAAGAGAATTTTAGACCAATATCCCTGATGAACATCAATGCAAAAATCCTCAATAAAATACTAGCAAACCGAATCCAGCAGCACATCAAAAAGCTTGTCCACCACGATCAAGTCATCTTCATCTCTCAGATGCAAGGCTAGTACAACATATGTAAATCAATAAATGTAATCCATCACATAAACAGAACCAAAGACAAAAACCACATGATTATCTCAATAGATGCAGAAAAGGCCTTCAACAAAATTCAACAGCCCTTCATACTTAAAGTATAATAATAAAAAATAAATTTAAAAAAAAAGAAAATCAAAAAAAAAAACTCTCAATAAATTCGGTATTGATGGAACATATCTCAAAATAATAAGAGCTATTTATGACAAACCCACAGCCAATATCATACTGAATGGGCAAAAACTGGAAGCATTCCCCTTGAAAACTGGCACAAGACAGGGATGCCCTCTCTCACCACTCCTATTCAACATAGTGTTGGAAATTCTGGCCAGGATAATTAGGCAAGGGAAAGAAATAAAGGGTATTCAGTTAGGAAAAGAAGAACTAAAATTGTCCCTGTTTGCAGATGACATGATGGTATATTTAGAAAACCCCATTGTCTCAGCCCAATATCTCCTTAAGCTGATAAGCAATTTCAGCAAAGTCTCAGGATACAAAATCAATGTGCAAAAATCACAAGCATTCTTATACACCAATAACAGACAAACAGCCAAATGATGAGTGAACTCCCATTCACAATTGCTTCAAAGAGAATAAAATACCTAGGAATCCAACTTACAAGGGACGTGAAGGACCTTTTCAAGGAGAACTACAAACCACTGCTCAATGAAATAAAAGAGGACACAAACAAATGTAAGAATATTCCATGCTCATGGATACAAAGAATTGATATCGTGAAAATGGCCATACTGCCCAAGGTAATTTATAAATTCAATGCCATCCCCATTAAGCTACCAATGACTTTCTTCACAGAATTGGAAAAAACTACTTTAAAGCTCATGTGGAACCAAAAAAGAGCCCACATTGCCAAGACAGTCCTAAGCCAAAAGAACAAAGCTGGAGGCATCACGCTACTTGACTTCAAACTACACTACAAGGCTACAGTAACCAAAACAGCATGGTACCAGTACCAAATGAGAGATACAGACCGATGGAACAGAACAGAGTCCTCAGAAATAATACCACACATCTACAACCATCTGATCTTTGAAAAACCTGAGAAAAACAAGAAATGGGGAAAGAATTCCCTATTTAATAAATGGTGCTGGGAAAACTGGCTAGTCATATGTAGAAAGCTGAAACTGGATCCCTTCCTTACACCTTATACAAAAATTAATTCAAGACGGATTACAGACTTAAATATTAGACCTAAAACCATAAAAACCCTCGAAGAAAACCTAGGCAATACCATTCAGGACATAGGCATGGGCAAGGACTTCATGTCTAAAACACAAAAAGCAAAGGCAACAAAAGCCAAAATTGACAAATGGGATCTAATTAAACTAAAGAGCTTCTGTATAGCAAAAGAAACTACCATCAGAGTGAACAGGCAGCCTACAGAATGGGAGAGAATTTTTGCAATCTACTCATCTGACAAAGGGCTAATATCTAGAACCTACAAAGAGTTCAAACAAATTTACAAGAAGAAAACAACTCCATCAAAAAGTGGGCAAAGGATATGAACAGACACTTCTCAAAAGAAGACATTTATGCAGCAAACAGAAACATGAAAAAATGCTCATCATCACTAGCCATCAGAGAAATGCAAATCAAAACTACAATGAGATGCCATCTCACACCTGTTAGAATGGTGATCATTAAAAAATCAGGAAACAACAGGTGCTGGAGAGGATGTGGAGAAATAGGAACACTTTGACACTGCTGGTGGGACTGGAAACTAATTCAACCATTGTGGAAGACAGTGTGGCAATTTCTCAAGGATCTGGAACTAGGAATACCATTTGACTTAGTCATCCCATTACTGGGTATATACCCAAAGAAGTATAAATCATGCTGCTATAAAGACACGTGCATACGTATGTTTACTGAGGCACTGTTCACAATAGCAAAGACTTGGAACCAACCCAAATGTCCATCAATGACAGACTGGATTAAGAAAATGTGGCACATATACACCATGGAATACTCTACAGCCACAAAAAAGGATGAGTTCCTGTCCTTTATAGGGACATGGATGCAGCTGGAAACCATCATTCTCAGCAACCTGTCGCAAGAACAGAAAACCAAATACCGCATGTTCTCATTCATAGGTGGGAACAGAACAATGAGAACACTTGGACACAGGAAGGGGAACATCACACACTAGGGTCTGTTGTGGGGTGGGGGTAGGGGGAGGGATAACATTAGGAGATATACCTAATGTAAATGACGGGCTAACGGGTGCAGCACACCAATATGGCACATTATACATATGTAACAAACCTGCACGTTGTGTACATGTAACATAGAACTTAAAGTATAATAAAAAAGAAAAAAAAAAAAGAAAATGTGATACACATACACCATGGAATACAATGCAGCCATAAAAAGAACAAGATCATTTCTTTTGTGGGAACATGGATGCAACTGGAGGTATTATCCTCAGCCAACTAACACAGGAATAGAAAACTAAATGCCACATGTTCTCACATATTACTGGGGGCTAAATGATGAGAACTTATGAACACAAAGAAGGAAACAATAGACACTGGGTCTACTTGAGGGTGGGGGGTGGGAGGAAGGAGAGGAGCAGGAAAGATAACTATTGGGTACTGGGCTTAGTACCTGGGTGATGAAATAACCTGTATAACAAGCCCCTGTGACACAAGTTTACCTATGTAACAAACCTACACATGTACTCCTAAAGTTAAAATAAAAGTTTTTCTTTTAAATAGAAAAAAAAATATACTGGAAGGCAAAGAATTGAACATACTAATATATTGATTCTTTGAAGAGAAATTTTGAATTCATATCTAACACTGTGTAGGCCGAAGCTAATGTGTATGTTTTTGTCTTTGTTTCTGATAAAAAAAGTTTAAGGATACATTTTTTTAATTTAAAAATAGAAAAAAAAATTATAGAATCAAGATATAAGAAAAGAAAATCTTTTTTGTACAACTGCACAATGTGTTTGTGTTTTTAACTAAGTTTTATTACAGAAGAGTCAAAAATTGAAAAATTAAAAAGTTTATAAAGTAAAAAAGTTGCAATGATCCAAAGTTTTTATCAAAGAAAAAAATATTTTAAAAATAAATTTAGTGTAGCGTAAGTGTATAGTATTTATAGAGTCTGCAGTATTGTACAGTTGTGTCCTAACCCTTCACATTCACTCTCCATTCAATCGGTGACTCACCCACAGCAACTCCCAGTCCTGCAAATTACATTCATAATAAGAGCATTATACAAGTGTACCATTTTTTAAAATCTTTTATATAGTATGTTCACTACACAGTTTCTATGTTTACATATGTTTAGATATACAAATACGTGCCATTGTGTTACAATTGCCCACAGTGTTCAGTAGAGTAATACGCTGTATAGGTTTGTACCCCAGGAGCAATAGGTGATACCACATGGCCTAGGTATGTAGTAGGCTATACCATCTAGATTTGTGAAAGTACACTTTATGATATTCACAAAACAATGACAAAATTGCCCAATGATGCATTTCTCAGAATATATCCTCATCATTGTGACACATGACTGTATATCTAAGAGTAAATGTTTAGAGAAGTCACAGAAATACAAAATTTAAAGACAATCTAACAACAGCTTTACTTGTTCAGGGCCATCAATTTAAGAGGAGAAGGATAATTAATTCTTGAAGACATCTATTTTTTTTCCTACACAGAGGGGAAAAAATCTTGACAAAATAGAAAAAACAACAGGATCACTGCAATCTTTGTTAAATCATTTACTTCTGTGTGAAATTTCTACAATGAAGCTCTGGCTATATTTAAGAAGTGACTTGGAACCACCAGTTACATTTGGGTTGGATCAATTTCTTCCCCGATTCCTGGACACATTTAGGACAACTGAAATTCAAAATATGTGTTCCCCAAGAATTTTAATTCATAATCTCTCACCATCTCTCTTTGCCAGTACAAGCCCTTGTAGACTTCCCTTGAAAATGGAAGAAACAGATAAACACAGAATCGGATAATGTCTTTGTACCTTACTTCACTCAATGAACATAGTCTATAGAAATATGATATCTTAAAAATGAAAGCAAATTTAATATTTTAAAACTAAAAAATTCATACCTAAAAATACGAATTAGGGTAGACACATTTTCTGAAATTATTTGATCCTTCACAGAAAATTCAAGGATAAGAAACAGAATGAATTATAGAAAATTGTGCCTAACAAAATGCCATACCCTAGTCACTTCCATAAAAGTGTCTAGATTTCAAAGGATTTGGGTTCAAGTACTGTTGTAACAAAAAAGTATGTTACATTTCATCAATGAATAATATTTGAGTTGAGATTAATTAAGAATTGTATTCATCTGACGAGGACACAAAATAGGTAGGTTTTGAAAGAAGATGTGAATGGTTTTGAGTAATAAAATTGAAGCATTTTGCCAACATCCATTATCATAAGTCTGATAAGAAACATTCTACAGCCTATTCTCTCTGAAACCTGCTACCTAAAAGCTTCGTCTGTGTAGTGCAATCAAATTACAACTCAGGACTAATAAACTCACTCAAAACCACACAACCACATGGAAACTGAACAACCTGCTCCTGAATGACTACTGAATAAGTAACAAAATTAAGGCAAAAATAAAGATGTTCTTTGAAACCAAAGACACAACATACCAGAATCTCTGGGACACATTTAAAGCAGTGTGTAGATGGAAATTTATAGCACTAAATGCCCACAAGAGAAAGCAGGAAAGATCTAAAATCAACATCCTAATATCACAATTAAAAGAACTACAGAAGCAAGAACAAATAAATTCAAAAGCTAGCAAAGGGCAAGAAATAACTAACATCAGAGCAGAATTAAAGGAGACAGAGACGCAAAAAAATCCTTCAAAAAATCAATGAATCCAGGAGCTGGTTTCTTTGAAAAAATCAATGAAATACATAGACTGCTAGCAAGACTAATAAAGAAGAAAAGAGAGAAGAATCAAATAGATGTAATAAAAAATGATAAAGGGGATATCATCACTGATCCCACAGAAATACAAACTACCATCAGAGAATAATATAAACACCTTTACGTCAATAAATTAGAAAATCTAGAAGAAACCGATAAATTTCGGGACATATACACCCTCCCAAGACTAAGCCAGCAAGAAGCTGAATCTCTGAATAGACCAATAACAGGTTCTGAAATTGAGGCAATAATTAATAGCCTGCCAAGCAAAAAATGTCCAGGACCAAATGGATTCACAGCCCATTTCTACCAGAAGTACAAAGAGGAGCTGGTACCATTCCTTCTGAAAACATTTCAACCAATTGAAAAAGAAGGAATCGTCCCTAACTCATTTTATGAGGCCAGCATCATCCTGATACTAAAGCCTGGTAGGGACACAACAAAAAAGGAGAATTTTAGGATTTTAGGCCAATATCCCTGATGAACATCGATGCAAAAATCCTCAATGAAATACTGGCAAACCGAATCCAGGAGTACATCAAAAAGCTTATCCACCATAATCAAGTGGGCTTCATCCCTGGGATGCAAGGCTGGTTCAACACACACAAATCAATAAACATAACCCATCACATAAAAAGAATCAATGACAAAAACCATATGATTATCTCAATAGAAGCAGAAAAAGCCTTCGACAAAATTCAACAGCCCTTCATGCTAAAAACTTTTGATAAATTAGGTATTAATGGAACGTATCTCAAAATAATATAAGTTATTTTTTGACAAACCCACAGCCAATATCATACTGAATGGGCAAAAACTGAAAGCATTCCCTTTGGAAACCAGCACAAGAAAAGGATGCCCTCCCTCACTACTCCTATTCAACATAGTGTTGGGAGTTCTGGCTAACGCAATCAGGCAAGAAAAATAAATGAAGGGTAATCAATTAGGAAAAGGGAAGTCAAATTGTCTCTGTTTGCAGATGACATGATTGTATCTTTAGAAAACTCTATCGTCTCAGCCCAAAATCTCCTTACTGATAAGCAACTGCAGCAAAGTCTCAGGATACAAAATCAATGTGCAAAAATCACAAGCACTCCTATACACTAATAATAGACAAATGGAGAGCCAAGTCATGAGTGAACTCCCATTCACAATTGCTACAAAGAGAATAAAATACCTAGGAATACAACTTTCAAGGGACGTGAAGGACATCTTCAAGGAGAACTACCAACCACTGCTCAAGGAAATAACAGAGGATACAAACAAATGGAAAAACATTCCATGCTCATAGATAGGAAGAATCAATATCGTGAAAATGGCCATACTGCCCAAGGTAATTTATAGATTCAATACCATCCCCATTAAGCTACCAATGACTTTCTTCACAGAACTGGAAAAAACTACTTTAAAGTTCATATGGAACCAAAAAAGAGCCCGCATAGCCAAGACAATCCTAAGGAAAAAGAACAAAGCTGGAGGCATCATGCTACCTGACCTCAAACTATACTACAAGGCTACAGTAACCAAATCAGCATGGTACTGATAACAAAACAGATATAGAGACCAATAGAACAGAACAGAGGCCTCAAAAATAACACCACACATCTACAACCATCTGATCTTTGACAAACCTGACAAAAACAAGAAATGGGGAAGGATTCCCTATCTATTAAATGGTGCTGGAAAAACTGGCTAGCCATATGTAGAAAGCTGAAACTGGATCCCTTCCTTACACCTTATACAAAAATTAACTCAAGTTCAATTAAGGACTTAAACGTAAGACCTAAAACCATAAAAACCCTAGAAGAAAACCTAGGCAATACCATTCAGGACATAGGCATGGGCAAAGACTTCGTGGCTAAAACATCAAAAGCAATTGCAACAAAAGCCAAAATTGACAAATGGGATCTAATTAAAGTAAAAAGCTTCTGCACAGCCAAAAACAAACTATCATCAGAGTGAACAGGCAATCTACAGAACGGGAGAAAATCTTTGCAATCTATCCATGTGACAAAGGGCTAATATCCAGAATCTACAAAGAACTTAAACAAATTTACAAGAAAAAAACAACTCCATCAAAAAGTGGGCAAAGGATGTGAACAGACGTCTCTCAAAAGAAGGCATTCATACAGCCAACAGACACATGAAAAAATGCTCATCATCACTGGCTATCAGAGAAATGCAAATCAAAACTACAATGAGATACCATCTCACACTAGTTAGAATGGCAATCCTTAAAAAGTCAGCAAACAAAAAATGCTGGAGACAATGTGGAGAAATAGGAATGCTTTTACACTGTTGATGGGAGTGTAAATTAGTTCAACCATTGTGGAAGACAGTGTGGCGATTCCTCAAGGATCTAGAATTAGAAATACCATTTGATCCAGTAATCCGATTACTGGGTATAACCAAAAAGATTATAAATTATGTTACTATAAAGACACACTCACATGTATGTTTATTGTGGCACAATTCACAATAGCAAAGACTTGGATCCAACCGAAATGTTCATCAATGATAGACTGGATTAAGAAAATGTGGCACATATACACCATGGAATACTATACAGTCATAAAAAGGATGAGTTCGTGTCCTTTGCAGGGACATGAATGAAGCTGAAAACCATCATTCTCAGCAAACTATCACAAGAACAGAACATCAAACACTGCATGTTCCCACTCATAGGTGGGAGCTGAATAACGAGAACACATGGACACAGGGCAGGTTCCATCACACACGAGGGCCTGTCAGGGGTTGGGGAGCTGTGGGAAGGATAGCATTAGGAGAAATATCTAATATAAATGACAAGTTGATGGGTGCAGCAAACCAACATGGCACCTGTATACCTATGTAACCAGCATGTTGTGCACATATACCCTAGAACTTAAAGTATAATAAAAAATTAATTTTAAAAAAGCTTCATCTGTGTAGTAAAACGTTGGTCTTTACAACCTGTTATCACAACACAGACGTTCCTTTCTCTTGATCCCAGGTCTTTAGACAAACTCAACTGTCAACCAGAAAATGTTTAAATTTACCTATAGCCGAAAAGCTGTCCCCAAGCTTTGAATTGTCCCACCTTTCTGGACCATACCAATATAATGTATCTGATTGATGTCTCATGCCTCCCTAAAATGTATAAAACCAAGCTGCAACCCGACCACCTTGGGCACATGTTCTCAGGATATCCTGAGGGCTGTGTCATAGGACATGGTCATTCATATTTGGCTCAGAATAAATGTCTTCAAATATTTTAGAGACTATGAGTCTTTTTGTAGACATATTATCATTTGTTCTATTTTTGTATTAAAAAGTATAATATATAATGTGTTTCATTGTTTTCCATAATCATATATTAACAATAATTATAATAAAACTCTATCCAGATGAATTTTTTATAACATCAGAGCTTTAGGGACAGAGGGTAGATAACATAGTCATTGGAAGAACATATGATGTGAGAGGTGCTCAATACAACTTTTGAATATAAATAAATATGTTAGAATAAAATATTGTGGAAGAAGTGAAACAATAATATGATTTCATGGCATACAAATAAAAGGTAAAATTGTTCATACACTGATGTAAAATGCATGATGATAAGTATTAAATTACTATAGTTACATCCTGTTAAATATAGTTAAAGGAGTGATCAAATTATTTTAAAGTGTTAATTATTAAAATATGCTAGAAATTAAAGGAGAGTTCCTAGAAACCAATATTTTAAATTGTCCCTTTATTTAGTGTCTTTTAAAAAAGCATCTTGAGTCAATAGACTATAGTTAATTCTGGATGGGTGAGATGGAAAAGGAAAAGGAATGTGGAAAATAACAATTGTTTAACATCTCAATTGCAGACCTCTTAGGAAATCAACTTTAGGAAACAGCACATATGAAAACTGAAGTACTGGAAATTAATTCACTTAAAGTGTATATGTCAGGGTACCGCTAAAAAGAGTCTCCATATACTCCCAGGGATAGGAGTCCCTCAGTTTGAACTGCTGATATAGGGTACAATTGAGGAAAGCATTCTGGAGATTTTTGCTAGGAGTGATTGATATTAATGAAAGGCCATGTTAAAAGCAAGAAGAGTCAGAAAGGAGAGAGGTTCTGAGGAGAAGGAAGGCCCACCAAAGGAAACTTAAACAATTATCACAGTTTTATCACGTTTGAATCTGATTGCCATGACTTTCCTGCATATTTACTCATTTTGAACTCTTGAATATGAAATAAATGAGTTTCTTACAGTCCTTGAGAAGAAATTGGATAGGATAAGCCCAAATGCAAAAGGGGAAACATGAAAAAATTTCCTCTTATGGAAATACTCTGGGAAACACTGTTTAGAGAATTACCTGTTAGATGTTATGCTTACTCTGCTAGCCTAATTTTTTTTCAGCCAAAGAAATACCAGAGGGCTTCAAATGAATCATCTTGACTTATATCTTGTCACAACTTGACTTAATTATCTTTCTGCCAATTATGTTAAAACCACTTTGCCCTCTAGCTTTGTATGTAAGTTGTGTTGGCATGGTTACCCGACACATTATTCCAAGTGTATTGATCCTTTAACTCTTCAAAGCAATAAATTCCTTTTCCAATACCAATCCAATCAGTTTCAAAATTATAGACCATGGTATCAGTTTCTGAGTCTAGAAATTTATTACCATGAGGAGGCTTTATAAACTAATAGCTAATTTGTCTAAATATCTATTAAAGATTCAACAGAAAATATTAAAGAGAAAACATAGGAGGCATCACATCTTGCCTTAATTAATTAGTAATTCTTGAAGATGAATTAATAATGGACCAAAAATGTCTTTTATAAATTTATCAACTGTCAAGACCAGCATCCCCCAAAAGCCCTGGGCTCAATTCTACAGCAAATATTCCTTAAAGATGGAGAAGAGAAAAAAAAAATAGTCTCAGAAGTTTATTTTCTGAAAGGCGTATGGCAGTATGGAAGGTTTGGTGATACAATTGTTGCCATGATCATATGTACCATTAAACAATATGAAGAAGAGAAAATTATTCTATTAAAACCACATTGTGCAGACAAAGACCCCAGGTTTTGGAATAAATTGTATAATAGCAGTGTGATTTCGGTCAAGTCTTATTGCTTCCTGAATGTCAGTTATTTCAGGTAGACCAAGGATTCTCATTTGAGACGTTTTTCCCCACTAGGGACATTTGGTGACATCTGGAGTCATTTTTGGTTGTCACAATTAGGGGAAGAGGTTGCTACTGGCATCTAGTGGGTATAAACCAGGGATGCTGCTAAACATCCTGCAATGCACAGCTCTTCCAAGGAAGAATTATCTGGCCTCAAATGTCAGTAGCACTGACATGGAGAAACCTGATGTAGAGGTTAAAGACATTCAACTTGCCTTGCTTGTACTGAGGAAGTGTTATGAAGACAAAAGGGAAAAAGGATGTCAAGGTTTTAGAAGTCCATAATATTATATAATTGGTAGTATCATTATCCATGTATTATTTATTCCCGTTTCACGTTAGAACTCCACCCCTTGACAAAGAGCCTCACGCCTTCATATTCTGCCATTTTCAGGATGTCTCAGTCTCTTCAATCCAGCTCCTTGCTCAGGTCTTTCTCTTCAAAGCCTCTGCCTCCTTTCCTAACTCTTATATTGCATGAAAATATCTTCATTAAATGACCTAGTTTCTCTGGGTATTTTTAGATGATTAAATTTCCTGAGAAATTACTTTGAGTTGATGGCTCAAAACATAATTGTTAATAGTTTTTTATATATGTGTAATATATATATTGTGTATATGTGTGTATATATGCATGTATATGTATACTTGTATATATTTTAACTTGTATATAAGTATATGTATATATGTATATGTATATACACACACACAGAATCAAAGGACTTTTTAACATGAGTAGAATTTAGAATTTTCTTTTTGCAATGATTTTCTAAAAGTGGGCAGAAAAATCCTAGATTCTGGAGAAACATCACAACAGAGGCCTTGAAGGGCATGAGAAAAAAGTAGAACAAGATTCTTTCCAAGTCCTCTGCTTCCTTTTTAAGATAATAAAAGTGTGAGAAATACAATAAATCCCAGAATCAGGTTTTCTGACCACCAGTCCAGTATACTTTCCAATCTGTCACGTTGGCTTCTACATAATGATTACCTTTGAACAAGAGGTGTTAGTGGCCTAATACAAAATAGTAAGTCATGTGGGAATTTTCAGGTCCAATCTGTAGCAGAAGTGAGGTGGGCATGTTCAAGTGGAAATCTTTTAGTACCTTCAAATAACATGTAGTCTAAGATCACTGATTCTGCCAGTAGTTTGCATTAGGAGGCTAAATCACTGCATTCACGAGTAAATCACTGCATTCACGAGTAAAGCCATTTCTTGCTGGTTTCTTCCTCTCTCCAGATCATTCCCTTTTATGGCAGAGGAATGAATGGACACAGTAAAGTCCCCAGGTCTTACTGAACTGTGTACCCCAAACCAACCCAGTCATAAAATTCACTCGGGGGAGCTTGTTATAAAATTACCCAGATCTATGCCTCACAAGCAGAGTCAGAATCTCCATGTCTATAGGTCAGAAATCTTTATTTTAACTGGGCAACCATTACTATCACAACAATATAATTGGTTAAAAAAAGAAATATTAGAATCAGAAATGTAAATAATTGATGTGATTATGTTTTATTGGTATTGCCATTGAATCAATCGGTTGTTCTGGTATCCTATAGCCATAATATGTATTGTCCAAATAATAGAAAGGACCAATCTTCTCTCCCTAAAGAAAAAAATAATAATAATAAGGCTACCAGTCTCTTTTTCTCCACAGCTGGCATCTCAGGGTCACTCAGACTGGTGTGCATTCCACCCTCCTTTTGGCATTCCTCCTACAGAATTTAAAACCTATAACCACAAATGTTAAGCATCCATATGGCACTTTATGCCTGTGCAATGTTTTATTTTCATTTTTATTCATCATTTCTGGAAACAACTCTCTAAGGCAGGTTCATGTCATCACCTTAGATTACAGATGAAGGAAGGCAGCCTCACAGAAGGTCTGGGTCACACAGCAGGGAGAAGGCTGATTTTCTCTCCAGGCTCCTGCCGCTTCTATCTAATCTCTACATCGCTGTGCTGGAGAGCTTCAATTTGCCCAGCCAGAGCCATGCTCCTCTGCCTAGGGAGCCTGACCTGTACCAATCGACCAATAGACTCTTTTGACCTTGTCTTCTGTTTGAGTTTGGCTATTGCAGAGAACAAGAGACCAAAAAAAAAAAAAAAAAAAAAAAAAAAAAAAAAAAAAAAAAAAAAAAAAAGGGAAGATGTTAGGATGGAGTATTTATTTCTCTAGCTCTCTTTCTAAGGGGTTATATAAGAATGAAATTAGAACTCAGGATTAAGAAATTCACTCAAGGCCGGGGGTGGTGGCTCATGCCTATAATCTCTTTGGGAGACCGAGGCAGGTGGATCACGAGGTCAGGAGATTGAGATCATCCTGGCTAACACAGTGAAACCTGGTCTCTGTTAAAAATACAAAAAATTAGCCAGACATGGTGGCAGGTGCCTGTAGTCCCAGCTACTCGGGAGGCTGAGGCAGGAGAATGGCTTGAATCCAGGAAGTGGAGCTTGCAGTGAACTGAGATCACGTGACTGCACTCCAGCCTGGGAGGCAGAGTGAGACTCCATATCAAAAAAAAAAAAAAAAAAAAAAAAAAAAAAAAAACCTCACTCACACAAAACTGCAAAACTACATGGAAACTGAACCTGCTCCTGAATTACTACTGGGTAAATAATGAAATGAAGGCAGAAAGTAATAAGTTATTTGAAACCAGTGAGAAGAAAGACACAATGTACCAGACACAGCTAAAGCAGTGATAAGAGGGAAATTTGTAGCACTAAATGCCCACAGAAAAAAGTGGGAAAGATCTAAAATCGACACTCTAACATCACAATTAAAAGAACTAGAGAAGCAAGAGAAAACAAATTGAAAAGCCAGCAGAAGACAAGAAATAACTAACATCAGAGCAGAAATGAAGGAGACAGACACACTAAAAAAAAAAAAACCTCGAAAAATCAATGAATCCGGGAGTTGGTTTGTGAAAAGATTAACAAAATCGAACTCTAGTCAAACCAATAAAGAAGAAAAGACAGAAGAATCAAATTGATACAATAAAAAATGATAAACGGTATATCACGGCTGATCCCACAGAAATACAAACTACCATCAAAGAATACTGTAAACACCTCTACACAAATAAACTAGAAAATCTAGAAGAAATGGATAAATTCCTGGACACATACACTCTCCCAAGACTAAATCAGGAAGAAGTCGAATTCTTGAATAGACCAGTAACAAGTTCTGAAATTGAGGCAGTAATTAATAGCCTACCAACCAAAGAAAGTCCAGAACCAGACAGATTCATAGCCAAATTCTACCAGAGGTACAAAGAGGAGCTGGTACCATTCCTTCTGAAACTATTCCAAGCAGTAGAAAAAGAGGGATTCCTCCTTAGCTCATTTTATGAGGCTAGCGTTATCCTGATACCAAAACCTGGCAGAAGCACAAAAAAGAAAAAAAATAAAGAAAAGAAAGAAAATTTTAGGCCATTTATCCCTGATGAACATCGATGTGAAAATCCTCAATAAATTACTGGCAATCCGAATCCAGCAGCACATCGAAAAGCTTGTCCACCACGATCAAGTCATCTTCATCTCTCAGATGCAAGGCTAGTACAACATATGTAAATCAATAAATGTAATCCATCACATAAACAGAACCAAAGACAAAAACCACATGATTATCTCAAAAGATGCAGAAAAGGCCTTCGACAAAATTCAACAGCGCCTTATGCTAAAAAGTCTCAATAAACTAGGTATTGATGAAATGTATCTCAAAATAATAAAAGCTATTTATGACAAACCCACGGCCAATATCATACTGAATGGGCAAAAACTGCAAGCATTCCCTCTGAAAATCGGAACAAGACAAGGATGCCCTCTCTCACCACTCCTATTCAACATAGTACTGAAAGTTCTGGCCAAGGCAGTCAGGCAAGAGAAAGAAATAAAGGGTATTCAAATAGGAAAAGAGGAAATCAAATGGTCTCTGTTTGCAGATGACATGATTGTATATTTAGAAAACCCCATCATCTCAGACCAAAATCTCCTTAAGCTGATAAGCAACTTCAGTAACATCTCAGGTTACAAAATCAATGTGCAAAAATCATAAGCATTCCTATACACCAATAACAGACAAACAGAGAGCCAAATCATGAGTGAACTCCCATTCACAATTGCTACAAAGATAATACAATACCTAGGAATACAACTTTCAAGGGATGTGAAGGACCTCTTCAAGGAGAACTGCCAACCACTGCTCAAGGAAATAACAGAGGATACAAACAAATGGAAAAACATTCCATGTTCATGGATAGGAAGAATCAATATTGTGAAAATGGCCATACTGCCCAAAGTAATTTATAGATTCAATGCTGTCCCCATCAAGCTACCACTGACTTTCTTCACAGAATTAGAAAAAAACTACTTTAAGTTTCATATAGAACCAAAAAAGAGCATGTATAGCCAGGAGAATCTTAAGCAGAAAGAACAAAGCTGGAGGCATCATGCTACCTGACTTCAAACTATACTACAAGCCTACAGTAACCAAAACAGCATGGTACTGGTACTAAAACAGATACATAGACCAATAGAACAGAACAAAGGCCTCAGAAATAACACACATCTACAACCATCTGAGCTTTGACAAACCTGACAAAAGCTAGCAATGTGGAAAGGATTCCATATTTAATAAATGGTGCTGGGAAAACTGGCTAGAAATATGCAGAAAACAGAAACTGGACCCCTTCCTTAAACCTCATACAAAAATTAACTCAACATGGATTAAAGACTTAAACTTAAGACCCAAAACCAAAAAAATCCTAGAAGAAAATCTAGGCAATACCATTCAGGACATAGGCATGGGCAAGAACTTCATGACTAAAACATCAAATGCAATGGCAACAAAAGCCAAAATAGACAAATGGGATCAAATTAAACCAAAGAGCTTCTGCACAGCAAAAGAAACTATCATCAGAGTGAACAGACAACCTACAGAATGGGAGAAAATTTTTGCCATCTATCCATCTGACAAAGGGCTAATATCCAGAATCTACAAAGAACTTAAACAAATTTACAATTAAAAAATAAACAACCCCATCAAAAAGTGGGCAAAGGATATGAACAGACACTTCTCAAAAGAAGACATTTATACAGCCAACAGACATATGAAAAAAATGCTCATCATCACTGGTCATTAGAGAAATGCAAATCAAAATCACAATGAGATACCATCTCATGCCAATTAGAATGGTGATCATTAAAAAGTCAGGAAACAACAGATGCTGGAGAGGATGTGGAGAAATAGGAACACTTTTACACTGTTGGTGACAGTGTAAATTAGTTCAACCATTGTGGAAGACAGTGGGGTGATTATTCAAGGATCTAGAACCAGAAATACCATTTGATCCAGCCATCCCATTACTGGGTAGATACCCAAAGGCTAATAAATCATTCTACTATAAAGACACATGTACATATATGTTTATTTCAGCACTGTTCACAATAGCAAGGCCTGTAACCGACCCAAATGCCCATCAATGATAGACTGGATAAAGAAAATGTGGCACATATACACCATGGAATACTATGCAGCCATAAAAAAAAAAGGATGAGTTCATGTCCTTTGCAGGGACACGGATGAAGCTGGAAACTATCATTCTCAGCAAACTAATACAGGAACAGAAAACTAAACACCGCATGTTCTCATTCATAAGTGGGAGTTGATCAGTAAGAACACATGGGCACAGGGAGAGGAACATCACACACCAAGGCCTATCGGGGAGGGGGGGTGGGCTAGGGGAGTGATATCATTAGGAGAAATACCTAATGTAGATGACAGGTTGATAGGTATAGCAAACCACCATGGCACGTGTATACCTATGTAACAAACCTGCATGTTCTGCACATGTATCCCAGAACAAAGTATAATTAAAAATAAAATAAAATAAAATAAAATAACATAAAATAAAATAAAGAATGGTTGTAACCCTGGCCCAAAAGCCACTGCTCCATTCAAGATCATGACTCTCTCCTTGGGATTGTAGTAATGGCACCCTCTCCTTCTGCCAGCATGTCTAAGAGTCGTAATAACCCCTCTTCCACCATTACTAGTCCTAGGATGCTGCCTTATTCCTTTTGTTTCCCTTTACTCGACCTACACATTTGTAGGCCATCAACTTCTTGCTGGGACCCTACTGACTCAATAATTGAACATCCACCTAAAGCTGTCATGAATTTGCATGTATAACACATCTTAAGCAAACCTTATGTTTGAAAATTCAAACATCAAATAAGTTTTAAACCAAAATGAATTCATCCTTTTTAGAATTTTATGAAAGCTATGACAATTTTACCCCAATGTTTATATGCATGCATGTGCACACACAGACACACACATATTCACACACTTTTGCCTAACAACTGAGTGGTCTTAGAGACCTATTGAAGTTCATCTGAAGAAGGTTATGAACACGAATGTTAGAGATAGTCTTTGTTTCAATGTTCTTATTTGATGTGTAAGAAATCAGAGACACATGTCTCAGGACAAAAGGATAGCGACCGGCAGAAATGGAAACAGGAGTCAGACATGCCTCTGAACTATATCTAATAGTTCTTTCTCTACAGTAAATATAAATATTAAATTGAGATTCGTTATTTTAACAAAATTTCTAGGGGTTTGTAAGAGTAGCATACTCCTTAGGTGTATTTTAAAAAAATACTCTTAAAGGAATGCACTTACTCATAAAATAGGGTGCATCTGTAAGCATTCTTTCCTGAGGAATAGGTTAGAGCCGTGAAGTGAGAATATAAACATAAGGGAAGTTGGTTTCTTAATTTCTGTGTTATTTTGGTGATCAGCCAAAACTCAACTCTGACTTTTATCTCTTGATAAATCTAGGATTACCAAAAAGGCAAAGAGATATTTATTAGTCTGAGGTCTGCAGGGAAAGCTACCCTTTTCTAAGAGCAGGGAGAGAAGGATACAGAAGCAAAATGCTGCCTCTGAAATCTACTGGCATCTTTATGATAGTCTATAATATACAGGGTCTGGGTAGGAGAAGAATTACTCTTTTCTGTTACATTTACTGTTACTGGGCACCATCTGCAGCTCTGCACACCCCAGAGGATGAGGGTCATGGAGAGGACTGGCATAAAGGAGACAGGACTTGAGATGACTTTGCCAAGACGGCAGTTCTGAGCCCCATCGCCAAACAAGAAAGCCTGTGCAGCTGCTATGAGGAATTGGCTGAGTCTCTGAAGCCAGTATAAATGGGGTAGAATGGGTGGATAATTTGTCTCTTAGCCATAATTTTGAAATCCAAAGGCCTCAGAAATCTAATTATTATTATTTTCTGCAAGTTTGTTGCAAATTCATTTAGAGGCAAAATCTGAACTGAATTGACTCGCGGCTATTTTTAAGCACTGTTTATCCCACTTAGCATGAGTGAGCACAGTTTTCACTGCAACAATATTATTTTGATTACTGGTTATCACTCCAGACTCTGCTAGTTATGTTATAATATATATGGTTTATGTATTGCATTACCTTTTTTAAAAAGTCGAGCTCTATAAAACATCAGGCTCCATGGTTTCAGATGAGTTATGATAGACTTGTATTTTCTGTGGAATATGGAGCTAGAAATGCCTGGAATGGAAAAGGGAAAGAAAGGCTTGTCTTATGAAAGAAAGGATATCAATATGAGTTGATTGAGAAATCTTGAAAAGCCCATTATATCTCAGCTATCCATTTCTAATGTTTGAAATTCAACAATAATTTTAACAATAACTCACTCTCTGCTTTCTTTAATTCTGTCTGCTATTAAATAGATTGTAGATACCACAGAAGGAAAACACTTAGAACTCATAGAACATTTGCACCTTAGTGTAAGTTCTGAAAGGAGAAAAAATGTTCAGAAACTGCCCAACAGAATAAGTGAAGTACATTTGTGGAGGATGGACACTGTGCTAAAATGGGAGACCAGCTCATTCTATCTCTATCTTTTGGGGACAAGTTGCCCTGCTCCAGGAATTAAATGTGGTCTAAAACAAAAGGGAAAACCACCCCAGCTTCATTAGTCCAAGGCAGGAGGGTCAGAAATGCACTGGGCATATTCTCTGCCAATTCAGTCAGCGTTCCAGGCCAGAATGCATTGTCTAAATGCATGAAAAAAAGCTAGTCTCAAAGTCTAGAATACATCTAATGGAAATTACTCTTCAGACTGATTTTTTAAGTTCTTCAAGGACCCAGTATTGCACATGTTGTTTCCATTCTTGCCATCCACTGCTTTTTAGTATTACTTGATAAGGGGTAGTGAAGTGGATTGTGCTGCTTCTCTGGACCAGGTATCATCATCCTGAGATGCTCCTGACATTTCTAAACGTCCCAATTTCTCCATTCATAATACGGAGACCTTGGTTTAAAAAACTGCCAATCAGCTTTGTACTATTACCTGTAACCAAAGGGACACGTTTCACCATCATTGGCAGAAATTGGGGTGAAAAGCAATGAGCACCAAGTTGATTGAAAGCTGCTTTTAGGCAGTGATGAATTTGCAGGACAAGTAAAGAATGCCTATGAAGATCACCCAATTGTTCATGCCCTAGAGTTTCCAGAGTTCTTTGGCACATAAAAATGGGCTAAGCAGATCAGTAAGAATCAGAAAATGGCATGTTGATCCTCAAAGAGCTGCCAATCTAGTGGTGACAATTAGGCCAAAAGCATGGGAAAGAAAGCAACTCAGCAGTGACGCAAAAAGAGCCAATGATCTCATCTCAGTCAGCATGATCCGCAGGAAAAGGTGGCAAGTCAAGCAGGGTTGAATAAAAGTTCCTGCAGGAAAAGAATTTAGAACTAGCTCACTCATGATAAAAAGAAATACTCTCATATAATTACTTTGTGAAATAATTCAAGAAATGTGAAAGCTGCATATAAATGAAATAGAAAACACATGAGAGCAACATATTGTCTGCTTTTACATTTTTTAAAGAAGTATTTCGTTTTTTTCTTAGGTTTAACAATTTCTCTTTGCTACTGCAGTTTATATTTCTCATAGTATTCTTCCTCTCATAACATAGTATGAATCCTATAGCATTGAAAGGAAATATATTTCCTGAAAGTGTCCAGTTATTTATTCCAAGTGTGTGGCAATCAGAAAGTACTGAAGAACAAATCCCTTTGAATTGTTAGAAGTCACAAGTCAAAATTAAAGAAAAGAAAGAAAAGAAATGAAGAAAGAAAAAGAATGAGAAAAAAGATTAAACTGCCTTTTGTAAGTGTCTCAGATTTTCTTCCTAACAGATGAACACAGGAGTGATATTTCTGCTTTACTCTATTCCTTCCCCACTAGCTAAATGAAAACAGAGTGGAAAATAGATGATTGTAGTGTGGGCACCATCTGAAGTAGGTTATACCTAATTTTATACAGAATAAAAAGAATTGAGAAAACATGTTCATTCATTATATAAAATTTATAGCGTCTTTCATTCTGTTGAAGTTCCATGAATTTTTTGAAAACTTGCAATATATCTATCTATAAGAGCAATCTTATGCTCCATTGGCTGAATCAAGATGTATCAATTTTTTATATACACGGAAGACTCTTGAAAGGTCAGGCCTAAGACATATTAACTGGCCAGACGAGACTGGGAAAAGATAGAAACAAGTTACAGATAGCCTAAGTTAATGTCATCAACAGAGAATAGAGCTTTTGAGAGCTGGACAGACATCTCAGATGAACTCCTTGAGATGATTTCCTTGCTGTTGTTTTTAGGAATCCCATTTTCAAGTCTATTATGGCAACCACTCAAAAGTATTTTTTGAAAAGAGAGGCTATTGCTTTCTGTCAGTCTAACATTCAGTAGGCCAGTGTTTGATAACTAAGATATTAGGAAATAACCCAGCAATTATGCTATCAGAATTGGTCAAAATTATATCTTTTTTTTCTCCTCAGCTGGTCTCAGTAAAAGTAATTAGCTTGAAAAGGACATATTTGTAGAATTGTTGCCACTAGGATAGGCCTGCTTAGAGGCCACATTTGATTCTTTACTAAAATTCTAGGAAAGCCTTCTTCAATTGTTCCTGTCACTTAAAGTGAGACTTACTTCTTTTTTTTAGGACAAAGGGGCAAGAATAGAAATACAAATAAAATGAAAACAAAGACATAGTAACATTATTTCTTTAAGCCTTAGTAAAGAATTTAGAGTGTGTGTGTGTATGTGTGTGTGCGTGTGTGTGTGTGTGTGTGTGTGTATTATTTTTTGGAGGCAGAATCTCTCTCTGTCACCCAGGCTGGAATGCAGTGGTGCAATCTTGGCTCACAGCAACCTCTGTCTCCTGGGTTCAAGCGATATTCCACCTCAGCCTCTTGAGTAGCTGGGACTACAGGCACCCACCACTATGCCCAGCTAATTTTTTTTTTTTTTTTTTTTTTTTTTTTTTTTTTAAGTAGAGATGGGGGTTTCATCGTGTTGGCCAGGCTGGTCTTGAACTCCTGACCTCAGGTGACCCACCCGCCTCCTTGGCCTCCCAAAGTGCTGGGATTACAGGCATGAGCCACCATGCCTGGCCTAGAAAATATATTTTAAAAATTGTTTAGGAAATACCTTTAGTAAAATCTTTTATAAATATAAAATAGAACACAAAATATTTTGAATGAGACATAAAATTACATTAAAGAGGTACATATATAAAGCAATATTTCTCAAATTTGAGTAATGTAGGTACCCTTTTTGAAGGGAAAAATGTAGATTTCTGTTTGCAAAACTTAGTTAAATATGTACAAATAATAAACTTGTGTTTAATATTCTTATGCAATTTTTAATCCAAAACAAGTTTACAAACTGAAAACAGAGCTGCAAAAACAATAAAAATATAAAGCAACAATAATTTAATGCTATATATAGTGCTTCACCATATCTATGTCATCAACTAAAATATGAATATTGTATTGAATAAGAATTTGTACACAGTCATTTGGGTTTGATTTGTCTCTTCCATATTGTATCATTTGAGAACTCACTTTTTAAAGTGATATTTTACATTCAATTTATTACAAAACCTATTTCATATGAAATTCACTTAATGAACCGTTTAATATTATTGAATCTAATGCTTTAATTTTCTTATTAGCAAGTGATGATAAACTAATTGGTTGAAAGAATCATCATGATCATGAATACAAATGAAAATATAGGCATTAAATTATATGGCAGCACTCTGCTATAAGATGGTTATTCATATGATTCTACATATGTTTATATTAAAATTTTTATCATTTACTTAAAATTCAAAATTCAAATATTTGTATGAAGAACTTGAGAATCTCTAAGAATAAGACCACTGACATCTAAGGATAGAATTCCATGGACTCTACTTTGAAAAAGCAGGTGGGACCTATATGAACACTTTCTCTGATTGGATTTCTCTTTTGTGACCCAGGGCATTGGGTCTAGATGGAGCAGTTTGTTCACATTGTTCAATGTAAATATGAAGATTCACGATCTGTACCTCATGCCTGGTTTGGGATCTACACCATGGCTGGTCACTTCACTGCATTACCCACTTCCTTTCAAGAACTCTAGATCCCAAGGCTCTAGTGAGCTTCTCGGGGTGGGAGAATCTCACACTTCGCTGCAGTTCACAGCTTAAGAGGAAAGTACATCTGTGTAACCTTAGAGAGGAAGGACTCTGTCTTTGTTTTTGCCTGCTGTTCCCACACTGTCTTAATCTACTATTATCCCAAGCCAGTGTATTTTTCAGTGCCACCATTGCAGTTTTCATCTCTAAAAGTTATATTTTAGTCTTTTAAGATAAATCTATTATTCGTCTCTGCTTAAATTTTTAACATACAAGATCAGTTATACTATTTGAATGGCTTCATCTGTTAATTCTAACATGTGTCCATTGTTGTTTAGTTTCAATTGGCTGATGATGATGATGATGATGATGATATTATTTTTGAGAAGGGGTCTCACTCTGTTGCCCAGGCTGGAGTGCAGTGACGCGATGTCGGCTCACTGCAACCTCCGCCTCCTGGGTTCAAGCAATTCTCCTGTCTCAATCTCCGGAGTAGCTGGGACAATAGGCCCATGCCACCATGCCTGACTAATTTTCATACTTTTAGTAGAGACATGGTTTCACCATATTGATCAGGCTGGTCCCGAACTCTTGACCTTAGGTGATCCACCCACCTCAGTCTCCCAAAGTGCTGCAGGCCTGAGGCACCATGCCCGACCTTCTCCTGGTTAATTAGTAGGCACTGTCTGCTGATCTCTGGAATTTTCTCTTTGATTACTCTCTCTGATACTCTGTTTTGTGAACTCTAGTAATCTTTTTCTCTCCCAAATCTCAACTTGATCCTTTCAACAAGGGGAGTTTTTCCAGGTTCAGCCTGGCTGTTCTCTCCATGTGCCACTACTTGGAAATTTTCTTAAGGAGATAAACTGAGGCAATGATAGGGTTCATCATTCTTGTATTCTATTTCTCATGAACATGATCCATCACTGAAGTCTAGTGTCTTGAAAACTGTTGTAGATATGTTATTGTTGTTGTTGTTGTTTAGACAGGAGGGTAGATCCTATTCCTGCTAATTGGAAGTGGTAGACCCCTATTAATTATATTTTTATGAAAAAGTACTAATTATATTTCAGCTGAAATATTTTATTTCATATTTTCTCTTGCATGTAGTGAAGTACCTTTTGACCCAAAACAATGAAGAGTGCCCTTTGGCTGTTTCATTTTTTTCTTGTATGCTATATAAATTTCTTATTTTAAATATTGAATCTTTCTTATGAAATAAAAATATATAACTTTTCCTTATATATGCATAGTTTATTAAGCTTGGGCTTAATGAAACCACATTATTATTAATATTTTTCAGTGCAGTCTCTTTTCTTCCCTGCATGCACTCCTCTCTTTTATCCTTATCTTGTATCTTCTAACCCAGGTCTTAATAACTTAAAATAAATGGTTTTTTTTTCCATACCCATATAATTTCACTCAACATGTGTGCTTATATCCACATGTATATGGATATACCTGTAAGACAATCAACTGTTACTTTTAATTAACTTTATTTTTGTTCATTTTGCTGATGAGATCAAGTTGCTATTTTATCACTGTTATATAAAGAACCTCTCCAGTTTTCAGCTCCATTAATGGTTACATTACCCCTCTCTTGCTATAATAATCAGATACATATTTCTTGTTTATTTCTGTACCTATTTCCTTCACCAATTCACATAGTTTCTCTCCTGCTTTCTCCCACCCGAAAAAAATGAGATCTTTAGAATATTTTTTCTTTCTGTACCTTCTACAAAGGCCTCTCTTTTACTGTGTTTGTTTAGAAGTTTAGAATTCTAATTTAAGGGTACATGCCGAGTGTCTCTTCTTTTTTGAAAGCCCTTCTTTAGTACTTACATTGCAAATTTTTGAACTATCTGTGAGGACATATAAAATCATCTATTTATCTATCTGTCTATCTATCTCTCTCCCTCTCTATCTAGATATAGAAAGTTTGTCCTACTCTCAGTCATTCAATGCTTCTGACTTCAAGTATGTGTGAAGTCTTCCCCACATACCAAGCAATTCTCCAGCAGAGTTTTCAGTGGGGTGTCTCTAGTTCAATTCTATTCTGACACTGTCTACCTAGAGATTGCATCAGATCCCACAGGTTGAGGGCTGATTCCCTACTTCAAATGCCAGTCACAATCCCAGGTTGTGGCCTGTGCTTCTGATCAAACAGGGTTATAAATCAAAGTTCCCATGACCTTCTCCTCGGGTTCAATTTATTTACTACAGTAGATCACAGAACTCAGGAAAACATTTTCCTTGTGTTTATTTGTTTATTATAAAGGATATTACAAAGGATACAGATGAACAGCCAGATGTAAGCAATGTGTAGGGTGAGGCATGAAGGAAGAAATACAGAGCTTCCATGACCCCCCTGGACATACTAACCCTGCAGGAACACTTTTATTTCCTGCTCTCTGGAAGCTCTCAGAATTCAGTCCTTCAGGGTTTTTACAGAACCTTCGATATATGAACATACTTGATTAAACTAACGGCCATTAGTGACTGGCTCATCCTTCAGCCCCTGTCTCCTTCTTGGAGGTTAGTGAATTGGAGTTGTCTACAAGAAAAGGTGGTAGAAGACCCCCAATATATTACCATATGACAATATATATGCCACTTAAATATTTAAATATATAAACATACACTTGTATATGTGTGTGTATATATTTATACAGATATAAAATAAACACATATAAAGAGAAAAAGAGAGATACAAATTTCATTTTTAAAATCCATTTCCTTAACTCTTCTATTTCCCCATTTTGATGGCCTTTTCTAGTTTACTTGTTGTGAAATTATAATTGTTTTAAAGTAATTTCCTTTGAAGGAATACCTGAATATTGTACCCTCTGAATTCTTCTGTTGTATTAACTAGGTACAGATTGTATTGATATAACAAAGAACAAATAATAAGAGCTTAAAAAGACAGAATTTTATTTGTCTATCACATTACAATCTAAGTGTAAGGAGAATGGGGAAAGATATGATGGCTCCAGAGTACCAAGACCTAGGCTCTTTGTCTTGTGGTTTCTTACTTTATGACCTCATATGGCTGCTCTAGCTCCTGCTATCACATCATAGTTCTATAGACAGAAAAGAAAAAAAGAGAAGAAGGGAACATGGTCCCTTTCTTTCAAGGTTGTACTCCCAAATTTGCATGCTTATTTGTTAAAATATCTTTGTTCAGAACCAGATTATATGACCATAACTGGCTAAAAGGAAAATGGGAAATGTAATCCTTAGTGGACAAATCAGGTTTCCAGATAGAGTTTGTTATTTTAGAAGTAAAGAAGAATACATACAGGGGAACAACTAGGAGCCTCTGTGCACATCTCAAATGTCAATCTTCCACTCTGAAAGGTGAATGATTCCTTGGTTTGTTCTATAATTCAAAGATGTTTTCTTTTATCTTCCAGTGATGCTGGTGAGAAGTCTAATGCCAGTATGATTATTTCTCCTTTACTGATAAATTACTGTTTCTGCAAGGAAATTTAATAGATTTCTCAAAGTGGGAATTCAATAATTTTAATAGGGAATATATATATATGTTGTACTGAAAAGAGTTGGGGGCGGAGCAAGATGGCCGAATAGGAACAGCTCCAGTCTCCAACTCTCAGTGCAAGCGACATAGAAGACCGGTGATTTCTGCATTTTCAACTGAGGTACTGGGTTCATCTCACTGGGGAGTGCCGGACAATCGGTGTTGGTCAGCTGCTGCAGCCCGACCAGTGAGAGCTGAAGCAGGGCGAGGCATCGCCTCACCTGGGAAGCGCAAAGGGGAAGGGAATCCCTTTACTAGCCAGGGGAACTAAGACACACAACACCTGGAAAATCGGGTAACTCCCACCCCAAAACTGTGCTTTAAGCAAATGGGCACACCAGGAAATTATATCCCACACCTGGCCGGGAGGGTCCCACGCCGACGGAGCCTCCCTCATTTCTAGCACAGCAGTTTGCGATCTAACCCCAAGGCAGCAGCAAGGCTGGGGGAGGGGCGCCCGTCATTGCTGAGGCTTAAGTAGGTAAACAAAGCCACTCCAACTGGGTGGAGCTCACAGCAGCTCAAGGAGTCCTGCCTGTCTCTGTAGACTCCACCTCTGGGGACAGGGCACAGCTTGACAACAACAACAACAACAACAACAAAAAGCAGCAAAAACCTCTGCAGACGAAAACGACTCTATCTGACAGCTTTGAAGAGAGCAGTGAATCTCCCAACAGGGAGGTTGAGATCTGAGAAGGGACAGACTGCCTGCTCAAGTGGGTCCCTGACACCTGAGTAGCCTAACTGGAAGACATCCCCCACTAGGGGCAGTCTGACACCCCACACCTCACAGGGTGGAGTACACCCCTAAGAGGAAGCTTCCAAAACAAGAATCAGACAGGTACACTCACTGTTCAGCAACATTCTATCTTCTGCAGCCTCTACTGCTGATACCCAGGCAAACAGGGTTTGGAGTGGACCTCAAGCAATCTCCAACAGACCTACAGCTGAGGGTCCTGACTGTTAGAAGGAAAACTATCAAACAGGAAGGACACCTACACCAAAACCCCATCAGTACGTCACCATCATCAAAGACCAGAGGCAGATAAAACCACAAAGATGGGGAAAAAGCAGGGCAGAAAAGCTGGAAATTCAAAAAATAACAGCGCATCTCCCCCTCCAAAGGAGCGCAGCTCATCGCGAGCAACGGATCAAAGCTGGATGGAGAATGACTTTGACGAGATGAGAAAAGAAGGCTTCAGTCCATCAAACTTCTCAGAGCTAAAGGAAGAATTATGTACCCAGCGCAAAGAAACTAAAAATATTGAAAAAAGAGTGGAAGAATTGATAACTAGAATAATTAATGCAGAGAAGGCCATAAATGAAATGACAGAGATGAAAAGAGTGACACGAGAAATACGTGACAAATGCACAAGCTTCAGTAACTGATTCAATCAACTGGAAGAAAGAGGATCTGCGATTGAGGATCAAATGAATGAAATGAAGCGAGAAGAGAAACCAAAAGAAAAAAGAAGAAAAAGAAATGAACAAAGCCTGCAAGAAGTATGGGATTATGTAAAAAGACCAAATCTACATCTCATTGGAGTGCCTGAAAGTGAGGGGGAAAATGGAACCAAGTTGGAAAACACTCTTCAGGATATCATCCAGGAGAATTTTCCCAACTTAGTAGGGCAGGCCAACATTCAAATCCAGGAAATACAGAGAACGCCACAAAGATACTCCTCGAGAAGAGCAACTCCAAGACAAATAATTGCCAGATTCACCAAAGTTGAAATGAAGGAAAAAATCTTAAGGGCAGCCAGGGAGAAAGGTCAGGTTACCCACAAAGGGAAGCCCATCAGACTAACAGCAGATCTCTCAGCAGAAACTCTCCAAATCAGAAGAGAGTGGGGGCCAATATTCAACATTCTTAAAGAAAAGAATTTTCAACCCAGAATTTCATATCCAGCCAAACTAAGTTTCATAAGTGAAGGAGAAATAAAATCCTTTACAGATAAGCAAATGCTTAGAGATTTTGTCACCACCAGGCCTGCCTTACAAGAGACCCTGAAGGAAGCACTAAACATGGAAAGGAACAACCGGTACCAGCCATTGCAAAAACATGCCAAAATGTAAAGACCATCGAGGCTAGGAAGTAACTGCATCAACTAACAAGCAAAATAACCAGTTAATATCATAATGACAGGATCAAGTTCACACATAACAATATTAACCTTAAATGGAAATGGACTAAATGCTCCAATTAAAAGACACAGACTGGCAAACTGGATAAAGAGTCAAGACCCATCAGTCTGCTGTATTCTGGAGACCCATCTCACACGCAGAGACATACATAGGCTCAAAATAAAGGGATGGAGGAAGATCTACCAAGCAAACGGAGAATTAAAAAAAAAGCAGGGGTTGCAATACTAGTCTCTGATAAAACAGATTTTAAACCATCAAAGATCAAAAGAGACAAAGAAGGCCATTACATAATGGTAAAGGGATCAATTCAACAGGAAGAGCTAACTATCCTAAGTATATATGCACCCAATACAGGAGCACCCAGATTCATAAAGCAAGTCCTTAGAGACTTACAAAGAGACTTAGACTCCCATACAATAATAATGGGAGACGTCAACACTCCACTGTCAACATTAGACAGATCAACGAGACAGAAAGTTAACAAGGATATCCAGGAATTGAACTCAGCTCTGCAGCAAGCAGACCTAATAGACATCTACAGAACTCTCCACCCCAAATCAACAGAATATACATTCTTCTCAGCACCACATCACATTTATTCCAAAATTGACCACATAATTGGAAGTAAAGCACTCCTCAGCAAATGTACAAGAACAGAAATTATAACAAACTGTCTCTCAGACCACAGTGCAATCAAACTAGAACGCAGGACTAAGAAACTCAATCAAAACCGCTCAACTACATGGAAACTGAACAACCTGTTCCCGAATGACTACTGGGTACATAACGAAATGAAGGCAGAAATAAAGATGTTCTTGGAAACCAATGAGAACAAACATACAACATACCAGAATCTCTGGGACACATTTAAAGCAATGTGTAGAGGGAAATTTATAGCACTAAATGCCCACAAGAGAAAGCAGGAAAGATCTAAAATTGACACTCTAACATCACCATTAAAAGAACTAGAGAAGCAAGAGCAAACACATTCAAAAGCTAGCAGAAGGCAAGAAATAACTAAGATCAGAACAGAACTGAAGGAGATAGAGACACAAAAAACCCTCCAAAAAATCAATGAATCCAAGAGTTGGTGTTTTGAAAAGATCAACCGCTAGCAAGACTAATAAAGAAGAAACGAGAGAAGAATCAAATAGATACAATAAAAAATGATAAAGGGGATATAACCACCAACTCCACAGAAATACAAACTACCATCAGAGAATACTATAAACACCTCTACACAAATAAACTAGAAAATCTAGAAGAAATGGATAATTTCCTGGACACTGACACTCTTCCAAGACTAAACCAGGAAGAAGTTGAATCCCTGAATAGACCAATATCAGGCTCTGAAATTGAGGCAATAATTAATAGCCTACCAACCAAAAAAAGTCCAGGACCAGATGGATTCACAGCTGAATTCTACCAGAGGTACAAGGAGGAGCTGGTATCATTCCTTCTGAAACTATTCCAATCAATAGAAAAAGAGGGAATCCTCCCTAACTCATTTTATGAGGCCAACATCATCCTGATACCAAAGCCTGGCAGAGACACAACAAAAAAAGAGAATTTTAGACCAATATCCCTGATGAACATCGATGCAAAAATCCTCAATAAAATACTGGCAAACCGGATTCAGCAACACATCAAAAAGCTTATCCACCATGATCAAGTGGACTTCATCCCTGGGATGCAAGGCTGGTTCAACATTCGCAAATCAATAAACATAATCCAGCATATAAACAGAACCAAAGACAAGAACCACAGGATTATCTTAATAGATGCAGAAAAGGCCTTCAACAAAATTCACCAGAACTTCATGCTAAAAACGCTCAATAAATTCAGTATTGATGGAACGTATCTCAAAATCATAAGAGTTATTTATGACAAACCCACAGCCAATATCATACTGAATGGGCAAAAACTGGAAAAATTCCCTTTGAAAACTGGCACAAGATAGGGATTCCCTCTCTCACCACTCCTTTTCAAAATAGTGTTGGAAGTTCTGGCTAGGGCAATCAGACAAGAGAAAGAAATAAAGGATATTCTGTTAGGAAAAGAAAAAGTCAAATTGTCCCTGTTTGCACATGACATGATTGTATATTTAGAAAACCCCATTGTCTCAGCCCAAAATCTCCTTAAGCTGATAAGCAACTTCAGCAAAGTCTCAGGATACAAAATTAATGTGCAAAAATCACAAGCATTCTTATACACCAGTAACAGACAAACAGAGAGCCAAATCATGAATGAACTTCCATTCACAATTGCTTCAAAGAGAATAAAATACCTAGGAATCCAACTTACAAGGGATGTCAAGGACCTCTTCAAGGAGAACTACAAACCACTGCTCAGTGAAATAAAAGTGGACACAAACAAATGGAAGAACATACCATGCTCATGGATAGGAAGAATCAATATCATGAAAATGGCCATACTGCCCAAGGTAATTTATAGATTCAATGCCATCCCCATCAAGCTACCAATGAGTTTCTTCACAGAATTGGAAAAAACTGCTTTAAAGTTCATATGGAACCAAAAAAGAGCCCGCATTGCCAAGACAATCCTAAGTCAAAAGAAAAAGGCTGGAGGCATCACGCTACCTGACTTCAAACTATACTACAAGGCTACAGTAACCAAAACAGCATGGTACTGGTACCAAAACAGAGATATAGACCAATGGAACAGAACAGAGTCCTCAGAAATAATACCACACATCTACAGCCATCTGATCTTTGACAAACCTGAGAGAAACAAGAAATGGGGAAAGGATTCCCTATTTAATAAATGGTGCTGGGAAAATTGGCTAGCCATAAGTAGAAAGCTGAAACTGGATCCTTTCCTTACTTCTTATACGAAAATTAATTCAAGATGGATTAGAGACTTAAATGTTAGACCTAATACCATAAAAACCCTAGAAGAAAACCTAGGTAGTACCATTCAGGACATAGGCATGGGTGAAGACTTCATGTCTAAAACACCAAAAGCAATGGCAGCAAAAGCCAAAATTCACAAATGGGATCTAATTAAACTAAAGAACTTCTGCTCAGCAAAAGAAACTACCACCAGAGTGAACAGGCAACCTACAGAATGGGAGAAAATTTTTGCAATCTACTCATCTGACAAAGGGCTAATATCCAGAACCTACAAAGAACTCAAACAAATTTACAAGAAAAAAACAAACAACCCCATCAAAAATTGGGCAAAGGATATGAACAGACATTTCTCAAAAGAAATTCATATAGCCAACAGACACATGAAAAAATGCTCATCATCACTGGTCATCAGAGAAATGCAAATCAAAACCACAATGGGATACCATCTCACACCAGTTAGAACAACAATCATTAAAAAGTCAGGAAACAACAGGTGCTGGAGAGGATGTGGAGAAATAGGAACACTTTTACACTGTTGGTGGGATTGTAAACTAGTTCAAGCGTTATGGAAAACAGTATGGCGATTCCTCAAGGATCTAGAACTAGAAGTACCATATGACCCAGCCATCCCATTACTGGGGATATACCCAAAGGATTATAAATCATGCTGCTATAAAGACGCATGCACAGGTATGTTTATTGTGGCACTATTCACAATAGCAAAGACTTGGAATCAACCCAAATGTCCATCAGTGACAGACTGGATTAAGAAAATGTGGCACATATACACCATGGAATACTATGCAGCCATAAAAAAGGATGAGTTTGTGTCCTTTGTAGGGACATGGATGCAGCTGGAAACCATCATTCTTAGCAAACTATCACAAGAACAGAAAACCAAACACCGCATTTTCTCACTCATAGGTGGGAACTGAACAATGAAATCTCTTGGACTCTGGAAGGGGAACATCACACACCGGGGCCTATCATGGGGAATGGGGAGAGGGGAGGGATTGCACTGGGAGTTAAACCTGATGTAAATGACGAGTTGATGGGTGCTGATGAGTTGATGGTTGCAGCACACCAACATGGCACAAGTATACATATGTAACAAATCTACACGTTATGCACATGTACCCTAGAACTTAAAGTATAATAATAATAATAAATTAAAAATAAAAAAAAATAAAATGAAAAAAAAGAAAAGAGTTAACATAGCAAGCTGAGGTTGCTGTATTTAGAACTGCTTTCAAGGTTGACACTTGACTAACATTTGGGAACTTGGCACTTGAATTATTCCCTAACTGCTAAAGTAGTTCACTGAACCTAGATTTGTACAAGCAATAGAATTTATAGTGAAGACCTGCTTGCCTTCCAAGAGTCTGAAATTATGCTATGTTCTAGGGAGAAGCTGTCTGCATTGACCCTTTCCCAGTAGAAGTCTTAGGTTCTGAGTCTATAATGGACTTCATTGGGCGGATACAATATACATACAATATTGCAGGTTTTGCTCCTAGAGGACATATAGTGTGCTTCCTAATGAGAGGAGAAAGCATAGTTAGCCTGTGTATATATTTCTCCAGACTCTGCCTCTTTTTTTTTTTCTTTCTGAGCCTGTTGTGTATTCTTCCACTGTAATAAATCTTAGCTGTAAGCAAAACCATATTCTGAGTCCTGTGAGCCTTTCTAGTGAATCACTGATCACTGAACATACGTATGGTCTTGGATACCTCCTCAAACATATGTGTATCTTACCTCATTGATTAAGGATAGAATTTGGATAACCCTTTCACACTTTTCTGACTGAAGTCTGTAAATTGAAATTCTTTTTTTTTTTTTTTTTTAACCTTTTTCCCTATTTGTTGTTATTTATTTTAATCTTTCTGAAACTCCTATAATTCTCATGTTAGTCCTTCTGGATTTATTATTCAAATCCTTTTCTGCTTGATTTTTATCTCTTTTTAACTTTTGCTCTATGCATTAAAGATATCTCAACTTCATTATTTTTGCTTTCATCTTTATTAATTTATTCTTTTTTGTTTATTATGTCATTATTTTTCTAACTTCATAAGTTAGGTTATACATTTTCAGCATTTATTCTTTTATGATATCAGCAAAATTTTCCTCTAAAAATCATTTTATCAATATTGTGCAGATTTTATTTTAATATTTTCATTGAAATTAGTTCTATACATTCTAATTTTTATAAGTTTTTCCTCATGACTAAGTTAAGATTACAACTTAAAATTTAAATGTATGTAGTTTTGTTACTGAGTTCTTAATTTTAACATAATTAGTGTGGTGTGTGTGATACCAATGCTTACAGTTTTTGCACCAATGAGACATTATCTTTATTATACTATAAAACAAACAAAATTGCCCTTTTTTCCTAAGGGAGTCTCAGAAAGAATTAACCCCCAAGTTGTTATTAGGTCATATTATTAAACCTTTATCTTATTGAACATAATACATTTACTTTTATATTTTTACACTTGATAATTATAAAATCCATGGTTGTTGCCAGACTGATTTTACAATTGCTTCTGTTGCTTAGTTGAATCTCATTCTTAGAAGACTGATTTCCTCTTATTTTTTTTTTTTTCTGTATATTCATGTTCTTTGGAATCTTAACTGTCAAATTTACTGAGACCTGGGTTTAATATACGCTTCCCAAGGGTACGCTTTAAATTTGGGACCACTTTAATCTAAATATTTAGCTTAGTGTTTCTTCTATCCTACGTGTAAAATGCTCACATAGAGAAAACTTTATAAGAACTAATTTTTTGTTGTTTGCTTTGCATACTTGGCCTTAGAGGAAACATGAAAGTTTTAGTGTTCTTTTTTTTTTTTTTTTGGCCAACCAAATGTGAATTTTTCCTAGTTTGTTATTTCCATTATAACATAGTATCTTAAAGATCATAATTTATGATGGAGTAGCTTGCCTTCATGAACCTAGATCTGCTCTTCTCTTGACTTTTGTGTCCATTTATCTCAACAACCTTAGATTTCTTCTATTAGCATTTACTTCCATAGTAGCTCTGGCTTCTGCCAGATTTTGATTTGATTTTTCAAATCAAAAACTGGTTTGCTTCTCTCTAGAATTTGCCTTATTTTTCTGCAAGCTTAGGAAGGCACTTAATTTTTCTACATTAATTTTTTTAATTCAGTGATTTTTCTTCAGTAATTCAGTAAGGGAAATCAGTTTAGACTTAGTAGTTAGCCATACTTTTTTGATAATCTTTTTCATTTTATCTTTCAGGCTATATATGTTTGCCTTCAGAGTTGAAAGTGCAGCTCCTTCAAATCCTCTATTAAATTGTTCAGTTGTAAAGCTATTTTTTTTTAGCTAAGAAAATTATTTGCATGTGTGAGAGTACTTCACTTAATGTTCTACCTAAGTGTCCTTATTATTTTCCTATTCAGATTGTTGTCTGCCTTCTTAAACAGCTCTATTTCACTATTGTGAAAACAAGAAATCATTGATCTTCCCCTTTTTTTGTTGGTCATGCATTCTTATGTCTAATTATAAGAGTTTTCTGAGAAGCAATAGTCCTGTAGATGATTGAAAATAAAGCTGTATGTTCTTGAAGCCTTGCAATATAAAAACAGATTGATAGCCAACCCACTTCTAAACCACCTACAGGAATTCTTGTTATTTTGGGGTCACCAATTATTGTCTCAATGTCAGGCAAAGAACGTTTTGGCTTATCCATTTTGGTTCTTCTAGCCACTCAGGGTCCAGCAAGATCAGGTCGTTTGTGAGTCCAATATCAATCTTCCCCCAGAGATCCTCAGTTCTCTGTGGGTCAAACTCTTTCCAGGATTCAACAACCTTTGGTCCTAACCTAGGGCTCGTGGAAGAAGAATACAAATACTCATCCACCTTTCAGGGAAAATGTTGTGAATCAGTTTTTCTGATTTCTCTCATCTCTCCAAGGTTCTATTGCACCCAATCACCCAATCATCTTGTATTGGACTACCCTAATAACACACTTACTGATTTATTTGTATCTATTCTGGGCCCTCTCCAAGTCCCAGACTAACATAGCCACCCCCATTTCCTGACTATTCCTGATTAAAACTTTTGAGTGGCTTTCCACTGCATTTGGGAAGAAGGCAGGATTCCCCAACATAGCTTATGAATTACTGTACAGACTGCTCCATAACTGCCTCCCCCATCTGGTCATGCACTGCACTTTCTGGACAGGTCCCTGGCTTGGCAATAGCCCATGTGTATCACCTTGCTCTCTTACCCAACAAACATTCTGCATATGCTGGTTCCTCTTCCCAGAATCTTTTCCCTCCATACATTGCCTAAATAATCCCTGCTTATTTTTCGGATCTCAGTGCAAGTATCACCACTTTAGGGGAGTTTTCTATGACCTTTGTGACTCAGTAAAAACACCACCAATGCCACTGCAGAGTTTTATAGCATTGTTCCTCCTCAGTATCACATCTTTGGGGGACTTTATTTGATAAATGTCTCTTTTCCCAAAGACAGTGTAAGTTGCACAAGGAAAGTGATATCTCTAATTTTACCACCAGCAATTAGTCTAGTGTTATAACACTTAGCATAGTTACTGATATTCATTCCTTCATTCAACACATATTACTTATATTAATATTATAAAATGGATATGCATTAAATTAAGTATAAGTGAATATATAAACATGCACACACATATTAATTTACTATTAATATTTACAATAAACCCAGGCAGCAGAGTATCTTGCCCGAGGTTCCATAGCTAATAAATATTAGAGATTAGATTCAAATCCAGGTTTCAAAGCCAATGATTTCTAATATATGACACTGTCACATAAAACAAACATAATTTTTATCCCTCTATAAAAGTGTTTCTTAACCCTAGCTTCATGTTGGAATCACCAGAGAAGCTTTAAATAAAAGTTGATGTCCAGTCCTCATTCCCAAAATTTCTATTCTGATTGGTTAGAGGTTGGGCCTGAGTATGGCTTCATAAAGCTGCCCAGATGCAGAGCATTTGCTAGGATGACAGAACTAAACTAAGTGGAGAAGGTGGCCTGAAATAGTGATGAAGATTAAAACAAAATTTTAAATAGGCAATTAAGATAAGGAGTGAAAAAGGCTGCTGTCCCATGATTTGCTGTTTCATTTCTTTTTAATTGCTGTTGCTGTTTCCTCCTCTTATGTGATTAATGGCCACCCAAAGTTTTCAGGTTCTATTCCTTGAAACCTTTAAATGTTACTTTACAAAGAAAAAGAGCCTTTGAAGATCTAATTAAATTAAGGACCTTGACATGGGAACATTATCCTGCAGATAGTTCCTAATTCTTATCATGAGTGTCCTCCAGAGAGACAGAAAAGATTTGACACAGACAAAAAAAAAAAATAAGAAGTCACTATGAAGTTGGATGCAGAGAATAAAGTGATGAGGCCAAAAGCGAAGGCATCTTGGCAGCCACCCAAACCCAGGAGAGGTCAAGAATAATCAGATTCTCCCTGAGAGCCTATAGAGGGAAAATGGCCCTGCTGACACCTTGATCTTAGACCAGTGAAACTAGTCTTGGACTTCTGGCCTCTAGAACTGTGTGAGAATAAATATCTGTTGTTTGAATCTACCAGATGTGTGGTAATTCATTACAGCAGCCAGGAAGCTACCAAGATGGGGTCTGGCTCTATCTTCCAGGGTGGAGAGCAGTTGTGAGAGCTCAGGTCACTGCAACCTCCACCTCCCAGGCTCAAGCTATCCTCCCATCTCAGCCTCACGAATAGCTGGGACAATAGGCACGTGCCACCATGCTCAGCTTTTTTTTTTTTTTTTTTTTTTTTTTTTTTTTTTGTATTTTTGGTAGAGACAGGGTTTTGCCTTGTCACCCAGGCTGGTCTCAAATTCCTGAGCTCAAGCAATCCACCCACCTCAGCCTCCCAAAATGCTGGGATTACAGGCATAAGCCACCATGCCCAGCACCTCTTCTGCTCTTAAACTCCTTTCCTCAAAGTCCACTGGGTGTCCCAGGAATGTCTGCAAACTGGCTGCATTGTTTCCCAGATGATGTTTGCCATTTCCCAAGCATTCCTGCCCCATGTCACGATGGCAATGTCTCTGGCTACCAGTGACTCCAACAGTTACCTCCACCATCACTGCTGATGTCTATCAGTGTGAATGACGATTTTACTAAATCTGGAACTCATGATCTGGGCTAATGAATGAATCATCACACCGTGATTTCTGAACAATTTCCTCGATTGCACTTAAGAAATTATAATTTCAAAGGGCAGAGTAAATTTGAGATGAAACACATCAACTAGCTTCAGAAATAATATCTACACATATTGAAAAAATGCAATTTCAAAATATGAAGCCATCAGTGGCAGATAAAGCTGTTTTACAACAAGAAGCAAAATAAGCATATTTAGCTCTTAAGATTTTTCTTTTAAAGACTTATAAAAAATGTCTGGCATTTCCACATCTGGGTTCCTAGTTGTGATGACAGCTAAAACCTAAAGGATCCCTTGTTTTGAGATTGCAAGTGGCCCTGGGGACATATAAAATAGGAGACCCAGTAATTGGCCAGGGATAAGAAGATGTAGATTTTGTTGTTGTTTACTTTAAGTTCATGTGCAGAACGTGCAGGTTTGTTACATAGGTATACGTATGCCGTGGTGGTTTATTTAGGCTGCACCTATCAACCCATCATCTAGGTTTTAAGCTTCGCATGCATTAGGTATTTGTCCCAATACTTTCCATTCCCTTGTTGGGGTGGGGTCTCCGTGACACACCTGCCTGCATGATGTTTCCCTCCCTGTGTCCATGTGTTCTCATTGTTCAGCTCTCTGTTATGAGTGAGAGCATGCGGTGTTTGGTTTTCCATTCCTGTGTTAGTTTGTAAGAATGACAGTTTCCAGCTCAAGAAGATGTAGATTTTTCTAATCCAACTGAAGATGGTACAGAATTTTGATGAAAGTGACATTACAGTTGTGGGGCAACTCTAATTCAATATCTTTATATTTGAAAATACAAAATAGTAATTTCTCTAAGAAAACACATAATTTTATTCCATTAAATGGTCCACTGCCCCCACAACTATAATGTCACTATCATCAAAATTCTGTAGCACCTTCAGTTGGATTAGAAAAATCTACATCTTCTTATTGTCGGTCATTTACTGGATCTCTCATTTTATAGCTCCCAATGGCCACTTGCAATCCCAAAACAAAGGATCATTGAAGTTTTATCTGTCATCACAACTGAGAACCCAGGCATGGAAATGCCAGACATTTCTTATAAGACGTTTAAAATGAATCTTAAGAGATAAGCATACTGATTTTGCTTCTTACTGTAAAGCAGTTCTATCGGCTACTGATTGATTATCAACTGAGTAATCACTCAAAGATCTAAATTTACAGACTAAATCTGACAGGTGTCAGAGTCTTTCAGTCTCTCTCCATTCTGAAATGATTGATTCCCTGGCTTACAGGATACACACGCACATATCCGAGAATCTCATCATTAATAATGCTATCATTATGAACATATGTATCTTTAATTTCAATAATTGGCATAAGGCATATTGTCTGTAAGTTTAAACCTCAAATCATAATAATTCACATGAATTAATATTTTATTCATCCTTATAATTAATAAAGTATTCATCAGAATACATTCTTTGCCAAAGTGTATAGTATCTGGTGATATAAATTATTAAATCAATCTTCTATAAAAACTGTATCAATATTAAAATAATTGGACAAATACATTGCTTCTAGGTACCTTAATAATCATAGGATATTGTAGGCACTGGGCTTTAGAAAAGATTTCAAAGAAATTATTATGACAAAATCTACAAATACAAAATAAATAATAAAATACAAAACCCAGTTATTATTGTTAATATGAAAGTTAATTTTCCTTGCCTTCACACACTTGCTAATAAAAGACATGTTCTGAGAAGATGAGAGTGAACTGGCCAGTAGGAAAATTTCCCCAAATCCTAAGGAGATATCAGGCTCTGGAAACATAGGGCTGCCTAGGCAGGAGGCATAGAATGGATGAGAGTCCTACACCTGGTCCAAGATGTGTTAGATATGATGCTTAATGAGAGGACCATCTAATCATAGTGGAAAGGAGGAAATGTTCTATCTTGAGGGGAATCTTAGGAGACTGAGAATTAAAATTTTTTAAAAAGGTAAATTCTCACAGGTTTACTGAGGAAATGTTCTATCTTGAGGAGAATCTTAGGAAACTGAGAATACGAATTTTTTAAAAAAGGTCAGTTTCATATTTTTACTGAAGAAGGCTCAATGTCATCAATAAAAATGTAAGAATCACAACGTATGGTTTGGCTGACCTGACTTTGATTATAATAAGTAGTACATTTACTCTCAAAACTAAATTAGGATTTGTAGAAACCTTTATAAATATGTCATTAATTGGAGCTGTGAATTGTTAATACATCATTTACTAAGCACTTAGGAGGAGTCAATTCAATGACAATATTGAGATTAGGCATGGAAATGATCTAGCTCAAGATTTCTTAGATAAAAATTAAAAAAACATGTTACACTATTTCCATTTTGGTTGTGGAGATATTGAGTCCAAGGAAAGTTATTTATCTTCCCTGGAAGACACCAGAGAACAGAAATAGACTACAGATTTGACTCTTGTCCTTTGCTCTATTAAGAAATTTAAGGGCCAGACGTGATGGCTCATGCCTGTAATCCCAACACTTTGGGAAGCTGAGGTGGTAGGATCACTTAAGGCCAGGGATTCAAGATCAGCCTGGGCAACATAGCAAGACTCATCTCTACAAAAAAAAAAAAAAAAATTAAGATTAGGTAGGCACAGTGATGCATATCTGTAGTCCCAGCTATTTGAGAGGGAAGGCAGGAGGATTATTTGAGCCCAGGAATTTGAGACTGCCATGAGCTATGATCTTACCAATGTACTCCAGCCTGGGTGACAGAGCAAGAAACCATTCTTTAAAAAAAAAAAAATTAAAAATTAAAATAAATTAAGGTAACCTTGACATGTTGAAAACCTCTTTCATGTTTGGTTTTCTCCTAGATTTCCTGATTTTTTAAACTGAGTGCCAATAGGCTAATCACTCTTAACTATGATTCTCTAACTCTCTCTTAGCTTCAGAATACTTTACATAGCTAACTCTCTAATTTACATCTCTACCTGAATGTCCTGTAGGGAATTCCACCTCGATGTAATAAAAAATGGAACTTTGCCCCCAAATACACACATATGTGCACAAATGTTCACAGACACACATACCCTGCAAAATCTTCTTCCCTTCTCATATTAGTAGGATTCAGTAAAATCTATCCAGGGGCTCAAATAAAAAATCTGACAGTCACCTTTGGCTCCTTTTCTCACACACTTCAACATCCTATTACTTCTCTAGACTTTCTGATTTTTCCCTTTGAAATCAGGTCAGGTAACTACATGAAAGCACCTATATCTCCCCATTAGGCCTGTGCAGACCTGATTAACAAATCACAATACCCTTTTCTGCTGATCCTAAACTTATCACTACAATTTCCTCCAAACAGCACTCTTTGTAGACACCACCAGGTAGATGATTGGAATTGACACTCCAGAGTAATTTGCCTTCCCAGTCCTAGGTATTTCAATTTCTTCCTCTCAATCAAGACTTTCTTACTTCTGAATATCACTATTTCCTTTCTGAACTATTTGAGTGACCTTGTGGGGGTCTCCCTGCCTTCAGTCTTGACCCTATCCAATTTACCCTCAGTACACCCTAACAGAGGGATCTGTCCAAAAATACAAATGTGATTGTGCCAATTCCCTCTTAAAACTCATTAAAGTCTTTACTACAATTTACAAAGTTCTCAATATCCTGAATGTTGTCTACGTTTCCCCTCTCATTCTCACCACCTCTAGCCTCCTATCTCATGCCTTAGTGAGACCAAACTATGTTACTATGCTGAAATTTTCATGCTGCTTTGACCATCATGCATTTGTCCATGTTCTCTCCATTGCCTGGGACATCCATTTCCCTCCTCGTGCTACCTGCTTCTTTCATATAGTTAAGATAATTGTGCCCTCCAAATATCATGTTGAAACATAATCCTCAATGTCGGAAGTAGAGCCTGATGGGAGGTGTTTGGGTCATGAGGACGGATCCTTGATGAATGGATTTAGTGTCCTCTCCATGGTAATGAGTGAGTTATCTGTTAATACATGTGTAAGCCAGTTGTTTAAAAAAGCCTGGTATATCATTTTTCTCCCTTTCTCACCATGTAACACTCTTGTTTCCCTTTCACTATCCACTATGATTGGATGCTTCCTAAGGCCCTCACCAGAAGCAATGCTGGTGCCATGCTTCTTGTATAGCGTGCAGAACCATGAGCCAAATAAAATTCTTTTCTTTATAAATTGTGCAGTCTCAGGTATTCCATTATGGCAATGCAAAACAGATGATATGGTTTGGCTCTATGTCTCCACCTAAATCTCATCTTGAATTGTAATCCCCACATGTGGATGGAGGGAAGTGATTGGATTATTGGAAGAGTTTCACTTTATCAGTCTGTTTTTACACTGCTAACAAAGACATACCCAAGACTGGGTAATTTACAAAAGAAAAAGGTTTAATTGGACTTACAGTTCCATGTGGCTGGGGAAACCTCACAACCATAGCAGAAAGCAAGGAGGAGCAAGTCACATCTTACATGGATGACAGCAGGCAGAGAGAACTTGCTCAAGGGAACTCCTCTTTTTAAAACCACCAGATCTCATGAGACTTGTTTACTATCATGAGAACAGCACGGGAAAGACTTACCCCCATGATTCAATTACCTCCCACTAGGTCCCACCCACAACACGTGGGAATTCAGGATGAGATCTGGGTGGAGACACAGTCAAACCATAACATTTCTCCCATGCTGTTTTCAGGATAGTGAGTGAATTCTCATGAGAATGGTTTTATAAATGGCAGTTTTTCCTTTGCTCACACATGCTCTCTCTCGCCCGCTGCCATGTTAGATGTGCCTGCTTCCCCTTCTACCATGATCGTAAGTTTCCTGAGGCCTCCTAGCCATATGGAACTGCAAGTGAATTAAACACCTTTTCTTTATAAATTACCCGGTCTTGAGTATGTCTTTATTGCAGTGTAAGAATAGTGTAAGAACAGTGTAAGAACAACACACACACTATTTCTTAACCTTTAAGTCTCTGCTAGAGCATTGATTTTTGATAGAATCATTCTCAGATCTACTACACCACCACTAATTCCACACTGTTGGATAGGCAGCCATTCTAATTCTCTAATTGAACCCATCCATGCCACTATTATGGCAACAAATATAAATATCTTCCTCTGGTTATTTAATGGTAATATCTCCCTGACTATTCCATAAGGATAGAGACTAGTATATGTGGAATTTTGAGTCTCTAAATCTTTGTACAGAGTCTACTTAGCAAGAATTCAATAAACGTTTGTGAAAGTGCCCTAAATGGGAATTACGGTAAGTATTCAAATATTAAACTTCCTATGTATTACAGAAGTTGCCAATTCATGTTTATCATTTGCTAATCATTCATTTATAACCGTAGATATATTGTTATTTTTCTATTTTACTTTAAGCAGAGTTATCATAGTGGAAACTCAGGCTGTGATATTTAAATCTCTATCAGGAAGAGTAGACATGGTGACAAGTATTCTAGTCCACTAGGGCTGCCATAATAACATACCACAGACTGGGTGGCTTAAACAAAAGATATTTATTTTCTCACAATTCTGGAGACTAGAAATCCAAGATAAAGGGTTCAGCAAATTTGGTTTCTTCTGAAGCCTCTCTCCTTGGCTTATACATGACCATCTTCTCACTGTGATCTCACATGGTTGCCTCTCAGTGTGTGCGTGTGTGCACGCACATATGCGCATGTGTCTTAATCTCCACTTCTTATAAAGACACCTGTCATATTGAATTAGAGTTCACCCAGATAATCTCATTTTAGCTTAATCATTTTGGTAAAGATTCTATCTCAGGCATATGCCAAAGAATTGGGGGGTTAAGGTTTAGCCTATAACATAAGGAATATATGACAGGGATTTTCTTTCATCATATAGTTCCTATAAGTAAAAATATGATGAGACCACATATGGTAAATGCCTCAAATTAATTTTGTTACTACCATATTATCTATAAATTAAAGAGGTGAAATGCTTTGAGATTACCACAAGTACATTTATGACAGCAGCACTCTGACTGAGGGTTGGATGCTAAAACACATTATGAACTCCTACTTACATTTCCTGAATGTAAACTTCTGGATGTGCTCATTAATATTTTTGGGTTGGGGAAAATTATCTGATGACTATTTACACAATTCTAAAACATATAGCCAGTTATTTTCTGTTATTAGTTCATATAAACAGCTATTTTACTGAATTAGGTGACTTTGAATTACTGTAACCAGCCAAGTTAGACAAATAGGCCAAGCTCACCTGTAAGTGAATTATTTGGATCTCAACATGGGACAACAGAATTAATAGAAAACTTCAATAAAATGTTCCAATAGGTTAGGCAGTTTGTATTTCTAAGCTGAAACAACCATGAAAAACTTCTGTTTGAATTCAGTAATAAATGTTTTAAAGATTTGAAAATTTTAAACCAGCCAGTTAAATTCAGAATCATTTTTTTTTTAAATTTATTATTATTAAACTTCAAGTTGTAGGGTACATGTGCACAACGTGCAGGTTTGCTACATATGTATACTTGTGCCATGTTGGTGTGCTGCACCCATCAACTCGTCATTTACATCAGGTATAACTCCCAATGCAATCCCTCCCCCCTCCCCCCTCCCCATGATAGGCCCCGGTGTGTGATGTTCCCCTTCCCGAGTCCAAGTGATCTCATTGTTCAGTTCCCACCTACGAGTGAGAACATGCGGTGTTTGGTTTTCTGTTCTTGTGATAGTTTGCTAAGAATGATGGTTTCCAGCTGCATCCATGTCCCTACAAAGGACACAAACTCATCCTTTTTTATGGCTGCATAGTATTCCATGGTGTATATGTGCCACATTTTCTTAATCCAATCTGTCACTGATGGACATTTGGGTTGATTCCAAGTCTTTGCTATTGTGAATAGTGCTGCAATAAACATACGTGTGCATGTGTCCTTATAGCAGCATAATTTATAATCCTTTGGGTATATACCCAGTAATGGGATGGCTGGGTCATATGGTACATCTAGTTCTAGATCCTTGAGGAATCGCCATACTGTTTTCCATAATGGTTGAACTAGTTTACAATCCCACCAACAGTGTAAAAGTGTTCCTATTTCTCCACATCCTCTCCAGCACCTGTTGTTTCCTGACTTTTTAATGATCGCCATTCTCACTGCGTGTGAGATGGGTCTCCTGAATACAGCAGACTGATGGGTCTTGACTCTTTATCCAGTTTTCCAGTCTGTGTCTTTTAATTGGAGCATTTAGTCCATTTACATTTAAGGTTAATATTGTTATGTGTGAACTTGATCCTGTCATTATGATATTAACTGGTTATTTTGCTCGTTAGTTGATGCAGTTTCTTCCTAGCCTTGAAGGTCTTTACATTTTGGCATGTTTTTGCAATGGCTGGTACCGGTTGTTCCTTTCCATGTTTAGTGCTTCCTTCAGGGTCTCTTGTAAGGCAGGCCTAGTGGTGACAAAATCTCTAAGCATTTGCTTATCTGTAAAGGATTTTATTTCTCCTTCACTTATGAAACTTAGTTTGGCTGGATATAAAATTCTGGGTTTAAAATTCTTTTCTTTAAGAATGTTGAATATTGGCCCCCACTCTCTTCTTGCTTGAAGAGTTTCTGCCGAGAGATCTGCTGTTAGTCTGATGGGCTTCCCTTTGTGGGTAACCCGACCTTTCTCTCTGGCTGCCCTTAAGATTTTTTCCTTCATTTCAACTTTGGTGAATCTGGCAATTATGTGTCTTGGAGTTGCTCTTCTCGAGGAGTATCTTTGTGGCGTTCTCTGTATTTCCTGGATTTGAATGTTGGCCTGCCCTACTAGGTTGGGGAAGTTCTCCTGGATGATATCCTGAAGAGTGTTTTCCAACTTGGTTCCATTTTCCCCCTCACTTTCAGGCACCCCAATCAGATGTAGATTTGGTCTTTTTACATAATCCCATACTTCTTGCAGGCTTTGTTCATTTCTTTTTCTTCTTTTTTCTTTTGGTTTCTCTTCTCGCTTCATTTCATTCATTTGATCCTCCATCGCTGACATTCTTTCTTCCAGTTGATCGAGACGGTTACTGAAGCTTGTGCATTTCTCACGTATTTCTCGTGCCATGGTTTTCGTCTCTTTCATTTCGTTTGTGAGCTTCTCTGCATTAATTACTCTAGCCATCAATTCTTCCACTTTTTTTTCAAGGTTTTTAGTTTGTTTGCGCTGGGTACATAATTCCTCCTTTAGCTCTGAGAAATTTGATGGACTGAAGCCTTCTTCTCTCATCTCGTCGAAGTCATTCTCCGTCCAGCTTTGATCCGTTGCTGGCGATGAGCTGCGCTCCTTTGCCGGGGGAGATGCGCTCTTATTTTTTGAATTTCCAGCTTTTCTGCCCTGCTTTTTCCCCATCTTTGTGGTTTTATCTGCCTCTGGTCTTTGATGATGGTGATGTACTGATGGGGTTTTGGTGTAGGTGTCCTTCCTGTTTGATAGCTTTCCTTCTAACAGTCAGGATCCTCAGCTGTAGGTTGTAGCTGTAGGAGATTGCTTGAGGTCCACTCCAGACCCTGTTTGCCTGGGTATCAGCAGCAGAGGCTGCAGAAGATAGAATATTTCTGACCAGCGAGTGTACCTGTCTGATTCTTGCTTTGGAATCTTCCTCTCAGGGGTGTACTCCACCCTGTGAGGTGTGGGGTGTCAGACTGCCCCTAGTGGGGGATGTCTCCCAGTTAGGCTACTCAGGGGTCAGGGACCCACTTGAGCAGGGAGTCTGTCCCTTCTCAGATCTCAACCTCCGTGTTGGGAGATCCACTGCTCTCTTCAAAGCTGTCAGACAGAGTCGTTTGCGTCTGCAGAGCTGCTGCGTTTGTTATTATTTACTGTGCCCTGTCCCCAGAGGTGGAGTCTACAGAGACAGGCAGATTTCCTTGAGCTGCTGTGAGCTCCACCCAGTTCGAGCTTCCCAGCAGCTTTGTTTACCTTCTTAAGCCTCAGCAATGGCGGGCGCCCCTCCCCCAGCCTCGCTGCTGCCTTGCCGGTAGATCACAGACTGCTGTGCTAGCAATGAGGGAGGCTCCGTGGGTGTGGGACCCTCCCGGCCAGGTGTGGGATATGATCTCCTGGTGTGCCTGTCTGCTTAAAGCGCAGTATTGGGGTGGGAGTTACCCGATTTTCCAGGTGTTGTGTGTCTCAGTTCCCCTGGCTAGGAAAAGGGATTCCCTTCCCCCTTGCGCTTTCCAGGTGAGGCAATGCCTCGCCCTGCTTCAGCTCTCGCTGGTCGGGCTGCAGCAGCTGACCAGCACCGATCATCTGGCACTCCCCAGTGAGATGAACCCAGTACCTCAGTTGAAAATGCAGAAATCGCCGGTCTTCTGTGTCGCTCGCGCTGGGAGTTGGAGACTGGAGCTGTTCCTATTCGGCCATCTTGCTCCGCCCATCAGAATCATTTTTTAAAAATAACTTTCAGAAATTGGAACAAATCCCAGTGTTGTTATTGCGGTTATTATGTAGAATACAAATTTGTTCATTTTAGGAAATTGGAAAATTACAATAAAGAAAAGAGAAAAAATAAGCTTATACCTCTCTTAACCCCATGGGACATTTCTGGGAAACAACAGAGGAGCTAGAATCTAAGTTAGAGACTCCTCAGAGAAGATGGTTTGTAGCATGTGTGGTGGGGGGTGGGCAGGGGTGGGTGTGTGTGGGTGTGGGTGTGGGTGTTTAATGCTAATGTTAAATGATATTCGAAATACATCAAGTTAAAAGCAATATGTACCCACTCCTAGGTATTTACCCAAGTCAAATAATAACTCTTTTCCACTAAAACCTGTCTGAAATATTTATAATGGTTTTATTCTTTTTTAAAAAAAATTTCTTTATTATTATTATACTTTATGTTGTAGGGTACATGTGCATAGCGTGCAGGTTTGTTACATATGTATACTTGTGCCATGTTGGTGTGCTGCACCCATCAACTCGTCATTTACATCAGGTATAACTCCCAATGCAATCCCTCCTCCCTCCCCCCTCCCCATGATAGGCCCCGGTGTGTGATGTTCCCCTTCCTGAGTCCAAGTGATCTCATTGTTCAGTTCCCACCTATGAGTGAGAACATGCGGTGTTTGCTTTTCTGTTCTTGTGATAGTTTGCTAAGAATGATGGTTTCCAGCTGCATCCATGTCCCTACAAAGGACACAAACTCATCCTTTTTTATGGCTACATAGTATTCCATGGTGTATATGTGCCACATTTTCTTAATCCAGTCTGTCACTGATGGACATTTGGGTTGATTCCAAGTCTTTGCTATTGTGAATAGTGCTGCAATAAACATACGTGTGCATGTGTCTTTATAGCAGCATGATTTATAATCCTTTGGGTATATACCCAGTAATGGGATGGCTGGGTCATATGGTACATCTAGTTCTAGATCCTTGAGGAATCGCCATACTGTTTTCCATAATGGTTGAACTAGTTTACAATCCCACCAACAGTGTAAAAGTGTTCCAATTTCTCCACATCCTCTCCAGCACCTGTTGTTTCCTGACTTTTGAATGATCGCCATTCTAACTGGTGTGAGATGGTATCTCATTGTGGTTTTGATTTGCATTTCTCTGATGACCAGTGATGATGAGCATTTTTTCATGTGTCTGTTGACTGCATGAATGTCTTCTTTTGAGAACTGTCTATTCATATCCTTTGCCCACTTTTGGATGGGGTTGTTTGTTTTTTTCTTGTAAATTTGTTTGAGTTCTTTGTAGGTTCTGGATATTAGCCCTTTGTCAGATGAGTAGATTGCAAAAATTTTCTCCCATTCTGTAGGTTGCCTGTTCACTCTGATGGTCGTTTCTTTTGCTGTGCAGAAGCTCTTTAGTTTAATGAGATCCCATTTGTCAATTTTGGCTTTTGCTGCTGTTGCTTTTGGTGTTTTAGACATGAAGTCTTTGCACATGCCTATGTCCTGAATGGTACTACCTAGGTTTTCCTCTAGGATTTTTATGGTATTAGGTCTAACATTTAAGTCTCTAATCCATCTTGAATTAATTTTCGTATAAGGAGTAAGGAAAGGATCCAGTTTCAGCTTTCTACTTATGGCTAGCCAATTATCCCAGCACCATTTATTAAATAGGGAATCCTTTCCCCATTTCTTGTTTCTCTCAGGTTTGTCAAAGATCAGATGGCTGTAGATGTGTGGTATTATTTCTGAGGACTCTGTTCTGTTCCATTGGTCTATATCTCTGTTTTGGTACCAGTACCATGCTGTTTTGGTTACTGTAGCCTTGTAGTATAGTTTGAAGTCAGGTAGCGTGATGCCTCCAGCTTTGTTCTTCTGACTTAGGATTGTCTTGGAGATGCGGGCTCTTTTTTGGTTCCATATGAACTTTAAAGCAGTTTTTTCCAATTCTGTGAAGAAGCTCATTGGTAGCTTGATGGGGATGGCATTGAATCTATAAATTACCTTGGGCAGTATGGCCATTTTCACGATATTGATTCTTCCTATCCATGAGCATGGTATGTTCTTCCATTTGTTTGTGTCCTCTTTGATTTCACTGAGCAGTGGTTTGTAGTTCTCCTTGAAGAGGTCCTTTACATCCCTTGTAAGTTGGATTCCTAGATATTTTATTCTCTTTGAAGCAATTGTGAATGGAAGTTCATTCATGATTTGGCTCTCTGTTTGTCTCTTACTGGTGTATAAGAATGCTTGTGATTTTGCACATTAATTTTGTATCCTGAGACTTTGCTGAAGTTGCTTATCAGCTTAAGGAGATTTTGGGCTGAGGCAATGGGGTTTTCTAAATATAAAATCATGTCGTCTGCAAACAGGGACAATTTGACTTCTTCTTTTCCTAACTGAATACCCTTGATTTCTTTCTCTTGCCTGATTGCCCTAGCCAGAACTTCCAACACTATGTTGAATAGGAGTGGTGAGAGAGGGCATCCCTGTCTTGTGCCAGTTTTCAAAGGGAATTTTTCCAGTTTTTGCCCATTCAGTATGATATTGGCTGTGGGTTTTTCATAAATAGCTCTTATTATTTTGAGGTACGTTCCATCAATACCGAATTTATTGAGCGTTTTTAGCATGAAGGGCTGTTGAATTTTGTCAAAAGCCTTTTCTGCATTTATTGAAATAATCATGTGGTTCTTGTCTTTGGTTCTGTTTATATGCTGGATTATGTTTATTGATTTTCATGTGTTGAACCAGCCTTGCATCCCAGGGATGAAGCCCACTTCATCATGGTGGATAAGCTTTTTGATGTGCTGCTGAATCCGGTTTGCCAGTATTTTATTGAGGATTTTTGCATCGATGTTCATCAGGGATATTGGTCTAAAATTCTCTTTTTTTGTTGTGTCTCTGCCAGGCTTTGGTATCAGGATGATGTTGGCCTCATAAAATGAGTTAGGGAGGATTCTCTCTTTTTCTATCGATTGGAATAGTTTCAGAAGGAATGATACCAGCTCCTCCTTGTACCTCTGGTAGAATTCAGCTGTGAATCCATCTGGTCCTGGACTTTTTTTGGTTGGTAGGCTATTAATTATTGCCTCAATTTCAGAGCCTACTATTGGTCTATTCAGGGATTCAACTTCTTCCTGGTTTAGTCTTGGAAGAGTGTAAGTGTCCAGGAAATTATCCATTTCTTCTAGATTTTCCAGTTTATTTGCATAGAGGTGTTTATAGTATTCTCTGATGGTAGTTTGTATTTCTGTGGGGTCAGTCGTGATATCCCCTTTATCATTTTTAATTGCGTCGATTTGATTCTTCTCTCTTTTCTTCTTTATTAGTCTTGCTAGTGGTCTGTCAATGTTGTTGATCTTTTCAAAAAACCAACTCCTGGATTCATTGATTTTTTGGAGGGTTTTTTGTGTCTCTATCTCCTTCAGTTCTGCTCTGATCTTAGTTATTTCTTGCCTTCTGCTAGCTTTCGAATGTGTTTGCTCTTGCTTTTCTAGTTCTTTTAATTGTGATGTTAGAGTGTCAATTTTAGATCTTTCCTGCTTTCTCTTGTGGGCATTTAGTGCTATAAATTTCCTTCTACACACTGCTTTAAATGTGTCCCAGATATTCTGGTATGTTGTATCTTTGTTCTCATTGGTTTCAAAGAACATCTTTATTTCTGCCTTCATTTCGTTATGTACCCAGTAGTCATTCAGGAGCAGGTTGTTCAGTTTCCATGTAATTGAGCGGTTTTGATTGAGTTTCTTAGTCCTGAGTTCTAGTTTGATTGCACTGTGGTCTGAGAGACAGTTTGGTATAATTTCTGTTCTTGTACATTTGCTGAGGAGTGCTTTACTTCCAATTACGTGGTCAATTTTGGAGTAAGTACGATGTGGTGCTGAGAAGAATGTATATTCTGTTGATTTGGGGTGGAGAGTTCTATAGATGTCTATTAGGTCTGCTTGCTGCAGAGATGAGTTCAATTCCTGGATATCCTTGTTAACTTTCTGTCTCGTTGATCTGTCTAATGTTGACAGTGGAGTGTTGAAGTCTCCCATTATTATTGTATGGTTGTCTAAGTCTCTTTGTAAGTCTCTAAGGGCTTGGTTTATGAATCTGGGTGCTCCTGTATTGGGTGCATATATATTTAGGATAGTTAGCTCTTCCTGTTGAATTGATCCCTTTACCATTATGTAATGGCCTTCTTTGTCTCTTTTGATCTTTCATGGTTTAAAGTCTGTTTTATCAGAGATTAGTATTGCAACCCCCGCTTTTTTTTGTTCTCCATTTGCTTGGTAAATCTTCCTCCATCCCTTTATTTTGAGCCTATGTATGTCTCTGCATGTCAGATGGGTCTCCTGAATACAGCAGACTGATGGGTCTTGACTCTTTATCCAGTTTGCCAGTCTGTGTCTTTTAATTGGAGCATTTAGTCCATTTACATTTAAGGTTAAGATTGTTATGTGTGAACTTGATCCTGCCATTATGATATTAACTGGTTATTTTGATCGTTAGTTGATGCAGTTTCTTCCTAGCCTCGATGGTCTTTACATTTTGGCATATTTTTGCAATGGCTGGTTCCGGTTGTTCCTTTCCATGTTTAGTGCTTCCTTCAGGGTCTCTTGTAAGGCAGGCCTAGTGGTGACAAAATCTCTAAGCATTTGCTTATCTGTAAAGGATTTTATTTCTCCTTCACTTATGAAACTTAGTTTGGCTGGATATAAAATTCTGGGTTTAAAATTCTTTTCTTTAAGAATTTTGAATATTGGCCCCCACTCTCTTGTGGCTTGTAGAGTTTCTGCCGAGAGATCTGCTGTTAGTCTGATGGGCTTCCCTTTGTGGGTAACCCGACCTTTCTCTCTGGCTGCCCTTAAGATTTTTTCCTTCATTTCAACTTTGGTGAATCTGGCAATTATGTGTCTTGGAGTTGCTCTTCTCGAGGAGTATCTTTGTGGCGTTCTCTGTATTTCCTGGATTTGAATGTTGGCCTGCCCTACTAGGTTTGGGAAGTTCTCCTGGATGATATCCTGAAGATCGTTTTCCAACTTGGTTCCATTTTCCCCCTCACTTTCAGGCACCCCAATCAGACGTAGATTTGGTCTTTTTACATAATCCCATACTTCTTGCAGGCTTTGTTCATTTCTTTTTCTTCTTTTTTCTTTTGGTTTCTCTTCTTGCTTCATTTCATTCATTTGATCCTCAATCGCTGATACTCTTTCTTCCAGTTGATCGAGTCGGTTACTGAAGCTTGTGCATTTGTCACGTATTTCTCGTGTCATGGTTTTCATCTCTTTCATTTCGTTTATGACCTTCTCTGCAGTAATTACTCTATCCATCAATTCTTCCACTTTTTTTTCAAGATTTTTAGTTTCTTTGTGCGGGGTACGTAATTCCTCCTTTAGCTCTGAGAAATTTGATGGACTGAAGCCTTCTTCTCTCATCTCGTCAAAGTCATTCTCCGTCCAGCTTTGATCCGTTGCTGGCGATGAGCTGCTCTCCTTTGCCGGAGGAGATGCGCTCTTATTTTTTGAATTTCCAGCTTTTCTGCCCTGCTTTTTCCCCATCTTTGTGGTTTTGTCTGCCTCTGGTCTTTGATGATGGTGATGTTCTGATGGGGTTTTGGTGTAGGTGTCCTTCCTGTTTGATAGTTTTCCTTCTAACAGTCAGGACCCTCAGCTGTAGGTCTGTGGAGATTGCTTGAGGTCCACTCCAGACCCTGTTTGCCTGGGTATCAGCAGCAGAGGCTGCAGAATATAGAATATTTCTGAACAGCGATTGTACCTGTCTGATTCTTGCTTTGGAAGCTTCCTCTCAGGGGTGTACTCCACCCTGTGAGGTGTGGGGTGTCAGACTCCCCCTAGTGGGGTTGTCTCCCAGTTAGGCTACTCAGGGGTCAGGGATCCACTTGAGCAGGCAGTCTGTCCCTTCTCAGATCTGAACCTCCGTGTTGGGAGATCCATTGTTCTCTTCAAAGCTGTCAGACAGAGTCATTTGCGTTTGCAGAGCTTTCTGCTGCGTTTGTTATTGTTTACTGTGCCCTGTCCCCAGAGGTGGAGTCTACAGAGACAGGCAGGTTTCCTTGAGCTGCTGTGAGCTCCACCCAGTTCGAGCTTCCCAGCAGCTTTGTTTACCTACTTAAGCCTCAGCAATGGCGGGCGCCCCTCCCCCAACTCACTGCTGCCTTGCCGGTAGATCACAGATTGCTGTGCTAGCAATGAGGGAGGCTCCGTGGGTGTGGGACCCTCCCGGCCAGGTGTGGGATATGATCTCCTGGTTTGCCTGTTTGCTTAAAGCACAGTATTGGGGTGGGAGTTACCCAATTTTCCAGGTGTTGTGTGTCTCAGTTCCCCTGGCTAGGAAAAGGGATTCCCTTCCCCCTTGCACTTCCCAGGTGAGGCAATGCCTCGCCCTGCTTCAGCTCTCGCTGGTCAGGCTGCAGCAGCTGACCAGCACCGATCGTCCGGCACTCCCCAGTGAGATGAACCCAGTACCTCAGTTGTAAATGCAGAAATCACCGGTCTTCTGTGTGGTTCGCGCTGGGAGTTGGAGACTGGAGCTGTTCCTATTCGGCCATCTTGCTCCGACCCCCGGTTTTATTCTTAATCACCAAAAACTAGAAACAACCCAGTTCTCTCTCAACTGGGAAAGGGGTAAACAGTTTGTGGTACATCCATACAATGAAATACAATTTAGCAATGAAAATAAACAAACTACCAGTACATGCAACAGCACAGGTGAATCTCAAATGCACATTTCTAAGTGAAAAAAGACAGACTGAAAAGACTACATACTGTACGATTCCATTTATATGACATTTTGAGAAAGGCAAAGTTAGAGAGAGGAAAACATATTAGTTAGTGCCAGAAAAGTGGAGGGAGGATTTGACTACAAGAGATATCATGGGGAAGTATTTTCAGGGAGAGGGATGATAGATATGTTTTGTATTTTAGTTGTATTGTTTTGCAACTCTATGCCTTTATCAAAAGTCATAGAACTGTATAATAGAAAGTGAATTTCATCGTGTATAAATTAAAAATAAGTTTTAAAAACACATTATGAAGAGTTATTCATATTCTTCATAATTCATTATTATTCTTCCCTTTGTGTTCTGTTTTTAAATGTACTTATAATATCTATAATATGTATCATTAAATACGTACATGCATAAAAACTCTTTCTGGTGGTATGCAAAAAAACCATTTAGAGTGGTGACCCCAAGGAAAGAGAGCACAGGTTCCAAAATAGAAGGAAGGCTTGATTTTTCATTGTGCGTGTAGCTATATTGCTAGAATTGTTTATGATGTTAGTATAGTACTTTCCAGTTAAAAATACACTAAACTAAAATAATATATAAATCTTATGAGGCTGCAATTTTAGAGCCTACTTAGGTATATTTTCCTTTTTGACCAAACAGAATATTCTGTTTCCTTGAATCTGAGCACAATTAGGTTATGGAAATGTTCTGAAAGTTTCTTGACGACAGAAGCAGGCTGAACACTGGGATTGCAATCTTTCCCTGTTCTATAAGAGATTCTCATAATTACTCCCTGGTGGACAGCCAAAGCCAAAAATCAATGAAGGTAGAATCAGCAGGTTGTTCCACGGTAGAAATGACCTCAGTTTCATCAATAGCAGTCAGCACAGACTTCAGAAGTAAAAAAGACTCAGAAAAAATATAGGAGCTTAATATGCAGGATATCCAATCTGGTAGCTGGTTGAAACTGTATATATACAAGGCCTTTAATTACATTTTCCATTTAAACTGCCATTGAAATACATTAGAACGGAGGAATTAACTTGTCCTTAAGAACACTTTAAGCAGCCCACTGTGGAACAGGGCTATGCTAAGTCTCAAATGACTGGACAGAGTAATCACCTTCCCCTCCAAGTTATGAAAAAAGCTAGAAAACAAAGTGACTGCTTCACCAAGGATGCATTTCAGACATCCAAGCTACCCAAGGCAAGAGTCTATATCATGTTAAAAAGAAGATACTAGAATAGCACCTTAATTAAAAACCCATAAAGACTGAAATTTTTTAGAAAAGCTGTATGTCTGTATGTATATATTTATGAAAGAGTATATGTTTCTAGATTGTTCTACACTTTCTAGATTGACTGTCTATGAGATATTTCAGAGGGAAATTTCTATCCAATTTCACCTATCTTTTCATAAAGGGAGACTGTATTTGTAGAATAGGACAACAGCTGATTAATCCAGTGTGGAAAGGGTGCTATTTTTGTGCAAGGTCACACTTGCACACTAATCCAGAAACTTTCTAAAAAACATGTTTTGTTATTTTTGTTTGCTTGCTTTAAGCTTTTATTGGCAACTTTAATTCTCACACATAAAAGTACATGAAATATGGACTATACATGATCAGGCTCATATAATTTTAATACTATAAATCATTTATCATATATATTATGTGCTACAAATATTTTTGTCCACTTCTTCATTTGCCTGTTCATTTTTTAAATGATGCCTTTTATAGAGCACAAATGTTGATTTCCATCAAAAGGAATACATTAATTTTTTGTTTAGTGCATTTTTAATCAAATCTAAGAAAATATCCACCTACTTCAAATTTACAAAAACATTCTGCTGTATTTTCATCTAGGATCATCATAGTTTTCAATTTTATGTTGAGTTCTAAAATCCATCTCAAACTAGTATTTCTGGAAGGTGTAAGGGAAGAGTTGAGATTTGTTTTTTTTTCCCTGCTATGTATCCAGGTGCCCCAGTACTTTTTATTAAGATTTGCCATTCCCCATTGAATTGCCTTGGTATCGGGAGAACCCGCCCCCGATGGTTAACGTGGGTTCTTTTCTATTCCCTAAGCATCTGGTCGGTTTGAGAAATAAAGGGAAAGAGTACAAAAGAGAGAAATTTTAAAGCTGGGTGTCGGGGGGGGACATCAAATGTCAGCAGGTTCCGTGATGCTCCCCTAGCCATAAAACCAGCAAGTTTTTATTAGCGATTTTCAAAAAGGGAGAGAGTGCATGAATAGGGTGTGGGTCACAGAGATCACATGCTTCACAAGGTAATAAAATATCACAAAGCAAGTGGAGGCAGGGCGAGATCACAGGACCACAGGATGGGGTGAAATTAAAATTGCTAATGAAGTTTCGGGCATGTATTGTCATTGATAACATCTTATCAGGAGACAGGGTTTGAGAGCAGACAACCTGTCTGACCAAAATGTATTAGGCAGGAATTTTCTCGTCCTAAAAAGCCTGGGTGCGCTAAAGAAGATGGGGGTTTATTTCACCCCTTCCACTTTGACCGTAAAAGGTGGCCGCCTCAAGGGGGCCATCTATAGACCTACCCTCAGGGCGCATTCTCTTTCTCAGGGATGTTCCTTGCTGAGAAAAAGAATTCAGCAATATGTCTCCTATTTGCTTTTGAAAGAAGAGAAATATGGCTCTGTTCCTCCTGGCTCTCTGGCAGTTAGAGTCCAAGGCCATCTCCCTTATTCCCTGAACATTGCTATTATACTGTTCCTTTATTCAAGGCACCCAGATTTTATATTGTTACAAGCACACATGCTCTACACACAATTTGTGCAGTTAACGCAATCATCACAGGGTCCTGAGGCAACATTCATCCTCCTCAGTTTACGAAGATGATGGGATTAAGAGATTAAAGACAGGCACAGGAAATCACAAAGGTATTGACTGGGAAAGTGATAAGTGTCCATGAAATCTTCACAATTTATGTTCAGAGATTGCAGTAAAGACAGGCATAAGAAATTATAAAAGTATTAATTTGGGGAACTAATAAATGTCCATGAAATCTTCACAATTTATGTTATTCCGCCCCGGCTTCAGCCGGTCCCTCCCTTAGGGGTCCCTGACTTCCCGCAACACCTTGGTGCCTTTTTGCTTTTTAAAAATCAATTGACATGAATTTATGAATTTACTTCTGGACTCTCTAGTCTATGTATTGACCTATTCACTTATTCTTATGTTAAAATATCACAGTTTCAATTCCTAAAGCATTATGATGGGTTTTAAAATCATATCAAGTACTGCAAATTGCTAGGTCTAAATATGGCAGTCATTTATTATGTTTCTTAAGAAGCTGTCAAGCAGATATTAGGCATTTATAAGAATGGATAAAGTAGAAAATATTGACAGTCCCAAATGCTGATGAGAATACAGAGAAACTAGATCACTTGTACATTGGTGGTAGGAAGTAACATGATATTTCTGTTTTAATCCATTAATATAGTGAATTGCATTGATTTATAAATGGTAAACCCACTATGCATTCTTAGTTTTGATATATAACACTCTCAATATGTTTCTACATTCAATTCACTAATATTTTGTTAGGAATTTTGGTATAAATGTTCATGAGGAAAACTGGTCTATAATTTTTATTCTAGATCTTGTCAAGTTGTAGTAACAGGATGATGTTGTCTCATAAAACAACATGTTTTTCCCCATCTATTTCCTTAAAAATAATTGTGTAAGATTTGCATTTTTTTAATGGTTTATAATTTATACTTAAACTACTTGGGTCAGAAATTTTTTGTGTGAGTTTTTTAAAATAACAAGTTTATTTTAAAAAGCCATTTATATGTTCTACTTTATCTTACATAAAATTAGACAGTTGTGTTTTTTCTAGTCATCTGTTAATTTTATCTAAAACCAATAAAATATATACCATGGAATACTATGCAGCCATAAAAAGGAATGAGATCATGTGTCTTTTCAGAGACATGATGGAGCTGGAGGTAATTATCCTTAGCAAACTTATGCAGGAACAGAAAACCAAATGCCACATGTTCTCACTTATAAGTGGGAGCTAAATGATAAGAACCCATGGACACATGGTGGGGAACCACACACACTGGGTCCTGCTCTAGGGTAGGGAATGAGGTGGGGAGTGGATCAGGAAGACTAGCTAATGGACGCTAGGATTAATACCTGGGTGATGAGATGATCTGTGAAGCAAACCACAATGGTACACGTTTACCCGTGTAACAAACCTGCACATCCTGCATGTGTACCCTTGAACTTAAAAGGTGGATATTAAAAACAACAACAAAAAAATTAAATTAATTTTTAAAAAAGTAAACCAAAAAAAAAAAGTTCTAACATCTTCTTATAATCTTTTTAATGTTCTGGTCTTTGTATTGCTATCCTTCTTTTCAATTCTACAGCTATGTGTTATTTTTCATTTTTTTTTCTCATTAATCGCACCAGAGGAATATAAACTTTACTGCCTTTTTCAAAATCAGATTTTGCCTTTGTCGCTCCTCCACATTGTATACTTATTCTTTTACTTACTGTTCTTTTCTTCTACTTTCTTTAGTTTTCTTTATATATAAATATACACTTTCACCTAAACCCTGCTCTCCTGCCTCTCACAAGTTTTAATATGTTGTGATTTGCCACAGAATCCATAGTATCACTTCTGTGTTTTCATCCCTGAGATTATCTGTATCTTTTCTTTTTTCTTTTTCTTGATTAATTTTACCAGAAGTGTATCAATTGTATTAGCCTTTTCAAGAAACTAAATTTTGATTATTTTTGGTCTTCTCTATCTTATGCCTTTTTATCTTTGTATTTACTTTATTTCCTTCCTTCTACTTTCTTTGTACTCAGTTTATTTACATACAAATAAAATTTCCTCCAATAATCGTTTTAGCTGTATTTCACAAGTTTTGATGTATATTTTTAATATTTTTATTTTTTTCCTTTGACCTAAAGTTTGAGTGTACTTTTTTATTTCTAAGAACATATTAATACATGTAATATTTATATATATTACATTACATTTATCTTGATACATAGATCTGAATTCATCCCTCTGATCAGAATATATACTGTACTGTGTAAGTTTATAGCCAATTTTAATAAATATTCTGTGCATGCATGAAAAAAAGTATACTCAGCAGTTGTTGGGTAGGGTGTTTCATTTGGTTACTTTAATTAAGCTTACTCTTCCATATCTTCCAAATCTTCCTTATCTTTCTATTAGAGATATGGGTGTTTAAAATCTCTCATTATTATTATTTTACTTCTATCATTTTTGCCTTAAATATATTTTTAAGAATATTTTATTAAATATATACAAATATAGAGTTGTATTTTCCTGGTAACTTGAATGCTCACACCTGTAATCCCAGCACTTTGGGAGGCTGAGGCAGGCGGATCACGTGAGGACAAGAGTTCAAGACCAGCCTGGCCAACATGGTGAAAACTTGTCTCTACTAAAAATCCAAAAAAATATTAGTTTGGCATGGTGGCGTTGCCTGTAGCCCCAGCTACTCAGGGAGGCTGAGGCAGGATAATCACTTGAACCCAGGAGGCGGAGGTTGCAGTGAGCCAAGATCACACCACTGCACTCCAGCTAAGGCGACAGAGGGAGACACCATCTCAAAAAAAAAAAAAAAAAAGAATGCTTTATTAAGTGATCTTCTTTATCTTATTGAAAATTGTTATCTAAAACATCTGCTTTTTTCTAATGTTAATACTGCTGCTTTTTCTCCACTTCCTGTTTTCTTTCTTCTTTTCTTTCTTTCTTCCGACTTCTGTCCTTCATTCTCTTATTCATTTACTTATTTCTCTCCTTTCTTTCCTTTTTCTCTGCCTTCTTTTCCCCCTTTTTCTTTTGAAGCGCTTATGTCTGATATCATTTTCAATACTTTTAATTTCAATTTTTCTAAATTTATTTTTGTTGTATCTCTAGTAAATGGGTAATAGTTAAATTTGCAAATAAAATCTTATCTGATAATCTTTGTCTTTTAACTTCAGCATTTAGTCCATTTGCGTCAATGTAGTATTGAAGTATAAATTCTGTGTATATACCCATACATATATATACACACAGATACATATGCCACATTTCAATGTGATTTCTAATTGTGGGTTTTTTTTTTTTCTTTTTTGCCTTTAGTGAGGGTTAAATTTAAAAAAATTGATTTAACCTCCTGATGTTTCAGAAATCCAATTTGCTTGATGATTATTTTAGTGTTACCTTAGATTACAATTTTCATTTTTAACTTATTAAATTTTATTTTATTTTATTTTTATTTTTTATTTTTTATTTTTTATTTTTTTTTAAATTTATTTATTATTATTAAACTTCAAGTTGTAGGGTACATGTGCACAACGTGCAGGTTTGCCACATATGTATACTTGTGCCCTGTTGGTGTGCTGCACCCATCAACTCGTCATTTACATCAGGTATAACTCCCAATGCAATCCCTCCCCCCTCCCCCCTCCCCATGATAGGCCCCGGTGTGTGATGTTCCCCTTCCCGAGTCCAAGTGATCTCATTGTTCAGTTCCCACCTACGAGTGAGAACATGCGGTGTTTGGTTTTCTGTTCTTGTGATAGTTTGCTAAGAATGATGGTTTCCAGCTGCATCCATGTCCCTACAAAGGACACAAACTCTTCCTTTTTTATGGCTGCATAGTATTCCATGGTGTATATGTGCCACATTTTCTTAATCCAATCTGTCACTGATGGACATTTGGGTTGATTCCAAGTCTTTGCTATTGTGAATAGTGCTGCAATAAACATACGTGTGCATGTGTCCTTATAGCAGCATAATTTATAATCCTTTGGGTATATACCCAGTAATGGGATGGCTGGGTCATATGGTACATCTAGTTCTAGATCCTTGAGGAATCGCCATACTGTTTTCCTACAGCCAACAGACACATGAAAAAATGCTCATCATCACTGGCCATCAGAGAAATGCAAATCAAAACCACAATGAGATACCATCTCACACCAGTTAGAATGGCGATCATTCAAAAGTCAGGAAACAACAGGTGCTGGAGAGGATGCGGAGAAATAGGAACACTTTTACACTGTTGGTGGGATTGTAAACTAGTTCAACCATTATGGAAAACTTATTAAATTTTAGTGTTATATGTACCCTCCTCCTAGAAAATGTAGTGAACTTTGACTACTTCAGTCCAAGTTACCCCACTCTCAACTTATATGCTACTGTCTTCTTACACTTTAGTTTTCTATATATTTTAAAGTCCTTAAGTTATTATGATTGTTTTTCACTGTCAATGTTTAATATTTAATTTGATTGATGCATATATATGCAGTTTCTATGGTTCTTTCTCCATTTCTTTGTAAGAGCTTTCACTTGGAATGGGGAGCTTCCACTCGGAATTTTTGTCCAGAGAATACCTCTAGCTATGTTGTTAGTACAAGAATCCTCATGGTTTTCATCTTTTTCTTCTTTTTCCTTTTTTTTTCTGTTTGGTTCCAAAATATTTTACTCCACTTTTGAAAGATATCTTTGCTGGGTGGATAATTCCGCTTTGTTTTTCATAATTTCTGTTGTGATTGCTGCTGCTAGTCCAACTTTAGCTGCTTTGTAGGGCATCTGTTATGTTCATACAGCTGCTTTTAAGATTTTCTCTTTTTTCTTTGGGTTTCTGCAGTTTCATGATTATATATTTACAAGTAGATTTATTTTCACTTATCCTATTTAGAATTATTTTGATTCTTTGGATTTGTTAATTGACAATACTAGATTTAAAAAAATATATATGATCTTCTCAAGTGTTTTTCCTCTCATTTTCATCTTCCTTAAAAACTCCAATTAAATATACATTTATTCTTCTTCTACATCAATTCTTTGAGATAATTTCTTGTACTTATCTTCTTTCATTTCACTGATTCTCAGTTTGGCTATGTCTACTTTGCTATTGAACCTCTCCATTGAGTTTTTCATTGGAGTTATTGAATTCTCCAGTCCCAGAATTTCTAGTCGAGAAAAAACAAAAAACAAAAAAAACCCCGCAATGTCACATTTTACAGTTTCCAGTTCCTTGCCAAAAGTTTTAGGTTTGATTCTTTTTCTTTATGTACATAAAAAGTCTAGTTCTTTCCTAGTTTGAGTCTGGTAATATATACGTATATTAACTGATTTCTAACTGTTTCTAATGTCTGTAACTTTTGCTAGTTGTTGTGTATGTTGCTCTATCACCTTACTTCCTTATATGCCTGATAATCTTCGATTTTGTGCCAAACATTGACTTTGGAAACTTATTTGTAGACATAATTTAATGCCTAAGATAATAGGATCTATGAAGGGGATTTCTATTTACTGTTTCCAGGTAATCAGGTACACCCTCAGTGTAGAGGGATCACCTTAATACAATTTTATTATAATTTTAATACAATTGAAATTCATTTGGTTCACCCAGTATTGAATTGGCTTATTTCTATTACTTACTTATTCCTAATATGTTTTCTGTAAGCATTTTAAGCTAAAACACATAAGGTGGTTTCCAAGAATTGTCACCTTTGATAAGCCTTGAAACACAGCCTGTGTTCCCCAGGTTTTTTCATGCTGACAAAAGTTCAGCTCAGGCTTTCAACCACTTTTTTCCAATTATCAAAAAATCCTAGCCAAAAAAAAAAAAAAAAAAAAAAAAAAAAAGAAAAGAAAGGAAAACTGCTCTTAATGCTGGACAGTCTTCTTTGGAATTCTACTCTCTTGATACTTTAGGCTAGTTACTCCTCAGCATGTTGTTAGTGCTTTGCTAATTTTAAGCAGAGTTTTTTCATACTTCTTCCAGTTTTTTTAGGTGTCCAAATTATCTAGTTCATCATTTGTAGAAGCAGAAATCCTGGAACCTCATTTTTAACTAGAAGCTGGTTGATGATATTCTACACTAATGAAATTAAAGGTCTAACTCAAACAATGAAATACGCTTATCTACATATATTTTATGTAATTCATTCAATAACAATACATCAGATTCATTTCCTTAAGTTTAGCCTATAGCTTTCTCCTTATTCTCCTGAATTTGTTATGTGGCCACTTGTTTCAAAATAATATCACCAAGGAAATACAGAAGGAAGAACACAAGAAGGTATAAAGTTATATATTTATTACGGTAACATATTGCTAACAAACTCATAAGCTTGCGGTCTAGGAGAGCCAGTGGTGTAGTTCCAGTCCAAACCTGAAGGCCTGAGAGCAGAGGAGAAAATGGTGTGTCAGCTCTAGTCTGAAGGCCTGAGACTCAGGAGCCTTCATATTCAAGGACAAGAAAAGATGAATGTCCCAGCTCAATCACAGAAAGCAAATTCACCATTCTTTCTCCTTTTTATTCTGTTAAGGCCCTCAACCACTGAAGAGTGTCCACTTGCATTGGTGAGGGAGATCTTTTCTCAGTCTACTGATTCCAATGCTGCTATCTTTCAGAAACACCCTCACAGACATGCCCAGCAAAAATATTTCTATTCTGGGCATCCCTTAGCCCAGTCAAGCTGACAATATGAAATTAACTATTACACAAGGGCACCCTAATAAGGATTGGGGAAATAGACAATCCCTTGATTAAAAGAACTGCAAAATCACACTGCAAATGATTTGGATAAAGGGAGGGATAAAAAAAAAAAAACAAAACAAAACAAAACTTGGGACATTTTTGCAATTTTTCAATCATATACTCAAATTTATGGGACCTGCAATGCAATCCAGAAAAGGGGGTCAAATGGGTTTCATTTTCAGTTATTTTACATGATTCTTTCTCCTTTAGTCTTATGTAATTATATCTTAATAATCTCTATAATTAAGCACATTATAAATGGAGGAGATTATGGGGAAGAGAATAGACCCAGGAGGATGGAGATGTATAGAGTCTCAAACCTACCTTTTTTCAGAAAATAAACTCTAGGAATGATTATCACTCTTTCCTGGTACATAATATTTAATTTGGAATTCTTCAATTAGAGAGAGATTTAGTGCTCCTTTGGGTTTAGCCTAGACTGGTTGCTGCGTTTCCCAGGGATCATAGCAAAAACTCACTTTTATATATAAAGTATATTGTGTCCCAGAATATGAAAATTCTCAGAACTTCTGTTTAATAAGAGTAAAAGGACTGGTCAGAACTGCCACTCTTAAAGTGTCCGTAAGGGACTTTTGCCTTTGCGGAGACATAATCTTCACAAGACCACTATCTCTAAACGTCTAATTGCCTGTAAATGACTGATTATGGCTCAGGCATCCAGGGATTTATCTAAACCCTTCTCTAGCCCATTTAACCTTTCAGCCTGCACAATCTTTTGGGAGCATCAAGTTTCATATATGTTTGGAGAGTTCCCAACCCTTCAAATGTAATTCTGCTCCCTTGAGTACAATAGAAAAGCACTTGTTACTTGTGGATTTCGAATCCATTTACAGAAAAGACTGCAGTCCCATAGCTTCTGTGAGACATATGAAAAAAAAACAAAAACAAAAACAACTGTATGTCTGTCTCTGTCTACTAGCTTTGCTATTTTGTAAGATGAATTAAGATAATTTTCTCCTTAAAATCCTTTCCTAACTTAATGTGTTTATCCATATTCTAATAAAGTTGGCAAAACTTTATTTATTCAGGTTATAAAAAAGCAAAATTGTTCAGCACTTGGATTTTCTCTGTGTTCCCTCAGCTCTGGTACATGAGATAATACAGCAGGTTACCATTTTATAATTGTATTATTATTATTCCTTTAAAGTCTTTTTCCGTTTTTCTCCTATTGGAAATATGCAAGAAAAAAAACATCTCATAACTTCCTTACTTCCTGTGGGAGTTAATGGCTGCTAAGGATAATAACCAGGCAGAATACTGTAAGGAATAATAATTTTCCTACAGTTTCCAGGATGAAAACTTAATTTGATACTCAGTAATTTGAACTACAGAGTTTAAATGATAAAAATTAAATAAAAATAAAAACTTCAACAGGCAACTAAGGTCTTGAGAATGTTTCATGAGTGTAATTTGAAAAGTGATTATTCACCAAGAAAATGGAGTGAGCAAATAAAAATTATTGAGAAGAAACTAACCCACAGTAGAATTAAACACATTCTATTTACTAACGAAATTGAGTATAAACTTATATACTATACATATATACACCTAAGGTATAGACACATACTTATATGACTGTGTGTTTTATGCCATTATAGAGAGGGAGAGAAAGAGAGAGATCTGAAAGTATAAAAACGTAAACTGGTAATGAGAGTATTAACTCAAATCCATCTTCAGACATGTTCAAGAAAGTATCTGCCCCAGATTTTCCAAAGATTTTTTTCTTTTTTGGTTATACATCATTCACCTTTTGCATTAACTGTGTCAAATCTCCCATCCCTTGCTATTCTGCATCCTAACATTTACTTTTCTGCATTAGAGTATGTGGTCAAACTGCGAAGATATCAATCCTAAATTTTTGTATCAGAAACTGTTCTAAGTTCCTATTTATAGCAACCTTCAAATATTTTTTCTAAAGTTGTAGTTATTGATTTCCTAATTTGCCTCTGAAGTTAGAAATCCCTCCAGTGAGGAAATTTAAAGATACTCCCTCTCCTCCAATGTGGACTTTAATTCTAAAAATGCCTCTTATATATATCTACCATTGTATAATCAGGCTAATGCCCTTCACCCTGCAGTCAAAACTTCTTATTTTATTGCTGTTGTTGTTTTCAGCTTTTATTTTCGATTCAGAGAGCACAAGTGCAGGTTTGATACATGAATATGTTGTGTGATGTTGAGGTTTGGGATACGGATGATTTCATCATCCAGGTAGTGAGCATAGCACCCAATAAGAAGTTTTTCAGCCCCTATGATTTAGCCCCTATCCTCAGAGTCTATTTTTCCCATCTTCATATTCACCTGTATTCAATGTTTAGCTCCTACTTACAAGAACATGCAGTATTTTATTTTCTGTCCTTGTGGGTTAAGTTGCTTAGGATAATGGCCTACAGTTCCATCCATGTTGCTGCAAAAGGTACATTTTTGTTCTTTTTATGGCTGTATAGTCCATGGTATGTGTATGCCACCAATGGTATGTGTACCGTTTTCTTTATTCAATCCACTGCTGATGGACACTAGGTTGATTCCATGTTTTTGCTATTGTGAATAGTGTTGCAATGAATGTATGCGTTCATGTGTCTTTTAGATAGAATAAATTATTTTCATTAGTAGCAGGATTTCTGGATGAATGGGAGTTCTATTTTAAGTTCTTATAGAAAACTCTATGTTGGCTGAACTAATTTGCATTCCCAACAACAGCATATAAGCATCCCCTTTTCCCCACAGCCTCGCCTGTATCTATTGTTTTCTTGGCTCTTTATTATTTGCCATTTTGACTGGTGTGAGATGGTATCTTATTGTTGTTTTGATTTGTACTTCTCTAGTGATTAGTGATGTTGTGTAGCATTTTTCACATGTTTGTTGGTCACTTGTAAATCTTTTGAGAAGCATCTGTTCATATTCTTTGCCCATTTTTTAATTACATTTATTTTGCTTGTTGATTTAAGTTCGTTGTAGATTCTTGATGTTAGACCTTTGTCAGATGCACAGTTTGCTAATATTTTCTCCCATTATGTAGGCTGTTTACTTGGTTGGTAATTTATTTTGCTGTGCAGACGCTCTTCGGTTTAATTAGATTCCACTTGTCAATTTTTTTGTTGCAATTGCTTTTGGGGACTTAGCCACAATTTTTTTTGTTTGTTTGTTTTTTGTTTTTTGTTTTTTTTTTGCCAAAGTCAATGTTGAGAAGGGTATTTCCTAGGTATTCTTCTAAGACTTCTATAGCTTGAGATCTTATAGTTAAATTGTTAGTCCGTCATGAGTTAATTTTTTTTAATGGTGAAAAGTAGGGGTCCAGTTTCATTTTTTTGTATGTGGCTAGCCAGTTATCCCAGAACCATTTACTGAATGGAGAATTCTTTCCTATTGCTTATTTTTGTTGGCTGTCAAAGATCATTTGTTTGTAGGTATGCAGCTTCGTTTCTGGGTTCTCTATTCTGTTCCATTGGTCTATATGCCCATTTTTGTACCAGTAGCAATGCTGTTTTGGTTACTGTAGCCTTATGGTGTAGCTTGAAGACGGGTAATGTGATGCCTCTGGCCTTCTTCTTTGTGCTTAGGATTGCTCTAGCTATTCTGGCTCTTTTTTGGTTCCATATGAATTTTAGAATAGTTTTTCCTAATTCTGTGAAAAGCAGCCTTTATATTTTGAAACATCATTGAATTAAAAGGCACTGAATCTATACATTGCTTTGGGCAGTATGGCCATTTTAATGATATTGATTCTTCTAATCCATGAGCATGGAATATTTTTCCATTTATTTGTGTCATCTCCAATTTCTTTCAGCAGTGTTTTATAGTTCTCCTTGTAGAGATCTTTCACCTGTTTGGTTAGCTGTATTTCTAGGTACTTCATTTTTTTAGTGTGGCTATTTTAAATGGAATTGTGTTCATAATTTGGCTCTCAGCTAGAACATTATTAGTATATACAACTAATACTGATATTTGTACATTGATTTTGTATCCTGAAACTTTACTGAAGTTATTTATCAAGTTTAGGAGCCCTTTGGCAAAATCTTTATAGTTTTCTAGGTATAGAATCATATTGTCAGCAAAGAGAAATTGACCTCTTCTTTTCATATTTGGATGCTTTTTTATTTTTCTCTCATGCCTGATTATTCTGACTAGCATTTCCCATTATATTTTAGTTTCCTACCCAATCCCCTAGCTGGCCAATGTAGATAGCCATCAAATAGCTCTCTTGGTTTCACTCCCTATTTCTAAATGCCAAGCAAACACAGGTGAAGAAACCAATCCACAACATTGGGCCCCATTTTAAGTTGCCACTGTTGCCAATGAAAGTAGTCTCCCAAAGCTTTGAGGATATTCTGTCTGAATCAGATCCCTATGCCGGGTCTGGTGAGTTTTTATTTTTGTTTTTGAGGAAAATGACAACATTACTTTTAGTATTATATTCAATTGAGAAAATACTTTACTTGGGTTCTCAAAAATTCAGTCCTTAATAAGAATTCACAATTAATTTGTATTTATATATATGTACATACATGCATATATAAGCACATACATATACAAACATATATATAATATGCATACAGACATGTATGTTATATACATACATATTGCATGCGTGCATATGTTATATACATAAATACATATATATTATATACATGAATGCATATATATGTATATATAATTTATAACTTATTCATTATGCTTAAATATTGGCTGCAAATTCAAAGCATCTGGATCAGAAAGAGATCTCTTGCCTTTAACAAATGCTGCGCCTAAGTAATTCTCTTAATGACATAAGCAGTCATGAATCCAAGTCACCAATTAGGATTTTCATTTCTTGTGAAGTGAATTCCTCTTTCAGTGTCCATGAAGGTCTTATTTGGAGCCATCTTAATCTAGCACAGAAGTTTTTTATAGTAACACTGAACCTCAAAGGGAAACTCCCTGGGGTCTTGATCCAGGAAGACCCTCATCCTTTGCACAGATGTATACACTTATTCCCCAGGCCTGTTTCTTGTGTGCCAAAGAATAATGAGGAAACAGTCTCTGTCAAATCACAAAAAGACGTGGTTACATATACCCCCTAAAGCAATGGGTACCTACTCACCTTAAAATTATTTTAAGAGGAAAAGCACAGTTGATTCTTCCCATAACAGCACAAATCTCCTCTCAGGTGGTTTACTGTCTGCAGCTTTAGACAGAGAAGTCTAGAGAATTTTAAATTCTGTCTCACTAATCAACATTCAATGGGGACTGTGGCACTGCCTTCCAACCACTTTCCACTTATAACACACAGTAAAAAGAAAAAGATTATATCTGTATGCCACACTGGGATAAACTGGAATGAATTTGAAAGTGTTTATATAGGGTTTGGTTTTAAAAAGAGTTACATTTTTAATGTAAAAAAATAACGTTAGAAAAATAGAATAAAAGTGTTAGAAAGCATGTTAAGTATTGGATTTACATAAAACTTCCAAGTAAAGTCTTTTTAATTTTTTGCTTTAATGAGAAACTTTAGCTTGCTTTCACAAAAATAGATTTTTATGTTTGATTTTATGATTGAACTGGCTACAGGCAATTCCTATTCATGATTTTTAATGATGATATTTCTTTAAATCCTTAGGAGTCACAACGAGAAAAAGTTTATTTACAAATAGATAATAAACATTTTAAAACCATTTTTTCACTTTTATAGGTGCCTAAAAACTGGCAAATTGAAATTATATTTAAAAAATCTAAAAGCATTTGCTTTTCTCTCATTTACAAATGGTAGGTTGAAATTTTTTATAATAATGAAACTGGATTTCAAACCCCCCCAAAAATTTGTATGTGATATATTTAAAAATAATGGAGAATATCTAATTTGCAGAATATGCATCCATTTTTAGGCCAGTCATACTACAGCTAGCTTGGATGCACCAATAAAACATATCTGTCACAAACACACAAATTCAAGATCTGCTCCTGAAGAAACACCCTCCAGGAGCTCTCTCATGGCTTCTCTGACCCTCACCTCTGACCAGCTTATCTGGAGCCTTGTTCCATGTCGCTAACATAAACTGCTTCAGCAACAACCCAGGGTGCTTTCACTGGATACTAAAATAAGTTTTCTCAAGGCAGAGCATCTCTTTAGTGTATAGAAGATTATATTAAAGACTATCAAATGTGATTCCTTGAACTCCTGCCTGATAACCTACTGATTGTCAAATTATCGGTCCAAACCAACATCAACGGCACCATCTCTTGCAAACTTTTTATAAATGCAAACTCACAAGTTCCACTTGAGACCCACAGAATCAGAAACTGTGCTGGTGTGGATTTTTGATTCATGCTCAAGTTGAAAACCACTTGGCTGAAGGAAACAATATTGAACACGACATCTATAATTCACTCAAAAGCACAAAAGTTAGGAAGTCCTGTGTCTGTTTTGTTGTTGTTATTGCTGAAATTATAGAGATTTCTCCAACATTTTGTAAGAAAAATCTTCAAGGTGTGATGTCCACGTGAAGAAAGCTACACATTGTGTGAAGGTCATTGTCTGTATTGCTTCCTGATGCACTTTCAAACTTGGCTCAGTGGCCCAGAGTTTTGTAAATTGCTCCTTCCATGTCCATTTATACATGGGCAACCTTACTAGAGTAATTCACTACCCGGGTAATATTGTCCAAAAGGACCATGAAAACATACTTTTTTTTACCTCCCAAAAAATCTCACCAATTCACCTTCTGTAATGCCTAACATTCCAGAATTGAAGATGCTAATCTGAGGGTGGGCATTTCATCTCCAGCAGAACTCCTGTAAGAAGTGAATGGTTTTATGATGGGGGAAAACAGCTACTATCTATCAATGCCTTTGTTTATAAGATTAATATTGAAAACCAAGTAACACTGAAAGAATGTGATAGAGAACAAGAATGGTTGAGATTTGGTGAAGTGGAAAATAAGATGAAAAAGAAGGCAGAAAAAAAGAGAATAACAGCAAAAAATAATATGAAAATGAGAGAGACTGCCCAGCATGACATCCTAATGAGTTAAGGGTCAGTGTAAACTTGGCCATTTAAGTGGGTGTTGAAGTGAGGAGAAGGAAAAGCAGAGAAAGAAAGAGAAGAATAATGAGAAAATGAGAAAATGTGGAAGAGGAGGAAAAGGGAACTTGTGAGTTTTATTTAATACCTGCTCTGGTTAGATCTTTTTTAACCCACCATTCACAATGGCAAATGTTATCTTTGCATGCACACATATCACCAATAAGAAATCTATTTTCATTTCAAAGAGGCTTTACTTAAAAGACAGCAAGAATTTGATCAACCAGTTTATTCCATGCAATTTTTAACCATCTCTGGAATATCAGAAATCGAAGGGTTCTTACATAGTGTAGAATTTAGAAGGTTCAGAGACTGTTTGCCTGATGCCTATTTGCCTATCTGTCAACGCTGTAAATTTCTCTCTAAAATTCTCAAAAATAGAGAAATTTGGGGACCCATGGTGGAATGAAAGCTAAAAGAGAAGCACTCTACTTGTAGACACATTGGAATACTATACTGTTTTGTTTACCAGAAAGCATTAGCAGGACTTATTTGTGCCTGGAGTATATATGATTCCAGGGATATTTCTACTAACTTCAGGCACCCTGAAAGCTTACATGCATTTCAGTTATTTTTGAAAAGGTAACACCTCTCAATAATGCATTCCTAACTTTCCATTTCCGTTCTCCACCAGAAACATGCACCCACTACCAACAACACCATCATCACATTCCTTAAACAGTGGTGACCAAAGTCAGTGTACAATATCATCAGGAGAGAAAGTTTAGGCCTGAACAGAACAAGCTTAGGTCCACACTGGCTTGAATACAGCTTTCATTAAACAAACATAGATGAGAGTGTGAATAAGATTAAACTGGAACTACAAAGTGACCCATTGAATAAACCTATATTCTCTGAAATAGATGTTCAGGCATTCCTGGAGCCATATTTACTACATTTAAATGCATGCCTTAGGTTATTATTGCTATCGTACCCCTTTCCTCCAAGTCAGCAGATACACAGGGCAAATATTTGAGAAGAAACAAGAAAGGGAGTTGAGAATAGTAGAAAGTGTTTCTCAGTTCTGCTTCCCCTGGGTTGGCTGGACCATCACATGCCTTGCATATGCAGACTCACAGTATTTCAACACCACAAGAAAGAGAGCAGTTTTCTTTCTGAAATCTCCCTCATGAGTCCTTACATTCACTCTGTTTCACTGGCCCAGATCAAGTCACATGCACTTTGACCCGGGGGAGGCATACGTGAATAGGCTTAGACCCACATTAGGTACCCACTGTTGGGATTGGAGATGGAATTCCCACTTAAAAAATATTCTGTGAATGGAGGCAGGATGGTTCCATGAAAGCAAAATTGAAGTATTGTTATCAGAAAAAGGAGAAATGATTACTGGGTATCATAAAGTCACACATGTCAACTACACTATGAACAACCCTTAAATATGAGCTAAAAAACAAAAATGTTAACAGCAGGCACACAGAAAACTAGCCTAGCAGTTGAGAAACTTGATTGGTTCTCCACCTAATTCACTGTGTGGCCTTGCAAAGTCTCACTGATTAGTCAGACTTTATTCTGCAGGAGAACCTGTAATTCTCCGAAGTTATCCTCAGTCTCCTCAGGGATCTAACAAAGAGAGACTCCAGCAAACCCAATGCTCAGAGATAACCATTGGTAACATACATATGCTATTATTTTATACATATACACACAGACATTTTCTAAGCTTAATTACGCTTTACTAATTTGGGGCATGAGATAAGGTCACAACTCTTTAATGTTCTTTTTTTTTTTTTTTTTTTTTTTTTTTGAGATAGAGTCTCACTGTGTCCCCCAGGGTGGAGTGCAATGACATGATCTCGGCTCACTGCAACCTCCACCTCCTGGGTTCAAGGGATCCTCCTGCCTCAGCCTCACGAGTAGCTGGGATTACCGGTGTGCACCACCATGCCTGGCTTATTTTGTATTTTTAGTAGAGATGCGGTTTCACCATGTTGACAAGGCTGGTCTCAAATTCCTGACCTCAAATGATCTGCCTGCCTCGGCCTCCCAAACTGCTGAGATTATAGACATGACCCACTGCGCCCAGCCTAATGTTCATTTGTAAGTGACTTGCATTGTCCTTCCTGTAACCAAAAGAGGGTCCATCTGTTTGTCGCTTGTAGGAAGAAGACAAAATAACAAGAGTAAGTTATGATAAAAAGAGAGTGAATTTTATTATTTGTTGACAGCAAGGGGGAAAGTGGCCAGAATCCTTTCCAAAAATTGCCACTTTCCAATATCTGGAGAGAGTGCAGGGGTTTAAGAAGAGGGGCTTGGAATGCAGAAGAGGTATAGGGGCTAGGAAGTGCCAGGCAGTGTGACTTGCTCTGATGGCTTATCTTGAATTATTGTTCCATCTGGTGAAGGGGCTGGCAGCATCATGGGCTCAACCATGGTACAAATCAATCAATCAGTCAATGTTGCAGTCAGTCTCCAGCCTGAAGTGAACTCCAGCCTATAAGTAATCCCCTGCTAGGGAGAGAATTCTGGAGGTGCCTGGTTCACATCAGGCTTCAGCCACTGAAGCTTCTATGGAGATAAGTGACTAGATAAGTGAGCATGGTGTGAGCTTAACAAGCACACAGGTAAACAAATGTGCATAAGGCATGGAAGCATAAGTGGAAAAGGGAAGGGAGTGGAGTTTTAAAGCACATTCCAAGGCTGTATTTCAAGATGAAGAAAACACATCTGTAGTTTGCCTCAAAGCACACCTTGAGACTGGGCAGAAAGAAGGAAAGAAAACAAAAGTTTTCATTTATTGTTTTTTGATTTTGATGGAGTCTTGCTCTGTCACCAGGTTGGAGTGCAGTGGTGCAATCTCGACTCACTGCAACCTTTGCCTCCCAGGTTCAAGCTATTCTCCTGCCTCAGCCTCCTGAGTAACAGGTACTACAGAAAACAAAAGTTTTAAAACACAATGTGAAGCTAAGCTGCTCAGTTACATTCTCACAATGAGGAAAATTTCAGATTCTTTCTTTTTTACTCTGAGATTACCCTCCTGGGCAAAGACTAATAATTCCTTATACTTATTCAGTCTAAGGATCAATATTTTGTTACCTTTTTCTTATTACTGGAAATAGAATCCTCAAGCTCTTGGAGGCTTGGGGATGTCACAACCACAATAAAGTATCCTAGAATGTCCAATTGATGTGCTAAAATATGCTGTCGGTGACTCCTGAAACCTTGGTTGAGCAATAGAAAAGGCTAGAAATGTACTCCCTTTACCCATTGCTTCTGGAACCATCAGTACAGATCCAAGATACAGTTATTCTTCGAGATCAGAGAAAGATTTCTGCAGTATTAAAATGACACAGGATTCCTAGTTTATACCAAAATAGATGGCTATCTTCCTAGAGAATACCCAAGTTCCAGGGTTGAGTGGGCAGAGGGTGTTTCTCGATCAGGTCAAGACTAGCTCCTCCTTGGCACTAGCCAAGCCTTTGTTTACACAGAAGTTGACTCTCTTCCTTCTCATGGTTAGTTTCTCTTTGGGTTTTGGTGAGTTTGCTTGGTGTCCTTTCCTGTCTACTGATCTATGAGGACTGACTATTCATAACATACTAACATTCAGTGTCCCCAGCCCCATCCCAAAGTGTGTCAGGGTCTTGATTTCTTTCTTTCCAAGAAGTTTCTTGGCTCTTAATAAAAACTACCTACCCTTTTTCTCAGTAGCCTTTGTGCTCCATACACCAAGGTGTAGGGGAGGATCGTCCTATGTCATGAGGGGAAAAATCCTCTCATACTTTCCTTCCACAATTCCATGGCCTATTTGAGGGCTTTTTCCCCAGTTAAAATAGTAACAGAGAATATACACCACAATACTGATTTCCCTAAAATAGAAATAGACGTTTTGGTAACTTTTTAATGCAAAATCTGTAGATGAATCCTCGTTAAAATAGAAGACTTACTAAGCACCAGACTCACATAAGTCTTACTAAGACTTACTAAGCATCTCTCTCTCTCTCTGTCTCAATCTCTTTCTCTCTTTTATGAACACACAAACATAGAGACAATGCAATGAAAAATAGGAAATGGCTAACTAAGAAAAAAAGAGTTTTGAAGTTGAGTGGCTGGTTGAGTTAAAATACTCAAGGTCAGATTTAATTTTCAATGTTCAGTTATTTTAATAGGCAAAATGCATATATGTCAGGATACCTCTATTCAGAGGATTATTTTCCTACCCTTATGTCTTCTTATACCAAAAAAAATTATACAACATTCTGATTGGCAGATCACTTCTGTTTCCATATTTGCCTTATGTGGTTTCAGCCATCTGTTTGTGGTATGAGTATTTTCTTCACATGCAGAATCCAAACTGGATTCTCCACCAGTTTGTGAGGCAGACCCTTGGAGGGTTCTTGCCTATCATCGGGCAAACTGCTTCAAAAGTGAATAGCTTTCAGAGCCCTCTTGTGACATGCCTAGGCCAGCAATGATTTTGATGATGACTTCCAATCCCAAATCCATTATCTCATTAGAGGAGGGCTTAGTGGTCAGGCCTTCTGTGACAACAGCATTAAACGGTAATCTGATATAGATTTCTTGCTAGAACTTGGCAATCATTTTATAACTTCATTTGTTTCAATGCTGTAAAAGTTACCATTTTCAGAAGAATTCACATGGATCTCTATCAGGTCTACTTCAGGACAGGAGTTTATCATCATTACTTTTTATTGCTATCTTCTTCCCTGGAGAGAAAAATTACTAAATACGTTATGAGTATTAGGGAGCTTTGGGCCATAAATGCAATTCAAACACTTACTGAAATATTCCACATCAGTATTTTCCTTATTGATTTGGAATCAATGATAAAAGTACTTTTATAGAGACAACATTTTCCTTTATTCTGGCTTTTTTAATACCTAGAACACTTTTTCACCAGATATATCTTCTCTACCTCGTCTACATTTTTTTACTCCTTTGCTCAAAGTTACCTTTAAATAAGACCTAACTTGATTTGTAATCTGTTCTACAGTATTTACAATCTGCCTTATCCCTTGCTGTATTTTCTCCACAGCATTTATCATCTTTTAATATAATAAATAAAATTAGACAATTTGCTCTTCATTGTCTATCTCTACTTTCTACAATGTACACTGTAAAGGCAGAAATTTTTTACTGCTTTGTTCAGTAATGTTTCCCCAGTACATGGTACTGTGTTTGACATGTGGTGACCCCCTCAATAAGAATTTGTCATGTGAATGGATGAATGCCTGAATTTATGAATAAATAACTAAAAACCAAAAAAATGGTGACAAGTTATCTATCTAAACAATTTGGTATGACAGTGAATAATCTACTGAAATAACATATGATTTAACAAGAAAAATAAGTAAACAGTTGTCAAATAATGGTACCTTTTAATTTTACTTATAAAAGTAGATCACAATTTACAAGTAGAATCATTTACATCCAATATTTTCAATTTTTTCCACTGAAACAGGTAAGAGAAGTTATACATAATTTTAGTGTGGCCATTACAATAATGCTATTTGTGGCTGTCATGACCCTTGAGTCACAAAAGATGAAACAAATTATCATTTTTTTAGGTAACAAGTTTTACTGCTAATTCAGATCTTTGTGTTATATGTCCCAAAGCTCTCTTAGGTTCTAACAGTGACAGATATTGATTCATTTAAATAAACATCGTGCATAACTTTTTATGTTATATTGTTTTAAAAATTCTTTCAGATTTGGTAGGATGATTACAAATTATGTTTTGATTATTTGTATTCACTGCAATACCTTAGGTATTGGGCATAGGTAGTGTGTTAGTCAAGGTTCTCCAGAGAAGCAGGAGCAATAGGATATCTTGTGTATGTGTATGTGTGTGTCTGTATGTGTAAAGAGAGAGAGACAAAGATGTATTATAAGGAATTGGCTCATGTCATTATGGAGGTTAAGAAGTTTCAAGATCCTTAGGTAGCAAGCTGGAGACTCACAAAAGCTGATGCTGTAAGTTCCAGTGTGAGTCTGAAGACAGATAATCAATGTCCAGCTGGAAGACAGTCAGGAAGAGAGAGAGAATGAACTCCTTTTACTCAGCAGTTTTGTTTTATCCAGGCTTCCAATGGATTAGATGAAGCTCTCCCACATTGCAGAGGACAGTCTGCTTTACTATAATAACTCTATGGATTCAAAAGTTAATCTTCCCCAGAAATATCCTCACAGACACATCCAGAATAATGATTAACCAAATATCTGGCCACCCACACGCCAGGGAAGTTAGCACATAAAATTAACCATCACATTAGTATGTTAGGACAGTGTGGCTCACTGCGCAGTCAGGTTCCTGAAGTTTAAGTAGCATAAGTCCAAGCCACCATTCAGCAGGTGGCTCCCACAGCCACTCTGCCTCTAGTCAGAAAGAGTTATTTTATCTCAAATTGTTGTTTTAATCAATTGCTTCTGTACCATCTTAATTTTACCCAGCTCTACATTTTATAGATGGGGAGCAATTCAGATGCTTCAATATTTAACCTTTATATATGAAGAATACCTTTTGTGTTAATTTGATAAGAACCATCTTGATGTCTTGTCTATATTACCAGTTTTACATATCTGATTATTTTACTTTGGTTTTTCATGGCTTAATTTCTAGATGGATAACCTTTCTTAAATTCATTATTCAACAGCACTACTATAATACTTTAAATATAAAATTTACAAAATAAACAATCATAGCATTTCTAAAGTCTCCTATGTGCAATTAAAATTTTTATATGTCATCTTTGAGTGTTAGCCTAGGAGTAGTATAAATTTTAGTGCATGACTTGTGGAACAACATATAACACTTTAGTGAACACCACTGGAAACTCATATATGACTTTACAGTGTGTAATGTCTGCCTCTGTAGAGTATAAAAGTGGACAGGCCAGGCGCAGTGTCTCACACCGGTAATCCTAGCACCTTGGGAGGCCAAGGCAGGAGGATCACTTGAGGACAGGAGTTCAAGGCCAGCCTGGCCAACATGGTAAAACTCCGTCTCTACTAAAAATACAAAAATTAGCTGGGTATAGTGGTGAGACACTGGATATAGTGGTGGGTATAGTGGTTTCAGTACACTGAAACGGAAATCATTCATCTTCATCTACTCTTGCTCTCATTGATCTTTCACAATATGAGTTTAATCATAACATGTCTCTGGTCAGAAACATTGGATGATCCTCTCTTTCACTGAACATCAAAACCAATGTCTTTACAAGGTCCTATATAAATTATTCCATTTATATCCTCTCAAATTTCATTTCCCACAACTTTCTCTCACTCTATTCTGGTGATGCTGGTAGATCAGGCACTCTAATGTCAGAGCCATTTTACTTTTTGTTTTCTCTGTCAGAAAGTGGTATCGCCACATATACAAAGCACTCACTCCCTTCACTTCTTTCAGATTTTAACTTCAATGTAATTTGTTCAGAGAAGTCTCACTGGTCATTGTATATAGTAATTCCCCATCTCACTCTCTCCATATACCTACTCTCTTCCTCCATAGCCTTTCTCATGATCAGATATATTTATATTCGTATTTGGCTTACTGACTATCCTACCACTGAATTATAAACTATAGAAGTTGGGCCTCAAGGTAATTTATAGATTCAATGCCATCCCCATCAAGCTACCAATGAGCTTCTTCACAGAATTGGAAAAAACTGCTTTAAAGTTCATATGGAACCAAAAAAGAGCCCGCATCTCCAAGACAATCCTAAGTCAAAAGAACAAAGCTGGAGGCATCACGCTACCTGACTTCAAACTATACTACAAGGCTACAGTAACCAAAACAGCATGGTACTGGTACCAAAACAGAGATATAGACCAATGGAACAGAACAGAGTCCTCAGAAATAATACCACATATCTACAGCCATCTGATCTTTGACAAACCTGAGAGAAACAAGAAATGGGGAAAGGATTCCCTATTTAATAAATGGTGCTGGGAAAACTGGCTAGCCATAAGTAGAAAGCTGAAACTGGATCCTTTCCTTACTCCTTATACGAAAATTAATTCAAGATGGATTAGAGACTTAAATGTTAGACCTAATACCATAAAAATCCTAGAGGAAAACCTAGGTAGTACCATTCAGGACATAGGCATGGGCAAAGACTTCATGTCTAAAACACCAAAAGCAATGGCAACAAAAGCCAAAATTGACAAATGGGATCTCATCAAACTAAAGAGCTTCTGCACAGCAAAAGAAACTACCATCAGAGTGAGCAGGCAACCTACAGAATGGGAGAAAATTTTTGCAATCTACTCATCTGACAAAGGGCTAATATCCAGAACCTACAAAGAACTCAAACAAATTTACAAGAAAAAAACAAACAACCCCATCCAAAAGTGGGCAAAGGATATGAACAGACATTTCTCAAAAGAAGACATTCATACAGCCAACAGACACATGAAAAAATGCTCATCATCACTGGCCATCAGAGAAATGCAAATCAAAACCACAATGAGATACCATCTCACACCAGTTAGAATGGCGATCATTCAAAAGTCAGGAAACAACAGGTGCTGGAGAGGATGTGGAGAAATAGGAACACTTTTACACTGTTGGTGGGAGTGTAAACTAGTTCAACCATTATGGAAAACAGTATGGCGATTCCTCAAGGATCTAGAACTAGATGTTCCATATGACCCAGCCATCCCATTACTGGGTATATACCCAAAGGATTATAAATTATGCTGCTATAAGGACACATGCACACGTATGTTTATTGCAGCACTATTCACAATAGCAAAGACTTGGAATCAACCCAAATGTCCATCAGTGACAGATTGGATTAAGAAAATGTGGCACATATACACCATGGAATACTATGCAGCCATAAAAAAGGATGAGTTTGTGTCCTTTGTAGGAACATGGATGCAGCTGGAAACCATCATTCTTAGCAAACTATCACAAGAACAGAAAACCAAACACCGCATGTTCTCACTCGTAGGTGGGAACTGAACAATAAGATCACTTGGACTCGGGAAGGGGAACATCACACACCGGGGCCTATCATGGGGAGGGGGGAGGGGGGAGGGATTGCTTTGGGAGTTATACCTGATGTAAATGACGAGTTGATGGGTGCAGCACACCAACATGGCACAAGTATACATATGTAGCAAACCTGCACATTGTGCACATGTACCCTACAACTTGAAGTTTAATAATAATAAATAAATAAAAAAAAAAAAAAAAAAAAAAAAAAAAAAAAAAGAAGTTGGGCCTTTATTCAAAGCTATTTTTTCACATCTAGAAAAATGCCTGGTATACACACAGTAGACAGTTTTTTCATACATCTAAATCACAGAGAGATTTACTGCCAACCTAATGAAGTTTAACCTTCAGTCCTCTTATTTGACATGGGCCCCTGTAAGTACTCAGAACTGTTGGGAGGTGTTTAGTGTTGCAGGTGTTCAGTGTAGATGAGAGTAAAGCCAGTTTAGAATTACGAAGTATGCAAGCAAATATGGAAAACTGCCTGAAGGAATGTCAGATGAAATCTGCATGACTGACTTCAGTAAATTGTCAAGATTTCTTTCCTCATTCTAAATAAATATTATTTCTCATCTCAAATTCTTGGTTATACAATGTTGTATTCTGTTTTCTTAAGGGGATCCCCTCAAATTCTATAACAGCCCCATAAAATGAGCATCTGCCAACATAGATTACCCAGCTTTTCTAGGAACAGACAGCAGGTAAGTTTGTTGACAATCAAGTATCCTCTCCAAAAGAAGATATCCAGACCCTATGTGACTACTCCTGGATCACAAATGATTCATCTTGACAGCATTATCAAGTCTAAGGTTGCTTTAACAAGCCAGTGATCTCTCTGTTCTTTATTACCAACGTTAAAGAATAAATTAGCATGAATAGTATACAAATAAAAGTATTGCATGTATCTTTAACTGCAACAATGCACAATTACATATACAGATCACAGCAGATCTCACTTTTAAAAAGGAGTTAATAGTCACATGTTTTTATTTTCATATTTTTCCCAAAAGAAAACAAAAATTGAATATATGATAAATATTAAAGGGGGATTTAAGTCTATAAGAAAAATTTATCTAAAAATATTTTTAATTATGTATTTCTCCAAATTGTCTACACTTTTTACATGTATACGTCAAATAGTTCTAATTTTTGTTTTGTTTTCTAAATCATCAATTCTGGTTTGATTTTTCTTTCACTTTTCTTAGGTCTTCCTTGTGACTGTGGTTAATTATGCCTAATGAGAATATTTGGTTGATTTTCATTCTTTTATTAGTATTAAGGAAATTACACAAGTTTAGAAATTTTATCTCATGGTCGGGTGCTATAGGTCACACCTGTAATCCCAGTATTTTGGGAGGCCAGAGTGGGAGTATCACTTGAGGCCAAGAGTTTGAGACCAGTCTGGTTTACATGGTGAAAACCCATCTTTACTAAAAATACAAAAATTAGCCACCTGTCGTAGCACACACCTGTAGTTCCAGCTACTCAGGTGGCTGAGACACAAGAATTGCTTGAACCTGGGAGGTGGATCTTGCCTCCTTGCAACTTCCACCTCCCAGGTGAGGGTAAGCCTGAGGATGAGGATGAGGGTGAGGGTGAGGGTGGGTGAGAGAGGGTGAGAGACAGTGAGAGAGAGAGAGAGAGAGAGAGAGAGAGAGAAACCTTTTAATGAGACTAGGGTTTCTCTTATATTTATTTCATGTGATAGATGTTAGTGTATTACTTAGTGGTCAGAAATTATATCCTATAAAATATCTGCTTTTTAAAATGTGTAACATTTTTGTCATGATTTGATTTTTATAAATGTCTATGAGTACTTGAAAAGTAGTAGTTCTCACCCTAGAGCAGTAATTATTTTTTAATTTATATAATACACTGAGGTATATCTTGAAATACTTGTATCTTGGTTCAGAAAACTTAGGGCTGCTTATCCAAAAAACAATATATATTTTTACTGGAAAGCTAGCACCAGTTATGTGAGTACCAAGACAATTGAGCTATTTGAGTACATCAAGAATAAAGTGGACTTCTTTTTTTCAAGAAACAGAAGCTTTAAAAGTTTGCAATACAGGTTGACTATCCCTTAACCAAAATGCTTTGGAACAGAAGTGTTTTGGATTTTGACTTTTTTTTCAGATTTTGGATTATTTGCATATACATAATGAGATATCTTGGGTGTGGGACTCAAGTCTAAACATAAAATTCATTTATGTTTCATATATACCATATACATATAGCCTGCAGGTAATGTTATATAATACTTTTAATAATACTGTGCATAAAACTGATCAGAAGGCAAAGGTGTCAATATCTTCACCACCCAAGTTCTCAGACTTTGTGTTTTTTTTTTTTTTTTTTTTTTTTTTTTTTTTTTGATACAAGGTCTCATTATGGTGCCCAGGCTGGAGAGCTGGAGCACAGTGGCATGATCTCCGTTCACTGCAACCTTGACCTCCCAGTGATACAGCTCTGATGAGTGGAGGAACACCAAGGCTCTTGTCTCACATCAAATTAGATAAGACTACACAGACACAGGTGGAGTGGTTTTAAGGAGGGAACAGTTTAATAGTCAAGAAGAGGCAGGGGCGGAGCAAGATGGCCAAAAGAAACAGCTCCAGTCTCCAGCTCCAAGTGCCAGCGACACAGAAGAGAGGTGATTTCTGCATTATCAACTGAGGTACTGGGTTCATCTCACTGGGGAGTGCCGGACAATCAGGGCTCCTCAGCGGTTGCAGCCCAACCAGGGAGAGCTGAAGCAGGGCGAGGCATCACCTCACCTGGGAAGCGCAAGGGGGAAGGGAACCCCTTTTCCTAGCCAGGGGAACTGAGACACATAACACCTGGAAAATTGAGTAACTCCCACCCCAATACTGTGCTTTAAGCAAACGGGCACACCAGGAGATTATATCCCACACCTGGATGGGAGGGTCCCATGCCCACGGAGCCTTCCTCATTACTAGCACAGCAGTCTGTGATCTAACTGCAAGGCAGCAGCGAGGCTGGGGGAGGGGCGCCCGCAATTGCTGAGGCTGAAATAGGTAAACAAAGCCCTGGGAAGATAGAACTGAGAGGAGCTCACAGCAGTTCAAGGAGGCCTGCCAGTCTCTGTAGACTCCACCTCTGTGGACAGGGCACAGCTAAACAACAACAACAACAACAACAAACAAAAAAAAGCAGCAGAAACCTCTGCAGACGCAAGTGACTCTGACAGCTTTGAAGAGAGCAGTGGTTCTCCCAACACGGAGGTTGAGATCTGAGAACGGACACACTGCCTGCTCAAGTGGGTCCCTGACCCCTGAGTAGCCTAACTGGGAGACATCCTCAACTAGGGGCAGACTGACACCCCACACCTCACACGGTGGAGTACAGCCCTGAGAGGAAGCTTCCAAAGCAAGAATCAGACAGGTACACTCGCTGTTCAGCAATATTCTATCTTCTGCAGCCTCTGCTGCTGACACCCAGACAAACAGGGTCTGGAGTGGACCTCAAGCAATCTTCAACAGACCTACAGCTGAGGGTCCTGACTGTTAGAAGGAAAACTAACAAACAGGAAGGACACCCACACCAAAACCCATCAGTAGGTCACCATCATCGAAGACCAGAGGCAGATGAAACCACAAAGATGGGGAAAAAGCAGGGCAGAAAAGCTGGAAATTCAAAAAATAAAAGAGCGCATCTCCCCCTCCAAAAGAACGCAGCTCATCGCCAGCAATGGAACAAAGCTGGACGGAGAATGACTTTGATGAGATGAGAGAAGAAGGCTTCAGTCCATCAAACTTCTCAGAGCTCAAGGAGGAATTACATACCCAGTGAAAAGAAACTAAAAATCTTGAAGAAAGAGTTGAAGAATTGATAACCAGAATAATTAATGCAGAGAAGGCAATAAACGAACTGACAGAGATGAAAACCATGACACAAGAAATACGTGACAAATGCACAAGCTTCAGTAACCGACTCGATCAACTGGAAGAAAGAGTATCAGCGATTGAGGATCAAATGAATGAAATGAAGCGAGAAGAGAAATCTAAAGAAAAAAGAAGAAAAAGAAATGAACAAAGCCTGGAAGAAGTATGGGATTATGTAAAAAGACCAAATCTACGTCTGATTGTGGTGCCTGAAAGTGAGGGGGAAAATGGAACCAAGTTGGAAAACACTCTTCAGGATATCATCCAGGAGAACTTCCCCAACCTAGTACGGCAGGCCAACATTCAAATTCAGGAAATACAGAGAATGCCACAAAGATACTCCTCGAGAAGAGCAACTCCAAGACACATAATTGCCAGATTCACCAAAGTTGAAAGGAAGGAAAAAATCTTAAGGGCAGCCAAGGGAAAGGTCGGGTTACCCACAAAGGGAAGCCCATCAGACTAACAGCAGATCTCTCAGCAGAAACTCTACAAGCCAGAAGAGAGTGGGGGACAATATACAATGTTCTTAAAGAAAAGAATTTTAAACCCAGAATTTCATATCCAGCCAAACTAAGTTTCATAAGTGAAGGAGAAATAAAATCCTTTACAGATAAGCAAATGCTTAGAGATTTTGTCATCACCAGGCCTGCCTTACAAGAGACCCTGAAGGAAGCACTAAACATGGAAAGGAACAACCGGTACCAGCCATTGCAAAAACATACCAAAATGTAAAGACCATCGAGGCTAGGAAGAGACTGCATCAACTAAGGAGCAAAATAACCAGTTAATATCATAATGGCAGGATCAAGTTCACACATAACAATATTAACCTTAAGTGGAAATAGACTAAATGCTCCAATTAAAAGACACAGACTGGCAAACTGGATAAAGAGTCAAGACCCATTGTTTCCTGTATTCAGGAGACCCATCTGACATGCAGAGACACACATAGGCTCAAAATTAAGGGATGGAGGAAGATCTACCAAGCAAATGGAGAACAAAAAAAAGCAGGGGTTGCAATACTAGTCTCTGATAAAACAGACTTTAAACCATCAAAGATCAATAGAGACAAAGAAGGCCATTACATAATGGTAAAGGGATCAATTCACCAGGAAGAGCTAACTATCCTAAATATATATGCACCCAATACAGGAGACACCCAGATTCATAAAGCAAGTCCTTAGAGACTTACAAAGAGACTTATACTCCCATACAATAATGACGGGAGACTTCAACACCCCACTATCAACATTAGACAGATCAACGAGACAGAAAGTTAACAAGGATATCCAGGAATTGAACTCATCTCTGCAGCAAGCAGACCTAATAGACATCTACAGAACTCTCCACCCCAAATCAACAGAATATACATTCTTCTCAGCACCACATTGCACTTATTCCAAAATTGACCACATAGTTGGAAGTAAAGCACTCCTCAGCAAATGTACAAGAACAGAAATTATAACAAACTGTCTCTCAGACCACAGTGCAATCAAATTAGAACTCAGGACTAAGAAACTCAATCAAAACCGCTCAACTACATGGAAACGGAATAACCTGCTCCTGAATGACCAACTGGTACATAACGAAATGAAGGCAAAAATAAAGATGTTCTTGGAAACCAATGAGAATAAAGATACAACATACCAGACTCTCTGGGACACATTTAAAGCAATGTGTACAGGGAAATATATAGCACTAAATGTACACAAGAGAAAGCAGGAAAGATCTAAAATTGACACTCTAACATCACAATTAAAAGAACTAGAGAAGCAAGAGCAAACACATTCAAAAGCTAGCAGAAGGAAAGAAATAACTAAGATCAGAGCAGAACTGAAGGAGACAGAGACACAGAAAACCCTCCAAAAAATCAATAAATCCAGGAGTTGGTTTTTTTAAAAGATCAACAAAATTGACAAACCGCTAGCAAGACGAATAAAGAAGAAAAGAGAGAATAATCAAATAGGTGCAATAAAAAATGATAAAGGGGATATCACCACCGACCCCACAGAAATACAAACTACCATCAGAGAATATTATAAACACCTCTCCACAAATAAACTAGAAAACCTAGAAGAAATGGATAGTTTCCTGGACACTTACACTCTCCCAAGACTAAACCAGGAAGAAGTTGAATCCCTGAATAGACCAATAGCAGGCTCTGAAATTGAGGCAATAATTAATAGCCTACCAACCAGAAGAAGTCCAGGACCAGGTGGATTCACAGCTGAATTCTACCAGAGGTACAAGGAGGAGCTGGTACCATTCCTTCTGAAACTATTCCAATCAGTAGAAAAAGAGGGAATCCTCCCTAACTCATTTTATGAGGCCAACGTCATCCTGATACCAAAGCCTGGCAGAGACACAACAAAAAAAGAGAATTTTAGACCAATATCCCTGATGAACATCGATGCAAAAATCGTCAATAAAATACTGGCAAACCAGATCCAGCAGCACATCAAAAAGCTTATCCACCATGATCAAGTGGGCTGCATCCCTGGGATGCAAGGCTGGTTCAACATTCGCAAATCAATAAACTTAATCCAGCATATAAACAGAACCAAAGACAAAAACCACATGATTATCTCAATAGATGCAGAGAAGACCTTTGACAAAATTCAACAGCCCTTCATGCTAAAAACGCTCAATAAATTCAGTATTGATGGAACGTATCTCAAAATCATAAGAACTATTTATGACAAACCCACAGCCAATATCATACTGAATGGGCAAAAACTGGAAAAATTCCCTTTGAAAACTGGCACGAGACAGGGATGCCCTCTCTCACCACTCCTATTCAACATAGTGTTTGAAGTTCTGGCTAAGGCAATCAGACAAGAGAAAAAAATCAAGGGTATTCAGTTAGGAAAAGAAGAAGTCAAATTGTCCCTGTTTGCAGATGACATGATTGTATATTTAGAAAACCCCATTGTCTTAGCCCAAAATCTCCTTAAGCTGATAAGCAACTTCAGCAAAGTCTCAGGATACAAAATTAATGTGCAAAAATCACAAGCATTCTTATACACCAGTAACAGACAAACAGAGAGCCAAATCATGAATGAACTTCCATTCACAATTGCTTCAAAGAGAATAAAATATCTAGGAATCCAACTTACAAGGGATGTAAAGGACCTCTTCAAATAGAACTACAAACCACTGCTCAGTGAAATAAAAGAGGACAAAATGGAAAACAAATGGAAGAACATACCATGCTCATGGATAGGAAGAATCAATATCGTGTAAATGGCCACACTGCCCAAGGTAATTTATAGATTCAATGCCATCCCCATCAAGCTACCAATGAGTTTCTTCACAGAATTGGAAAAAACTGCTTTAAAGTTCATATGGAACCAAAAAAGAGCCCACATCTCCAAGACAATCCTAAGTCAAAAAAACAAAGCTGGAGGCATCACGCTACCTGACTTCAAACTATACTACAAGGATACAGTAACCAAAACAGCTTGGTACTGGTACCAAAACAGATATATAGACCAATGGAACAGAACAGAGCCCTCAGAAATAATACCACACATCTACAGCCATCTGATCTTTGATAAACCTGAGAAAAACAAGAAATGGGGAAAGGATTACCTATTTAATAAATGGTGCTAGGAAAATTGGCTAGCCATAAGTAGAAAGCTGAACCTGGATCTTCTCCTTACTCCTTATACAAAAATTAATTCAAGATGGATTAGAGACTTAAATGTTAGACCTAAAACCATAAAAATCCTAGAAGAAAACCTAGGTAATACCATTCAGGACATAGGCATGGGCAAGGACTTCATGTCTAAAACACCAAAAGCAATGGCAACAAAAGCCAAAATTCACAAATGGGATCTAATTAAACTAAAGAGCTTCTGCACAGCAAGAACACTACCATCAGAGTGAACAGGCAACCTACAGAATGGGAGAAAATTGTTGCAATCTACTCATCAGACAAAGGGCTAATATCCAGAACCTACAAAGAACTCAAACAAATTTACAAGAAAAGAACAAACAACCCCATCCAAAAGTGGGCAAAGGATATGAACAGACATTTCTCAAAAGAGGACATTCATACAGCTAACAGACACATGAAAAAATGTTCATCATCACTGGCCATCAGAGAAATACAAATCAAATACACAATGAGATACCATCTCACACCAGTTAGAATGGCAATCATTAAAAAGTCAGGAAACAACAGGTGCTGAAGAGGATGTGGAGAAATAGAAACACTTTTACACTGTTGGTGGGATTGTAAACTAGTTCAACCATTATGGAAAACAGTATGGCAATTCCTCAAGGATATAGAACTAGAAGTACCATATGACCCAGCCATCCCATTACTGGGTTTATACCCAAAGGATTATAAATCATGCTGCTGTAAAGACACATGCACACGTATGTTTATTGCGGCACTATTCACAACAGCAAAGACTTGGAATCAATCCAAATGTCCATCAGTGACAGACTGGAATAAGAAAATGTGGCACATATACACCATGGAATACTATGCAGCCATAAAAAAGGATGAGTTTGTGTCCTTTGTAGGGACATGGACACAGCTGGAAACCATCATTCTCAGCAAACTATGGTAAGAACAGAAAACCAAACATCGCATGTTCTCACTCATAGGTGGGAACTGAACAATGAGATCACTTGGACACAGGAAGGGGAACATCACACACCGGGGCCTATCACGGGGAGGGGGAGGGGGGAGGGATTGCATTGTGAGTTATACCTGATGTAAATGACGAGTTGATGGGTGCTGACGAGTTGATGGGTGCAGCACACCAACATAGCACAAGTATACACATGTAAGAAACCTGCACGTTATGCACATGTACCCTAGAACTTAAAGTATAATTTAAAAAAGAAAGAAAGAAAGAAAAGAATAGGCAAGAAGGAAGGCAAATGGAAGAAAGAAGAAGTTCCTTTGTTCAGAGACAAAGGGAGGGGTGCTCCAAAGTCAAAAGAGGAGGAGGTCTCCACCTGCCAAGATACCAGCCAGGTATATATACAGAGGCTGGAGGAAGTGGTGCCTGATTTGCACAGGGCTTAAGGGATTGGTTTGACTAGGCATGTCATATATGTAGCCTGCGAAAAAGCTGGTCCTCCCACTCTAGCCTTTTAATATGCAATTGAAGGGCGCCATGATGTTCTACACATGTGAGGATATGTGGGGGCAGCCATATTGCCAGGAACACATTGGGAAAGGGCAAGAAGGCCCCTCTGGGAATCACCACTTTGGTTGGACCCAGTGTCTAATGGCTGGCATTTCCATATCAAAGGTTGCCAGCCTGGCTCTAAGAGCCAGGGCTTTACAAGAAACTTTCCTGGAAATGCTTTAAAAAAATGAAAACTTCCCAAGGACGCTTTGCCTCTCTATCTGCTTATAATAATTTCTTAACGTCTCCTACAACACCAGACTCAGGTGATCTTCCCAATTAACTCAGATGATCCTCCCAATTAGCTGGGACCACAGGTGTGTAAGACCATACCTAAGTAATTTTTGTATTTTTTAATAGAGTCATGGTTTTGCCATATTGCCCAGGCTGATCTCAAACTCCTTCGCTCAAGCAATCTCCCCATTTTGGCTTCCCAAAATGCTGTGATTACAGGCATGAGCCACCGTGTCTGGCCTCTGACTCTGAATTTATATGCTGCTGAAAAGTAATCATTTTTCTACCCTTATCCATACATAAGTATTCAATGGAAAAAACGGCATAGCATTAACACAGTAAAAAAATTACGTGTCCAGGAAAACCAATAGCACAGTAGCTTCATAAAAATTTCTTAAATAACAGCAACAACAAAAAACAGTAGGCTTTCAGTGTCTACCCGCAATGCTGTGCTTTGATGAAAATGTTACTGTATGGAGTATTTTATGTTTTTAGATAAGAAGAAATATCAGAAACAGTTGAGGGACCAGAAAGTGGCCCCTCTAAGGATAAGGATGCATTCTGCCTGATGGTTTCTTTAAATGTTTCTTCCAGAGTCATCTGCCTCATTAACAATGGTTTGTGTCTTAGAAGTCTCGCTTTGATTTTATAAACTGACATGATTTCTTTTTCTGTTATGAATGCCTGCTGCTCTAATCTTTCAATAAGCCCATTACACATTTTTATCATGTTGTGTATGGGTACTTTTTCTACAGTGTTAAAGTCATTTTCACCATCAATATTATCATGATCACTTTGATTCAGAACCATTTTGGCTATTTTACTTTCAGTCAATGAATGAATAGCTGCAACCTCATTATCAATGTTAAAAGTTTCTTCAATATCCACTTCTTTCCACTAACAGACTTTCAAGGTATATTTTGTTTTCCATATGTAGGGAGGTCAGACATCATTTTTTTCTCACTTGACATGGAATCCTTCAAAGTCAACACCTTGTTCATCATCATCACTGAGCATAGTTGCAAGCCAGAGGTTGGGCCAGGCATGTACAACTGTGTCTTTAGTCACTGAATTCCAAGCATTTGCAACACCACATATAGTATCCTTTATGCTAAACTCCTTTTGAAAACTTTCCATGCTATGCTTCTGTTCATTGCTGCTAGTATGCTGTTCAAGAAAGTGTTTTTATATTTACTCCTTATTGTTCTATGGATACCTTGGTCACATGGCTGAAATAATAGTCATATTTAGGAGAATATACATGGCATAAATATTATTTCTGATGAGGATTCCTGCTGGGGTATAAGCAGAACAGCTATCAAGGTAGAACAAAATCTTTCAGTCCTCATCCAGTCCAGCTTCCCTGCAGTGAGCACCAGCTGCTGATACAAAATGTTTGTGAAACCAATTAAAAAAGGTAGTTCGTGCCTTTTTGTTAGCATAGTAATGGACCATTTTAAAAAATTCACTCTTTGAAAACAGCAAGGATGCAGGCTTTTCCTATCACAGTCAGTTTACATTTATGCATGCCTGCTGCACTAACACATCCCAGCACAGTTATTCTGTCCTTGGTATCCTTAATTCCCATAGGGGCTGTCTCATCAGCTGTAGTCAGTGTCTTTCTGGGGCAATATGCCAACACAGTGATATTTCACCAGCATTATAGACTTGTTCAGGTGTCAGATTTTCATCAGCAATGACGTTTGCAAACTTGTCAATGAATTTCTCCACTGCTTTGTTATCAGCAGATGCTTTATTATTGAAAATCTCAAATGTCCATCAGTGACAGACTGGATTAAGAAAATGTGGCACATATACACCATGGAATACTATGCAGCCATAAAAAAGGATGAGTTTGTGTCCTTTGTAGGGACATGGATGCAGCTGGAAACCATCATTCTCAGCAAACTATCGCAAGAACAGAAAACCAAACATCACATGTTCTCACTCATAGGTGGGAACTGAACAGTGGGATCACTTGGACTTGGGAAGGGGAACATGACACACCGGGGCCTATCATGGGGAGGGGGGAGGGGGGAAGGATTGCATTGGGAGTTATACTTGATGTAAATGACGAGTTGATGGGTGCTGACGAGTTGATGGGTGCAGCACGCCAACATGGCACAAGTATACATATGTAACAAACCTGTACGTTATGCACATGTACCCTAGAACTTAAAGTATAATAATAAAAATTAAAAAAAAAAATTCTGTAACTAACCTGTTGAATATTCACACAGTTTTCTTCAGTTTTCAGTTCATTGTGATAGATCTTTGTTTGTTTCATGATCAACATACCATTAAGTGGCATGGATTCACTGCAACACTGACAGATCAACTCTTTCCATACAAGACTGAAACCTTTGCTTTTGACTTTGTGCAGTGTTTTTCCATTTTTCATTAAGATATGCTTATCACTTCTCACATAGCACAGTTCATCCTTCTGTTTCTTCAGGCCACATATGGTGGTCATTCCAACCCCATACTCATCTGTAGGATGTTTCACACTGACACCGCTGTTCAGTTTCTCCAAAGGCTTGACTTTTTTGTGCTAAACATAAATGCTCCTTCTTTTTCTTATCACTGTAACCCATAGGGGTATGTGATGTAGGCCTATTTCTTTTGACATTTTCAACAATATCTTTACAACACAGAGTAGATGGTAAGCAAAATAACACAGTGAGTAATGTGCATAGGTCTTGGTCCCATGTGGGGCATTGTAGGAAACCTGCCCCTGGCATGTCCAGCATGTACATGTGCCATTTTATTACCCTCTGCATGAATGCTTGTGTCGGGGAAACATGGAAATGTTTGGAAAAGGTAGTGCAGCTAAAGAGGGCTGAGGGGGTCGTTTTTCCCTTTGGTACACTAAATAAATTGTATGTTGTGCATGTGCATTTTGACTGCAACCCACCACATGAGGTCAGGTGTGAAATTTTCCACTTGAGGCAACATATGGGTGCTCAAAAATTTTGGATTTGGAAGCATTTGTGATTTTGAATTTTTGGATTAGGTATGTTCAAGCTGTATACTAAATCCATGGAAATAAAGATCACCTCAAAGAAAAGGGAATAGATGTTATAAAGTCAACTTCTTCTAAACCAAATATAATATTTTATATAATTTTATAAAATAAATTCTATTAATTAAAACTAAAACTCTTAACATATTCTTGCAACTTGAAAAACTATTATTTTGATATGTTCCCCAGTGTACAACAAATACGTCACAAATATTAAAAGATGATTATTAAAGAGTTTAAGCCAAAGTTCACAAAATTGTTTTTTAATTTGGTTTTCAGCAAAGACTAAAGCAGAAACAATTTTGTGAGCTAGGCATTTCCAATCAGATTAGAATTAGAAACCCATATGTCTCCTACTTACTAAAAATGCTGGCATTTCCCTTAGACATAAATTCTCTCTAATAAATATTATATGCCTATTACATAACAGAAGAAAGGTAGGTAGTTTGAGAAGCAAAAATAAGTACCTAAAAATATGACACATTTTCAACCCTTAAGTACCTGAACTCTCTGAGGAGGATAGATCATCTAAAATAAATTTGAGAAAAAGACAGATTATAAGTACAAATACTTTCTAACACACTTCTTTCTGATTTCTCCTGTGAAATCAAAGAAAGATGAAATTCAGCACTTGACTAGTTGATTGACAAGCTCTATGTTCACTGAAATTCTCATGTGTGGCCTTAATTCAAGCACTTTAATTATAAGTCACTGACTTTTAACTTTTCAAAGAAAGTATCCCCAACCCTTCCTCCAACCAAATGAATTCTGGAGATCTCAAAGCAGATAGGAGAAACTGGGGACTAGGAACACAACCTGGGGAAGATTAAAGCAAAGGGGCCAATCAAAGACTTAGATACACTTAGCTGAACCAGAACCTTACCTGGGTAGAGGGAAAATAGGAGGAATCATTCTCCCAGTTGACAACACTTATTAAAAGTGAAGTATATATAATACAATTGACCCTTTAACAATGTGGGGTTAGAAGTGCTTACACCAGCCCAGTCAAAAACCCACATGTCACTTTTGGCTCCTTAAAATCTGGACTACTAGCCTGTAATCTCAGTAGTTGGGTTTGAGTCAAGTACTTGGCCTTTGGGAGGCCAAGACAAGAGGATTACTTGAGGCCAGGATTTCAACACCAGCCTGAGCAACATAGCAAGACCCTGTCTCAATAAATAATTAAAATTAGCCAGGTGTGTGAGTGCATGCCTGTAGACCCAGCTACTCAGGAGGCTGAAATGGGAGGATCGATTGAGTCTGGCTGGTTGAGGCTGCAGTGAGCAGTCATCACACCACCGCAGTCCAGCCTGGGCAACAAAGCAAGACCCTGTCTCAAAAAAACAAAACCAAACAAAACAAAAAAACAACAACTTTAACTACTAATAGGCTACTGCTGACAGGAAACCTTGCCAATAACCTAAACTATCGGTTAACACATATTTTGTACATTATATATATTATATACTGTATGCTTACAATAAAGTTAAAGAAACTAAGAAAATCATAAATAAGATATATTTACTATTCATTAAGTGGAAGTGGATCATCATAAAGTTCTTCACATTGAGTAGGCTGAGGAGGAGGAAGAGGAAGAGAGAGAAGGGGCTGAACTTGCTGTCTCAGGGATGGCAAAGGTAGAAGAAAATCTGTGAATATGTGGACTCATGCAGTTCAAACCCATGGTGTTCAATGTTCAACTGCAATTCAAAAATTTGGTGTAATACTGAACTGCAGCTGTTAAGACTATGATGTGAATGTAATAAATTGAGACATAGAGAAGGTAGATAGAGGGTGATGACATTTTATATGCTATATCCAACTTGCCTCTCCTGATGTTACAAATTGTTTTTAGGCTTCTGAGTTAGTCCAGAAAAGAAGTATCTGTTTATTTTTCCTAGTGTAGTGAGAGGCAGGATGAAAGAAATCATCTCTTGCCACCAGATGGTGCCCTGCTTCCCCTGGGGAATGTAATGAAGGGCCATCAAGTAGATGCTGAATACAGAGTGTGAGTGCCTTCAAGTGGGAACTTCTGAGTTATTTTGTCATGGGTGTTTACTAGGAACTTAGTACAAGGCTGCCATAGTCTATTATAAAACGTTCCCTCTCCCTCATTTCCTTTCTCACAACTCTTCTTCCCTCTCTTCTACCATTCATCCAGACCCTTAGCCTCTGTAATTTCCCAAGAGAAATCAGAAGAGAAGCTGGAAGCCATCATTCTCGGAAAAACTAACACAGGAACAGAAAACCAAACACCTCATGTTCTTACTCATAAGTGGGAGTTGAACAATGAGAACACATGGACACAGGGAGGGGAACATCACACACCAGGGCGGAAGGGGAGGGAGAGCATTAGGACAAATACCTAAAGCATGCAGGGCTTAAAACCTAGATGATAGGTTGATAGGTGCAGCAAACCACTTATGGCACATGTATACCTGTGTAACAAATCTGCATATTCTGCACATGTATCCCAGAACTTAAAGCAAAATAAAATATAAAAATATATACACACATGTACACACACATATAAATATATATATATGTGTATGTATGTTCAACACACTTGTTCCTCCTATCAAAGAAAGATATGAAATGAAATAGCTGACCAATTTAGATATTATAAATAAATTTATGTTTTTTATACACACACACACACACACACACATATTCTGGGTTTCTCTTGGCAAATTATGTATGTGTGTATCTATATTAAATACTTTTCAAACTTAGTGTCATTTGTTGAGAATTAACAAGTTTTCAATTTATAACTTACTTTCTCAAATGTCTTATATGGTATGTCCAATTTACTCTGCATCATTTCTTCCTCTAGTAAGGAAACAAGGGTGCCAGTGGGATTCTACCTGACCCTCCTGCACCTTGAAAACATAAATGCTCATAATGATCATTTCTCATCATGTTTCTTGACCTTCTATTCCACAGACACTACATTTACTAGTATCATCAAATGTTGACTCACTCTAGAAAACATAAAATTTCTGTTCTTAGAAATGCTTGGATTTTTTTTCAGCTTTATTGAGGCATAACTGACGAACATTGTGTATATTTAAGGTGTACAATATGTTTATGTATACACACATTGTGAAATGATTACCACAAGCAAGTTCATTAGCACATCCATCACCTCACATAGTTAGCGTCTTTAATTTTTGTTTTGTTTGTTTGTCTGAGACAGGGTCTCACTCTGTTGCCCATGCTGGAATGCAGTGGTTTCATCTCAGCTTACTGCTGCCATCTCAGCTTACTACTGCCTTGACCTCCTGGCCTCAAGGAATCCTTCCACCTCAGCCTAAGTACTTGGGGTTTTCTTTTCTTTTGTGGTAAGAGTACTCAAGATCTACTGTCTTAGCAAATTTCAAGTGAGCAATACAGTATTATTAGCTATACTCATCATGCTATACATTAGTGCTCTGGGACATATTCATTTTATAACCAAAAATGTGTATTCCCTGACAAACATCTACCCATCTCCCCCACCTCTGAGCCCCTGGAAATCACCATTCTACTCTCTGCTTCTACAAATTTGACTTTTTAAAATTCCACATTAAGGAAGATCATACAGTATTTATATTTAAAGGCTTGAATTTCTTAAAACTGGCAAGACACCAGAGACAGACTATTTAAGATGAAAGATGAAAGGTCCCTTAGGGGCCATTTATGACCAACCTGCTCATACAAACAGGAAATGCAAGTTAAATAACTTGTTTCATTTAACTCAACCAGCAAATTGTTGAAAGAGAAGGAAAAGAAAGACGGAAAAAAGCAAAAAGGGAAATGGGAAGACAGGGACAGAGAGACGGAAGGAACTGGGAAGGAAAGGAAAGGAAGGAAGGATGGAGGGAGGAAGGGAAGAAACCCTATCTTGACATCCAGGATGTCCCAGGTGCAGAACTGCATTTGTAAGTCTGCATTTAGAAGGCTAATTTCTAACTCTGAAAGTTACTTGTACATTCTCCAACTGCAAAGTATGAGTTTAATGCTTCTACCTTTTGTTATTTTTCTATAACTTTCAAAGACCCCATAAGAATATATTTTTTAATTTTTAATTTTTGTGGGTATATAATAGGTGTATGTATTTATGGGGTACATGAGATACTTTGATATAGGCATGCAATGTGTAATAATCACATCATGGTAAAAATGAGGTATCCAACCCCTCAAGCATTTATCGTTTGTGTTACAAACAATCCAATTATACTCTTTATTTTAAAATATATAATTAAATTATTATTAACTATAGCTACGCTCTGTGATATCAAGTACTAAGTCTTACTATATTTTCTTTAATGAAGAGTTTGCCAGGTGCTTGTTCCTCAGACTTCTGTCTTTCCTTTTTATCAATATCCTTGGAAATGTCACTTTATTCATAAATACAACCAATACTTAAATTTTTCTATCTATCATGCCTTGATGATAGATCATCTTGTCCAAATATGGGCTGATTAAACAGGTATTTAGTTGGTATAGACCAAGTGCCCATAACTGAAATAAATACTGTGGGTTCCTTCCCTCACAGACTTTTCTATCTAGGAAAAGCAAAACCTACATTACACTATGATGTAAAACTTAAGATGGATTTTATGGTGCACAACAGGGGGTCTCAAACCTGAGTATCAGTCACCTGGAAGACTTGTTTAAACACAGAACCTCATATCCAGAGGTTCTGTCTCTGTAGGTCTGGATTAGGGCCAGATAATTTGCATTTCCAACAAGTTCCTAGGTGATGCCAATGCTACTTGTCTACAAACCACACTTTCAGAACCACTGGTCTAAACTAAAGAGGTAGTAGAATTTTGAACCCTTTGAGGGGGTATGAAATCAACTCCACTTTCATCTGACATAATTTATGCTTCTTTGCAAGATTAAGTTTGAAGAAAATGTTCCATTACTAAATTAAATTTTAAGATCACATTTTTTTTTTTTTAAAAAAAGACATTTATTGTCAGCTGTGAAAGCATCTCAGGTATATTTTTACCATTTCCTATTTTCCAAACTTTCCATGATGTACATGTATTACTTTCATGTGAGAAAAACCTTAAATAAAAATATTCATGTCTTCATTGGAATAACACAAATTTGAACTCGAAGACCAGTTTTACTATTTACCAATCAGTGATCTTGGGAAAATTTATTTTACTTTTTCAATTTTTAAGTCATGCCTCTACATATTTCTAAAGTAAAACTAATATTAGAAAAAATCTGTTACAGAAGAGTCTCACTTCTACACCATCCCCAGCCAAACTATCATCTCCAAATGCAAATATTTTTATTCGTTTCTTATTTATTGTTCCTGTGATATTGCATTCTTATACAAGTAAAATAAAACATCCTATTTCTTCTTTTTACCCATGTGGCAAACTATATGTATTGCTTTGCACCGTGTATTTTTAGGGACTCAGTCCTTCACCCAGGCTGGAGTGCAGTGGCACAATCAGGGCTCACTGTGGCCTTGACTTCCAGGGCTCAGCTGATGCTTCTACCTCAGACCCTAGAACAGCTGGGCTACAGGTGCAAGCCACCACATTCAGCTAATTTTCTGTGTTTTTTGTAGAGACAGGGTTTCACCATGTTGCCTAGGTTGGCATTTTTAACTTAACAATAAATTAATCTGTCAGTATATGGTGATTTCCCTAATCTTTTTGTATTCCCCTGTGTGGAAGTGTTTTATTACAGGTGTTGTAATGCCTCCCCTATTGACGGACATTCAGGTGGTTTCCATTCTTTAACACTTACCATACTGCATTAAGTTACATTCTACGTATGTTATTGTGAACCTGTGAAGGAGAATCAGTAGATTCGCAGAAGGTGAACTGATAGATTGAAAAAGTAAATAGCATCATAACTTTATTAGGTATTGCCAGATTCTCCTCCATAAAGCGTATCATTTTGCATCCCCACCAACAATGTCTAAGACTGCCTAATTTGAGACCATTAAAGCTGCTATAAACAAACCTAAATGTGTTCTTTGGGTAAATATATGAGAACATTTTTAATCAGTTCCCCAGAATGGTTTTAATAATTTACATTACCACCAGCAAACCACGGCAATTTTGATATTACCTGTCTTTGGTGACATAGTATTGTGATTTTAATTTGTATTTTCCTATGACTACCTAAACTTTTTTTTCCGTTTATTAGCTATATCATCTTTTGTTCAAGTATTTTTCCATTTTTCAATTGGGTACTCTGATTTTTCTAATTTATTATTTCATTATATATTATACATACAAATATTTTGCTAGATATATGTACTGGAAATATATTATTCCCCTCTGACTTAGGCAAGTCCAATTCATCTACAGTTTTATTGATTTTTGTCTGCTTGTTCAATCACCTATTGAGAGAAATGTGTTAAATTTGCCACTAGGTGAATTTGTGTATTTACCTAGTTCTATCAATATTTGCTGTATTTATTTTGAAGCTATATTAATGGAAGCATTCTGATTTAAAATATTATGTTTTCCTACTTAACCTTATTATGATTATATAACATACCTCTTTATTATTAGTATTGTTCCTAGCCTTAAAGTTCATTTTACCTAGTAGATGAAGCTTCCTTTTGATTTGTGTTGGCATAATGTTGATTTCTGTTTTCCTATTTGGAGATTTCAGACTTCTTGGGTAAGAATCACATAGTTTTTTTAACATCAATTTTTTAAAACCATAGTCTTTTACTTGAATTAAAAAGGAGCTTTATAGTGTAATGATTTTACATTTGAGTTTCTATCTTCCATCTTAACATTTTCTTTCTAGTTGACCCACCTATTTGACACAATTTCTTTTTTCTTGCTTTTAGATTAACTGAATATTTTATTGTTTTAGTTTTAATGCATTTGCTATATACTCTTTTATTACTCTTTTAGTGGTCACCCTAGAGATTGAAATATACTTATTTCACTTATTACAGTCTGATATAAGTGATTACTTCATTATTTCTCCCCAAAAATGCTAGAATCTTAGAATATATTATTTCCTTTTCAACTTTTGCTTTTATGTTGTCATGCATTTTAATTCTATATGTATTTTACATTTCACAATATTACTATTAAGTCATTATTCATTATACCAATCCACATTTTTATATATACCCTATTTATTTTCATCTTCTTGTGTTTCTCTTTTGCTTGACATTATTTTCTGTGTGCATGAATTTCTCACTGTAGAATTTGTTTGAGAAAGTATGCTTTTACAATTCTTTTTGTCTGAAAATGTTCTTATTTCAACTTCATTTTTGAAGGATGTTTCACAGTATGGAATTCTAAATTGGCAGTTTTCTCTTAACGTTTTATAGATGTTATTCTATAATCTTCTGGCTTCAGTAGTTTCTATTAACCAATAAACTCTCATTCCCTCTGTTACAATCATCTTTTTCTCTGGCTGCTTCTAAGATTTATTTCTTTGTCTCTATTATTGTTTTGGTGGTGTCTATGTGTATATGAGGTGCTCCATGGACTTATGTTTCATGGTTTTTATTATTTTAGAAAATATACAGCCATTATCTTTCCAAATGTGTTTTTTCTTTATTCTCCTTCGCATCTTCCCTCAGATTCCAATTACACATTTACTGGAACTTTGCTGTCTCTTACAAGCCTCTTACTCTCTTTTCTATAATTTCCATTATTTTTGTTTTTCTCTCTGCTTCAGTTTATACATTTTCTACAGACCTTTACATAGTCCATGAATCCTCTCCTGTGATGTGCCTATTGTGCTGTTAAACTCATCCATTGAGTTCCTAATTTTACATGCAGTAGTTTTTAGTTTCAGAATGTCTTTTTATCCCTTTTATAAATCCAAATTCCCTGGTAAAATTCTTTACTTTTTCATTATTTTTTCTCTAGTTTTGTACCCATTTTATTAAATATTTGTATTGTAATTATTTTTGAAATCTTTCACTTCAGTATTTAACTGCCCGTGTTTCTATTTCTACTAAATGGTTAGTTCTTGTAGGGCTTTTTGTTTGTTTAGGGTTTTTTTTTTTTTTTCTTACTTTATTCTTGTTTCTAGTCATATGGTCTTCTTTCTTGGTATGCCTAGTAATTTTTTTTATTGTATGCCAGACAGTATGTATAGAAATTTCTAAAGGTTTTGATAATATAATCCTTGTTCACAGGGGTCATTTTCATTTCTCTAGGCTTAATGGGAGCTGGCCACCTTATTCAATCCAGTACTAAGCTTCTGAGTACACCCCCTTTTGTCCTTTGTTTTACATCATAATTTTCCATGGCTTTCATTTGATTTTTAAACTTTGCTTTCTCAGCTCCAGGAGACACATGAAAACCCTTTTCTGTTTTTCCAATGCTTATAGCTTAGCTCTCATACTTGTGCCTTGTGCAACTTAAGAATCTACCAGTCTTGAGAGGAAAATCAGCTGTGTGTTTGAATCTCATTGTCTGAGTCTGTTTTCTGTTGCTATAACAGAATACCTGAGACTAGATAATTTATAAAGAGAATGGGTTTATTTTGGTTCATGGTTCTAGATGCTGGCATGTTCAAGACCACGCAACCACACCTGGCCAGCTTCAGGTGGGGGCAAAGAAGTGAAAGAGGAAGCAGCAACATGCAACAAGGGACAAAGCACAAGATGCAGCCTCACATTCTAACAACCTGCTCTCACAGTAACTATTTCAGTCCCACAAGAGCAAGAACTCATTCATTCCCTCAAGATTTAACCCAGTCTCAAGAGAGTGATTTTAGTTCCTCTTAATAATCCAATTACCTGCCACCTGCCAGCACTGCCACACTGGTGGCCAAATTTTCTAACACATAAATTCTGGAAGAGAGACTCAAGCAATATACTCGCCCATACAATTTCCAAATTTGGTCAATCTATTACCAAAGATTCTCAAAAGTTCTGTTGTTTTCTTTATCCCCAAGCAGTGGCCTCTTTGGGGCAAAGTCCAGATTCTTCATTCTTTGCCCATACCCAGAATTAGCAAGTATCTCATGACAAAAGAGGCTTTCACAATCAGTTAACCTTTCTATGATTCTCCCCTCTCAGAAATTCTTGCCCCTTTACTCTTTATTGTTTCAACTGTAACTTGAAACCCTTAAACAGATGATTGTTATTTGCGGTGTATGTATCTTTTAGTTCTTCTCAGTGACATAACTGGTCTGCCAAAAACTACTTCATCTTACTCTGAAGAAAAGTATAGCATAATTTTAATTGTTAATTTTCTAGAAGGGTTACAACTTCAGCTTATGTTTCTCTTTCATCCTGACATTAATGAAAACTATTTTTAAATTTATAGGTAGGGGGCTTTGAGTTTTATAATTTTGTAACTAATTTCTGGTTTTATTGCATTGTGCTCAGAATGTGACATCTATGCTATTTCTAATTTTTGAAATATACTCAGGGATTTCTGGTAAATTGTTGTGATTGTTCCATGGACACTTGAACATTATAATTTTATGTATATATGTATGTATATGTATAATACACTTAAATTGAATTGTGCAAGAGTTCTATATCCTTACTGATATTGTGGTACACTAATCTTAGAAGTATAAGTTTCTATTATTATTGTATTTATGTACAGCTCTCCTTGTATCTTCTATTATTTCTGCTTTATGAAAGTTGTAGTATAAGAATATTTGCTCAAAAATCTCATATTTTTAATGTGAATTTAATGTTTAGCATTATAAAGTACCATGGTTTCTGTTGCTAAAAGTTTTTTTGGCTTGACTGACTGGTCTAAGATTAAAATCATAATATCTGCTTCCTTTTGGTAATTACCACTTTTGTTTAGTTTTAGTTTACAGTTAAATATATTCTAGACTTATCCTTAGTATTTTTTGCTAATATTTTACTAATTATCTCTTGATAAATGAAGTTCATGCACTAATAAGTTTCTCATATAAATACCCACTCATGGGGAATATTTCCTTCATTCTTGCAATTGTTTGCCTATAATCCTTATATTTAAAGGACAGCTTGGTGAAATATAAAATCCTTGGTTCAAACTTTTTTGAGTAAAGTTTGCTCCACCATCCTCTAGCATTGTAGGTTGAGCCCATTTTTATTGGTTTTGGTGTTTTGGCCACACTTACACTTACATAAAGTTTGGGGTTTGCAGTTGGCCTTTTACTCTTAACTTCCATGGAGATTGAGTTTATAGGTTTTATTTCTCTTCCTCTTCTTTTATTTGTAATAGAAAGTAGGAGTAGTAGAAATTGAGTTGCTGCCATGACCCTACCAGAATCCTGGGTAACTTTCTGATCTCTCATCTTCAAATTCCATGTTTGTAAAATGTGGACTCCTACTTCAGAAAGTTACCTAAAGATTAGATAACCTACCTACGTGCACTGCTTGGACACAAAACTATTTAATGAATGTTAGTTCTGTTATGGAACGATTAGTTGCTGACAACAGATTTAGGTTTTGAGGACAAATCTTTTGTCGTCTAGACATGACTCCTAAGTCAGGCTCTTCTGGTCACATAAAATAATATTTTTGAAAAAAATCAAAACACAATCTACTTTTTAACATCAAGAATCATATTCAGTGTTCTGGAGGCCTATGCTTGCACGCCTACACAAATTATGTAACAAAACCACGGGGACCCACTATGTGCTTTTGAATTAGCTTAGTTAGGGTACATCTGGGAAGAAAATCATTAAAAGCTGTTCTATTGATATACAGATTTTAATAATTAGCAAAAGTCTATGACTTTAAATAGTGAAAATTTTTTGGTGGAGTTGTATGTTTTGTGATTAAGACAGTAGTAATATTATGGAAATAAATTTGAAGAATAAGAACATAGTTTTCTTCAGGAAATGAATGCTCATATTTCTCAAGTTGTTGAAAAACAGATAAATCAATCTATTACTTCTCTAAATTAAAAATACATTGAAATCTGTGATTCACAGATTACTTTCATTGGCTTTGACCAGCTTGGATGCTGTTGAGCACAAGGCACTCTCCCTATAGTAAAAGGCAGGTTGAATCACACAGCTCCACATTAACTGTGATCGATTGACAATACATTGCTGGCATCTTTTTAAAAATTAATAACTTGTTCAAGGACATGACTACATGAACAATTATCACAATTTCAATGTTTTGTTTTGAAATAAGTTTATTTTTCCCACATGATAACATCAATTACTCTCTTCCTTCAATTCCTCTCTCCTCTTTTCTCCTGAGTCCCCTGTTGAGGTTGGTGTTTGAGAAGAATACACACACACACACACACACACACACACACACAGTATGAGTGCATATAATATTTTCTAAAATAACATTAGTTCTTTCATTTGAGTTACACAGGATGGCTATAAACCCGCATCGAAATAAGGCGGCCATTCAACAAATATTTTTGGAACCCCTCTTTTGAAATTCCCTCAGGATAATTTTAGAAATCCAACATAAAATGCATCTGATTTTGTTTTCCTTATAAACCCAATTTGATCCCAGATTGCTTTCGATTGTTTCTAAACATTAAATCTATTCCTGAAGGCTGAAAGTGTGGGACTTCTGTTTTTGTTTGCTTATTTTTTTTGTTCTTATTAACATCAGTTTGGATACTTGACAATATCATTAATTTGTAGAAGTCCAAAACATCCATATATACACAAACATAGACACATCCACATGTGCATTTATTATATTTCACACAAAAGGAGTTCAGAGAAGATGTGTTCCCCGTCCCCTGCCTCTCCTGGATAATGCCATGTAGTAGGGGAACAGCTGAAGACTGAGACTCAGTCAGCCAGGGAAACAGAGGGGTCTGGATGACATCAAGCTCATAGGCCACGACCAAGTTACAGACACGTGACAGCTGGGATTGAAGGCCAGGGTCCAATTCAATAAGGACATAGAGGAGTGGGTCTGAACCACAGGAGTTAGAGGGTTGTATCAAAATCTCAGGAGAGATTTTCAAATCACACTGTAGTTCATTAGATAAGGATTGGAAACCATGATGTTGTAGATTGACATGGAAATTTTTTTAATATAACTGAAAATACTTCTAGCAATAAAAATGCTATTAAATAACATGTTTAAAGGATGGGTCAAATAGCAAATTAGTTATAGTCAAACAGAGAAAAAGTGACCCAGGCCAGGGCTTCCCAAACATTACTATGGAAACAAATAATCCAGGGATCTTGTTAAAAATGTAGATTGTCATTCACTAGGTCTGAAGTTAGTACTGAATCTGCATGTCTAGTAAGCTTCCAGGAGTTGCCGATACCACTAGTCTGAACTTCACTTTCAGTTGCAAAAGTTAATATTAGGGAAGTTAATTTTAGGCATCACACCCCAAAAAGAAGAAAGGAAATGAAAAATATAAGAAATTTAGGAGGGTAGACACAGTAATAGTATAAAAGTTGCTACATATATTAACAAAAGAAAAACAAAAACAGAACAATTTGGAATGAGGCAATGTTCGAGAGATAATGGCTGAGTATTTGTCAACATTAAAGGGACAAATTATTTGGATCTGATTGTGATGCAAGATTCTGGTCTTTGAGTCAATAAGAATAAGATTTTGAAAAGGAAAGAAGAGTACATTTTACAAAAAGGAGAGATGTGAATTGTTGTGGCCACAGGACAGACCGAGATAACCAGTGTTCAAAGATACACAGCTTCAATTCCTTTTCCTTCCTTCACAAACAGGCAACTTTGTCCATCAAGATTTGGAATATCTTTTCCTTCTCCTGACCCAATGCTGGATTTCTTACTTGCTTTGACTAATAAGATGTAACATTCTAAGACTTCTCATCTGAAGCCTTTAGAAGACTAGCAGCTTCTGCTTTCTCTCTCTCAGAATCAAGCCACCAGGTAAGCAAAAACCATGTCTACCTTGCAGGAGATAGTGCCATATGAAATGAGACTTTAAGCTACCTTATATTCTCCAGTGCCAGCTGAGCATACTGCTGAATGCAGGCTCATGGTCAAGTCTTGGCAAGATAAGCAAAAGAACCACCCAGCTGAGCCCCAGCCAGCCCTCAGATTCCTGAGAAATAATAAGTTCTTGTTGTTTTAACCCACGGTGGTTGTTTCTTGAGGGGGAGCATGGAAGGTTATATTACAGTGAATAACTGACACATTACTGAGCAAATCATGATTGTCTTTTAAACTCATGTAAAATTGTGGTGTGGCAGGAAAGCAGGTAAAATCAGTGGTGCTATTTAAATCACATAAACTCCAGTGACTTTTGAAAACTGTTGACTGTTAATTCCACAGAATGCTAGTATAGAGGTCACAAACTGACTGCTGTGTTGCAGAAGATCAGATAGTCAGTGATACTCTGCCACATGAATTATAAAAAAAGTTTTAAATATGTTGGCAGCCTGTTTCACAGCATGCTCAAGTAGAAGTTACAAACTGGCTACCAAATGACAACATTCTGATCCCAGGTGTATTTTCGTTCATCCACACAGTGTCCATTCCCCAAATAGAATTAATTACAACAATATAATATTGGAAAGTCTCCATATAAAAATCAAATTCCCATTTTCTTTTGGAAAAAAATGATCAAAGATGGATTAGCATTCCTATATGGTAATATTTAGTTGGAGTTGAGGTGGGGGTTGTATCCTTGTGGCTAACCATGTATTCTGTTTGCCATAGTCCCCAGTCCTTGTCTCTCCTCTGAAATATCTACCTCACTCCATAGATATTTGAATTAGTGACCTTTGACATAGACTATGAATCAGAAACAGAAGGTCATCAGGGGAGAGGCAGCTGAGAAACAAAGCTAGTAGAATCCCCGGGTCATCATTCTGAGATGTTTTCTTGACCCGAAAGTCAAGCGGGCATTCTCCTGAGACAGTGACCCTCACTTTATTTAGGGTTATATTTTAAGCATTTGCCAGGGGAAAATGTATCTGGTGGCTTCTAGGTACACGGAATCATGGAAGAATGATGCTGCTGGCTTTCAATTAATTAACATTTATATGTAATTTCACAAGATCAGGCATTTTGTCCTAGTTGGCTGCCATATCTAGGAACTCGATATATATTTGCTTATGCAATGACCATCTACCACTCAGCCCTTTGCCCACATGAGCAGACTTTGATTTTAAATTCACTTTCGGGTTCTGCTGGAGACTTTTGTGGGTTGTCTATTTGAAGCTGCAGGTTTCCCAATTCTGTTCAGTGTCATTGTTGGTATTGTTTCTGCTAGAAATATCCAGAAATTTCTTAATGTTCTGGCTATGAATATATGCCTTCTAATTTCTTATCACTACAGACTTGATTTGGTTTTTACATTCTTTTGCTCATTCCCATGGTGTTTGGGGAAGAAGTGACAAATACATAAGATCAGTCAGTCACCCTGAACAACAAGTCAAGCTGTGGAGTTTTGAGGAAAAATACTGTAAATTTTATGCCTAGAAAAGTTCTCATATTTGAAGACTACATACAATTATTCTAATATGTACAAGACCTTAGAGAATACACTATCCAGAAATATTCTTACAGGTATTTGAAATTTTACTGAAACAAATGAAGAGATCAGAAATCAGGCTGGCTTTTTCCACAGGCAGTGATTCTCATCCTTAACTCAGAATTCATAATTTCAGAATGAAAAAGACAAGACATTAGAGTTTACAGGAATTAAAATAAAATGAAAGAGAGATGCTTATATAACCATTGCAAATACAATTACAAAACAAGAAAAAAAGTCAAAAATTATTCTTGAAAGGCAAAAAGTATAATATAAAATTCAAAGTATAATTTTAAAAATTTGAGCCTAAAATATCCTTTTGTAGTAATAAATATTAGAATGTAGAGGAAATCAGAAAGCAGAGGGATGAAAGAAATATGCTGCTTTTTTCTCTTTTTACAGATACAAGTGTCAATAGTATTTTATTTTTTATTTTTTTTTTTTTGAGACAAGGTCTCACTTTGCAGCCTTGGCTAGAGTGCAGGTGAAAACGTCTGTCACTGCAACACCCGCTGGGCTCAAGTGATCCTCCCATCTCAGCCTGGGGACTACAGGTACACTCTGCCATGCCTGGGAAATTTTCTTCTGTTTTTTCTTTTTTCTTTCTTTTTTTTTCTTGTGGAGATGGGTCTCACTGTGTTGCCCAAGCTGGTCTCAAATTCCTGGGTTTGAAAGGATCCTCCCCCATCAGCCTCCTAACATACTGGGACTACAGGTGTGAACCACCATACTTGGCCATATTTTATTTTTAATTTTAAAACTGAGAGATAAACATTAAATATTGCTAAAAAATATTTAGTGAAAACTAAAAACTGTTGTATACCTTCCAAGTCAGCAGAGAAAAAACAAACACTCTCCAAAACAATAAAAGGAGCAAAGAGGATGTGACAGATATATTAAAAGACAATTTATAAAGCAATGAAATTTGTGTGCTATTAAAATCATCCCAAATGAAAGCAGAATACAGCTGATATACATATATACACATTTTATATATATATAACATATATGCACACATACTATTTATACTATGTATACACAACTATTTATATATGTATGTGTATATACATAGTTTTATTCCAATTTTGATTTTTAAAATATCTGAAAATAACTGAAAGTAAACAGACCAAAATACTATCAACAGAGTATTATGTGTAATTTTAGTTTGACTTTGCTTTTTCTATATTATTTTATTTTACATAATTAACTTGAATTGCTTTCAAAATAAGGAAAAAATTATTTTCTTTAGAGCGCATAGAAGCAGAGCAATTTGCTGAAGACAAATTAATTTTGAAAACAAAAACTGTCTAGCTTTGGAAAAGCTATGGTAAAGAAAGCAGCTGAGTAGTAGTGAAAGAAAGTAAAGACAAAATCTTAAGCAAACTGCAAAGAACTAAATGCTTGTGCCCCCTTCTCCCAAATTTATATGTTGCAATTCTAACCACCGATGTGATAGAATGAGGACATAGGACCTTTAGAAGGTAATTAAGTCCTAGGGTAGAGCCTTCATGAATGGGATTGGTGCCCTTATAAAGGGACACTAGAGAGCTCTATCCCTGTCTTTCTGCCATGTGAGGATACAGCAGAAGTCAGCAATCTGCAAGTTGAAAGAGGGCCCTCACCAAAGAGGGCCCCCACCACGCTGGCACCCTGATCTTGGACTTCAACATCCAGAAGTGGGAGAAATAAATGTTTATTTTTCAATCCACTTAGTCTGGGCAGTTTGTTAGAGCAACCTTAACAGACCAAGACACAAACAAACAAAAATAGTAGAAACAAGGACTACTGAGGATGCAGGTGTTACGTCTGAGCCAGGATTTGGGACTCATCTTACCTAGAGAAATCCAAGCCCATGAAGACATTGTGGGATTCCATAATCATGGCACGATAGTGGTGACTGGGCAGTCAAGTGGATGCCGAGATTGTTTTTCAACATTACTGAATCATGACAGTCTGCCATCCTAAATCTTGGCTAAGATTCCTTTACATCGGGAACAAAAATATACAGAAAAATTCAACCTTATCCTAGGTTTGTCACTTGATGTGATCTGTAATTGGAATAGAAAGCTTTCCTTATAATTATTCTTGGTATTGATCCACTGGGCGTGAAACTGGACGTGATCTTGCTTTTCCTATAAGGTGATACCTCCTTGTCGATCCAGGCCTCTTTCTACTGACCCACACACCTCCTGAGCTTCTGCCTGTGTTGACCTTTTGTGTGACCTAAATTCAACTGGTATCCATTGATTCCACTTTTAACTACCACAATCTAACCAACCTGAAAAGTAAAACACTTTATAGAATGAAGTTAAATCATGGGAACACAAAGAAAATAAGAAAATATTTTTTGAGAATGTTTAGAAAACCTACTTTCAGTGTCTGGGGAATTCATGTTTGCTGCTAGTAGAACCATCAGTATTTAGTGGTTCCTTAATAAAGAAATATTTACCAAGACTTTCATGAACCCTCAAATCTGTGAATACATTTGTAGCACATAATATCTGCAAAACATTGTGATAAACTAGAACATATGATTTTTTGGTGCTTTTAGAGTCTTAAAATTTCTATTAGTATTTGACTAAAATAACTCATAAACTGAGTAACTCATCCCATACATCAGTTTTGCAGTAAGTTTGATACAAATTTTCATGCCCCCACCTTGAAATTATAGGTTAGTATGTGTCATGAAACCTTAGGGTCACATGGGAACAGTTAAAAACTCAACGTGAAATCTATAATCACCAAAGTTTTACTTTATATAATACACATTTTATAATAAAAATCATGGATTCACCTATTTAATCAACTATTTAATAACAGCAAGTAACATTTATTATTACTTCATACAGGAGACTGTGTCAAGTATTTTACATGTACTAATTGCATATTCCTCTCAACACCTGGTATTGAAAATATCATCCCTTAGTTTACAGATAAGGAAAATAAATACAGAAAGACTTCCCCAGAGCCAGAGAGTCACCTGCTTGGAAATGGTGGGCAAGGATTGAAAGGGAACTTCTTGGAATCTGATGGCTGTGCCTTTAACCACAGGCTGCTGTATTTATTTTTTAGGGTTGCTGTAAAAAAGTGTCAAGACTTGGCTGGCTTAAAACAAAAGAAACTTAGTGCCTGACAATTCTGAAGGCCAGAAATCTGAAATCAAAGTGTTGCCAGCGCCATGTCCGTTCTCTCCTCTTCTAACTTCTGGTGTTTACAGGTAGTACTTGGAATCCCTTGAGATGTAAAAGCATCATTCCAGTAGTGTGGTCCTCTTCTCCCTGTATCTTCACATCATCATCCCTTTGTGCTGTCTCTGCCTCCAAATTTTCCCTTTTTTTAAGGGCACCAGTTATACTGGATTATGGTTCAACATAATGATCTCATTTTAACTTGATTATCTCTGTAAAGATCATATGTTCTACATAAGGTTATATTTTAAGCTACTGGAGATTTGGGCTTCAACGTAAGTTTTTTGCTGGAGGGAAGGAGAAATACAATTCAATCTGTAAACCTGCCCTCTAATAAATATGCTGTTTCCGCTTTAAAATATCCAAAACTATGTTGAGATGAGAAATATTGTCAGAAACATTATTTGGAAAATATAATATCCAAAAATACTTCTTTTTAAATCAGAGTTAAGATGTATATGTAAATCTACTTAAGGATAAGAGCCCCTTAGCTAACAAAAGGAAGAACGAGGAAAGGAATTGTGACACTACTCCTGATTCTTAGCCTGCTCTTTCACATTCACTTCAGATTCTAGGAGCTGAGATACGCAAAACTGCCAGGACTAGAAAGCTCTCTTCTCCTAAATTAAGTCTTGAGTTGGGACAGTTTCTCATTAACAACCACACGAATATAATTATCTCATTGCCCAAAATAGTTTGTGCCAGAATTTAATAGGAGGAAAACCCATCAATGCCTTTCTCATTAAAGTAAATGGATCCACATGATTAATTCCAAATTTACTTAATATTCCCTACTAATGAGGGAATGAAGCATCATGAGATACTCTTTACTACCTAGTAGGTTTTATTTATACCAAACAGATGTTACTGCAGTGTCTTGGCACTGGAAAAACAAAAACTTGTCCTCATAAAAATGCTGGGGGCAAATAAACCCAATTTATTTGCTGAATGTTTTGGGTAAAACTTTATAATATGCTAAAGGTTTTTTGGGTTACACTTCATATGCCTATACCAAGAATTATAACAAAATTGCAAGAGAAATGATTGTTGCATTTGGAAGCTTTGTGTGTGTGTGTGTGTGTGTGTGTGTGTCTGTGTGTACTTTAAGTTCTGGGATACATGTGCAGAACGTGCAAGTTTGTTACACAGGTATAAATGTGCCATGGTGGTTTGCTGTACCTATCAACTCATCATGGAGGTTTTAAGCCCTGCGTGCATTGGGTATTTGTCCTAATGCTCTCCCTCCCTTTGCCCACCAGCCCCCCGACAGGCCCCAGCGTATGATGTTCCCCTCCCTGTGTTCTCACTGATCACCTCCTACTTATGAGTGAGAACATGTGGCATTTGGTCTTCTATTCCTGTGTTAGTTTCCTGAGAATGATGGTTTCCAGCTTCATCCATGTCCCTGCAAAGGACATGAACTCATTCTTTTTTGTGGCTGCATTACAATATTAATCAAAACATACATGGACTTCAGAACACTGTCTCATCCTGATATTTCTTAAATAACAAGAAGCCATCCACAATCTTAAAAGGACCAAGTAGACTCTGGAAGTTCATTCTCTATTCCTAGAACATTTGCACAATGAAAGAATTTGCATTTCAAAGGGGAACTGCAAGATTTTACAGAAATGCACACACTTATCAAATGTTAAGTTAAAATGATTCCTAATACAGTCAAACACTGAGGTGGGGGAAAAGATGCTTCTTAGTGTTCAAAACATTGGAAAAAGGGGCCCAGTCATTTCCACGGAGTGATTCACAAAGCTTTTGGCACACTAAAGCTCTGAACAACTCTACAGCGAAGAAGTCAGTTCTCTCTCTCTCTTTCTTTCTACCCCAATCCTTTTAATTCTAGTGTTTTCGAAAATCATTTGTCTAAAGAACTAAATATTCTTTAACACTCACTGATATCTCATATCCTAGAAAAAGGATAGGACTTTTTCATTTTTAAATAGCTTCTAAAATTCATTTCAGTACAAGAATAAGTTAAATGTGCCCTTCGCCCCACTTCTGTTCGTCTGAATTTGGGCATTAGATGACTTCCGCTTGTTATGCACTGCCTGCATTAGGATAGGAAAAAAATCTTAACCTTGTAAGTCATTCATTGACTAAATTCAGTAATGCCAGCACAAACTTTCCTAGATATTTCCATTTTAGTCTTTTCCCTCCCAATAGCTTATCTATTGTTTTAGCAACTTTGAGTACTATCAGCAGGAAAATAAGACTTGATGTGCTTTCAGGAAAGGAAGAAATCTAGCGAGACAAGGAGGACAGGAGGAGTACAATGTAAACTTCTCCTCCTCCGTCCATGCTTGCTTTGGAACATTCGGGTCTTGGTGTGCTCTTAACTCTGCTGTAATCACACTCGTCTCCAGCATCCTCCCTAACACACATCCTCACTATTTCACCTGGCTAATTTCCACTTGTACTTCACATCTCAGGGGAAACATTATTTCCTTGAGATACCATCCTCAAACCCAGAAGCCTGAGATCTCCTTCTCTCCAATTTGTTCTCATAACACAAAGATATTTTCCCCCATTTTGATACTAATCACATTTAATTATTCTTTTAAGTCTCTTTCTCTCCCTTGTCACCTGATTTTAAGAGTGGGACCAATATTTAAGTCACTGCTCATCCCAAAAATTTATCACAATTGACTCTTGAACAACATGGTTTTGAACTGCGCAGATCCACTTATACATAGATTTTCTTTCAGCTCTTTCCCCTGAGACAGCAAGATCAACCCCTTCTTCTCTTCAGCTCACTCAACGCAAAGATAACAAGGATGAAGGCCTTTTGATAATCCTATTCCACTTAATGAAAAGTGAATACATTTTCTCTTTCTTAGGATTTTCTTAATAACATTTTCTTTTCTCTAGTTTACCTTATTATCAGACTACAGTATACATAGTGTGTATAACATACAAAATATGTGTTAATCAAGACTTGGAATCAACCCAAATGTCCATCAGTGACAGACTGGATTAAGAAAATGTGGCACATATACACCATGGAATACTATGCAGCCATAAAAAAGGATGAGTTTGTGTCCTTTGTAGGGACATGCATGCAGCTGGAAACCATCATTCTTAGCAAACTATCACAAGAACAGAAAACCAAACACCGCATGTTCTCACTCATAGGTGGGAACTGAACAATGAGATCACTTGGACTCGGGAAGGGAAAGGAAACATCACACACCGGGGCCTATCATGGGGAGGGGGGAGCGGGGAGAGATTGCATTGGGAGTTATACCTGATGTAAATGACGAGTTGATGGGTGCTGACGAGTTGATGGGTGCAGCACACCAACATGGCATAAGTATACATATGTAACAAACCTGCACGTTGTGCACATGTACCCTAGAACTTAAAGTATAATAATAATAATAATAAATAAATAAATATGTGTTAATCTTCAGTTGACGTTATCAGTAAGACTTTTGGTCAACAGTGGGCTATTAGTAGTTAAATTTTTGGGGAGTCAAAAGTTACATATCGATTTTCAATTGCGTGGGTGTCAGCACTCTCTATCTTTGCATCATCTAAGGGTCAACAATACTTGGCAAATACAATGTGCCCAGAAAATATCTCTCAAATATGGTTGTTTCTGAAATTCCACTATAGGTATAGCTGACTCTAGAATCAAATCTGAGAAATAGGTCAGAGGTGTCAACAAGGATGGCTTGAGATGGCCCCTTTCTCTCCTTACATCACTTTCCCCTCACCCTAATTTTTCTGTTTTGCTCCCTCTACTTTCTTGTCTAGAGCAAGTATTGCTTGCATCTCTCTTTCAGGGTTGCATCCATCCTCCCTTCCTCTGCCAGTCATTTCCAGACTTGTAGCCTTTGCTAACAGGTGATTGTTTTTAACCCTCTTGGCAACCGGAACTCCAGAGGAAAGGTAGCATACAGGATAATTGCTCAAAAATCCAACAGGTGAGAAAAGGATTCAGGAAATGAGAAGTATATGGAAGAATTGGAGAAATGCTGAGCAAGAGAGCTCTAGGTAGAGAAAATTAAGGTGAGGTCCTTTACTTTTTAACATATATGCTTGGGGGTGGATCCCAAAGATTATTATAAATGGTACATCAAGTCAGAGAGAACACTCAACATTACCAAAAATAAATGTATTAGAGAAATAACATTGTAAAATAAGAAAAAAAAATCAAAATTAGGTTTGTCTATGTCAAAGTAATATTATACTATCTGCAAGAGTCCTATGCTAATTGCAATAATATGTATGCTTAATTACCATGCATGTAATTTTGAGTACGAATTTTAACATGGAGGGACATAAATTATGTTGACATAAACAATTTAGCAGTTCTTACTACACAGCATTTCTAGTTATTTTTAAGGCAAATACAGAAGGTACTTATAAAAGGGAAGGGAAGGAGAGAGCATATAACTTAATTTACACAAATAAAATGTTCAGATATGTGGAAAATTTAGACAGCAATTGAAAAGAAGGAAAAAGAATAATTCAGTGTATGACAGGTGAAAATGTGAGTAATTACATAGATAATAAATTAAATTAATAGTTAAGAGGGTGGGCAAAGTATTGATAGAAACATTCTACAGAAATTTTAAAATGTGGATGCACAGATACAAAGATGGGAAACATAATTATCAAACCAAGTCTGTAGTAAACTATTTTTCTTTCCTATTTAATAGACAAAAAAGGAAAAGTGATGGGGTTGAATTGCTAAGCAGCACACATTACAGCTTTCCTAGGATACCAAAATATATTATTGCAAAATATAAAGTTTCCTGAATTTTCTACTTACAATTTCAAAGAAAGCTGCAGCTTCATATATAGTGACTTCTTCCCCTCTAACACTCACCATGTGCTCTGCTGAAGATTACTCTAAATAATCATAGCAAATCCATCTGTTTGGAGAAAATTGCCTCGATATCACAGAAACATTTCCCTTTCTAAATTTTGAGGATCTTAAAATTAGAATCTACAACCAGATTGACTTTAAAATTCTTACAGTTCTAGGTGATCCCTAGAGAAGCATGTAACACCTACAATGGCAAAATCTAATGATATTAGTAAGTTTAAATTTTGGCATAGATATTGCTATCAAATGTTTGTAAGTAGTGAACTTTGTTAATTTCTAGTAAAGCTTTTGTGACAAGAATAGGTGCTTTTTAAAAAAATTTCTTGAATAAATTTGAACAGGAAGCAAAATGGTAAAAGAGAACAAAACCTCAGTTTATTTAGATATGAGTCCTTATTTTAGCAAGCATTTAATCAGAAAGGGAGTATGTCATTTAAAAGTATGAATTACCTTGCTGAATCTTTGACTATGCTAGAGTGAAGTTGTTTTTTAACTTTCAAATTCCTGGAAATTAGAAGCAAAAATGATTTGTAAAAGAAAATCCTGCTTGTTTTTGTATTATGGCTATTTTAAGTGTTATTTTTAAGTTTTACAAATAGCTGAGATAATCAATTTTTCTCTTCTTTCCCATTTTATGTTTTTCTCTTATTTATTTTGAAGATGTGAAAGTAATTCATTAGATGGGACTTTGGGTTTTGTTAGTTATAATTTTCTTCTCTGGAAAACTCAAAAAGCTGAAATTAATTCTAGCCAGTCATTCTTCAAAATAAAAAGTGAGTCTCCCAAAACAGATCCTAAAGCAGGCAATGTTCAATCATGGCCGCTACACATTAGAGTAACTTGTGAAACTTTAAAAAACTATGGATGCCAGATGCTCTTCCTCAGATTCTGATCTCAGGAGTACCAGTATGTTTTAAAAGTAGTTAGGATTGATAATCAATACCCTGGACCAGTTGTTTTCAAACTCAGGAAGGAAGAATGAGAAGGCAGACATTGAGAGTTTTTAAAGAATCATTTTCCAGATGGACAATACCCAAATGTACTCTTTTCTAAAACTGGTATGTCTGATATTATGTTTGGGATGATGGTATCATGGTGGATTTTCTTTCCTATTCCTTACACAATCACACTTCAAAAGGTTCTTCTCATACATGCCCAGAATCTTTCAACTCAGATGCATTGTCCTGAGGCAAATAACCTCTGGAAGAGCAAATAGAACATTTGAAATACTGGTAACAGGAGAAGCCTTTTTAAATCCAAGAATGATTAATCATCCCTATCCAGCTCATTAAGAGATATGTTTACTTATTTAGATATTTATCAAAATTTGAAATATATGTATACTTATTTGATCAATTGTGCATTTATTGGGTACCACTTGTAATTATAGAGATACCTCAGTTGAGAAAGAAAAACTAACACTTCGAGGCTTATGTAGCAGTAATATTAATAGATACCTATATTTCTATGCATATTCACATTCGCAAGAAATAAGTTATGGTGGTAAGTAGAAGATCCCCTAGCACAAATATACTTTACATTTATGATAAAATGATGTGGTGATAATTGAACATAGATACAATGTGTAGAGAAATAAAAGCAATGCATATTTCATATTGTTGAAGAATGGTTTGTTGAGATTTGAGTTTTTGCTTACATATAATAAAATTTACTTATTTTAAGTATACAGCTTGAGAACTTTAGTAATTGTGTACAGGAATGTATTTTCCACTAGAATTAATACAGAGAACAGTTCCGTCTTCCCACCCTCTGTAGTCAATCTCCTTGCCTGATCCCTAGGAACAGGGAACAACTGGTCTGCTTTAGCTCAGTACAATTTTGCAGTTTCTTGGATCTCACATAGATGGATTCATACAGTATATAAAAGCATAATGTTTTCTTTTTTAATTTAGCATGATGCTTTTAGATTCAGCCATATTATAGTGTTCCTTTGAGTAATATGCCACCGTGTTTGCACATTCCCCAACGGATGAACATTTGACTTGTTTCCTGTTCTAGATATAATAAATAATGGTACAATGAGGATTTGTGTTCAAATCATTGTGTGAAGGTGTGCCTTAATGTCCCTTACGTAGGAACCCACAAGTAGTATTGCTAGGTCATGCATTAAATACATGTTTAGCTTTATAAGTAGTGCCATACGGTTTTCCAAAGTGGATTTATCATTTTGAATTCCCACCAGAAACTGATGAGAGTTCCAGTTGCTTTATATTCTCACCAATATTTGGCACTGACAGTCTTTTTGACTTTAGTCATTCTAATAGGCATGTAGTGGTATCTCAGTTTGGCCTTAATTTGCATTTCCTTTGATGACTAGTGATGCTAAGCATCTTCTCTTGGGTTTATTAAAAATTCATGTATTGAGTTTTATGAAGAGCCTGTTCAAATTCTTTCATCCATTGGCATTTTACCTTGGTTTGTATTTGTATTATTGAGTTGTTAGAATTCTCCATATACTCTGAATACAAGTCCATTATCAGGTATGTTTGGCAAATATTTTTTCCAAGTTGTGGCTTGCCTTATTTCCTAGCCATGAATTTTGAAGAGCAAAGTTTTAATTTTGATGAAATCTGTTTTACTAATTATTCTTTTATGGTTCATGTTTTTTACATCTTATTTAAGGAATCTGTCCCTGACTCAATGTCACAAAGATGGTCTCCCAATATTTCTTCAAGATTTATCATTTTAATTCTTACGTAAGATCTGTGATCAATTAACAGCGTCCTAAAATGGTTGTTTCTAACAACTCTGAGTTTTCTCATTGTTTTGGGAGTAAAGGACTTTTTACATCCTTATTCCACTAATCTCAAAATCCAGGCCCCAAATAGTCTAATTTTAAAATATTATCTTCTATTTGCCTGCATTGTATCTTTGCAATTACTTAAGTTTGTGGTAAAAATTTTTAGGTGTCAGTAAGTAAATATAGAGTTTTAAAATATTGTTTTAGGAGGTACATGAACAAAATTGTTTGACGATCTCCTGTAGATTATCATTTATCTCTCGTTCCTGTCAAAGGCATGGGCACTACGTGGCAGCGTAGAGCCTTTGGTTGGTTGAGTTTTTGTTCTTTCTTTCTCTGGGCCATTCTGATTTGCTGAAACTCTCCTCAGAGGAAATTTATGATAAACACAAGCACAGGAGAATGTAAATTGGATAAACTGAAAAGCTGTGATACAAAACTTCCTTGGAATATGCCATGAGAACTGCATGTCTAGGCTCACACGATTATAAAACCTTTCCAAGAAACAACATGCAAAACATGTAAGTAGACTAGAATGACAAAATCATAGGGCTTAGGGTCATCCAGACACAGCCTCAGTCTTTTTATAAGCAACTTAAAGATCATCTGGATTTATTATTCCTATATTCAAAGAATATTGCCCATTCAAAAATTCTTCCTTATATTGAACTAAAAAAAACATGTTTGCCTTTAGGTTTCCATCCATGAGCTCAAGTCCTAATTTTTTTTTTTTTCTTTTGAGACAGAGTCTCAAAAAGGGCACAGAGCCTGTTGCCCAGGCTGCAGTGCAGTGGTGTGATCTTGGCTCACAGCAACCTCCGCCTCCCAGTTTCAAGTGATTCTCCTGCTTCAGCTTCCCGAGTTGCTGAGATTACAGGCACACGCCACTATGCCTAGCTAAGGTTTGTATTTTTAGTAGAGAGAGGGTTTCACCATGTTGGCCAAGCTGGTCTCGAACTCCTGACCTCAAGTAATCTGCCTGCCTCAGCCTGCCAAAGTACTTGTATTACAGGCATGAGCCACCATGCCCAACAAGTCTTAATTTCTATGTGCACAAAAACAAGTTCAGTCTCTTCTTTATTTAGCATCCTTCTAATATTTTACTATGGCTGTCATATCTCCTTTGCTCAGGCTCAGACATCCCCTGGTCTTTCAACTGTTTCTTGTGTAACATGATTTCAAGAAATATCACCAATTGATCTCTTGCAGAAAAGTCTAATTTGGTTCTAATTCAGTCTTCATATTGAGTCCCCACACTGGCTCTATTAAGTACCAATATTTTCCCTTTTGATCCTGGCCCCCTTATTCCTCGATTTGTCCCATATGTCACATCAGAGTTATCTCATGAAGCAGATTAAGAAGCTTCATGTGGATCTCTACCTCATTAGCTATGATAATGGCTGTTTAATCTACACCTAGGAAAGCTATAAAATTTAACAGAGATCAAAGCAAATTCCTTCTCCTGGGTTCACAACTCTTAATTGTAAAAATACAAAAGGAGGAGAACCAGCTTAACAAAATACGTGATAAAAATCAAGGTCTATAGTTCATTTACATGAAATATGATGAGTTCAGAAACTAGCATTTATCTAGCACCAACAATACACAAAACACTGTATTTCATGCTTTACTTTCTATAATCCTTATAGAAAGGTATTACTCTTTTCCATATTATATATAAAAACTTGTGGACTCATTCTGGTTTCAGCTCTAACATGTAATGAGCATGGATATCATCACATCCATCATTACAATAATAAAATAGCTGAACAAACTGAAAATCAATGACTTCTCCTGGACCCATCAGAGAACTGAGGTCTCGGGGAAAACCACCATCCTAAAATGGAAGAGATGGGTGAATACAGAAATTCAGAGATTCACATCTAAGACCAGCTTATGTGGAGCCATAAAGTGACAGAAACATTTAAAGGATAACTTTGACAAATTACTGAGGTCAGAGTGTGGGTTGTCTGGAAAGTGAGAAACTCCTGGGGATAGAAGTGGTTACAGTCTTAGTATGTTTTACTTTCGGGAACCTCACCAGGTTCTCATGTATTGGATGCTGTATTTTCAAGACAATTTATATAAGAAAATGAATCAATGAGAACTAGACAAGCTCTATGAATTTATAACACCCAACAATGCAACTATTAGTTGTGCCAAAGACTTATGGCCTTGTTTCAAGAATGCATCAGTGTCACCATGATTCTAGGATATCCAAGAACTCTAAGTAGCTATATGGGAGCCATGAGCTCAGGTTCCTACTATTTCAGGCCTGCTACCCTCTTTCTGAACCTTGTAAAACAATGTCAATACTTTGGAGAGTCAAGAAAACTAAGCATTTCTAAGGGCTTTAAATTCATTTTGACAAACCACCAAAAACTTGTGGTTCTATCATGTGAATATTTAAAATCTATAACCTCAGAACTATAACCGTATTGATTCTAGAGTTCTCAGAATATAACAAAACTCCCTCTAGACCTAACCTGGGAGATGCTCGAGATAAGACAGCCAGTGAAGAATCCCATGTTGTTGGAGAATGATGCAGGCTGGGTGGGCACCTCTGGAGGCTTGAGGAAGGAAAATAAGTTATTTGAAAAATTTTAAGTAAATTTAATAAAAATTCAACTAGTTGATTCAGATTGGGATTGATTTTTCTTTCTTTCTTTTTTTCCTTTGAATTTTGGTTCTTTTTTGTATGTCTAACTTGTGTAATTTCTATTAAAGATTGTTTGGGGGCGGTAGTCTCACTATCTCCTTATTTGCCAGTTTAAAGGTTGATCATATTCTAATATTAAGCCTTCATTTTGCTGTATTTTCTATATTCCCCTATCTTTTAAATGCTCTCTTTTACATCTCTAGTTTCTTTGTCTTAGAGTAGTGAATTTTCCCCTAATAGGTAGGTAGGGTATATATCATTCTGTCTACCTCGTCTACTAATAAAGGAGATAGGATAAGAACTATAGGGCCAAGCTTTGTAGCTAACAATAACTAGATTATGAAGGTTCTCAAAGACAGAACAAGAAGAGAATATGCTGATCAAATATCTCCATGAAGAAACAAAGCCTCCAGTGATGAGCTGATTCTTTCCAGGTATTGTGTCTTTTAAACCCTATCAAGTGAAATAGGATGTTACTTTAGAGAGAACCAAAATTAGAAATGGATTGTCTAGTGAGGGAAGTTTCCTTTTTCCTTTTCTTTTCATGTAACCCTTATTTGTAATGTCTTCACATGACTACTATATGAATAATAACAATACTGGATTTAGACAGATGGAGTTACCACATCAGGGCTCTAAATAAATTAAATGGGCAAATTAAATAGAGTTTTACTTATTAAAAAATACCAAAGAAGATCAATGCAGTCAGAACACATAGCAGGGATATGTAGGCATTTTAGCTTCCAGGAATGGCAGGCACGCAGACCCCAAATTTTCACTGGAAACGCATAGCTGTAGATATTAGCGTCTGAGTGAATCAGGTCCATGATGGGTTTTCTGGTGCCCACCCATTTTCTGTAAGTCCAGATCCATAATACACATAGGCTAGTCTGGATTTCAGCCAAGGATTAGCCCATTTGAGATGGTGTACCTCATCAATCTTGCAATTATGCAATCAATACATGAATGGATTACAGAGCACAATACATTTCACTCAGCATAATCACAGTTCATGTTTATCACCTTCAGCTTTATCAGGCCAACACAGTTGACTATAAGTACATCTCTCAGCACTGTACAGGGGAAGAAGAACAAGGGCCAACCACCAGTGCATTTCAGACAGTCCTGCCACCAGTCCTGACTATAGTTCCCAAGGCTTATGCTAAATTTTGAGTTGTTCTTTTTTACCAAGTGGCAAATGTTTATACTTTTATTTCCATGATATACCCACAGGCAAGATGAAACTAATATATTCCCTGACGATTCTGAGTCAAACCAGACTTTGTCTTCCTGAATGTCACCCTAGAAACCCACAGAAGCACGCTATTGAAAAATGGATTCTGGTCCTCCTAAAACTCCATTAAACATTCAAAACAGAACTAATACTCTTGGGAACTCTACGAAAGCTGGCACAAACATATTTAGGGCTACACACAGTCGCTGAACACATGTGGTTTCCACCAGAAAGCCATGCTCAACAAAACCCTAAACACACCTGGCAAAGAGTATCTATTTCTCCTATTTGTGCCCAATAAAATATATCTACATTTATATCTACATCTACATTTTCATATCTACATCTATATGTATATAGCTACCTTACAGGAAGTCATATACAGACATACATATAACATATATGTGTTACACTTACATGATAGCTATAATACTATATGTTACTTATGTGTGTTATACTTTTCATCATGATACCTAGGTGTATTAGTCTGTTCTCACAATGTGATAAATAACTACCTGCGCCTGGGTAATTTATAAAGAAAGCCAGTTTAATTGACTCACGTTCCACAGACTGTACAGGAAGCATGGCTGGGGAGGCCTCAGGAAACTTAAAATCATGGTACAGATAAAGGGGAAGCAGATATGTCTTCCATGGCCAGAGAAGGAGAGAGAGAGAAGGGGGAGGTGCTACCCTCTTTTAAACCACCAGATCTCCTGAAAACTCACTATCACGAGAACAGCAAGAGGGAAATCTACTCCCATATTACAATCACTTCCTATCAGGCTCCTCCTCCAACAATGGAGATTATAATTCAACATGAGATTTGAGTAGGAACACAAATCCAAACCGTATCATTTCACCCTTGGCCCCTCCAAAATCTCGCGTCCTTATCACATTGCAAAACACAATTAACCCTTCTCAACAGTCCCCGAAAGTCTTAACTCATTTCAGCATTAACTCAAAAGTCCACAGTTCAAAGTCTCATCTAAAACAAGGCAAATCCCTTCCTACTATGACCCTGTAAAATAAAAAACAAATTAGTTACTTCCAAGAAACAGTGAGAATACAGGCCCCATGCAAGTCCAAAACCCAGTAGAGCAGTCATTAAATCTTAAAGCTCCAAGACAATCTCCTTTGACTCCCTGTCTCACATCCAGACCACACTGATGCAAAGGGTGGGCTCCCAAGGCCTTGTGCAGCTCTGTCACTGTGGTTCCAAAAGTCTCAGCTCCCATGGCTGCTCTCAAGGGCTGGCGTTGGGTGCCTGTGGCTTTCCAGGTGTATGGTGCAAGCTGTTAGTGGATCTACGATTCTGGGATCTGGAGGATCATGTCCCTCTTTTCACAGTTCCACTAGGCAGTGCCTCAGTAAGGACTCTGTATGGAGGCTCCAACCCCACATTTCCCCTTCACACTGATCAAGTAGAGGTTCTCCATGAGGGCTCGGTCCCTGCAGCAGACTTCAGCCTGGACATCCAGGCATTTCTATATATCCTCTGAAATCTAGATGGAGGCCCCCCCAGGCTCAACTCTTGCCTGTTGTGCACCCACAGGCTTAACACCACATGGAAACTGCCAAGGCTTATAGCTTGAACCCTCTGAAGCAGTAGCCTGAGATGTATATGGGACCCTTTTTAGCAACGGCTGGATCTGGAGCAGTTGGGAAACACAGAACAGTGTCTCAAGGATGCACAGGGCAGCCAGATCCTGGACCAGTCCATGAAACCATTCTTCCTTCCTAGGCCTGTGATGGGAGGGACTACCATGAAGGTCTTTGCTATTAGCATTCAGCTCCTCTTTACTTATGCAAATTTCTGAAGCCAGTTTTAATTCCCTCACCAGAAAATAGGTTTATCTTTTCTACCACATGGTCAGGCCACAAATTTTCCAAACTTTTATGCTCTTTTTCCTTTTTAAATATAAGTTTGAGTTTCAATTTCAGATCATCTCGTTACTCACACATATGAGATACACTGTTAGAAGCAGCCAGGCCACCTCTTGAGAATTTGGCTGCTTATAAATGCCTTCCCCCAGATACTGTAAATCATCTCTCTCAGGTTCAAAGTCCCCAGTAAGTTCCTCATTTCCATCTAAGACCTCATCAGCCTGGCCATCTCTGTCCATATCACTATCAGCATTTTGGTCCAAACCATTCAACAAGTCTCTGGGAAGTCCCAAACTTTTCCCCATCTTGTCTTCTTCTGATCCCTCCCAACTGTTCCAACCTCTGCCTGTTTACCCAGTTCCAAAGCTGCTTCCGCATTTTCAGGTATCTTTATAGCAGTATAAAGATACTTCTGCTACCAGTTTTCCATATTACTCCATTCTCATATTGCTATAAAAAAAGAAAAGGGATTTAATTGGCTCATTGTTCCACAAGCTATACAGTAAGCAGGGCTGGGAAGCCCTCAAGAAATTTATGATCACAACAGAGGGCAAAGGGGAAGCAGGTACATCTTACATTGCTAGAGAAGGAAGAGGGAGAAGGGGGATTTGATACACACTTTTATTATTATTATTGTTTTTGTGATGAAGTCTCGCTCTTTTCCCCAAGACTGGAGTGCAATGGAACAATCTTGGCTCACTGCAACCTTCACCTCCCAGGCCCCAGTAATTCTCCTGCCTAAGCCTCCTGGGTTGCTGGGACTACAGGCATGCGCCACCATGCCCAGTTAATTTTTGCATTTTTAGTAGAGATGGGGTTTTGCCATGTTGGCCAGGGTGGTCTCAAACTCCTGACCTCAGATGATCCGCCTGCCTCAGCCTCCCAAAGTGCTGGGATTACAGGTGTGAGCCACCACACCCCGCCGCTACACACTTTTAAACAACCAGATCTTATAAGAACTCATTGTCACTAGAACAGCAAGAAGGAAATCCACCCCTATGATCCAATCACCTACCACCAGGCCCCTCCTCCAAAATTGGGGATTACAATTAAACTGAGATCTATGTGGAAACACAAATCTAAACCCTATCACCAGGATTAATGAATGAGCATAGTAATAAACACTACATAATGTAACAATTTACAAATCTGCTCATATTATACATAGTACAAATTTTCTAAGGGATACTCTAACTATCCAACGCATTAGCAATTTTAAGTTGTGCTAAGCCTCCTTGTGATATTCCTAGAAGCTTAATATCGTTTTCATGCTCACAACAGGTTCAAAGTAAAAATTTTGAAACTCCAAGTGCCAGGGCCAAATCAGATGTTAATTCAGTCTCAGCTTTGCTACTAGCACAAGTTCACTTTCTTCATATCTGACAAGAGAAACACATCTCTTCAAGTAGATACTTTGGTGAGGGAATGAGTTAATCAAAATCCCATCGAGTCCCCTCAAACAACAAACCCAAAACTGAAATTGAAGTAGGGGTAAAAAGGGGAGGCTTTGGGCATGTTGTACACACATTAAATTCAGAAAACTTTGTAAAGAACTGTGATGGTCAGGAATGTGCGTGTCCACATAGAGTCTGAGTTTCTCTGGGAACTCGGTCTTCTTATCACCTGCTGAAAGGACTCTTATTCTTGAAACAGTCAGATAGGCACAATTAAAGGCCTAGTTTTACAAATCATTTCTGAAAGTTCAATGTCCCCTTCTTTTATTCTATTCACTACCTTCAGCTAATTTTACTGTTATATTAATTCTTATTAGGCATGAATGATTACTACATATCACTATTCTAATACCATAGAGGTGGGCTGTTTTCAGATTTTGAAGTAACTTATTACCCCTAAATAAAGTGCTAATCAGTAGGATATGCATGGACATTAACTGTGAACAGGGAGACCCTCTCAGGGATTCTTGCCTCTTAGCAAATGCACAAATGCACATATACTCTAGTCAAGAAAATAAAAATCTGTAACTAGTTACATGGTTTTCAAAAATATTGTCAAACACTAGATTTTCATTTTATTGAGAGATTAAAATATCAACCAAAATATTTCCTTTACATTTTTTAGCCAGTGGTTTTACTATTATATCTATGTATCTATCTATGATATTTATATATATATATATAGGCATAGCATCATTTCAGATGTTTATTGGCTATCTAGAATATCTTCTTTCATGAAATACCTATTCAAGTCTTTTGTCTTTCGTTGTGTTGGGTTGTTTGCCATTTGTTCTGTCAATTTATTGGAATTCTTTATATATTCAGGATATTCTTTTTTTTTTTTTTTTTAAGTTGTATATCTTACAGATTATAGCTTTTTCCTTTTTTGGTTCTTGTTTCCTCCCCATAGTGCCTTTAGATGAACAGAAGCTTTGACTTTTTTATTTGAATGTAATCTAATTTAGTAATCTTTTTCTTTATGGTTAGTGGGGTATTTTTTAATTATAATATGATCATGAAAATGTCTTTGGACATTAACTTTTGAAAGCTCTATAGCTTTGGGTTTTGGTTTAAGTTTTTAATTCACTTGGAATTGATATTAGTATTTATGGTTTGTAAATACATGTTCACAGAGATTTGAACACACACTTGCTGCTTTCTGTACTTTTTTATTTTTTTATTGTATCTCTGACCTTCCATCTTGCATCATTTTCTGTCTGCCTCAAGTACATCCACTGAGATTTCTTTTCGTGGAAGTCTGCTAGTAAAATGTTCTCTTCAGTTTCTCTTTTTCGTAAATGTCTTTATTGTACTGTCATTCATGAAAGACATTCTTTGCTGGTTACACAATTTTAAAATGATAGCTACTTTCTCTTGGTACATCATTCCACTGTCTTTTGCCTTCCATTGTTGCTGGTAAGAAGTTAGATGTAGTTCTGTCTCTTTCGAACTCAATGTCTGCTTTTCAAATCATCTTTTTAATATTTGTTTTGACTAAACTTTTTAAAAATTTACTCTGCTTTGGGTGGGAGGCTGGATCTTGAAATTAAGGATTGGTGTCTTTATTAGTCTTGAAATTTTTTTCTGATATTATCTTTTTCAAATACCGTCTGCGCTTACTCTTTATCTTATGTCCTCTACAACTTCATTTACACATATGGTAGACATTCACACTGTATCCTCTATGCCCCTTAACCCTTTATAATATGTTCCATACTTTTATCACCTTTTGCTAAATCATGCATGGTTTTTAACCTTATGTCTGATTTTTAGTTTATTATTTTTGTTTCATTTCTGTAATTATTCCCTCTTACACTGTATTTTAATTTTCAGTGTTATTATTTGTATTTCTAGTTCTATTTGGTTCTTTAACAGATATATTTTATCATTATTTATTGTTGTTTGTCCCATTCACACAACTGTAAGTTTATCTTTCATTTCTTTAAACATGACAAGCATAGGTATTTTATAATTTTTACCTGAAAATTTTAATATCTGAAGACTTTGAATGTCTTTTTCTGCTGGTTCTTTTCCTGTGTTTGGGAAACACTTGAGGCTCAAGATCCTTTAAGAACTACATTTACATCTTCCAATTGCCTGAGGAACTATTAGTCAACATCTATTTTCATTTAATACAAAGTTTTAGATTTCAAAGTAACAAATTTAGGCTGCAAAACTGCATGAGGTCAAGCTGGTGTTTCCAGATGTTCGCTAATGATATTTTCCCCTTCATCTCAGTCCCATATTTTGTGCTAGCTGATTTCTCTTGCAGTCCTACTTGAGTGTGGCAGAGATTATTTCTGGATCACTGTTATGCACACTTCAGCTTTATGAAGATTCATAGCATTGGGTTGATTACTTTTGCATCAACCTAGTAGATTGCATACCTTACACAAGCCTTGGATACTTTTTTTCCACTAGACCTTGAGAGTCCTTCAAAAAGCTGCCCAACTTCTGAAGGCCCAGTAATTGCCCTTATGTGTTTGTTTGTTTGTTTGCTTCTCTGGATTTCTGCCTTTGATTAGTTTTTTCGACCTGAGAATTCCTTGCTTTCCTGCAACTCTTCAGTTTATTTAAGGTCATTAATATTTATTCAGGACTGTTCTTTCTTTAATAGATGTCTACTCAGGTTCCTAATCCACAACATTACTAGAAATGAATGTCATAAAAGGATTTCCAAATTATTTTAAACTCTATAATTCTGCCATTCTATGTTTTCATTTGGATTATTTTCTTCTATCACACTTGCCCAAACTAGGCAAGTGGAAAATTGAAGAGAGTTTGACAAGCAAAACGAATTTTTAAAAAGTATTCAATAGAATTTATGTATCTAAACATTCCATTAATCCTAGTGAGACTTGACTCAGCGTTCTCACTTTACATCATTAACTTTTCTTGAATATTTTCTCCATATACATTGTATAAATTACTTGAAATGTCTTCTTTTTAAGACCATTTTGCTAATTAATTAGACTAAATCTTTTGATACCGTATTTATCTTTCTCTTAATGATCTTACGTGGTGAATACTCATGATATTTTCCAACCTGATCTCACTTGTAAGGGCATACAACTTCCAAGGGTCTATTTTTATGTCTTTTTCAATCTTTCCTTCAATATCTCCTAAAATCTGTTTGGAATAGATATGACCTTAAAATCCTCATAACTTCTTCCTCCATGGATTCATAGATTAATTCATTCATTCAATTACTGTTGACTGGGGAATTTAGAAGCACAAATCTATGTTTGTAGAACCACTAAATTATCTAGACAGGTATTCTTTTAGGTATTAAGACTGATCGATTCAGCTGTGTTCCAGTGGATACTTTGCAAAAAAAAAAAAAAAAAAAAAAAAAAAAAAAAAAAAAAAAATAGCAGAAATCTGAAGTTTGAAGAACATTTCACTTAAATTCTATAACCACACCCAGTGCTAGCAATATCATCAGTAATGACCAGCAAGTCAAGTGTTGGGTTAAGGAACCTTGGTCCAGGGGAAACATTCAGATGTCCTCAAATTATATCTATATTAAAACCCAGCTCAAACTAGAAAGTCACAGAAATTGTTTAAAAGAAATTTATATAAAAATCCACTCCATGCCATTCTTGATTTAAATGCCACGTTCATTCATTGGAAAAAGAGGGCCCTTAATATTGTATTTTTCTGCTCTGCTTTCAGGCACCAAGAATAACACACTGCTCTAGGAGGCATGTTTGTTCTATATCCAAATCAATGATCTTCTATTCCTCAGGAAGTGAGGATTCTTTCATATCTTCCTGAAAAAGTAATCTTTGCAGGTCCTTGCAGACCCCCTTCAATTCCAGATATAAATGTCTTCTTATAGGCAATGAGGCAGAAAGAAATTAGGGAAGTCAGAGAGATACCTGTGACCAAAATGTTGACCTTTTCTAGTTAATTTTGTCTCCCATAACCTAGTAATATACCAACAAAATGGGAAAAAAAGAGCATTGTCCGGCCATTGGAATCATTTTCCCAAAGGTAAACAGAAAAACAGTAGTTAGTATATCATTTATATTAAAAAGCAATGTGTTATTTATTTTCTTCCCTAAATGGAAGTCAAGCCATAAAGAATTATGCTATGGTAAGATTTTCAGCATTTCCATCCCAATGTTTAGGAGTGGAAAGTCAGTTTCCAAGGAGCTTAAAAAATACCTTTATTATAAAAACTTCATTTCTTAGATTAAAGCTCTACTTGCTCTTTCTTGTATTTGCATTCTTATTGACATTAGAGTGGGAGAATATATGCCTAGTATGAGACATTAATCCTCATGTAACAGAGATCCATGAAGATAAAATTTATCTTGCTAAAGTTCTTAGCTTCACCTGCCAAGTTTGAGCTGCTTACTGTAACCACGTGCATCTCTCTGCGTTCTTAGGATTTCAATAAAGGTTTGTGATAAATGGGAAGCTGAATGGAAGCCTCCTTCCAAAATTATGCTTGTAAAATATTGGGGAATCTTAATCCCTAAAGGATAATTATAGAAATTTAAAAGGTATTCTTTCTGGTGTTCATTTTCTGATGTTTCTCATAAGATTCTTTATATAAAAGATCTATGATTCCTATACTAGTTTTTGAAACATCATTTTAAGTTTCTACTCTATTTATAAACTAGGTATACAAGTTTTCTAGGACTATTGTAAAAAAGTACTACAAACTTAATGGCTGAAGGCAACAGAAATGTATTTTCTAACAGTTTTAGAGGCCGTAAGTCCAAAATCAAAGTGTTGTCAAGGTTGTTTCATTCTGGAAGCTCTGAGGGAGAATCTGTTCTGTGTTTCTCTCTTCATTTCTGGTGGTTGCTGGCAGTGTTTGGTGTTCCTTGGCTTTTAGGTGCATCATTTTCAATCTCTCTGTCTTTACATGACCTTCTCTCTGAGTGTCAATGTCTAAATTTCTCTCTTAAGGACAACAGTCATTGGATTAGGATCTACCCTAATGCAATATGAACGTGTCTTATCTTGACTACATTGTCTTATCTTGACTACATCTGCAAAGGTTCTATTTCCTAAGGTCACATTCTAAGTTTTCCAATGGATGTGAATTTTGGGAGGATACCGTTCAAGTCAGTTTACCAGATAAAACCAATTTCATTTTCAGAAACAAATGATTAAGAAGAGCACTCAGGGAGGGCAGAGCAAGATGGCCAAAAGAAACAGCTTCAGTCTCCAGCTCCCAGACCAGCGACACAGAAGACAGGTGATTTCTGCATTTTCAACTGAGGTACTGGGTTCATCTCACTAGGGAGTGCTGGACAATCGGTGCTAGTCAGCTGCTGCAGCCCGACCAGCAAGAACTGAAGCAGGGCGAGGCATCACCTCACCTGGGAAGCGCAAGGGGGAAGGGAATCCCTTTTCCTAGCCAGGGGAACTGAGACACACAACACCTGGAAAATCGGGTAACTCCCACCCCAATACTGCGCTTTACCAAGGGTCTTAGCAAATGAGTACACCAGGAGATTATACCTCACACCTGGCCAGGAGGGTCTCACGCCCATGGACCCTCCCTCATTGATAGCACAGCAGTCTGCAATCTAACGGCAAGGCAGTAGCGAGGCTGGGGGGGGTGGTGATGCCCGTCATTGCTGAGGCTTAAGTAGGTAAACAAAGCTGCTTGGAAGCTCGAACTGAGTGGAGCTCACAGTAGCTCAAGGAGGCCTGCCTGTCTCTGTAGACTCCACCTCTGGGGACAGGGCACAGCTAAGCAACAACAACAACAACAAAAAGCAGCAGAAACCTCTGCAGACGCACAATTCTGTCTGACAACTTTGAAGAGAGCAATGGATCTCCTAACACGGAGGTTAAGATCTGAGAACGGACAGACTACCTGCTCAAGTGGGTCCCTGACCCCTGAGTAGCCTAACTGGGAGACATCCCCCACTAGGGGCAGACTAGCACCCAACATCTCGCACAGTGGAGTGCAGCCCTGAGAGGAAGCTTCCAAAGCAAGAATCAGACAGGTACGCTCACTGTTCAGCAATATTCTATCTTCTGCAGTCTCTGCTGCTGATACCCAGACAAACAGGGTCTGGAGTGGACCTCAAGCAATCTCCAACAGACCTACAGCTGAGGGTCCTGACTGTTAGAAGGAAAACTAACAAACAGGAAGGACACCCATACCAAAACCCCATCAGTATGTCACCATCATCAAAGACCAGAGGTAGATAAAACCACTAAGATGGGGAAAAAGCAGGGCAGAAAAGCTAGAAATTCAAAAAATAAGAGCGCATCACCCCCTGCAGAGGAACACAGCTCATCGCCAGCAACGGATCAAAGCTGGATGGAGAATGACTTTGACTAGATGAGAGAAGAAGGCTTCAGTCCATCAAACTTCTCAGAGCTAAAGGAGGAATTACGTACCCAGGGCAAAGAAACTAAAAATATTGAAAAAAGAGTGGAAAAAATGATAACTACAATAATTAATGCAGAGAAGGCCATAAACGAACTGACAGAGATGAAAACCATGACAGAGAAATACATGACAAATGCACAAGCTTCAGTAACTGACTCAATCAACTGGAAGAAAGAGTATCAGCGATTGAGGATCAAATGAATGAAAGGAAGTGAGAAGAGAAATCTAAAGAAAAAAGAAGAAAAAGAAATGAACAAAGCCTGCAAGAAGTATGGGATTATGTAAAAAGACCAAATCTACGTCTGATTGGGGTGCCTGAAAGTGAGGGGGAAAATGGAACCAAGTTAGAAAACGCTCTTCAGGATAGTTGAAATGAAGGAAAAAATCTTAAGGGCAGCCAGAGAGGAAGGTCAGGTTACCCACAAAGGGAAGCCCTCAGACTAACAGCAGATCTCTTGGCAGAAAATCTCCAAGCCAGAAGAGAGTGGGGGCCAATATTCAACATTCTTAAAGAAAAGATTTTAAACCCAGAATTTCATATCCAGCCAAATTAAGTTTCATAAGTGAAGGAGAAATAAAATCCTTTACAGATAAGCAAATGCTTAGAGATTTTGTCACCACTAGGGCTGCCTTACAAGAGACCCTGAAGGAAGCACTAAACATGGAAAGGAAAAACTGGTACCAGCCATTGCAAAAACATGCCAAAATGTAAAGACCATCGAAGCTAGGAAGAAACTGCATCAACTAACGAGCAAAATAACCAGTTAATATCATAATGGCAGGATCAAGTTCACACATAATAATATTAACTTTAAATGTAAATGGACTAAATGGTCCAATTAAAAGACACAGACTGGCAAACAGGAGAAAGAGTCAAGACCCATCAGTTTGCTGTATTCAGGAGACCCATCTCACATGCAGAGACATACATACGCTCAAAATAAAGGGATGGAGGAAGATCTACCAAGCAAATGGAGAACAAAACAAAGCAGGGGTTGCATTACTAGTCTCTGATAAAACAGACTTTAAACCATCAAAGATCAAAAGAGACAAAGAAGGCCATTACATAATGGTAAAGGGATCAATTCAACAGGAAGAGCTAATTATCCTAAATATACATGCACCAAAAACAGGAGCATTCAGATTCATAAAGCAGGTCTTTAGAGACTTACAAAGAGACTTAGACTCCCACACAATAATGATGCGAGATTTCAACACCCCACTGTCAACACTAGACAGATCAACGAAACAGAAAGTTAACAAGGATATCCAGGAATTGAACTCATCTCTGCAGCAAGCAGACTTAATAGACATCTACAGAACTCTCCACCCCAAATCAAAAGAATATACATTCTTCTCAGCATCACATTGCACTTATTCCAAAATTGACCACGTAATTGAAAGTAAAGGACTCCTCAGCAAATGTACAAGAACAGAAATTATAACAAACTGTCTCTCAGACCACAGTGCAATCAAACTAGAACTCAGGACTAAGAAACTCAATCAAAACCGCTCAACTACATGGAAACTGAATAACCTGTTCCTGAATGACTACTGGGTACATAACGAAATGAAGGCGGAAATAAAGATGTTCTTTGAAACCAATGAGAACAAACATACAACTTACCAGAATCTCTGGGACACATTTAAAGCAGTGTGTAGAGGGAAATTTATAGCACTAAATGTCCACAAGAGAAAGCTGGAAAGATTTAAAATTGACACTGTAACATCACAATTAAAAGAACTAGAGAAACAGGAGCAAACACATTCAAAAGCCAACAGAAGGCAAGAAATAACTAAGATCAGAGCAGAACTGAAGGAGATAGAGACACAAAAAACCCTCCAAAAAATCAATGAATCCAGGAGTTAGGTTTTGGAAAACATCAACAAAATTGATAGACCGATAGCTAGAATAATAAAGAAGAAAAGAGAGAAGAATCAAATAGATGCAATAAAAAATGATAAAGAGGATTACACCACTGACTCCACAGAAATACAAACTACTATCAGAGAATACTATAAACACCTCTAAAAAATAAACTAGAAAATCTAGCAGAAATGGATAATTTCCTGGACACTTACACTCTTCCAAGACTAAACCAGGAAGAAGCTGAATCTCTGAATAGACCAATAGCAGGCTCTGAAATTGAGGCAATAATTAATAACCTACCAACCAAAAAAAGTCCAGGACCAGATGGATTCACAGCTGAATTCTACCAGAGGTACAAGGAGGAGCTGGTACCATTTCTTCTGAAACTATTCCAATCAATAGAAAAAGAGGGAATACTCCCTAACTAATTTTATGAGGTCAACATCATCCTGATACCAAAGCCTGGCAGAGACACAACAAAAAAAGAGAATTTTAGACCAATATCCCTGATGAACATCGATGCAAAAATCCTCAATAAAATACTGGCAAACCAAATCCAGCAGCACACCACAAAGCTTATCCACCATGATCAAGTGGGCTTCATCCCTGGGATGCAAGGCTGGTTCAACATATGCAAATCAATAAGCATAATCCAGCATATAAACAGAACCAAAGACAAAAACCACATGATTACCTCAATAGATGCAGAAAAGACCTTTGACAAGATTCAACAGCCCTTCATGCTACAAATGCTAAATAAATTCGGTATTGATGGAACATATCTCAAAATCATAAGAGCTATTTATGACAAACCCACAGCCAATATCATACTGAATGGGCAAAAACTGGAAAAATTCCCTTTGAAAACTGGCACAAGACAGGGATGCCCTCTCTCACCACTCCTATTCAACATAGTGTTGGAAGTTCTGGCCAGGGCAATCAGGCAAGAGGAAGAAATAAAGGGGATTCAGTTAGGAAAAGAAGAAGTCAAATTGTCCCTGTTTGCAGATGACATGATTGTATATTTAGAAAACCCCATTGTCTCAGCCCAAAATCTTCTTAAGCAGATAAGCAACTTCAGCAAAATCTCAGTATACAAAATTAATGTGGAAAATCACAAGCATTCTCATACACCAATAACAGACAGACAGAAAGCCAAATCATGAATGAACTTCCATTCACAATTGCTTCAAAGACAATAAAATACCTAGGAATCCAACTTACAAGGGATGTAAAGGACCTCTTCAAGGAGAACTACAAACCACTGCTCAGTGAAATAAAAGAGGACACAAACAAATGGAACAACATACCATGCTCATGAATAGAAAGAATCAATATTGTGAAAATGGCTATACTGCCCAAGGTAATTTATAGATTCAATGCCATCCCCATCAAGCTACCAATGAGTTTCTTCACAGAATTGGAAAAAACTGCTTTAAAGTTCATATGGAACCAAAAAAGAGCCTGCATTGCCAAGACAATCCTAAGTCAAAAGAACACAGTTGGAGGCATCACACTACCTGACTTCAAACTATACTACAAGGCAACAGTAACCAAAACAGCATGGTACTGGTACCAAAACAGAGATATAGACCAATGGAACAGAACAGAGTCCTCAGAAATAATACCACACATCTACAGCCATCTGATCTTTGACAAACCTGAGAGAAACAATAAATGGGGAAAGGATTCCCTATTTAATAAATGGTGCTGGGAAAATTGGCTAGCCGTAAGTAGAAAGCTGAAACTGGATTCTTTCCTTACTCCTTATACGAAAATTAATTCAAGATGGATTAGAGACTTAAATGTTAGACCTAATATCATAAAAATCCTAGAAGAAAGCTTAGGTAATACCATTCAGGACATAAGCATGGGCAAGGACTTCATGTCTAATACACCAAAAGCAACAGCAACAAAAGCCAAAATTGACAAATGGGATCTAATTAAACTAAAGAGCTTCTGCACAGCATAAGAAACTACCATCAGAATGAACAGGCAACCTACAGAATGGGACAAAATTTTTGCAATCTACTCATCTGACAAAGAGCTAATATACAGAACCTACTACAAACAAACAAATTTATAAGAAAAAAATAAACAACCCCATCAAAAAGTGGGCAAAGGATATGAACAGACAGTTCTCAAAAGAAGACATTCATACAGCCAAAAGACACATGAAAAAATGCTCATCATCACTGGTCATCAGAGAAATGCAAATCAAAACCACAATGGGATACCATCTCACACCAGTTAGAACAGCAATCATGAGCTTTGAAGAGAGCAGTGGATCTCCTAACACGGAGGTTGAGATCTGAGAAGGGACAGACTCCCTGCTCAAGTGGGTCCCTGACCCCTGAGTAGCCTAACTGGGAGACATCCCCCACTAGGGGCAGTCTGACACCCCACACCTCACAGGGTGGAGTACACCCCTGAGAGGAAGATTCCAAAGCAAGAATCAGACAGGTACACTCGCTGGTCAGAAATATTCTATCTTCTGCAGCCTCTGCTGCTGATACCCAGGCAAACAGGGTCTGGAGTGGACGTCAAGCAATCTCCAACAGACCTACAGCTGAGGGTCCTGACTGTTAGAAGGAAAACTACCAAACAGGAAGGACACCTACACCAAAACCCCATCAGTACATCACCATCATCAAAGACCAGAGGCAGATAAAACCACAAAGATGGGGAAAAAGCAGGGCAGAAAAGCTAGAAATTCAAAAAATAAGAGCGCATCTCCCCCGGCAAAAGAGCGCAGCTCATCGCCAGCAACGGATCAAAGCTGGACGGAGAATGACTTTGACGAGATGAGAGAAGAAGGCTTCAGTCCATCAAATTTCTCAGAGCTAAAGGAGGAATTACGTACCCAGCGCAAAGAAACTAAAAATCTTGAAAAAAAAGTGGAAGAATTGATGGCTAGAGTAATTAATGCAGAGAAGCTCATAAACGAAATGAAAGAGACGAAAACCATGACACGAGAAATACGTGACAAATGCACAAGCTTCAGTAACCGACTCGATCAACTGGAAGAAAGAATGTCAGCGATTGAGGATCAAATGAATGAAATGAAGCGAGAAGAGAAATCTAAAGAAAAAAGAAGAAAAAGAAATGAACAAAGCCTGCAAGAAGTATGGGATTATGTAAAAAGACCAAATCTACGTCTGATTGGGGTGCCTGAAAGTGAGGGGGAAAATGGAACCAAGTTGGAAAACACTCTTCAGGATATCATCCAGGAGAACTTCCCCAACCTAGTAGGGCAGGCCAACATTCAAATCCAGGAAATACAGAGAATGCCACAAAGATACTCCTCAAGAAGAGCAACTCCAAGACACATAATTGCCAGATTCACCAAAGTTGAAATGAAGGAAAAAATCTTAAGGGCAGCCAGAGAGAAAGGTCAGGATACTCACAAAGGGAAGCCCATCAGACTAACAGCAGATCTCTCGGCAGAAACTCTTCAAGCCAGAAGAGAGTGGGGGCCAATATTCAACATTCTTAAAGAAAAGAATTTTAAACCCAGAATTTTATATCCAGCCAAACTAAGTTTCATAAGTGAAGGAGAAATAAAATCCTTTACAGATAAACAAATGCTTAGAGATTTTGTCAACACCAGGCCTGCCTTACAAGAGACCCTGAAGGAAGTACTAAACATGGAAAGGAACAACCGGTACCAGCCACTGTAAAAACATGCCAAAATGTAAAGACCATCAAGGCTAGGAAGAAACTGCATCAACTAACGAGCAAAATAACCAGTTAATATCATAATGGCAGGATCAAGTTCACACATAACAATCTTAACCTTAAATGTAAATGGACTAAATGCTCCAATTAAAAGACACAGACTGGCAAACTGGATAAAGAGTCAAGACCCATCAGTTTGCTGTATTCAGGAGACCCATCTCACATGCAGAGACATACATAGGCTCAAAATAAAGGGATGGAGGAAGATTTACCAAGCAAATGGAGGACAAAAAAAAAGCGGGGGTTGCAATACTAGTCTCTGATAAAACAGTCTTTAAACCATCAAAGATCAAAAGAGACAAAGAAGGCCATTACATAATGGTAAAGGGATCAATTCAACAGGAAGAGCTAACTATCCTAAATATATATGCACCCAATACAGGAGCACCCAGATTCATAAAGCAAGTCCTTAGAGACTTACAAAGAGACTTAGACTCCCATACAATAATAATGGGAGACTTCAACACTCCACTGTCAACATTAGACAGATCAACGAGACAGAAAGTTAACAAGGATATCCAGGAATTGAACTCATCTCTGCAGCAAGCAGACCTAATAGACATCTATAGAACTCTCCACCCCAATTCAACAGAATATACATTCTTCTCAGCACCACATCATACTTACTCCAAAACTGACCACGTAATTGGAAGTAAAGCACTCCTCAGCAAATGTACAAGAACAGAAATTATAACAAACTGTCTCTCAGACCACAATGCAATCAAACTAGAACTCAGGACTAAGAAACTCAATCAAAACAGCTCAACTACATGGAAACTGAACAACCTGCTCCTGAATGACTACTGGGTACATAACGAAATGAAGGCAGAAATAAAGATGTTCTTTGAAACCAATGAGAACAAAGATACAACATACCAGAATCTCTGGGACACATTTAAAGCAGTGTGTAGAGGGAAATTTATAGCACTAAATGCCCACAACAGAAAGCAGGAAAGATCTAAAATTGACACTCTAACATCGCAATTAAAAGAACTAGAGAAGCAAGAGCAAACACATTCGAAAGCTAGTAGAAGGCAAGAAATGACTAAGATCAGAGCAGAACTGAAGGAGATAGAGACACAAAAAACCCTCCAAAAAATCAATGAATCCAGGAGTTGGTTTTTTGAAAAGATCAACAAAATTGACAGATCACTAGCAAGACTAAGAAAGAAGAAAAGAGAGAAGAATCAAATCGAAAAATGAAAAATGATAAAGGGGATATCACCACCGACCCCACAGAAATACAAACTACCATCAGAGAATACTATAAACACCTCTACGCAAATAAACTGGAAAATCTAGAAGAAATGGATAGTTTCCTGGACACTTACACTCTTCCAAGACTAAACCAGGAAGAAGTTGAATCCCTGAATAGACCAATAGCAGGCTGTGAAATTGAGGCAATAATTAATAGCCTACCAACCAAAAAAAGTCCAGGACCAGATGAATTCACAGCTGAATTCTACCAGAGGTACAAGGAGGAGCTGGTACCATTCCTTCTGAAACTATTCCAATCAATAGAAAAAGAGGGAATCCTCCCTAACTCATTTTATGAGGCCAACATCATCGTGATACCAAAGTCTGGCAGAGACACAACAAAAAAAGAGAATTTTAGACCAATATCCCTGATGAACATCGATGCAACAATCCTCAATAAAATACTGGCAAACCGGATTCAGCAACACATCAAAAACCTTATCCACCATGATTAAGTGGGCTTCATCCCTGGGATGCAAGGCTGGTTCAACATTCGCAAATCAATAAACATAATCCAGCATATAAACAGAACCAAAGACAAGAACCACATCATTATCTCAATAGATGCAGAAAAGGCTTTTGACAAAATTCAACAGCCCTTCATGCTAAAAACGCTCAATAAATTCGATATTGATGGAACGTACCTCAAAATCATAAGAGCTATTTATGACAAACCCACAGCCAATATCATACTGAATGGGCAAAAACTGGAAAAATTCCCTTTGAAAACTGGCACAAGACAGGGATGCCCTCTCTCACCACTCCTATTCAACATAGTGTGGAAGTTCTGGCTAGGGCAATCAGGCAAGAGAAAGAAATCAAGGGTATTCAGTTAGGAAAAGAAGAAGTCAAATTGTCCCTGTTTGCAGATGACATGATTGTATATTTAGAAAACCCCATTGTCTCAGCCCAAAACCTCCTTAAGCTGATAAGCAACTTCAGCAAAGTCTCAGGATACAAAATTAATGTGCAAAAATCACAAGCATTCTTATACACCAGTAACAGTCAAACAGAGAGTCAAATCAGGAATGAACTTCCATTCACAATTGCTTCAAAGAGAATAAAATACCTAGGAATCCAACTTACAAGGGATGTAAAGGACCTCTTCAAGGAGAACTACAAACCACTGCTCAGTGAAATAAAAGAGGACACAAACAAATGGAAGAACATACCATGCTCATGGATAGGAAGAATCAATATCGTGAAAATGGCCATACTGCCCAAGGTAATTTATAGATTCAATGCCATCCCCATCAAGCTACCAATGAGCTTCTTCACAGAATTGGAAAAAAACTGCTCTAAAGTTCATATGGAACCAAAAAAGAGCCCGCATCTCCAAGACAATCCTAAGTCAAAAGAACAAAGCTGGAGGCATCACGCTACCTGACTTCAAACTATACTACAAGGCTACAGTAACCAAAACAGCATGGTACTGGTACCAAAACAGAGATATAGACCAATGGAACAGAACAGAGTCCTCAGAAATAATACCACACATCTACAGCCATCTGATCTTTGACAAACCTGAGAGATACAAGAAATGGGGAAAGGATTCCCTATTTAATAAATGGTGCTGGGAAAATTGGCTAGCCGTAAGTAGAAAGCTGAAACTGGATCCTTTCCTTACTCCTTATACGAAAATTAATTCAAGATGGATTAGAGACTTAAATGTTAGACCTAATACCATAAAAATCCTAGAGGAAAACCTAGGTAGTACCATTCAGGACATAGGCGTGGGCAAAGACTTCATGTCTAAAACACCAAAAGCAACGGCAGCAAAAGCCACAATTGACAAATGGGATCTCATTAAACTAAAGAGCTTCTGCACAGCAAAAGAAACTACCATCAGAGTGAACAGGCAACCTACAGAATGGGAGAAAATTTTTGCAATCTACTCATCTGACAAAGGGCTAATATTCAGAACCTACAAAGAACTCAAACAAATTTACAAGAAAAAAACAAACAACCCCATCCAAAAGTGGGCAAAGGATATGAACAGACATTTCTCAAAAGAAGACATTCATACAGCCAACAGACACATGAAAAAATGCTCATCATCACTGGCCATCAGAGAAATGCAAATCAAAACCACAATGAGATACCATCTCACACCAGTTAGAATGGCGATCATTCAAAAGTCAGGAAACAACAGGTGCTGGAGAGGATGTGGAGAAATAGGAACACTTTTACACTGTTGGTGGGATTGTAAACTAGTTCAACCATTATGGAAAACAGTATGGCGATTCCTCAAGGATCTAGAACTAGATGTACCATATGACCCAGCCATCCCATTACTGGGTATATACCCAAAGGATTATAAATTATGCGGCTATAAAGACACATGCACACGTATGTTTATTGCAGCACTATTCACAATAGCAAAGACTTGGAATCAACCCAAATGTCCATCAGTGACAGATTGGATTAAGAAAATGTGGCACATATACACCATGGAATACTATGCAGCCATAAAAAAGAATGAGTTTGTGTCCTTTGTAGGGACATGGATGCAGCTGGAAACCATCATTCTTAACAAACTATCACAAGAACAGAAAACCAAACACCGCATGTTATCACTCATAGGCGGGAACTGAACAATGAGATCACTTGGACTCGGGAAGGGGAACATCACACACCGGGGCCTATCATGGGGAGGGGGGCGGGGAGAGGGATTGCATTGGAAGTTATGCCTGATGTAAATGACAAGTTGATGGGTGCAGCACACCAACATGGCACAAGTATACATATGTAGCAAACCTGCACGTTGTGCACATGTACCCTACAACTTAAAGTTTAATAATAATAAATAAATTAAAAAAAAATCTGATAAAAAAAAAAAGAACAGCAATCATTAAAAACTCAGGAAACAACAGGTGCTGGAGAGGATGTGGAGAAATAGGAACACTTTTACACTGTTGGTGGTATTGTAAACTAGTTCCACCATTATGGAAAACAGTATGGCGATTCCTCAAGGATCTAGAACTAGAAGTACCATATGACCCAGTCATCCCATTACTGGGTATATACCCAAAGGATTATAAATCATGCTGCTATAAAGACACATGCACAGGTATGTTGATTGCAGCACTATTCACAATAGCGAAGACATGGAATGAACCCAAATGTCCATCAGTGACAGACTGGATTAAGAAAATGTGGCACATATACACCATGGAATACTATGCAGCCATTAAAAAGGATAATTTTGTGCCCTTTGTATGGACATGGATGCAGCTGGAAACCATCATTCTCAGCAAACTATCACAAGAACAGAAAACCAAACACCACATGTTCTCACTCATAGGTGGGAACTGAACAGTGAGATCACTTGGACTCGGGAAGGGGAACACCACACACCGGGGCCTATCATGAGGAGGGAGGAGGGGGGAGGGATTGCATTCGGAGTTATACCTGATGTGAGTGACGAGTTGATGGGTGCTGACGAGTTGATGGGTGCAGAACACCAACATGGCACAAGTATACATATGTAACAAACCTGCACTTTATGCACATGTACCCTAGAACTTAAAGTATAATAATAATTAAAAAAAAGAAGAAGAAGAAGAAGAAGAGCACTCAGATAATTAGAAGAAGACCCATGACTAACCACCAATCTCTTATCCTGTATTCAGAAGCTGCCTTACTCTGAAGGACTTTTGGAGCTTGTCTTCTGTTCTATTTTCAAATGCAAACATCTACCCAAACACTCGGTTAAAAATCACTTCAGCTCTTTATTCTTTCCTCTTTTTTTTAACATTTTCCCCTCCGTTTCAGGAGTTTCTAAATCTATAACTCTCATTCACCCAATCTCCCAAAATGACAACAAAGAAAACCACTTTATAGCTCTTCTCTATAGCATGTGATAAAAACTAGAGGAGCTTCGATGCAAGTTGGGTGCTTGCCATTTTATGATACTGATTTTATATACATGTATGTGTATTTGTTTGCTTTCCTCCTTTGGTACTTTTAAACTTATTTTATTCATCAAATAGATTTTGGCAGCAAAATCTTCAAGGATCATGCCAGCAAAAACCTGGCCAAATTTAAGATTGAGGTTGCATCAGGCTATATTTTAACACACCTGTGAATTGTCCAACACAGCTCCCAGAAGCATAAAATACTCTCTGTCAGGACAAATAAGTTATTTTATTGTACATTTGATGTAACTAGGCATAGCCAAAGACTTTTCAACACAAACTGAAATCAGCAAGCAATTTTATTTTAGTTTTTTGTTGTTTCCATATACCAACTTAGTTCCTTTCTTACCTGTGGTCTCTTTGTTCTTCTGTGAATATATTAACCCTGTAACTGATATCCACAGGAGATATTCTGCAATACTTCACTCACATAGACACTAGCAATACACCACTGCAGCATCTTCTCTGTAGCAATTATTTTATAAATCACTTACTTAAAATGTTTTGGACTAGGAAAACCAACTTTCCCGTGGCTATTATATGACTCATGTTTTAGTACATCTGCTTTCTGGCTAACAATACAGTTTAAAAGAGGTAAATGGATTCTTTTTAAATAATTGATACTGATTTTGCTTTTTATGTCTCATCTCTAGACTATGCAATTTATTTCTTCTCTCCCAGCATTGAAACAATTTCTAGCACTCAAATTTACATATTTTCATACACAACACCATTTGGTAATCAAGTATTCTAAGAAGCTAGCTTTCTGAAGCATAAAATGGCTACACAAGTACAGATCTGTGACCTGTAACATTCAATTTCAAATCTTTTATTCAGAAATAATGTACTACAGGTAACTCAAGATTGAATTGTATGCATTCAGAAATATTAGATATGTAAAGTGAATATAAGAATGTTCATTCATCCTGCATTGTAAGTGAAAATAATAGCTTGAGTATCTTTTAAAATAAATCTTTATTCCTAAATTTGGTCTTTAGAATTCATTATATTATTATTATTATTATTGTTATTATTATTTTGAGATGGGGTCTCACTCTGCCACCCAGGCTGGAGTTCAGTGGTGAGATCTCAGCTTACTTAAACCCCTGCCTCCTGGGCTCAAGTGATCCTCCCACCTCAGCCCCTTGAGTAGCGTGTGCCACAAAGCCTAGCTAATTTTTTGTATTTTGGGTAGAGATGGGTTTTTGGTATGTTGCCCAGGCTAGTCTTGAACTCCTTTGCTCAAGTGATCAGCACACCTTGGCCTCCCAAAGTGTTGGAATTATAGGTGTGAGCCACTTTACCCAGCCAATTCTTTTTTTTTAAATTGATACATAATTGTACATGGATGTGAGGTACATGATCATGTTTCTATATATACAATGAACAGTGGTGTAAACTAAAGATAAAATCCTAAGCCTCAACAACTGAACAGAACCCTCTTGGCCAAGAGGACCCCAGAAAAATCTTAAAACCTGAATTCTTGTCCATGATGGGAATGGAGGTGGGATATGCCTTGTTATACTCCCTCCTTTTTGGAGTTTAGGCACAACAACTGGTCAGCATTAACATTAAAATAGAAACCATAAAACTAAAAATAACTGATTCTCTGAATTATAAATAAGACCTGAGGCCATGCAAGACAAGGGTCAAATCACAACTCTAGACCATCAATTTGGCTACATAGCATCCTTATCTTGTTAAAAATAATTTCAACTTTTATTTTAGATTCACTGTGTTAATTCAGTTATGATGTTGGCCCCAGCTGCATCTATGTTGCTGCAAAGGACATGATTTTGTTCTTTTTTATGACTGTGTAGTATTCCATGGTGTATATGTACCACATTTTCTTTATCCAATCCACTGCTAATGGGCCCCTAGGTTGAATCCATGTCTTTGCTATTTTGCATAGTGCTGTGTTGAACATACAAGTGCATGTGTGTCTTTGGTAGAATCATATATTTTCCTTTGGGTATATAATCAGCAATGGGACTGCTGGGACAAATGGTAGTTCTAAGTTTGTGACAGGAAATTAAATCTTGGGACCCCAAACTCATTAAGCCAAAGGGAAAAGTTAAGCTGGGAACTGGGTCTTGCAAACCTGCCTCCCCCTTTTGTTTCCTAAATAAGATGGCTACAAGATGAAAAGCTACACTCCTCCTCTGTATCTTTCCCACATGGAAATTCCTACCAAGCTGCAAGATCTTTACCCTAAGGTGTTTCTATTAATATTTCACCATGGCAATGTAAGTTGATAGCTTATCTTTATAGGTGTAGTCACCCCCGCTGCCCAAACACAAATACATATCTGATTTTTCCCCTGCCCCATTTTTCTATGTTATCCTTTGTAAAAAGGTAGCTTCTCCACATTTTTCCTCTGCCCCGTTTATTTATGACATCCTTTGTAAAAAATGCAGATTCACTGAGCCAGACAAAGGCAAGAATGACTATTTTTCCCTATCTTCCTCTCACATGAAAATTGTGTACTTCTCAATATCCCACCCATTCCCCTTTAAATTTGGAGCCCTCAAAATCTTCAGAGAAAGGCATAGACCTGTCTCCCAGGCGTACATCCTTAACTTTGGCAAATAAAACTCCTGAAATGATTGAAACTTTTCTCATCATTTTTCTCGATTGACAAGTTCTTTGAGAAATCTTCAAACTGCTTTTCACAGCAGCTGAACTAGTTTGCATTCCCAGCAACATTGTATAAGTTTTCTTCTACAACCTCACCTGCATCTGTTGTTTTTTGAGTTTTTAAGAATTGCTATTCTGACTGCTGTGAGATGGTATCTCATTGTGATTATTATTTGCATTTCACTGATGATTAGTCATGCTGAGTATTTTTCTCATGTTCATTGGCTGTTTGTATGTCTTCTTTTGACAAGTATCTCTTCATATCTTTTGCTGACTTTTAATGGGTTTTGTTTTTGTTTTTTGCTTGTTGAATTGTTTAAGTTCCTTGTAGATTCTGGATGTTAGACCTACTTTCACCATGTACAAAAAAAAAAATAACTCAAGAAGGAGTGAAGATGTAAATGTAAGACCTCATATTATAATAAACTTAGAAGAAAACCTTGGAAACACCATGCTGGATACTGGCCTTTGGGGGAAAAAAACTATGACTAAGTCCTTAAAAGTAATTGCAACCAAACAAAAATTGACAAGTGGGACCTAATCAAATGAAAGAGCTCCTGCACAGCAAAAGAAACTATCAACAGAGTAAACAGACAATCTTACAAATGTAATAAAATATTCACAAACTATGTTTTCGACAAAGGTCTAATATCTAATATCCGGCATTCTTATCTTAATCTAAAACATTCCTTTCTGTTGGCTCCAAGTTTTAGACACAATCTTACTCCTTTAACCAAATTGCAAATTAAAGAATCTCTGAATCCACCTGTAACCTATAAGCTCCCACTTCAAGATATCCAGCCTTTTGAGGCCAATCCAACATATACCTTCCACATACTGATTTTGGTCTTTGTTTATAACTCCTGCCTCCCTAAAATGTGTAAAACTGAACTGTAGCCCAACCACCTTGGGACCACTTATTCAAGACACTTTGGGTTTATGTTATCCCCAGGCTGCAGTCACTCATACTGGCTTGGAAGAAGCCTCTTTAAAATATTTTACAGAGTTTGGTTTTTCCATTAACTGTGGTCAGATTAGGATAATTAGCATATCCATCACCTCAAACATTTATCTTTTTTTGTGTTGGGAACATTCAATATCCTCTCTTCTAGCTATTTGAAAATATATAATATATATCTCTAGATTTCAAAAAATAATTTCTTATATTAGAGCAAATAGTAGAAAGTTAAAGAAGAAACCAATAGGCATGCATTCTGAAATTAACAAAATATTTTTCATGACAACTTATGCAATCTTGCTTGGTGGTCTAAAGAAATATAGGTTCAAATAAACTGAACATATAGTCCATACAAGCATATGTAGGGTCAACTTGTCATTAAATCATGAGGCTTATATTCTGTGGTTCTTTGGCCCTGTTGCAAGTACAGAGCATCCTCATACCATCCCTCCTTACTTTCATAATGCCCAGTATGCTAGGAGCACTAGACATGGGCACATTTCTATTTTCCACCACCAAAATAAAGGTTAACTTCCCATCTCCATGAATCCTTGTTTGCTTTACAGAAACTGATAGCTCAATTTTTAATATAAAGTTTATAAATCAAAATTATTTAACATCTTTCACATAACATGTAACTAGTTTTAGAGACTTTCAAAGCCTCAATTAACTGTAAAATTATTGTATCCTGTGAAAATCCCAGGCAACAGGGTATGGCCAGCAGCAAGATACTCCGAGACAAGGGGTCTTAGGAAGTGCCTCTTTATTGGATGTGTGAGGGAGGTCTTGCATATTTGTCATACATTTTATTTCCATATGTACTTAGTCAGGTCAAGTACAAACAATTCACCCACTTCCAGAATATCCTTCTTATATCTGTAATAGAAACTATGCAACTCAACCACTTACACAGCCCATTGCCTCCTCAGACTGTGGACAAGAATAGGCCTTGGCTAAGGAGTAAAACAAAGTCTTTCAAATGTAAATGTATCTCTGGGTGTTAGGGAGTACATATTATATGGTCTATGGGTCAAGATTGGGCATAATTTTAAATGCCAGCAATTCATGAATCATACCATTTATAAGGTAGAGGGAAAGAACTACAAATGAAAGAAACTAGTACTGCTCTGCATAATAAAGTAAAATACAACTTTCATTGTGTGTGAGGATTAATTGAGTTAACATAAGCAAAATACACTCAGCCCAGAAGTACTCAATAAGACAACTGCTATCACAAAAAACAAAGTTACTGCTAAGTAATTGGAAAAATAAAGGAGCATGTGACTGACGCATTCCAAAAGAGAGAAATCAGACTATGTGCACCCTGCATGGTTCTAGAGAAATTGGAAAACCAAAGCAAGTCTATAAAGACTCTTTCACTTGTCCACTATGCATGAATGGTAAATTCCTAGCAATGAAAATGTAGGGTCCAAAGAAGTATGCATCTTCTAATCACTTTTAAAAGATATTGCTGAAGCCTTCTCCAAAGAAATTACACCAATTTTCACTGCCACTGGAATGCATAAATGTATGTGAAACTCCACACTGTAAATATATTTACAATTACTTTATATATACATTATATTCAGTATAATTATATTATAATTAATCTATGTTATATCATATATAGCATGTTTTATTTACATTAAATATAACTATTGTTATAATTTTTGCCAATATAATGGGTGCCAAATTACCTTGTTATGACTTGAATTTTTTAAATTGTATTTGAGGGAGCTCATTTTTTCATCAGCTGCCAGTTCAAGTTTAGTAGAATGATCACAACCTCCCCCTCCCCTCTTGATACAAAGAGGCCTAGAGAGAGGAAGAAGGTACCTTTGGGGAACCCAGAGTTTGTGACTAGGCAACCAAATCTTTCCTTGCTGGAAAGGAGAGACCCCTCTTGCTGTTTTTATTGTGCTGGAGCCAGGAGAGGAAATTAGGATGCTGCTCCCTGGCTGGGTGGTTTCTGGACCATAGACTGTACCCTTTGGTAAAAAAGGCAGAGATAACACCTAGCTGGCCGTCCACCACTACAGGCAGCTTCTGGAACTAACCAAGTCAAGCCTATTTTAATGGACATAATAGCAATAACCTAATTAGGTTTAGTTACTAAAAACCATTTTTAAAATTACAAAATTAGACCAAAATACCTATCTTGTGGTGAAGAAATTTTGACAAAGCAAATGGGCATACTTAATTTTTGGAAAGAAACACTTCTCATTCCTTGAGACTCCAATGTTTTGCCTAAGCACGAGTATATTTGCATATCTATATATGTATAAACATGTGAAACTATATGTGTGTTTATATGTATGTATCAATGATATCCTCAATGAACAGGGCAATACTTTGTTCATACACCCCAGTTCCTTTGTTCATTGGAAAATCACCTTTATTATCTCATGTAGTTCTATATTTGCTATTCTAACAGCATCTGCAGCCTCCCTAGAAACATCTAATTGCTACCTCACTATCACAAGTTTCAACCTGAAATCAAAAGCTCAAAAGTTCCTTTGAAGCCTTGCTGGAAGTCAGACAGTACACGCTGAATGTATATGTGTTAAAATTCTGAAGAACTTTTACACCAATTGGGAAATATCTGCTGTTTGAATTTTCTGTCTTGTCCATCCCACCCACAACAATCCTCCTCTAATTCCCAGAACTTTCTCATAATCCACCAAACAATGGGTCAATGCCTACTCCCAGAACCACGGCCATTACAGTTACTCACACTGTTAAACATTTTAAGTATCACCCCTCTTTGACAGATGTCTATGCAGCAACATCTAGATCAAGCTTGTCCAACCAACGGCCTGTGGGCCGCATGTGGCTCAGGATGGCTTTGAATGGAACCCAACACAAATTTGTAAACTTTCTTAAAACCTGATGACATTTCTTTTGTGATTTTTAAAAAATCTCATCAGCTATCGTTAGTTGTTAGTGTATTTTATGTGTGGCCCAAGACAATTCTTCTTCTTCCAATGTGGCCCACGGAAGCTAAAAGATTGGACGCCCCTGATTCTAGATTATTAGAAATAAGCATTCAAATGAAGAAATATCCCTTCATATTCTAGCTTAAGCTTCAAAACCAAAAGTTATTTGCAATTTTAGAGGTTTATCAAAATCTCTCCTTTAAATAACTACAGTTAAATGATTTTTTTAAGGCGTTACCATTCTAAAAGTAAACTACTTTCACTGAACTATCTTTAGCCAGTTTTGGTGTTCATTTAAAAAATTTACAGTGTTATGCATTCAAATATGGTAACTGAGCCTTTACGTTCCCATGGCAACTTGATCATTTCAGTAGAAAACCTTTTTTTTTTTTTTTTTTTTTTTTTTTTAACTTACAGGTATGCCTGTTATGTAACAGTTTCACTTAGCTTCTCATTTCAGTTATTTTCAACGTAGATATCCACCTTTTGGAATTCACATATTCTGATACATTCCCAGTTGGCTTTTTATAAAACCATGAGACATATCATGCTAACATCATCAAGTCCTGAGAAAACTGGTCTTGCATTATGTCATTCTAAGGAGAAACACCATCTTTCTCTCTATAGCATGGACTTTTATTTTACATCCCTTGAGAAATTTCATACAGTCGGCAGGTAACTCACAGAAGCTTTATTGGTATACTGAAAATACCTAAGTGTTGGTGGTCCAAATGTCCCAGGGCCTCATATAAATAAACAAGTTTTCCCTACAAAGGACACAAACTCATCCTTTTTTATGGCTGCATAGTATTCCATGGTGTATATGTGCCACATTTTCTTAATCCAGTCTGTCACTGATGGACATTTGGGTTGATTCCAAGTCTTTGATATTGTGAATAGTGCCGCAATAAACATACGTGTGCATGTGTCTTTATAGCAGCATGATTTATAATCCTTTGGGTATATACCCAGTAATGGGATGGCTGGGTCATATGGATGCAGCTGGAAACCATCATTCTTAGCAAACTATCACAAGAACAGAAAACCAAACACCGCATGTTCTCACTCATAGGTGGGAACTGAACAGTGGGATCACTTGGACTTGGGAAGGGGAACATCACACACCGGGGCCTGTCATGGGGAGGGGGGAAGGGAGGAGGGATGGCATTGGGAGTTATACCTGATGTAAATGATGAGTTGATGGGTGCTGACGAGTTGATGGGTGCAGCACAGCAACATGGCACAAGTATACATATGTAACAAACCTGCACGTTATGCACATGTACCCTAGAACTTAAAGTATAATAATAATAATAAATAAATTTTAAAAATAAATAAATAAATAAATAAATAAATAAATAAATAAATAAAATAAATTTGTGATGAGTTTATCACCTAATACTTGATTCCTAAACTTAGATCCAATTTAATTGGTTACATCAAAGTCATCTGAGGTCCTTGTTAAAACAGAGTCCCAGGCTTCACTAAAATAACTGTATTAGAATATTCAAGAATGGATGCAAGAAATATGAATTTTTAAGAATTACTCTGTATAATGTTCATGTACAGCCAGTCTGGAAAATTCATAACCTATTAATTAATAAATTATTCACAAAACTGGCATGATGGTTTTTAATTAACAAGTTGGTAGACTAATTGACAAATGTTACAGTCAAATGCAAATGGAAAACCCAGAATATTGACAAAAAGGGTTAGCAGACAACTGTCATAAATATCTTACTGTCAGCAACACAACATACTGATATTTTCTATTGTGTTCTATTTCCTTTTTAAAGATGTGTTCATTACAAAGCACTTGATTTCATTGCCTATTTAATAGAGCTGACCCACAATTTTAACACAATGACATAAGGACATTTTTCAAACATGCATGGCTGACCCAGCCTACCTGATTCTGTACGATCCAGGTGATACTTCAGCAGTGTAGGTGTGCCTGAAAGATGAAATCAAAATAGTGCTGTCATCAGACCACAGGAGGTCAATCTGTTGTTGAAATATTAGACAGTAGTGTGAAATCACAACAAAATGAATTGGCTCCATGTTCTAGAAAGTTCCCTCTTATAAGGACCAGATTACCAGAATCCATGCAGGAATAGTCTCTTGTCTATATACTGGGGAATAGACACTGACTACTTTTATATTTGAGGGTATCTCAATTCTCTGCTTCCTATATTTCATCTTCTAATTGAACACAATATAATCAATTAGATTATAACATCTAAGTAACTTATTCATTTAGTTTACTTTCGAAAATTATAAGCAGCTTATTTTGATTAGTGCTTAGAATTTTCTCTAATGTTAGATTCAATCATTAGTAAATAATCTTTTTAATTACTTCCAGAAATGATTAATCACATCTATTCATGAGAACAGGCCTGTATCCATTTTGTTTGTTATTGAGTTTACAATGCTTAGAATTGTCATTGCTTATATAAGTAGTCTCTGATTTCTAATGGTTCAACTTATGAATTTTTGATTTTAGGATGGTGTATAACTGTCACAATTTTGACATAGTGTACAGTATTCAATAAATAACATGAGATATTCCACACTTTATTGTAAAAAGTCTTTGCGTTAGATGAGTTTGTCTAACTGTAGGCTAATGTAAGTATTCTGAGCATGTTTAAGGTAGGTTAGGGTATTAGTCCATTTTCACACTGCTATAAAAAACTGTCAGAGACTGGTCAATTTCTAAAATAGAGAAGTTTAATTAACTCACAGTTCAGCATGGCTGGGGAGACCCCAGGAAACTTACAATCATGGTGGAAGGTAAAGAGGAAGCAAAGCACCTCCTTCACAAGGTGGAAGGAAGGAGAATAAATGCAGGAGGAACTACCACTTATGAAACCATCAGATCTTATGAGAACTCACTCATCATGAGAACAGCAAGGGGGAAACTTGCCCACATGATTCAATTGCCTCTGCCTGGTCTCTCCCTTGACAGGTGGGGATTATGGGGATTACGGAGATTACAACTCAAGATGAGATTATGGGTGAGGATACAGCCAAACCATATCAGCTAGCCTAAGATGTAATGTTTGGTAGGTTATGTATATTAAATGCATTTTCAACTTACCATATTTTAACTCACTATGGGTTTATCAGGACATGACCCTATCATAAGTCAAGGAACACCTCTATTAGGCATTAATAAGTATTTGAGTACATTGTACCTTAAGATTTCATTGGTTTAATTCTAAGAAGTTAATCTCTCTTACATCTAAGTTAGTCTCCCTTACATCTAAGTTCTTAGATAGGGCCATGGCATTTTTCATATATGCAAAACATTAAGCATTTAATTGGATTGACTCTAAATAAATTAGCAGATAGGAAAAAATACTGAAGTCAATAAGAGAGTCAGGTATAAAACTTAGGCACATTCCATCTCTTAATTTGTTGCTATATTGGGATAAACAGAGACAATGAGATTAAATGATTTTATAGGCATGTTTAGATAAAAATTGAGAACATTTAGAAATATTTCCTTTCCAACATATATAACAGAAAATAAAGCAAAACAAAACAAGCAAATGATAAGGAAGGAGTAACCTAAACGTTCAATAATAGAAGACAGGATATGTAAATTATGGTAAATTCTACTCAATATAACTTTATATAGTTAATATTTGTCAAGGATGTGATAAAATGAAAAGTTATGATATAAAATTTAAAACATGTTATTTTACAACTATGCTAAATAAAGCACCTACTTAGGGAACAAAAACATGAAAATAATGGTTAAAGGGCCGGGCGCGGTGGCTCAAGCCTGTAATCCCAGCACTTTGGGAGGCCGAGACGGGCGGATCACAAGGTCAGGAGATCGAGACCATCCTGGCTATCACGGTGAAACCCCGTCTCTACTAAAAATACAAAAAATTAGCCGGGCGCGGTGGTGGGCGCCTGTAGTCCCAGCTACTCGGGAGGCTGAGGCAGGAGAATGGCGTGAACCCGGGAGGCGGAGCTTGCAGTGAGCTGAGATCCGGCCACTGTACTCCAGCCTGGGCGGCAGAGCGAGACTCCTTCTCAAAAAAAAAAAAAAAAAAAAGAAAATAATGGTTATGTTGGGATGAGGTGAAAGACTATATATTTCTAAAATTATTTGCAAATCATTAGAAAATATGTGTTAATTATCCTGTCCGCCTCCATTCCCGATTCCTACAGGACCTTGGACTTTCAAGCCAGGTGGGTTAGGTTGAATTGATCTTCTCCCCTTTGCAGGAACAGATCTTGCTTAGGTCTATGGCATATTCCATCCCTCTAGTCAGAGTTATTGGTTCAGGAATAAACATACTCACTGACAATTATATCATGAGGGTTAGCTTTTATAACCTTGTGCTTAGTACCAATTGTCTTAACCTACTTTTTCCTGAAAGCATACCCTGAAGCAAGAATTAAAATGTTAACATTTTATTTGTGAGGTGCAAGTCCCTGGTAGGAAAACAAGAGAAAAAAAATTAAAAGTAAGCATAAGGCACGCCCAAGATGGCCAAATAGGAACAGCTCCAGCCTCCGGCTCCCAGCATGAGCAATACAGAAGACGGGTGATTTCTGCATTTTCAACAGAGGTACCAGGTTCATCTCATAGGGGTGTGTCAGACAGTGGGTGCTGCTCCGCAGGTGCAGGCTGACCAGCCAGAGCTGAAGCAGGGCAAGGCATCCCCTCACCTGGGAAGTGCACGGGGGAAGGGAATTCCTTTTCTGAGCCAAAGGAAATTGAGACACACAACACCTGGAAAATCAGGTAACTCCCACCCTAATACTGTGCTTTACCAAGGGTCTTAGCAAATGGCACACCAGGAGATTATATCCTACACCTGGCCCTGAGGGTCCCACACCCACGGAGCCTCCCTCATTGCTAGCACAGCAGTCTGAGATCTAACTGCAAGGTGGAAGCGAGGCTGGGGGAGGGGCACCCGCCACTGCTGGGGCTTAAGTAGGTAAACAAAGCCTCTGGGAAGCTCGAATGGGGTGGAGCCCACCACAGCTCAAGGAGGCCTGCCTGCCTCTGTAGACTCTACCTCTGGAGATGGGGCATACCTAAACAAAAAGCAGCAGAAACCTCAGCAAAGGTAAATGTCCCTGTCTGACAGCTTTGAAGAGAGCAGTGGATCTCCCAGCACAGAGGTTGAGATCTGAGAATGGACAGACTGCCTGCTCAAGTGGGTCCCTGACCCCTGAGTAGCCTAACTGGGAGACATCCCCCACTAGGTGCAGATCAACACCTCACACTTCACACGGCTGGCTGCACCCCTGAGACAAAGCTTCCAGAGCAAGAATCAGACAGCAACACTCGCTGTTCAGCAATATTCTATCTTCTGCAGTCTCCGCTGCTGATACCCAGGTGAACAGGGTCTGGAGTGGACCTCAAGCAAACTCCAACCGACCTGCCTCCTGATTGTTAGAAGGAAAACTAACAAGCAGAAAGGGCACCCACACCAAAATCCCATCAGTATTTCACCATCATCACAGACAAAAGGCAGATAAAACCACAAAGATAGGGAAAAAGCAGTGCAGAAAAGCTGGAAATTCAAAAAACCAGAGCGTATCTCCCCCTCCAAAGGAACGCAGCTCATCGCCAACAACAGAACAAAACTGGTTGCAGAATGACTTTGACGAGTTGAGAGAAGAAGACTTCAGTCGATCAGACTTCTCAGAGCTAAAGGAGAAACTACGTAACCTGTGCAAAGAAACTAAACACCTTGAAAAAAGATTTGACAAATGGCTAACTAGAATAACTAATGTAGAGAAGTCCTTAAAAGAACTGATAGAGATGAAAACCATAACATGAGAACTACGTGACAAATGCACAAGCTTCAGTAACCGACTCAATCAACTGGAAGAAAGAGTATCAGCGATTGAATATCAAATGAATGAAATGAAGTGAGAAGAGAAGTGTATAGAAAAAAGAGTAAAAATAAATGAACAAAGCCTCCAAGAAATATGAGATTATGTGAAAAGACCAAATCTACGTCTCATTGGTATGCCTGAAAGTGACGGGGAAAATGGAACCAAGTTGGAAAACACTCTGCAGGATATCATCTAGGAGAACTTCCCCAACCTAGTAAGGCACGCCAATATTCAAATTCAGGAAATACAGAGAATGACACTAAGATACTCCTTGAGAAGAGCAACTCCAAGACATATAATTATCAGATTCACCAAAATTGAAATGAAGGAAAAAATGTTAAGGGCAGCCAGAGAGAAAGGTGGGGTTACACACAAAGGGAAGCCCATCAGACTAACAGTAGATCTCTTGGCAGAAACTCTCCAAGCCAGAAGAGAGTGGGGACCAATATTCAACATTCTTAATGAATTTTCAACCCAGAATTTCATATCCAGCCAAACTAAGTTTCATAAGTGAAGGAGAAATAAAATCCTTCACAGACAAGCAAATGCTTAGAGATTTTGTCACCACCAGGCCTGCCCTACAAGAGATCCTCAAGGAAGCACAAAATATGGAAAGGAACAACCGGTACCAGCCATTGCAAAAACATGCCAAAATGTAAAGTCCATTGATGCTAGTAAGAAACTGCATCAACTAACGAACAAAATAAGCAGCTAACATCATGATGACAGGATCAAGTTCACACATAACAATATTAACCTTTAAAGTAAATGGACTAAATGCTCCAATTAAAAGACACAGACTGGCAAACTGGATAGAGTCAAGACCCATCAGTTTGCTGTATTCAGGAGACCCATCTGACATGTAAAGACACACATAGGCTCAAAATAAAGGGATGGAGGAAGATCTACCAAGCAAATGGAGAACAAAACAAAGCAGAGGTTGCAATACTAGTCTCTGATAAAACAGACTTTAAATCATCAAAGATCAAAAGAGACAAAGAAGGCCATTACATAATGGTAAAGGGATCAATTCATCAAGAAGAGCTAACTATCCTGAATATATATGCACCCAATACAGGAGACACCCAGATTCATAAACCATGTCCTCAGAGACTTACAAAGAGATTTAGACTCCATACAATAATCATGGGAGATTTTAACACCCCACTGTCAACATTAGACAGGTCAACGAGACAGAAAGTTAACAACGATATCTAGGAATTGAACTCAACTCTGCACCAAGCAGACCTAATAAACATCTACAGAACTCTCCACCCCAAATCAACAGAATATACATTCTTCTCAGCATCACATTGCACTTGTTTCAAAATTGACCACATAGTTGGAAGTAAAGCACTCCTCAGCAAATGTACAAGAACAGAAATTATAACAAACTGTCTCTCAGACCACAGTGCAATCAAACTAGAACTCAGGACTAACAAATTCAATCAAAACCACTCAATTACATGGAAACTGAACAACCTGCTCCTGAATGACTACTGGGTACATAATGAAATGAAGGCAGAAATAAAGATGTTCTTTGAAACCAATGAGAACAAAGATACAACATACCAGAATCTCTGGGACACATTTAAAGCAATGTGTAGAGGGAAATTTATAGCACTAAATGCCCACAAGAGAAAGAAAGAAAGATCTAAAATGGACACCCTAACATCACAATTAAAAGAACTAGAGAAGCAAGAGCAAACACATTCAAAAGCCAGCAGAAGGCAAGAAGTAACTAAGATCAGAGTGGAACCGAAGGAGATACAGACACAAAAAAACCTTCAAAAAATCAATGAATCCAGGAGCTGGTTTTCTGAAAAAATCAACAAAATTGATAGACCACTAGCTAGACTAATAAAGAAGAAAAGAGAGAAGAATCAAATAGATGTAATAAAAAATGATAAAGGGGATATCACCACCGGCCCCACAGAAATACAAACTACCATCAGAAAATGCTATAAACACCTCTATGCAAATAAACTAGAAAATCTAGAAGAAATGGATAATTTCCTGGACACTTACACTCTCCCAAGACTAAACCAGGAAGAAGTTGAATCTCTGAATAGATCAATAGCAGGCTCTGAAATTGAGGCAATAATTAACAGCCTACCAACCAAAAAAAGTCCAGGACAAGGCGGATTCACAGCTGAATTCTACCAGAGGTACAAGGAGGAGCTGGTACCATTCCTTCTGAAACTATTCCAATCAATAGAAAAAGAAGGAATCCTCCCTAACTCATTTTATGAGGCCAACATCATCCTGATACCAAAGCCTGGCAGAGACACAACAAAAAAAAGAGAATTTTAGACCAATATCCCTGATGAACATCGATGCAAATATCCTCAATAAAATACTGGCAAACCAAATCCAGCAGCACATCAAAAAGCTTATCCACCATGATCAAGTGGGCTTCAACCCTGGGATGTAAGACTGATTCAACATACGCAAATCAATAAACATAATCCAGCATATAAACAGAACCAAAGACAAAAACCACATGATTATCTCAATAGATGCAGAAAAGGCCTTTGACAAAATTCAACAGCCCTTCACGCTAAGAACTCTCAATAAACTAGGTATTGATGGAACGTATCTCAAAATAATAAGAGCTATTTAGAATGGGCAAAAACTGGAAGCATTCCCTTTGAAAACTGGCACAAGACAGGGATGCCCTCCTCTCTCACCATTCCTATTCAATGTATTGTTGGAAGTTCTGGCTATGGCAATCAGGCAAGCGAAAGAAATAAAGGACATTCAGTTAGGAAAAGAAGAAGTCAAATTGTTCCTGTTTGCAGATGACATGATTGTATATTTAGAAAATCCCATTGTCTCAGCCCAAAATCTCCTCAAGCTGATAAGAAACTTCAGCAAAGTCTCAGGATACAAAATCAATGTGCAAAAATCACAAGCAATCGTATACAGCAGTAACAGACAAACAGAGAGCCAAATCATGAATGAACTCCCATTCACAATTCCTTCAAAGAGAATAAAATACCTAGGAATCCAACTTACAAGGGATGTAAAGGACCTCTTCAAGGAGAACTACAAACCACTGCTCAGTGAAATAAAAGAGGACACAAACAAATGGAAGAACATACCATGCTCATGGATAGGAAGAATCAATATTGTGAAAATGGCCATACTGCCCAAGATAATTTATAGATTCAATGCCATCCCCATTAAGCTACCAATAACTTTCTTCACAGAATTGGAAAGAACTGCTTTAAAGTTCATATGGAACCAAAAAAGAGTGCACATTGCCAAGACAATCCTAAGCCAAAAGAACAAAGCTGGAGGCATCACACTACCTGACTTCAAACTATACTACAAGGTTACAGTAACCAAAACAGCATGGTACTGGTACCAAAACAGAGATATAGACCAATGAAATAGAACAGAGTCCTCAGAAATAATACCACACATCTACAGCCATCTGATTTTTGACAAAACTGACAAAAACAAGAAATGGGGAAAGGATTCCCTGTTTAATAAATGGTGCTGTTAAAATTGGCTAGCCATAAGTAGAAAGCTGAAACTGAATTCTTTCCTTACTCCTTATATGAAAATTAATTCAAGATGGATTAGAGACTTAAATGTTAAACCTAAAACCATAAAAATCGTAGAAGAAAACCCAGGTCATACCATTCAGGACATAGGCATGGGCAAGGACTTCATGTCTAAAACACCAAAAGCAATGGCAACAAAAGCCAAAATTGACAAATGGGATCTAATTAAACTAAAGAGCTTCTGCACAGCATAAGAAACTACCATCAGAGTCAACAGGCAACCTACAGAATGGGAGAAAATTTTTGCAATCTACTCATCTGACAAAGAGCTAATACTCAGAATGTGCAAAGAACTCAAACAAATTTACAAGAAAAAAACAAATAACCCCATCAAAAAGTGGGCAAAGAATATGAACAGACACGTCTCAAAAGAAGACATTCATAGAGCCAACAGACACATGAAAAAATGCTCATCATCACTCGCCATCAGAGAAATGCAAATCAAAACCACAATGAGATACCATCTCACACCAGTTAGAATGGCAATCATTAAAAAATCAAGAAACAAGTACTGGAGAGGATGTGGAGAAATAGGAACACTTTTACACTGTTGATGGGACTGTAAACTAGTTCAACCATTGTGGAAAACAATGTGGCGATTCCTCAAGAATCTAGAACTAGAAATACCATTTGACCCAGCCATCCCATTACTGGGGATATACCCAAAGGATTATAAATCATGCTGCTATAAAGACACATGCACACATATGTTTATTGCAACACTATTCACAATAGCAAAGACATGGAATCAACCCAAATGTCCATCAGTGACAGACTGGATTAAGAAAATGTGGCACATATATACCATGGAATACTATGCAGCCATAAAAAAAGATGAGTTTGTGTCCTTTGTATGGACATGGATGCAGCTGGAAAACATCATACTCAGCAAACTATCGCAAGAACAGAAAACCAAACATCGCATGTTCTCACTCATAGGTGGGAACTGAACAATGAGATCACGTGGACTCGGGAAGGGGAATATCTCACACCAGGTCCTATTGTAGGGAGCGGGTATGGGGAAGGGATAGCATTAGGAGTTATAACTAATGTAAATGACAAGTTAACGGGTGCAGCACACCAACATGGCACATGTATACGTATGTAACAAACCTGCACTTCGTGCACATGTACCCTAGAACTTAAAGTATAATTAAAGAAAAGAAAAGAAAAGAAGCATAAGAAAATCAATGTGATTACCACATCTTCCAATCTTATACAGTTAGAGCTACTAATTTTTATAGGAATTTTTATCATTGCTTTTTACTTTTTTCTTATTTCAGGGTAAGTGTAATAGGCAGAACTCTGGCCCTCATGACCTTTACTGTTTGGTATTATACCTGTGGTTATGTTATGTGGTGAAAGAAATTTTGCACATGTAATTAAGGTTACTAATCAGTTAACCTTAAAACGAAGAGATTATTTTGGTTTATCTAGTTAGCCCCAATATAATTACATGAGCCCTAAAAAGCAGGGACAGATGGCAAAAAAGGAAGACAATGAGATTTCAAGCATGAAAAGGACTTGACTCTTGATGCCTTAAAGATGGAAATGGCAACGTGAAAAGCATGAGAAGAAAGTAAATTCTGACAACATCCTGAATGAGCTTTCAAATAGACTCTTTCCCAGAGCCTCCAGTAATGAATACAATTCTGCCAGCACCTTGATTTGGGCCTCATAAGACCATGTGCAGAGAAAACAGCCAAAGCATACTGTGCCTAGACTTCTGATCCGTGGAAGCTATGAGCTAATAAGTGGCTACTATTTTAAGCCACTGTTTGTAGTTATTTGTTATAGTCACAATAGAAAACTCATAGAACGAGTCAAAGTTATATATATAAACTAGGAAAATGGACGGGCTGTAAATCAAAATACAAAAGCCAGGAAAGACACTAATATCCTGAATCTTTCTTGTAGAATACTACTCTTCCCTTCAATTTAAAAGAAAATTTGATGAACTTTTATACTAAATGATAAAAAACTTACTGGCAGATTCTAGTAAGAAAGCCACACAGAGGTCGATGCAACATCATTCTTTACTTGAGAATGTTTTCCCTCATCATCAGATAAAATCAAGTAAGTTTGGAGAAAGGAAGAGTATTGTTTGAATCTTTCTTTCTGTGATAGGTTGCAGCTAAGCAATGAACCATGGGAGATAATAAAACCTTTTTTGATTATACAGAAGTCATTTGTTTTAGGTTTAGATTACATGATTGCTCCCACAACTCGCCCATTGTTTATCAGGAGAATGGTGAGTTTCCACAGCAATGGGAAACATGGCAGAAAATTGCAAATGAACTCATGCTTCCACCATAAAAAGCTGTTCCTGGAAACAACTAAGATTACACTGGCAATTGCTATAAAAAAGGAAATTATATCTCTTTTACGTGTGTTTGTGATTAATAACTATTTTCTACTATCTTACAGTTTAATAGAACACCTTACAGACAAATATATAATTAATTATAATTGTTTTTGTATCTCCTGGAAGGCACAACAAAAATCTAGTTAAAAACCTACACCCCCAAAAAAAATTCCACAACAGGTAATGTGAATCTTTTAGGACATTATAAATTATAATTAAGTTCTCTACATTTAATGAAGACTGTAGTTAACAGCCTTAATTACTGAGCTAAGCGCCTTCAATTATTTTGTTCCATTTCAAATTTCTAGTTCAGAAGTGAAAAAGCTAGGCCGGGCGCGGTGGCTCACGCCTGTAATCCCAGCACTTTGGGAGGCTGAGGCGGGCGGATCACAAGGTCAGGAGATCGAGACCATGGTGAAACCCCGTCTCTACTAAAAAATAGAAAAAAATTAGCCGGGCGCAGTGGCGGGCGCCTGTAGTCCCAGCTACTCGGGAGGCTGAGGTAGGAGAATGGCGTGAACCCAGGAGGCGGAGCTTGCAGTGAGCCGAGATTGCGCCACTGCACTCCAGCCTGGGCGACAGAGCGAGACTCCGTCTCAAAAAAAAAATAAATAAATAAAAAAAGAAGTGAAAAAGCTATCTTTTTTACACTCTCCCATGACTTTTCTTGAAAAGGGAAAGTTTTTCCCTGTTTTCAGACTTTCTCTCATTCAGTGCTGAATAAGCTAAGGGGGAAAAGTTAATATTCTAATGATATCAAATTATTTAATTGGCATAATTATAAAATATGCTTCCACATTTAACTATTCTCTCATCTAACATAGCAGGTTACCTATTTGAAGTAGAATGATTTCTAATGAAAATGTAAGCGGGTTGGCCTCATATTGACTAGCAGTTACCACCACAATGAATAATCTCTCTTCCTTATTAATTCATATAATAATTAAAAGGGTGAACTTCCTTTTTTTATGAAGAATTTGCCTCTGAGGAGCTGAAAGCTCTGTGAAGATATAAATGTTACTGAATTTCAGATCAGCAGCCTGAGTGGGTGGGAAGGTTTAGTTAACTTCATTTTAACCAATGGTAAACCAAGACTAAATAGTTGAGGATATATGGGGAAACAGGGGGACAGAGCTTCTACTATCAGAACATTTCAAACAAAAAGCCTAATTTTACCTTAAGCTCTCAGGTAATTGACAGAAAATAAGACCCAACCCTACACTATGTTTTCCAGCTGGTCCCACAGACTAAATTCCCTTGATAATTGCTAATCCATTTCCTGAGTGCCTCACCCTGAAATCACTTCCTCCTCTGGGATCTCAGAAAGCTTTCCACCTGAACCATTCATTCAGGAGGTGCTGCTTTCTTCTGCCAGTTACATTTATGTGGTGATGTGTCTTCAGATCTACTGGATTGTAAACAGAAATAAAGGGAACATGGGGAGGTAACCGGTATTTTTGAGTGGCCACCACGTTGCAGGAACTTTTAATGTGTGAGAAAACAGATTTCCTGAGTGTGTCTAATGAAAGTAAGTCAGAGCCAAGAGGCCTGATCACAGATGCCTGCTTTCTCCACAACTCTAAATCCACATACCTGGAAATTGTAATATTTGTTCACATGCCCACAAAGGGGTTTACACTACTATGCAATTATTTCTCTTTTATGCTTAGAGAAATAATAACCAGCATTCATTGAGCACTTCCTGTGGGCAGGCATTGTTCTGAAGTATTTTATGTGATTTGTTTTCTTTCATTCCCACAACAACCATGTAAGTAGGGACTATTTTTGTTCCCATTTTACAATAGAAGAATCTGAGGTGCAGCGAGCTTAGATAACTTTTCTAAGGATACCTGGCTGGTAAGTGATTAGCCAAAAGTTAAACCTGATCAGTTTGCGTCTAGAGCCCTTGCATCTAACTCACCATGGGTCCCAACATCAGTCCTTAGTAGAGAAAGGTTCTGGTATAAGGAGAAATCAAGTTTCTCAGACCTATAAAGACCAGGTGGCTTGCACTGAACCACCAGCAGCTACAAGCCATTCCCTTCTCTGCCACCCTACTAGGGTCCCCCACTCTCAGGAACTTGGAATTAAGAGTAGCTCTCTGACAATCTGACATAAGCTTCTGCTTTGTACACTTCACGTCACAAAAGATTTTGCTTCCCTTGCCTAATTAAAATGTAGTCTATATAGTGTGTATGCTTTGTTCTTGCCTACACTCAGCTCACCAGAAATGCTAAAACTCTCTAATATTATGTGGTTGTCAGGCTCAAAAATGGCCCAAATTATAGCTGCCTCCTGGTTTTCACAGGTTTGTGTAATCCCTGTCCTCTGAGTGTGGGCTGGACTTCTATTCACTTCTAATGAATAGCAGAAGTGAGAGGATCTCACTTCTGAAATTAGGTTATAAAGAAATCTGTCATCTGTCTTAGTGTCTCTCTCCTCCTCTTTCTCTCCATCTCTCTCTCTGAAATGACTGCAGCCTCATAAGTAGACTTAAACAAGAACCACTTGACTAAGCCATTTCTGAAATCCTAACCTACAGAAATTATAAGATGTTATTGTTCTTATATTTGAAGTTTCAGAATAACTTTTTTATGCAACAATAGGTAACTAAATTATGTCGTAAGGCAAGCTTATATATCAGGCACAAGGCTAAGTACTTTATATCTCATTTGCTTTTTATACCACCACAATAAAATAGGTATTACTATTATTATTTATTAAACTATTAAACTTTTTAAACTTTCTACTATTATTTATTAAACTATTATTAAACTATTATTTATTAAATGCCAGGAACTGTGCTAACAACTTCATATGCATATCTTATTTATTCCTAGTATCAACAAGATAATTTGTGTTGAACCCATTTCAGAAATGAGCAAACTAAAGTTTATAAAGCTTACCAAGTTTCCCAGTGTCAAAGCTAAGGAGTTAAAGAGACAAATCTCTATCCTAGACTCCTACCTTTGCCTATAGTAGAGTAGTTGTATTATACAAAATCTTCTGCCTGAAACAACTGTAAAGGCTGTGTAAGATACTAAACAGCTAAATTAAGGCACTGGAGATGTCAAGACAGCCAGACACTGGGGCAAGTCAAAAATGTGTTGTTATTTTTAACCCTCAGGACTTACACCAATGTTAAATCAAGTTAGCCCAAAGCTGCCTCCTTACAAATCTTAAGCTCAACCTAAAGGTTTTTCTGTACATCGTGAACTACAACCAGTGGGTATGTAAACAGGCCATAGCCTACACTTGTGCCAATCACCGAGTTTTGACCAATCATATGTAGCCAACTATTTAAACTGTGTTCAAATAAGGCAAATGTCAAGCTGTAACCAATCCATTTGTCATTTTCATTTTCTGTACGTCACCTTTCTTTTTCTTTCCATAAATCTTCTTCCACCATGTGGCTGCGCTGGAGTGTCTGAGCTTACCGTGGCTCAGAAGGCTGCCCAATTCATGAATCATTCATTGCTCAATTAAATGCCTTGAAATTTAATTTGGCTGAAGTTTTTCTTTTATCACAATATCAAAGCAGGACATGGACGTTAAGAAGGAAATAGTCTAGTTTCTGGCAGTCTCACTGGGCTGGGAATAGAGAAACTGGAATTCAGGGTTATCAAGGCAACCAGGAGTTGAGGGCCAACTGCTAGAGGAAAGAAAACTCCAGGAAAGTAAGTTTGGCATTCTGCTCTCAATGTTGCCTTGAGGTGTCTACCACTTATGGCTGGGAATCTATCTGGGGAAACATAGAAACCAAAGGAAACACAGCTGAAGAACTAAGTAGCTATTCCTCAGTCCCATAGTGCTGGGGAGACAAAATTGGAATGCAGAATTTCCCCCCCAAAAAAGGGATCTAAAAAATAGCTCCAGGTTTTCAATTGAACCACTGAAGGGCTAACTTCGGATAACGAGGGGTAACCTGAAATAAACATATCTTGACTGGGTTAAGGTAATCTAACTCCATCTTCCAGGAAAAAACTAAATCCTCTCTAGAAGAAATAGTGCAATCCAAATCCTCTAAATTTTTATACTCACTTCCGGCATTTGGTCAAAATATCCACTGGTATGCCAGGAAGTACCACCAAATGAGCAAATTATGAGAAAAAAATTCAGGGAGGAACAAAGAAACTTACAGTGACTCAGAATTATTATATATTAACAGCATTAAAATAACCATGATTTATATACATAAGAAAATAGATGAAAGGATGATAATTGCACCAGAGAATTGGGATACTTTCCAAAAAATCAAATGGAAATTCTAGAAGTAAAAAACAAAATAAAAGAAATTAAGAATTCATTCTCTTGCCTGATTGCCCTAGCCAGAACTTCCAACACTATGTTGAATAGGAGTGGTGAGAGAGGGCATCCCTGTCTTGTGCCAGTTTTCAAAGGGAATCTTTCCAGTTTTTGCCCATTCAGTATGATATTGGCTGTGGGTTTGTCATAAATAGCTCTTATTATTTTGAGGTACGTTCCATCAATACCGAATTTATTGAGCGTTTTTAGCATGAAGGTCTGTTGAATTTTGTCAAAAGCCTTTTCTGCATCTATTGAGATAATGATGTGGTTCTTGTCTTTGGTTCTGTTTATATGCTGGATTATGTTTATTGATTTGCGAATGTTGAACCAGCCTTGCATCCCAGGGATGAAGCCCACTTGATCATGGTGGATAAGCTTTTTGATGTGTTGCTGAATCCGGTTTGCCAGTATTTTATTGAGGATTTTTGCATCGATGTTCATCAGGGATATTGGTCTAAAATTCTCTTTTTGTGTTGTGTCTCTGCCAGGCTTTGGTATCAGGATGATGTTGGCCTCATAAAATGAGTTAGGGAGGATTCCCTCTTTTTCTATTGATTGGAATAGTTTCAGAAGGAATGGTACCAGCTCCTCCTTGTACCTCTGGTAGAATTCAGCTGTGAATCCATCTGGTCCTGGACTTTTTTTGGTTGGTAGGCTATTAATTATTGCCTCAATTTCAGAGCCTACTATTGGTCTATTCAGGGATTCAACTTCTTCCTGGTTTAGTCTTGGAAGAGTGTAAGTGTCCAGGAAATTATCCATTTCTTCTAGATTTTCCAGTTTATTTGCGTAGAGGTAAACACCTCTCTCTGATGGTAGTTTGTATTTCTGTGGGGTCGGTGGTGATATCCCCTTTATCATTTTTAATTGCGTTGATTTGATTCTTCTCTCTTTTCTTCTTTATTAGTCTTGCTAGTGGTCTGTCAATTTTGTTGATCTTTTAAAAAAACCAACTCCTGGATTCATTGATTTTTTGGAGGGTTTTTTGTATCTCTATCTCCTTCAGTTCTGCTCTGATCTTAGTTATTTCTTGCCTTCTGCTAGCTTTTGAATGTGTTTGCTCTTGCTTCTCTAGTTCTTTTAATTGCGATGTTAGAGTGTCAATTTTAGATCTTTCCTGCTTTCTCTTGTGGGCATTTAGTGCTATAAATTTCCCTCTACACACTGCTTTAAATGTGTCCCAGAGATTCTGGTATGTTGTATCTTTGTTCTCATTGGTTTCAAAGAACATCTTTATTTCTGCCTTCATTTCGTTATGTACCCAGTAGTCATTCAGGAGCAGGTTGTTCAGTTTCCATGTAGTTGAGCGGTTTTGATTGAGAAATCAAGGGGATTCAGTTAGGAAAAGAAGAAGTCAAATTGTCCCTGTTTGCAGACGACATGATTGTATATTTAGAAAACCCCATTGTCTCAGCCCAAAATCTCCTTAAGCTGATAAGCAACTTCAGCAAAGTCTCAGGATACAAAATTAATGTGCAAAAATCACAAGCATTCTTATACACCAGTAACAGTCAAACAGAGAGCCAAATCATGAATGAACTTCCATTCACAATTGCTTCAAAGACAATAAAATACCTAGGAATCCAACTTACAAGGGATGTCAAGGACCTCTTCAAGGAGAACTACAAACCACTGCTCAGTGAAATCAAAGAGGACACAAACAAATGGAAGAACATACCATGCTCATGGATAGGAAGAATCAATATCGTGAAAATGGCCATACTGCCCAAGGTAATTTATAGATTCAATGCCATCCCCATCAAGCTACCAGTGAGCTTCTTCACAGAATTGGAAAAAACTGCTTTAAAGTTCATATGGAACCAAAAAAGAGCCTGCATCTCCAAGACAATCCTAAGTCAAAAGAACAAAGCTGGAGGCATCACGCTACCTGACTTCAAACTATACTACAAGGCTACAGTAACCAAAACAGCATGGTACTGGTACCAAAACAGAGATATAGACCAATGGAACAGAACAGAGCCCTCAGAAATAATACCACACATCTACAGCCATCTGATCTTTGACAAACCTGAGAGAAACAAGAAATGGGGAAAGGATTCCCTATTTAATAAATGGTGCTGGGAAAATTGGCTAGCCATAAGTAGAAAGCTGAAACTGGATCCTTTCCTTACTCCTTATACGAAAATTAATTCAAGATGGATTAGAGACTTAAATGTTAGACCTAATACCATAAAAATCCTAGAGGAAAACCTAGGTAGTACCATTCAGGACATAGGCATGGGCAAAGACTTCATGTCTAAAACACCAAAAGCAACGGCAGCAAAAGCCAAAATTGACAAATGGGATCTCATTAAACTAAAGAGCTTCTGCACAGCAAAAGAAACTACCATCAGAGTGAACAGGAAACCTACAGAATGGGAGAAAATTTTTGCAATCTACTCATCTGACAAAGGGCTAATATCCAGAACCTACAAAGAACTCAAACAAATTTACAAGAAAAAAACAAACAACCCCATCAAAAAGTGGGCAAAGGATATGAACAGACATTTCTCAAAAGAAGACATTCATACAGCCAACAGACACATGAAAAAATGCTCATCATCACTGGCCATCAGAGAAATGCAAATCAAAACCACAATGAGATACCATCTCACACCAGTTAGAATGGCGATCATTCAAAAGTCAGGAAACAACAGGTGCTGGAGAGGATGTGGAGAAATAGGAACACTTTTACACTGTTGGTGGGATTGTAAACTAGTTCAACCATTATGGAAAACAGTATGGCGATTCCTCAAGGATCTAGAACTAGATGTACCATGTGACCCAGCCATCCCATTACTAGGTATATACCCAAAGGATTATAAATTATGCTGCTATAAAGACACATGCACACGTATGTTTATTGCAGCACTATTCACAATAGCAAAGACTTGGAATCAACCCAAATGTCCATCAGTGACAGATTGGATTAAGAAAATGTGGCACATATACACCATGGAATACTATGCAGCCATAAAAAAGGATGAGTTTGTGTCCTTTGTAGGGACATGGATGCAGCTGGAAACCATCATTCTCAGCAAACTATCACAAGAACAGAAAACCAAACACCACATGTTCTCACTCATAGGCGGGAACTGAACAATGAGATCACTTGGACTCGGGAAGGGGAACATCACACACCGGGGCCTATCATGGGGAGGGGGGAGGGGGGAGGGATTGCATTGGGAGTTATACCTGATGTAAATGACGAGTTGATGGGTGCAGCACACCAACATGGCACAAGTATACATATGTAGCAAACCTGCACGTTGTGCACATGTACCCTACAACTTAAAGTTTAATAATAATAAATAAATTTTAAAAAAAAGAAAAAAAAAGAAATTAAGAATTCAATATATAAATTTAAGAGTCGACTAGACAGAGAAGAAAAGGCTAAAAAATAGGTCAGATTTGAAGCAGAGACAAACCAATGAACTGCAGAAAATGCAAAGAGAAATATGAAACATAATGAAAAAGTCTAACATAAATAAAAATAGAGTTACGAAAAGAGCAAAGGGAAAAGATAATTGGAAATATTTGAAGAGATGCTGGTAATGATGAGGCTGGCCATGAAATACTGAGACAAAAAACAAGATAAGGATGTCATCTATCACCAAATTCATTCAGCATTATATCGGAGAACATAGTCCCTACAATAAGAAAATGACAACAACAACAATAGGACAGGAAGAAAGGGAGGGAAGAAGATAGGAAGAGAGGGAGGAAAAAGGAAAGAATAAATAAAATGTGAAGATTTGGAAGGAAAGAAATAAAATTCTCATCATTTGCAGATGAGATGACTGTGTATGAGCAAATCCAAATATTCTACAGATCAGTTACTAGAATTAATACACTTTTTCAACATCTCTAAATAAAAGATTAATGAAATTATATTCCTATATACTAGCAGCAAGCACTTTAAAGGTGACATTTAAACTTAATTATATTTACAAGAGCTATACAAAAATCCTTTTATTTCTAGGAATATCTAAGTAAAGATGTTCAAGGTATCTACTGAGAAAGCTACAAATAGTACCAAAATAAATTTTAAAAATGCAAATAAATTAATATGTCATATTTATGGATTATAAGATTTAATATTGTAAAAATGTCCATTTTCTTCAAATTAATCTAAAGATAGACTGAAATGCAAATCAACATAGTAGCAATCAATATAGTAACAAGGTCTCGGCATGTAGGTATATGTGAGTGTATGTTTCAGTACCTGTGGTAATTGATGAGCTGACTCTAAAATGTATAAAAATATCAAGGGCCAAGAAGATCAAAAACAATCTTGAAAACAGACAAAAATGTAGTAATAACACTACCACCATACTTTAATGCTTATTTTAAACTTACAGAAATTAGAATAGTATATATTAGAATTAGAAATTAGAATAGTATATATTGTCTCAAGTATAAACAGAACCAACACAACAGAGAGACAAAAACAGACCTACTCATACATACATACCTAATTTATGACAAAGATGCCACTGTAACAGAAAGGGAAAATGATCTTTTCATTAAAGGTGTTTGATGAAAGGAATATATATAGAGAAAAAAATTATTCCTCTCTCATCCCATATACACAAACACAATTTTAGAATAAGGTAAAATCAAAGATTTTATAAAAGAAAGCATAAGGAATTACCTTTATGACCTTTAGGTAGGAAGAAGTCACATATATAAGACATTTTTAAAAACACCATAATGAGAAAAAAAATAGAAAATTAGACTTCCTTAACCTTAAGAATTCAGCTCATCAAAAGGCACCATGGGAGAGTAAAAAAGCAGACCACAGAGTAGAAAATGATAGATACTTGGAATGCAAGTATATTATAAATAATGCTGCTGCAGACATATCTCCAACATATGTGTGGAGATATAACAGATTAATAAGAAAAAGTTAGACAATCTCATTAAAACTGTATCAAAGACTTGAATAGGACTACACAAAAAAAGAATATCCAAATGGTCAATTAAAATATTAAAATAGTCTCAATATCATTAGTCATCAGGGGAATGTTAATTAAAACCATAATGAGATTCCATAATGCACCCACCAGAAAAGCTAAAAATAAAGTGTGAAAGAAAAACCAATAATATCCAATGATGAGTTAGTTGTAAACCAAATGGAGGGAACCCACTTTTGGTGGGAAATAGTTGGGCAGTGTCTGCTAAAGTTTAAGATTACAAACCACAGGAAACAGTGATTTCTCTCCTAGGTATATACTCATCAGATATGAATTATATACATATTCACTCCATATACATTCATATATACATATATTGCATTAAGACTGTCCATAGCAGTATTATTTGTGATAGTCAAAACTGGAAACAATGCCAATGTCAATCAGCAGATGTGAAAAGAATTGCAGTGTCTTGCACAACAGGATACCAGATGGTAGTGGGAAAAATAAACCACTACTACATGCCACGAAGTGGATGAATCTCCAGAGACAGAAAAACAAGGCAGGCACAAAAGAATACCTAAAATATGATTCCATTTATATGATATACAAAAGGAGGCTAAACTATTCTAATGCAATAAAAAGATAGTGGTTATTTGAGAGGTCTGAGGAGCAGGCAACACAAGGAGGCTTCTGAAGGACTAGTAGTGTTTCCTATTTCAATCTGGAGAAACAAATTCTCTTTGTGAAAATTAATCAAGTAGCACCTTTAAATCTGTGCATTTTATTCTGTATGTGCTATATCCAATAACAATGTTTACCAAACTTCAGTCTCCACTTTTGTTCTTCCACTGGGCCATGTTGCCTCTGAGGTCCCTGAAATGAAAACTCAAGAAATTTATATTAAACTGCCTCTCTGTGTGCCTAATATCTGCCTACTGTCTCCTGTCCTATCAAACCTTCTCAGAGAGTACCCTTGCTTTCCTATAATTAATTGTCTTCCAGTCTTGCCATCTGCTCCCATACCCAATTCCTGATGCTGCCTCTCATATTCTTGTTATAAACACAACCTTGCACTAGGCAGGGGAACTGTCCAACAAACGCTGACCTTAAGATGAAATGAAAACACATGAGATTTCCCCCAGTCCTCCTGGCAGAATCACAGCCATAGTCTCCAAGGGGAAAGTTCATGTCGAAGTGCTCCCAAGCCAATGCAAATGTTACTTCAGCTAGAAGAACACATTTACACAGCACTGAGAACAGTGTGGGCAATTTACAAATACTTATTGGCTAAACCAGTGCATTTGTGGGCTTCATAAAATTATCTGAAATTTTTTTTTTTCATCTTGTATCTCTAATCCCAGGGAACTTTCCACTCCAGTTTATTCAGGCTGCAATATTAGGTGGGGACTTTACCACAGGGGGCAAAATGTAGTAATTATGCCTCTTTTCCTGTTAGGAGAAATAGCAATCGCTGCATTTTACATTTAGTTGGCTTAGTTTACTTCAAATTTGCCTCTATATTTAAAGCCATGCTTGTTTCTAATGCAACTGGGAGAAAGGGAGGTGAAGGAAAGGAGAAGTTAACAGGAACACAGTATTATTCAACTAAATTGGAACTCTGTGGAAAAGTACTGCTGATTAGAGATGGTAAAGTCATTCTGGGTGAACTCATTGATTTAACCTGAGAACTCTGTGCCTGGGCACTAATTTACTCTAATAAAATGTTACTAATAAAATGATGGATCTCAAATCTAATTCACTGAAGCCTGGCACATCAGAGAGAGACCCCCAGTCAGTGAAACTGCAGATCCCCTACTGTTTCATTATTTCTTTGGAATCCAAAGGCCCCACTGAAGCAAAGCCTATAATGAAATTATCCCAGCTTGCTGCCTCTGAATTTCCCATTTACGCCTCTGTCAGTGTCATATCAACACACTAATTACCTGCAATCTCCATTTCATATAATAATAATCCCAAACAAAGAGGCCAACACTAACAGAAGGAAGTGGGGGCGAGAGGAAGAGAAAGGGCTGGACAGATGTAGATTGCTATGTGCAACAACAAATAAGGATTTAATCAAACTGGACTGCATGCCCAGAGAAATGGCAAAGAAGCCAACTGTTCACAAAAGCAAATAAATGCATTTCTAAAATGAGTGCTGATATGAATTTACACAAAATTGGACTTCATTTCTATTAATTGTAAACATTTGTAATGGCTACAAAGCCCACCTCAAGGGAAAAGGACAACAGTTCTTTTGATCTATACATCCCACATTTTTCCCCTGTGGGGGTTCAAGCTTGGGATGGGAGTACTTGCCTGCTGCCTCCCTATCTAAACTCAGCTCTGCATAGAGTAAGCTGAGTTTAAAGCACTGTAAAAAATTGTCTGCATCCCCTTAGCAAATTCATGCCACATATGTCCATCAAGTCTAGTTTGCTAGTTTCTAGTTCTTATTTTCATTTTCCCATGTACTGAAGACCAGTTCTGGGGTACAGCCTACTTAATTGCCTTTCACCATGTTCTTGCTGGTTATCATTCTCAGAGATGAAACATCTTCCTGTTTCTGTTACATCTAAGGAGGTTTTGCACCCACATAAGCTCCTTTATATCCCTGGACTCAGGTAAAAATTTGCCACTTATTTAAAAAGGGAATTTCTCCACATTCTTTCTTCCACTACAGATTTGAACCTCCATTCCCAAATGTTTCCTTGGTTTCAGGCCTTTTGTCTCATGCATGGATTTGTTCCCTTGCAAGTCTCTTCTAAATACTGTTTTGGTGGGTAGTCTTCTAGGTTCTCATCTTTACTTTCTGCCCAGGTTGCTGTCACACATGTAGTTACCTTCTTTGTCTCACTGAACTTTATAGACAAGCCTTGCCCCACTCCATACAAGCTCTTGAGAGAGTGCAACCCACCCTGGGGCCAGAGCTTCAGCCTCTTATTTGCTTGAAGAGCAGCTTTGAGATCCATCCCTTGTATTTCCTTGAAATAGCCTTTTTGTTACTTGACCCAAACACAACGAATACAAGAAATATGCCACCTGAAGTGCCTGATTCTTACCTGTTATGAACTAAATGTTTGTGTCCTCCCAAAACTCATGTGCTGAAGCCCAATATTATCAAGATGGGGTCTTTGAAAGGTAATTAGAATTCGTATAGGTCCTGAGGATAGAGTTCTTAGGAAGAAATTAGTGATCTTATAAGAAAAGAAATAAAGATCTCACTCTGCCTGTCTCTCTCTCTCTCTCTCTCTCTCTCTCTCTCTCTCCCCCCCTCCATGTACACCCCAGGGAAAAGCCATCATAGGACACAGTGAGAAGGTAGCCATCTGCATGCCAGGAAGAAAGCCCTCATCAGGAAATGAATAAGGAAGCATCTTGGTTGGACTTTCCAACGCCTTGAACTATGGAAAAAAAATAAATCTCTCTCTAAGCTATCCAGTCTGTTGTATTTTGTTGCAGCAGCCCAAGCTGACGAATACACTGTCTGTCTTAGTTCCTTTGGTGCTGCTATCACAGAATATGTGGGCCTGGGTAGTTTATAAAGAACATAAATTTATTTCTCACAGTTCTGTCATCTGCGAAATCTAAGATCAAGGGACTGGCATCTGATGAGGCCTTCTTGCTGTGTCCTCACATGGCAGAAAGTGGAAGGGCAAACCCACTCCTCCAAGCCCTCTTTATAGTGGCATCAATGCATTCATAAAGGCAGAGCCCCCATGACTTAAACACATCCTATTAGACACCACCTCTTAATACTGTTACAGTGGCCATTCAATTTCAAATTGGCTCTGGAGGAGACAAACATCCAAACCATAGCACTGTACCACCTCTTCAGATATTTCATGGAGTTTTCCATGTTGCCTTGCTCTGCTTTCTTAGCCCTAATATTGCCTGAGAAAGTTTGGCAGGCTCTTTCTTGCTGCTCTCAGCAGAGTGTGTTGCATGACTGGTATGGTGTTGTGTTGTTTATGGACTTCTAGGAGAGGCCTGAAGAGCTTGGAATCCAGTGATAATTTGTGGTGTGATCTGATTGACTTAAGTCAAGGAAAGTGGCCAAAAGGAAAAGTAAAGCACCTGAAAGCTTTCTGTATGAGAACAGATTGCTTTGCCCTCTAACCTCAGTCTGTGATGAATAGGCAAGGAATTATATGCTAATAAGGCCACAACAAAAATGGCCAATTCTCTACCTTATCTGCTAACTAAGCAGATTTGAATGCTTAGATATGTTAGAGTAGGTAGCTAGACAGATATGAGCAGGGCAAGAAAGCCACCCTCCCACCTAGGAAGGTCAGGGGACCATCAGGTAATGGTGAGATGGTTGTTAAACTGTCTCTCTAAAATAACAATTGGTTGCAGTCAGTGCCAGAGAAAAGCAATTTTCTAATAGATAGAAAACACGTGAAGCTGGTAGTCAGCAGCTTCCTGATAATATCTCAAGAGTTGGGCAAGTGGGCCCAAGCATGTGCACTAACAGGCAAAATGGTGGATTTTAACTGGTAGATGACCTTTCTCTAGAAACACCTGACTGGCAAGAGGAAAATGTCTCAAATGAGCACACACACAACCTCAGTAAACACAGTCCACGTGCAGCCCCTCCCAAGTGCTGGCAGTCCACTGTACATACGGACAGCCCACCCCAAGGGAAGAATCAGGAAAGAAGAAACGCAAAGCCCAGAATCATGCCAATGTATAAAACCCCAAGTCAAGGGCTAAGCATTGCACTCAGATCTCTCAAGATGCCTGCTTGGCCCTTTTCCAAGTGTACTTTACTTCCTTTCATTCCTTCTCTAAAACTTTTAAATAAACTTTCACTGCTGCTCTAAAACTTGCCTCAGTCTCTCACTCTGCTCATGCCCCTTAGCCAAATTCTTTCCACTGAGGAGGGAAGAATTGAGTTTGCTGCAGACCTGTCAGATTCACTGCTGCTAACAGGTAGAGGCTTTCTATTATGCTTTTCCTCAACTCCTCCACCATCACTATACATCTTCCTCTTAGTAAGTTAATGTGTTCAGGAATGGGAAACTCATTCTCTAATACCAAATGTTTATTTTAACGCTATAAATCCCTCAAGAAACCAAATGCTTCTTTAACTCTCTGTTTGGCAAATGTTTTCCTAATTTTAGATACATGAGCAATGGGATTTTGTAACTGATTTCTATACCTACCAGTACTAAAAAAGTGTTGGCTAAAATCAGATATTCCTAAGAAAGACTTTTAGAAGTTTTGATGTCTAACATTTATCTAAAATCAAAACCGCTTTCTACTTGCTCACTATGCACAGTTTTATTTTTATATTATAATGGCCACAATTTGTAAGAATCTATTATGTTCTTAGCATGGATTAAATCTCTCCATATGTTATTTAATGTTACAGTTACTCCGTAAGTTTAATTTAACTTATCCTCATTGTATAGATAAGGCAGCCAAGACTTGGGAGAATTTAAGTTAACTAGCACGCCATCAGAAAGAACTATTAAGCAACACAGAGAATAAACCTAGACCTCATTGACTTCCAAATCCATTTTATTTATTTTAAGCCAGTTTCAAGCCTAAGTGTATGCCAAAGAGTCTTCTTCAGTTTGTTTTTCATTCACATTCCCAGGGCATGCTCCTAGAGATTCCGACTCATTCAGTGACAGTCTATTCCTGATGCTATATCAAAATAGCTTAAACTAGATAATTTATAAACAAAAGAAATTTATTTCTCACAGTCCTGAAAGCTGGGAAGCCTAAGATTCAGGCATCAGCCAATTCAGAATCTGGTAAGGGTTCTCTCTGCTTCCAAGATGGTGACTTCCTACCACATCTTCACATAGAGGAAGGGAAGAAAAGTAGCAAATGCAGTGATCTCACAGGGCAAGAGAGATGGAAGGACCAGGCAGCTCTCTGAAGCCTCTTTTGTAAGGGCATTAATCCCATAACTAGGACATGGTCCTTGTGACTTTATCGCTTTCCAAAAGGCCCCACCTCTTACCAGCACCGCAATATGGATTAAGTTTTGACCTGAATTTTGGAAGGAAACATTCAAACAATAGCAGTAGGCTATTCATTTGTTTAATGTCCAATTCTAACGTAATTTAGTAGAGAATCACACCCTGATACATTCACTGAATGCCCTTAACTCTTTTCCCTTATCACATGTCCAATCAACTTACCATGTTTTCTCTCAAATGTATTTTGTTGTTTCTACTCCTACTAAAACTATTCAAGTTCCTCCCTCTGACCTTAATTTTTGACTACTGAAATACCCCCTTAACCGGTTCCTTTACCTCTCAGCTATCACTAATTCCACTCATCCTACTCTCGGCAATCACCAGATTAATTTGCTCACAGAGTAGCTCTGATCTTTTCCTTCTCTGTCGCTAAAGTATTTCAGTAGCTGTTAAAAAGAATTCTGCAATGATACTTCTCAAAGCATGATCGGGGAGGTATTTTTCAGGACCATCACCATAGGTGTAGGAACCACTGAAAATGGGATTTTGCTGGGGTGTGGGTGGGGAGGGTAGGTAGAGACTGGGCTCAACTCTGAATACAGCATGGGCAAGTGAGAATTTACAGCCAAGGAATGTGGGTGCCAGGGAAACAGAAGATATAACATAGCTCCAAGGAAACATCAGGGGCAAAGGGGATTCTGGCTAAACTGACCTAGTAGGATTCTTGCTAAAGACAAGCCAGGGTGATCAAACATCACCTGGGGGATGGCAGAGGATGAGGAACCTGGTCAGGTATCAAGGGTGATCACATATAAAGGCTGGGGAGTTCTTGGTAAACTGACTTAACACTGTTCTTTGCTAAAACTGGGTTTTACAAGGAAGTGCAGAAATGGGCCTAGGAGAAAGTTCAGAAGCCTAAATTTTGGTAACACAGAGAATCTTTGTCATAGCCTACAAGCTCAGTTACATTTAAGGCTTTACATGTTCTGATCTAAGCCTTCTAATATTGTCCCAGATGAGCTGTCTCTCTTGCTTAGCATTTTTTTCTAATCTCCTCTAGTGATTTCCTCACTCATGTGATTGTATCATCTTACAGTTTGTTACTTCAAAGTCTGCCTCCTTCCAGTCTTTTCCAGGGGCAATTCATTTGCATACCTCTGCTGTATGATTTCCTCAAAGACTATTCTCTGCTTCAAAAATCTTCAGCATCTCAAATTGCCCTTATAATAAAGTATAAATTTCCTAAGCTGATAATTAAGATCCTTCTCAATCTGTCTCCCATTTATATTCCCAACCTCATCTCCCACTAAAACTTTTTAACTTATCTTTGCTCACTGCCACCCAAACATATTTCAAAGTATCCTACTTTTGTTCTTATATTTTATTTTCTTCTGTGAAACATTAGACTCCCTTTCTGTTTGCCTACCCAAAGCCTCTTGTGTATAAGAGGGTATAAACCAGTCCCTGAACTATAACTTGTATTATAAGTTTTTCTTATTTATGAAACATTCCCAGACCACAGTAGCCTCCTCTGAACTTACAGTATTTACTGTCTTTGAATATTAAATACACATGGCCTTACCATATCTCTTGTAGCTCTTTGTATTGCTATTTAATCTTCCAGTTTAAAAAATATCCTTTGTCTCAATGATCTGGGAATCTTAGGGAATGAAATCTTTTGGTTCAGACAATGTAAATAACCTCAAGTCACTGCTAACATCAACTGGCATAAATATATCATCTACATTTTAGTTCAAAGTTGAACTTATCACATGTTAGTCATCAGGCTAGTATTGTCTATTCAGATTCATTTCTGTAACATAATATAGACCTAGTCACTCCCTATTCATTCCTGTATAATTATCTCCTTATTTGTGATCTTCTCATGAGAATATTAGATGTTAATTTCTATACACAGGAAGTACAGTAGGAGACAATGTCTCTGCATTTAAAGAGATAATAAGTACCCTTGTCTCAGAATGTATGGTTTTGTTGAACTTCTGTCATGCCTCTTTAAACTCATCTTCAGTATCACTTTCTACTTATGTAACTGCCTTTTATAACCAAGGAACAAAGTCATGTCTAATAGAAATGTAAATTTCAAAAAATTTAACACTTATTTCTAACACAGACTGCAGTAGGATGTTCTAAAAGTCAAAGTTATGCTCCCAGTAATAATTATTTCTCTATAGCAAGGTCAGTGGTGAGATTAAGGCTCTTTGGGATTCTTTAGAGAAGACTAAGCAAGTGTAATTCTAATACGAGATCCAATGACTCCTGTGATGTTAAACTTAATTTGATCATTAAGACATCAGAGAATTCATAAAATCTAATTAATTATGAGAAAACTGATTTTTATCACTAATAATATGACTCAATTCCTTGGGCCAACTAAGGCAAATAATCCATGGAGGCATGCTCACCAAGTGTACTGGCCTTCACACAATGTTCTAAATTGTAACTTATACCAAAGGCCCAAAGGAAATTTCTTTTCCATCTTTTCCATGATCACATTTAAGGTCTTTGCACAATACCTCAGCAACTAAATGTGCTTTAATATTTATAATTAACCAAATCTTTTGCACATTGCTTTCTCAGTAAACACTTACCTATACATTGAGATGATCGCTTTGATTTTCCCCTCCTAAACCATCTAACTATGGTAATTAAACCTCTTAAATCACAGCAGGGCTGAATGTAATGACTTATATTTGTAATCCCAACACTTTTGGAGGCCAGGGTGGGAGGATTGCTTGAGCCCAGGAGTTCAAGACCAGGCTGGGCAACATAGTGAAACCCCATCTTTACCACCACCAAAAAGAAAAATAAAAAATTAGCCAGGTGTGGTGGCATGTGCCCATAGTCCTAGCTTCTCCATACGCTGAGGCTGGAGGATCACTTCTTGTGCCCTGGAGTTTGAGGCTGCATGACCCTGTTTCAAAAAAAAAAAAAAAAAAAAAAAAAATGACCACAAAAAAACTCATCTATATATTAATTCCACACCAATCACTAGGACTAAGCCTCCCCCTAGTACAGATTTTTTTTAACTTTAGAAATTCTCTGTTAGAGAGAAGAATTAGAAGACATTAGAATCAGCATTAGAAGACAATAGTTCTTTTACCTTTCTGATATGGATAAATTACACTTTTTATCTGTCCATGTTCTGTTCCTGTTTTTCCAGATTCTTAGTGACTAGCCTTTGGCCACTACTTGTCCTGACATCTCCTCTCTGGACATTCCTGACACCTCCTCTGGCCACTTGGAACTGAACAAAGTGACTGCTATATAGATTTCTGCCATTCACCTTCCTATATTCACTGTATTATTTAGCAATGTTAGCTACTATAACAAAACAAAACATGTAACAATCAAATTATGGCAGAATTTTATTTGTCATTCATTTAAGTTCCAAGACAGGTGTTCCTAATCAGTGTGTAGCACTTCTCCAAACAGAAATGAGGGGACCAAGCTCCTTTTATTCTGTGAATCTACTGCTTCAATACATGCCTTCCAGGAGAAAGCAGACAGTGGAAAGAGCCCAGCTGCTTCTAAAGCTTCTTGGCATGGGAGTGACACTTATCACTCCTGGTCATATTCTCAGCCACTAAATGGGTTTTGATAATTTCTAACTAATAAAATATTTTACATATTGCTGTCTCAGTAAAAATTTAAATATATTGAGATGATCTGATTTTCCCTCCTAAACCATCTAACTGTGGTATCAAACCTCTTAAAACTCACCAGGGTCAGGCACAGTGGCTTATGCCTATAATTCCAGTCCTTTGGGAGGCCAAAGTAGGAGGATCACATGAGCCCAGGAGTTCAAGACCAACTTGGGTAACATAGCGAGACACTGTCTCTAACTACAGCAACAAAAAAGCCCACCTACTTCTAAAGTTTCTTGGCATGGAAGTGACATTTATTACATACGGTCATATTCATTGCTGAGAACTAGTATGGCCATACCTAGGCCATACCTAGCTGGGAAGTACGGTCTCTGGCAGGGCAGCTGCTGCTCTGCAACAATTCTACAATGAGAAAGGGAAGGCCCTAATTTTAGAAAATCTTTAGCCATTTCACTTCCACCCCATCTATTCTATTCTTTTGGATTGATCTGCTGAACTTACATCTGTTTTTCAAACTCATAAATTTGTTTTTCAATCCAAAAATGGCCTGAATATGAACTTTTTTTTTTTTTTTTTTTTTTTTTTTTTTGAGACAGAGACTCACTCTGTCACCCAGGCTGCAGTGCACTGGTGCGATCTTGGTTCACTGCAAGCTCTACCTCCCCGGTTCACGCCATTCTCCTGCCTCAGCCTCCTGAGTAGCTGGGACTACAGGCGCCCGCCACCGCACCCGGCTAATTTTTTGTATTTTTAGTAAAGATGGGGTTTCACCGTGTTAGTCAGGATGGTCTTGATCTCCAGACCTCGTGATCTGCCTGCCTCGGCCTCCCAAAGTGCTGGGATTACAGGCATGAGCCACCGCACCCGGCCACGAACCTCTTTTAAAAAACCCCCTTTTCCCAGACTCTACCTATCAGTTGTTCTACAACTATCAGTTGTCCTAAATATCCAGCCTTGCCTGTCATTCCATGATCTGGTGTATCCTACTGTTTACCAAGCTGTTTATTTGAATCTATTTTTTATGTTATATGTCGTACTTTAAGGAATGTATGAAGAATCATAAGAAAAATCATGCCCATAAAGCATTAAGAAAATAATTGCATGATATATGTACATTGGTAAATTTAATCTCATTAAAGCCAGAGAAATGTAGTAGAAAGTAGAACCAGAATGTAAACTTTCCGGTAACCTATGCAGAAAAGAAGTACTGAGAAAAAGTAAATAGCAAAATAAAGGCTAGCACACAAATTATTGAATTATCTAAATAGTGAACAGAAAGAAGATGACCATAAGTGGACATTTTCAAGGTTATCCAAATGAAGTCAAATTACAATTACGTAAATATATCAGTAATTGAAAGAGTTGTATGTTTTATTACTGATTTTATAGTCCATTGAAATCTCAAATAAAAGCATAATCACATTTGTTACATCTTCATATTCAATTAGAAATACATGGGAGTGGGTGTTTGAGAGAGGAGAGAGAGAGAGAGAGAATGAGTTCTGTGTGGAGCAAGTATATAGGAAACATGAATAAAAGGGAGGTTTAGCTTAGGCCTTAGGTTTATTCAATAAAAGACAATGAAGACCAGTCAACTCCAGGGTCAAAGTGGAGTTACAGAGTGTTATTCACTATGTATTACCCATTCAGTAGCTCTTTATAAAATAGAAAATAAAAAGAAGTGATCAGGGTGAAGCAGGTCAAATTCCCACCATACACCAGGTTTCACAATTTCATTTTAAAGAATTACCAAGACATTACTTGAAAATAAACATCAGGCCATGTGTGGTGGCTCATGCCTGTAATCCCAGCACTTTGGGAGGCCAAGGCAGGTGGACCACCTGAGGTCAGGAGTTCGAGACCAGCCTGGCCACCATGATGAAATCCTGTCTCTACTAAAATTATAAAAATTAGCCTGGTGTGGTGGCAGGTGCCTGTAATCCCAGCTGCTCAGGATGCTGAGGCAGGAGAATCACTTGAACCCGGGAAGCGGAGGTTGCAGTGAGCCAAGATCCCACCACTGTACTCCAGCCTGGGTGACAAAAGTGAAACTCCTCAAGAAAAAAAAAAAAAAAAAGCATCAGAAACTGCAAACATAAATCCCACAAGCAAATCTGCAGTAACCATGTGGTAGACTGTGCAAGCAAAAATACAGAAATAAGAATGGGGAAGCAGCAAATCACAGTTGGCTTCAGCTCCCCAAGTAGTTGAGAAGATGCAAGTGACTCCCCAAAGCAAAGGCATGGGAAGTGGAGAGAATCCAGAAATTCCCTTCCCCCAGAGGGAGGACATCATCATCCTCAACAACATAAATGGACTTTCTCCAGACGACCAGAGCCATGGTCCTTCTTCCTCTTACTCATTATTTATACCAGACAAACATTCTTAACACAATTGTATTAAGACTTCAATTAATAGAAATTATTATATTAAACATTAAGTTGGTAAAGTACAAATAGACCCTGAAAATAACCTGTGTAATCCCAGTCTAATAAACTCATAGCCTTCATCTGCCGTCTTTGATGCTTTGTCTTTTTCTTCACCTGGAACCTGAGAATTTTATAGACACAATTTTCTCTGCTCAGAAAATACCTTCCTGCGATTTCTTTTTACATTTACTTTTATCCTTAACAAAAATTTACATACATTATCAAGTTACAAAGGGAAATTCCCTTTACCTAGGGTGAGTCCTCACACATAGCACAAACTCAGCCAGGAAATAGCAGAGTTAAATGAACAACCATTTTCTTTCTCAAGCAATTCCTGGTTGTTCCTGCATCTCTTCACCTTCTGTCTCCAGTCAGCCATGACCACAAAAACCCAATGCCTATGAGTCTAGCTCATGTTACAGACTCAGGACCTAGGACTTCCATGTCACTGATATTCTCTTTAAACTTGGATGAAATAACATAACTCAGTTCTCTCTTACTTCTCTTTCCTTCTGTAACTTTTGCTTTATTCCTCTGGATGGTTTACAATTTCCATCAACTTTTTCCTTCGGCTTCCAGGATTATGAAAGGACTATTACTGGTGCCCAAACTTATGAGAGTCCCAAAAGGTTCTAATAGTTCATTTAAAATAAGAATTACCCAGAAGGGCTTCTTTGAGAAAATTCTATTTAAGCTAAAATGCATATTGTATATGCAGCATTTTTTTATATTTTATATTTACAAGCAATGAGCACGATTAATCAAAGAGATAAAGCCAAGACATTTCTTATTTATCAAGTATGCACAAATAAATGGCATTTTTTTCATGAAAATTAAAGGTTTTAAATAGATCCTCCACTTGTAACTGAACCTTAACCAAGCAGGTCATAAAAGAAGCTGCCAGAATTCTGAAGTTATATTCAATTTAAAGTTGCAGAGAAAGTAATTAGGTTGAATAGAAGCTCTGGCTTCAAAACAAGGATAAATAATCATTTTAAATAATGAAATGTCAATATTTGCAGAAAATTGAGACTTCTCAAATAATAAACAGTGTTATTCCCTCTATGAATCGTGGGCCAGTATCATAAACATTGAAATTCAACAATTCATCACTGGAACTATACTTCATTTCAGCTACTTTCATCTGGTGGTAAACAGAAATTATATTTGCTGGATAAAGCGAGAAGAAAGAGAAACCTCTCTGCCCTTTCTTTTTCTTGATAAATTTGGCCCAGAATAAGAATATCAAATAATATGTTGACAGAGAAAGTAACTTGGCATCCTGAAAGACCAAAAGATGTTACAAACATAATTATCTCAGTGTCAGCACCACATGGTATATTGTTAGACTCAGTGGGGGAAAATCCCCTAAGATGTAAAATTTAAACAGGTGATCTTGCCAAAAGAAAGATGGATCTGTGTATATCTTTGGAATGGCAAAATTGTTTACCCTGCTTCTATTTTTTTGAGATTTTGAATTTATTCATCTATCATCTTTTATTTGACCATGCAGATGGATTTGATTTGTCTCCAATAATCTTGGCAAAGAATAAGGTCATTAGTACATGCTGACTGATTTTAAAAGTTCCTCACATAATTCTCATGCTTGCCAATAAATAAGCAGAAAAAAAAACAGCACCATAAAATGTGCAATTATTTTTACATTTATAGCAAGGAAGAATTACCCGTGGTGTGTAAATATTTTTAAGTCTTATATTTTTGCTTCTAAAAGAGCACATTGATGTTAGTCAGTGGGCTGAGTGTTCAATACAGAATCAAAGTTGTAGACTGATCCATCTGTTGGTGAAAAAACTGTCATAGTCCACCAGGAAGCTCAGTGGCCATCATTAGTTATACATTTTCTCAACATACTCAAATTCAATGTTAAAATATTTTTTAAGTCCTAGAATTATGAGAAGTTTTTTGTACTTGTTTTCACTAATTTTATGGTTCTTTATGTAGTGATCTAAGTTTCCAAAATATATAAATATGTGTACAAATTAAGGTATTGTTCCTCTCACCTCAGTAACAGCAAAGTTTAGGAGAAGGGTGTTTACAATCTCTACAGAGGCACACTGGGCCCACCATACTTACTAGGCACAGGATAGTTGTGAAATAAATAGCCCACTCTAGGGAGTGAGAAGATACATTCCCCCATCCAAGGTACACTGCCAAACTGCAGGAAAGAGATCCTGGCACCCACCAAGGTACAACTATGCTACTGGATCTCTGACTGGAAAGAAGGAGGGAGTTACAGAGGGAATAATGTAAACAGAAGAGAGATTTTTATTCAAACATTATTTATGATGAATCTGGGGAAGATAAAATGAAAAATATATGGCCAAAGCGAATCAAAGAAGATACCAAAATTCTCATATTGTTTATTATAATAGATGGTGTTGCACTGCACAAAACTTTGTCTTCATTCTATAACTCTTTCCCCCCTTAAGAAAAACTAGACTCATATCAACAAGCTCTCTCTATTCATGCTTACAGCAATAATGAAGGCCTCAGATTGGGAGGTCTTTCTTTTTAAGCCATTCTTCTAGAAGAATGCGGTCCAGACATTGGGAACTGAGCCTTGGCCCCCTAAAATCTTCCAGAAATGAACCTGCCTTATACCACAATCAAACCCTCGAGGTCACCAAACAGAATAAAAGAAAAAAATCCAAAGGACAGCAACTTCAAAGATTAAAGGAACATCAGTCCAAAAAGATGAAAAAGAACCAACACAAGAACTCTGACAACTGAAAAAGCCAGAGTGCCTTCTTTCCTTCAAATGACTGCTCTACCTTTCCAGCAAGGGTTCTGAACCAGTCTGAGATCACTGAAATGACAAAGAGAATTCAGAATATGGATAGGAACTAAGATCAGAGAGATGTAGAAGAACATTGTATCCCAAGACAAGAGAGCTAAGAATCACAATAAAATTATCCAAGAACTGACAAAGTGGCCAGTATAGAAAAGAACATAACTGACCTGGATAAAGCTGGGCATCACAATACAAAAATTTCATAATGTTATCACAAGTATTAATAGCAGAACAGATCTAACTGAGGAAAGAATCTTAGAGCTTGAAGATTGGCTTTCTGAAATAAGATAGACAAAAATAGAGAAAAAAAAAGAATGAACAAAAGAAATATTGGATTATGTAAAAAGATCAAATCTGTGACTCATTGCTGGAAACAACTTGGAAAACAATTTTGGGATCTCATCCATGAGGACTTCCCCAACCTAGCTAGAGAGGCCAACGTTCAACTTCAGAAAATGCAAAGAACCCCAGTAAGATACTTCACAAGAAGATCATTCCCAAGGCACAATAATACCCAGATTCTCCAAGGTCAAAATGAAAGAAAAAATGTTAAAGGTAGCTAGAGAGAAAGGAGAAGTCACCTACAAAGGGAAGTCCACCAGACTAACAGTGGACCTCACAGCAGAAACCATACAAGCCAGAAGAGATGGAGGGCTATATCCAACATTCTTAAAGAAAAGAAATTCCAACCAAGAATTTCATATCTGGCCAAACTAAGACTCATAAGCAAAGAGGAAATAAAATCCTTTTCAGAGAAGCAAATACTGAGGGAATTTGTTAGCAGCTGTCTTACAAGAACTCCCAAAAGCACTAAATACGGAAAGTAAAGACCATTACTAGCCACTACAAAAACTCACTGAAGTACACAGACCAGTAACACTATAAAGCAACTACACAAACTAGCGAGCAGAGTAAACAGCTAACAACATGATGATAGGATCAAATTCATTTGTATCAATGCTAATGTTAAATTTAAATGGGATAAATGACCCCAATTAAAAGGCACAGGGTGGAAAGTTGGATAAAGAATACCCAGTGGTATGCTGTCTTCAAAAGACCCATCTCACATGCAACGAAACCCATAAGCTCAATATAAAGGGATGGAGAAAAATCTGCCAAGCAAATGGAAAACAGAAAAAAAGTAGGAGTTGCAGTCCTAATTTTAGACAAAATGACTTTAAACCAACAAGGATTTAAAAAGACAAAAATAAGCATTACATAATGGTAAACAGTTCAACAAGAAGACCTAACCATTATAAATATATATGCACCCAACACAGATTCATAAAGCAAGTTCTTAGAGGCCTTTAAAGAGACTTAGACTTCCACACAATAGTAGTGAGAGACTTCAACATCACACTGACAATATTAGACAGATCATTGAGATGGAAAATTAACAAAGGTAATTCAGGACCTGAACTCAGCACTGGAACAAATGAACCTGATATACATCTACAGAACTCTCCACCCAAAAACAACAAGATGCACATTTTTCTCATTGTCACATGGCAGAGTCTAAAATCAAGCACACAATCAGATGTAAAACAATCCTCAGCAAATGCAAAATAACTGATATCATACCAACTACTCTCAGACTATTTTAAAATTAATATGGAACCAAAAAGAGCCCAAATAGCTAAACCAATTTGAAGTAAAAAGAACAAAACAGGAGGCATCACACTACCTGACTTCAAACTATACTACAGGGCTACAGTGAAAAAAACAGCATGGTACTGGTACAAAAATAGACATATAGAACAATGGAACAGAATAGAGAACTCAGAGAAAAGACTGCACATCTACAACCATCTGATCTTTGACAAACCTGACAAAACAAGCAATGGGGCAAGGATTCTCTAGTAAATAAATGGTTATGGGATTACTGGCTAGCCATATGAAGAAGATCAAAAATGAACCCTCTTCCTTATACTATATATTAATACATAAATGAACTTGAGATGGCTTAAAGACTTTAAAAACTATAAAAATTCTGGAAGACAACCTAAGCAATACCATTCTGGACATAGGCATGTGCAAAGTTGTCATAACAAAGATGTCAAAAGCAATTGCAACAAAAGCAAAAATTGGCAAATGGTATATAGTTAAACTAAAGCGCTTCTGCACAGCAAAAGAAACTATCAACAGAGTAAGCAGAGAACCCACAGAATGGGAGAAAAAATTTGCAAACTATGCTTCTGACAAAAGCCAAATATCCAGCATCTATAAGGAATTTAAACAAGAAATCTACAAGAAAAAAAGAAAACAACCCCATTAAAAAGTGGGCAAAGGACATGAACACACACTTGTCAAAAGAAGACATTTATACTGTCAACCAGCATATGGAAAAAAGCTGAACATCACTGATCATTAGATAAATGCAAGTCAAAACCACAATAAGATACTATCTCACATCAGTCAGAATGGCTATTAGCAAAAAAGTCAAAAAATAACAGATGCTGGTGAGTTTACAGAGAAAAGGAAATGCTTATACACTGTTGGTGGGAATATAAATTAGCTCAACCATTGTGGAAGACACTGGTGATTCATCAAAGATCTGAAAACAGAACTACCATTCTACCTAGCAATCCCATTACTGGCTATATACTCAAAGGAATATAAATCATTCCATCATAAAGACACATGCATGTGTGTGTGTTCAGTGCAGCACTGTTCACAATAGCAAAGACATGAAATCAACCTAAACATCCATCAATGGTAGACTGGATAAAGAAAATGTGGTACACATATACCATGAAAGATTATGCCTCTATAAAAAAGAATAAGATCACATCCTTTGCAAGAGCATGGATGGAGCTAGAAACCATTATCCTGAGCAAACTAGCACAGGAACAGAAAACCAAATACTTCATCTTCTCACTTAACAGTGGGAGCTAAATGATGAGAACACCTGGACACAAAGAAGGGAACAATAGACACTGAAGCCTACTGGAGGCTGGAGGGTGGGAAGAGGGAGAGGATCAGGAAGAATAACTAATGGGTACTAGGCTAAATGCCTGGGTAATGAAATGATGTGTACAATAAACACCTATGACACAAATTTACCTGTATAACGAACTGTCCATGTACCCCTGAACATAAAAGATAACAAAAAAGAAATGATAAATGTTTGAGGTTGTGGGTATCCTAAATATCCTTTTTTGAACATTATACATTGTATGCATGTGTCAAAATATTACATGTGCTCCCTAAATATGAACAATTATATAAAAAAGAAAAATGAAGACAAAGAAACCATCAATGAAATACTAACAACAAAAATCAAAAAATGAAGAGCAAGCATATACCTAAAAAATTCTCAGCAGACTGGATATAACTAGAAGACAAAAAGGCTCATTACTGTGAAATTTCAGAATACTGGGGAGAAGAGATTATGTAAGCTTTTAGAGAAACGGGAAAAGAAGTATCATACAAGGATAAAGCTTCAAAATATCACTGAACTTCTCCACAGTGCTCCTGAAAATTATGAAAATTTAGAATTGCCTCCAAAATTCTGTGAAAAAAATGACTTTTAATCTAGAACTTTTTTTCCCAAGACAGACTCTTAATTATGGTAGAGAATAGAATAAGCGTGTTTTGAGCCCTGTAAGAGCTCTAAACATGTATTTCACATGCATGAATTTTCAGAAAAATATTGACAGATATCCTCTACCAAAATGTCAAAGTAAACTAATGATTAAAAATATGGGATCCAGGAAGCAGAGAATCTATCACCAAAGATGGGCCAAGGGAATCGCTAGGCTGATAGTGAAAGGAAATCTCCAAATGGAAGCTGTACAGCATGTCTAGAAATCAATCAATTCTAACAGGTGCAGATATAAAGGCTTTAGTAAAGATATTTCCCTGATAAAGTTTTGTTTTAATACGCTGACAGGAAATTAAGTTAGTGTTGATTACATCAAAAACTAGGTAAACAGTTATTAACTCTGGGAAGGAAAAGGATGTGGCACAGGAAAGAAAAGTAATCATATTATATTACAAGACTTATCCAGGTATTCAGTTCACCTATCTAAACACTGAATATTATTATAAACATTTACTTAAGCATGATATAAATGTACCAAGAGTATATGGGCCATGGGCAGGAAATACACATGTTTCAGTCAGAGAGCAAAGGGTTAAAAGAAAGCTAAATTCTCATTGTCCATACTTGGATATAAATAGGCAATGCCTAAAACCAATAAATCTAGAAGTAGCAATACATAGATGTTTTTCAGAAATTCAGAGGTAAATCTCAAATATATCAAACAAAAGAACTGAAAGTAATTGCTTTGGGAAGTGGGAAATGGTGGGATCAGGGAAGTGATGATTTTCATATCAAGCCTTGGAGAAACATGACTATTTAGTTGTATAATTTTGAAAAAAAAGTAGAGTAACAAAAATAGTTACCTTTGGAAGTTCATGCTGTGCCTGTATTTCACCTTTATTTTCTAGTTACAAATATTGCTGTAAGCGTGGCAAATGTGCCTTTAAAATATTTCCATTCATTCTTTTGTGGTCATTAAATTAATTATCACTTTTATTTATTTGTCACCTGTTTTTTCTTTATATTTTCTTGGACAATCACTGCTCATATGGTATATAAGGAGTCAAAGAACAAATGAATGTCCAGTAATAGATTGTATTTCAGTGGAGAATTTGGCTGATAAAGGGAACAAGTGCACCAATAAAACTACATGCCCTAGCAACTGCTCCAGATCTCAAGATCAAGCAAATATACCATCCTGTCTCTGAGTCTACCTCCCAGATCAAATTACATGCACTAAATGGTCAGAAAGTTATAACTATCCTGGGGGAAATTACTGGCAAAAGTAAATAAATTCCGTATGGCATGGGCCAAATTATTGTAGTAAGCTTATTGGTGGCACAATGGTTTCTTCCATTTGTTTATATTAGGATCTGATTTCTTAAATCCATGAAGATAATTTAACTTCTTAAACCTAGATGAAAGACAGAAAATGGAAGAAGGCGGTCCAAGGCCCAGGAGAAATTTATCTTTTTCTAACTCATTGTCACTGCTGTCTCACTTTAAAGCAATGTGTTTTTGATTCTCATGTTTGAATGGCATTTCTGCTTAGGGAATCACTCACATTTTGATCTTTCATTCATTTTGGGACAGCTAGTGAAACGTGCTTTTATAAGTTACAGTTCTGACCTTTTTAGGATTCTGTTATTTGATTAAAAAGCATCAGAGGTCTGCTGTCTGGCAGGGTTTATTGCCTGAACAAAGCAATCAGAAATGCAACCAAAGAGTAATTTGTAAGGGGTTATGGATCCATTCACAACAAATATTTATTGTTACTGGTGCAATTGCACAATGAAAATGAAATACACCAGAGATATGTTTGTCTTCCTCTCTTGGGTCCCATGACACTTAACTATACTACACGTGAAAACAATTTATAAAGATGGCATTTGGCTCCTTGAAAGATTCAAAACCCTTGAATGAGATCCAAGTGAAACCTTGTTTACTAAGCTCTCTCCAGGGGAAGTGTGGTAGAGCATATGTGAGTATTGCTCATTCTAAGACTTTATTCTCTTAAACAATGTGGTCTGAAGGTGTGTGGAGGTCTCTGAAATCTTTTCAGGTGATCCATGAGGTCAAAACCATTCTCATAATAATATCAAATTATTATTTTTTCACTGTGCTGCCATTTGCACTGATATTGCAAAAATAATGGTGGGTAAAACTTCAGTGCCTCAGCATAAATAAAGTAGTGGAGTGGAGTAGTAGAGCAAATCAATTTGCTCTAGTTTATGTTTAAAACAACAGCTTTACAGAGATATAATTCATATAAAATTCACCCAGTTAAGTGTACAATGCAATGGTTTTTAGTATATTCACAAATATGTGCAACCATCACCACAACCAATTTAGAACATTTTTAATTACCTCTAAAAGAAACCATGCAACCTTTAGGTATCACTTCCCTAAACCCTCCAGTCCACCCCACTCCACTAATCTACATTTTGTCTCCATAGACTCTGGATATTTCATATAAATAGAATCACATATGATTTTTTACTGTCCTTTTTCACTTAGCATAATGTTTTCAAGTTGCATCCAATTGTAGCATATATCTATATTTTGTCCGTTTTTAGAAGCAGATAACATTTTATTGTATGGGTATATTACATTTGTGTTTACCCATTACCTCATTGATGAAGAGTTGGAGTTGTTTTTACCTTTTGGCAGTCATGAATAATGCTGCTATAAACATTTGGGTAGAAGTTTTTGTGTGGATGTATGTTTTCCTTTCTCTTAGGTATATACCTAGGAATGGATATGCTGAGTTATTTGTAACTATCTTTAATCACTTGAAAAACTTCCAGAAATACATCTTGCTACACATGCTTTTTTTCACTTTATCCTTCAGATTTCATTAATAATTAAGGATATTCATTTTATTGTAATGTACTAAAATATAGGCATGCCACTTCTAATCTCATTAAGAATAACATCTTTTAACAAATAATATTTACTCTTTTTGGCTTCCCTTTCATTTATTTTTATTGATACATAATAGATGTACATATTTTGGGAGTATGTATAATTTAATATATTCATATAATGGGTAAAGATCAAACCAGCATAATTGGGCTATCGTCTTGAATTTTTTTCTTTTTTTAAGATGGAGTTTCACTTCTCACCCAGGCTGGAGTGCAATGGCGTGATTGTGGCTCACTGCAACCTCCACCTCCGGGTTACAAGCTATTCTCCTGCCTCAGTCTCCTGAGTAGCTGGGATTACAGGCTCCTGCCAACACACCCAATTAATTTTTGTATTTTTAGTAGAGACAGGGTTTCACCATGTTGGCCAGGTTGGTCTCGAACTGCTGACTTCAGGTGATGCACCCTCCTCAGCCTCCCAAAGTGCTAGGATTACAGGCATGAGCCACTGTGCCTGGCTGAATATTTGTATTTCCTTTATGCTACAAACATTCCCTTTATTGCCTTCCCAGCTAGTTTGAAATGTACAATATATTATTGCAAACTGTATTCACCCTACTAATCTATAGAAAACTGTTTTTTAAATCTGACTGCATATTTATACCTATTAATCAATCTTTTTCCATCTCCCAAACCCCTTAACTTCTCTGGCCTCTGGTAATGACCAATCTACTCTATCTTCATGAGATCTATTTTCTTTTAGCTCCCACATATGAATGAGAATTTGCAATATTTGTACTTTTATCCTTGGCTTATTTTACTTAACATGATGACCTCCAGTTTTATCCATGTTGCTGCAAGTGACAGGATTTCATTCCTTTTATGGATTTCATTATTTCTCATTCTTATTTATTCTATTACATATATATATATACACACACCACATTCTCTTTATTCATTCATCCATTGATGGAACTTACGTTGAGTCCTTATTTTGTCCATTGTGGATAGTGCTGCAACAAATACGGGTGTGTGTATGTCTCTTCAATATACAGATTTCCTTTCTTTTGGATATATGAGCAGTAGTAGAATTGCTAGATCAAATGGTAGTTCTGTTTTTAGTGTTTTCAGGAACCTTCATACTGCTTTCCTTAGTGACTGTATTAATTCACATTCCCACCAATAAACAGTGTATGAGGGGTTCCTCTTTCTCCACATCCTTGCCAGCACCCATTATTCGGTGTCTTTTTGATAAAAATCATTTTAACTGTGGTAAGATGAAAACTTATTATTGTGGTTTGGATTTGCATTTTTCTGATGATTAGCATTTTTTATATACTTGTGATCCAATTTCTATGGTTTTATTTATTTATTTTTTTTTTTAAGAAATGCCTATTCCGATCTCCTGCCTATTCCTTATTCAGATTTTTATTTATTTATTTATTTATTGACATCGAGTTGTTTGAGCTCCTTACTTGTTCTGGTTATTTATCTCTTGTCAGATGGATAGTTTGAAATATTGTCTCTTATTCTGTAGATTGTTTGTTCACTTTGTTGATTGTTTCTTTTGTCATGCAAAAGATTTTTGGCCAGGCATGGTGGCTCACACCTGTAATCCTAGCACTTTGGGAGGCCAAGGCTAGTGGATTGCCTGAGCTCAGAAGTTCGAGACCAGCCCAGGCAACATGGTAAAACCCTGTCTCTACTAAAATAGAAAAAATTAGCCGGGCATGGCAGCGTGCATCTGTAATCCCAGTTATTCAAGAGGCTGAGGCTGGAAAATTGCTAGAACCAAGGAGGTAGAGGTTGCAGTGAGCCGAGATTACAGCACTGCACTCCAGTCTGGGCAACAGAGCAAGACTCCGTCTCCAAAAAAAGATTTTTAACTTGATGTAATTCCATTTGTCTATTTTTGCTTTGGTTGCCTGTGCTGTTAGGACCTTACACAAAAAAAAATTTTGCTCAGCCCAATGTCCTGGAACATTTCCCAGTGTTTTCTTTTAGTAGTTTCATAGTTTCAGGTCTTATATTTAAGTCTTTAATTCATTTTGATTTGACTTTTGTATATGGTGAGAGATAGAGGTCTAGTTTTATTCTTCTGCATATGGTTATCCAGTTTTCCCAGCACCATTTATTGAAGAGATTGTCCTTTCCCCAATGCATGTTATTGGCACCTTGTCAAAAATAAATTAGCTGCAAATGCATGAATGTATATCTGGGTTCTCTATTCTGTTCCACTGGTCTATGGGTGTGTTTTTATGCTATTACCATGCTGTTTTGGTTACTACAGCTTTGTAGTAAATTTTGAAATTGGATAGTATGATGACTTCAGCTTTGTTCTTTTTGTTCAAGATCGCTCCGGCTATTCAATGTCTTTGTAATTCCACATAAACCTTAGGATTTTTTTTTTTTATTTCTGTGAAGAATGTCATTGGCATTTTGATAAAAATTGCAATACATCTGCAAATCACTTCAGGTAGTACTAGCATTTTAACAATGTTAATTCTTCCAACCCATGACCACGGAATGCCTTTCCATTTTTTTGTGTGTGTCTGCTTCAATTCCTTTATGTAGTGTTTTAAAGATTTCCTTGAATAGTTCTTTCTTGTCTTTGGTTAAATTGATTTCTAAGTATTTTATATTCTTCATAGGTATTATAAATTGCTTTCTTGATTTCTTTTTCAGCTTGTTCACTGTCAGTGTACATAAATGCTACTGATTTTTGTATGTTGATTTTGTATCTGGCAAGTCTACTGAATTTGTTGATCAGTTCTAATAGTGTTTTTGTGGAGTCTTTAGGTTTTTCTGGGTATAAGATCATGTTGTCAGCAAAGTAGGCTAGTATGACTTTTTCCTTTCCAATTTGGATGCCTTTAATTTATTTGTCTTGACTAACTGCTCTCCCCAAGACTTCAATTGTTATGTTCAATAAAAGTGGTGGAAGTGGGCATCCTTGTTTTGTTTCAGCCTTTAGAGGAAAGGCATTCAATTTTTCCCCATTCAGTATGATGTTAGCTGTTGGTTTTTCATACATGGCCTTTATTATTTTGAGGTATGAACCTTCATACTCAGTTTGTTGAGGGTTTTTATCATAAAGGGATGAATTTTATCAAATGCTGTTTCAGACTCTATTGAAATGATCATGTGGTTTTTGTTCTTGGTTCTATTAATGTGATGAAACATGTTTACTAATTTGTGTATGTTGAACCATCCTTGCATCCCTGGGATGAGTTCCACTTGATCATGATGAATGATCTTTTTAATATGTTGTTGAATTCGATTTGCTAGTATTTTGTTGAGGAGTTTTGCATCTATGTTCATCACTAATATTGGCCTCATGTTTTCTTTTTATGATATGTCCTTGTTTGATTTGGCTATCAGGGTAATTCTGGCCTCATAGAATGAGTTTGGAAATATTCCCTCCTCTTCAATTTTTTTTTTTGAAGAGTTTGAATAGAACTGGTATGAGTTCTTCTTTAAATGTTTGGTAAAATTCAGCAATGAAGGCGTCAGGTACTGGGGTTTTCTTTGATGGGAGACATTTTATTACAGCTTCAATCTCACTAGTCATTATTGGTTTGTCCAAGTTTTCTATTTCTTCATGGTTCAATCTTGGCAGGTTGTATGTATCCAGGAATTTATCCATTTATTCTAGGTTTTTCAATTTGTTGAATAGTTGTTTATAATAATGTATAATGATTCTTTGTATTTCTGTGATCTCAGTTCATGTCCTTTTTTTGATTTTATGTGTTTGAGTTTTCTCTTTTTTTCTTAGTCTAGCTAAAATTTTGTCAATTTTGTTTATCTTTTCAAAAATCCAGTTTTTCCTTTCATTGGTGATTTTTTAGTCTCGATTTCACTGATTTCTGCTCTGATATTTATTAACACCTTCCTTTTACTAGTTTTGGTTTGGTATGTTCTTGCTTTTCAAGTTCCTTGAGGTACGTTATTAGGTTGCTTATTTGAAATCCTTCTACTTTTCTGATGTAGGTGCTTATAGCTATAGACTTCCCTCCTAGTACCCCTTTTGTTGTATTTCATAGATTTTGGTATGTGGCATTCCCATTTTCATTTGTTTCAAGAATTTTTTAATTTCCCTCTTAATTTCTTCCTTTACCCATTGGTCATTCAGGAACATAGCTTCCCTTTTGAATCCCATGCCCATTTCCTCTTAGTACATAAAGCCCATTTCCTCTTAGTTCATGAAACATACATAATGACACTGGGAATTCATTTTTATAAGGAGTACTTCATATTTTTCATTTATTACTTTATAAAGTTAAAGAAAATAGTCAATTATATGTTTCTTAAGCCCATTATTAATATTTGGGTATATAAGGTATTGTTTTCTAAAAATTCAATAAACAAGTTAAATAAGACAGTACTCTAAAAAATAAAATGTGAAGTCCACCCATATTGTAAGAATTTGCAGGTTTTTAAAAGAAATTAAAATGTAAAAATCAGCCTATGCCCTGAACACTGAGATGGTCATTAGTTACCAAAGAGATTATTTCAATCAAATGGTCTGTAAACACCTACAGGCAAAGTCACGTTGCATCTAATTTTATTAACAAATATTAATTTACTGCATTAACGAAGATATTAACAAACTCAAATAAGGGGCTGTGGAAGTACTAGAAAATCTTCAGCAATACATTAAGAAATTTTTCCTCTGTATCTTTGCTTCATCCTTTCTTTTCTCTTCATAGGCTTGTCTTTTTTGCTTATGTGTACAGAAAGAGGAGTGGAAGCAACAGACATATGTGGTCTCCCACCAAAATGCTCAGGAGGCACATGCTAGATCCTGTATCTCAGATATGCTAACATGCACTATTGCTTAATGTATTACTAAGAAAAAATGCTGTCTATTAAATGTAATGCACAAGCTATTGTAAGATGCATTATGATTTTAACATAAAAATATGTGGAGAAAAAAAAGAAAAGAAAAGAAAACACTATGCGGTCAGGCACAGTGGCTCACACCTGTAATCCCAGCACTTTGGGAGGCCGAGATGGGCGGATCATGAGGTCGAGAACAAGACTATCCTGGCCAACACAGTGAAACCCTGTCTCTACTAAAAATACAAAAATTAGCTGGGCATGGTGGCATGTGTGCCTGTAGTCCCAGCTACTCAGAAGGCTGAGGCAGGAGAATCACTGGAACCTGGGAGGTGGAGCTTACAGTGAGCGCAGATGGGGCCACTGCACTCCAGCCTGGCGACACAGCGAGACTCCATCAAAAAAAAGAAGAAAGAAAGAAAGAAAGAAAGAAAGAAAGAAAGAAAGAAAGAAAGAAAGAAAGAAAGAAAGAAAGAGAGAAAGAGAGAAAGAGAGAAAGAGAGAAAGAGAGAAAGAGAGAAAGAGAGAAAGAGAGAAAGAGAGAGAGAGAAAGAGAGAGAGAGAAAGAAAGAAAGAAAGAAAGAAAGAAAGAAAGAAAGAAAGAAAGAAAGAAAGAAAGAAAGAAAAAGAAACGCATGCAGATACAGAACTTTGTCAAAAGTGATCAAAAAGTCTTGTCCAAGGGTGTTATAAAATTTTGCTTCAGCTTAACCTAGAGCACAAAGATATAGACAGCGATGATATTCCAAATATTTAACAGCCAGTACAGCATAAGTATCAACCAATCACAATAAACACTCAGCATTATCCTGGAGCAGAGCCCTCTAGATGCCCAGGTTCTACCAAGGGTTAACCCTTTAATTGCTGTATTGTGGGACCTTCCAGGGAGTCCAGTTGGAGGGGCCAGGGCAGCCAGCATGGCAAGGGGGCATTAGTTTAGCTAGGGATAGAGGCTTTTATTTCTCTTTTAGTTAAATATAGGTGGTTACTGCTACCTTTTAATGAAGAGTATGATCCTAGCAGGGTAAACTATCTGAATTTTAGTTCTGGATATAATCATTATGAACAGTTAGCGATTTTATAGAATTATATGCAATGGTCTATGCACAAATAAATGTATTTTTAGGAGATAGTACATAGCTTCATCAGATTTTCACAGATGTCTTTTACTCAAAAATTAAGAACCAGTAAGATATTCCTTCATCTAGGATGGCTGATACGTGTTAAGTCCACAATTTTCTGAATATGTATTCACCAAAGAAACATCCTGATTATGATTGGGTTTTCAAACAGTTTGAATATAGGTGGGGAATGAGTTAATCTTGCTTATGTGATTATATTCCTGGTGAAAATCAATATATGATGTTTCAGTGTCTATTCCAGTCTCTTTTATATTTTGGTTAGTATCTGTATTTCCAGGAAATAAATTCTAGCTTCTGAGCCATCAACATTGAGGATCTGTCCTGATATGAATATGTAGAATAAATTTTGGCCCAATTTTAGTATACTTTCCATAAGATAAAATTACATGAACTGATTACTGTGTATCAAGAATATTGTTAACAAGAACATGATCAATCTATAGAAATCAGCTATTTATATTCCCAAACTTTCCTTTTGGATTAGTCCTGGATTTTCAATGGAAAAAGAATTAACTATCTGAAACTCTTGTCTGAATATTTCTATCAACTTTCTCTGGGAAATCCTGACTCTTGTTGAAGACACAGCTTTCCCTAGAGCATACTGGTGTATCTGGTCCTCCTCTTCTCTCTTTCTCTGTTTCCCATCCCTCCTCTCTCCTACATTGCCTCTGGTCCTGAAAGTATATAGTAAGACATCCTTATCACAGATCCTTTCAGTCTCTTATTTCAGACCTCAACTACAACCCCTTCCTTGTTACAACTGTCTGGGCCTATCACCAGTGCTCATTAATTGGATATTTTAGTATTTTGTCCACTGCCAGTGTCCCCAATGCTACTCCTACCACTTTCTGTCTAGATAATCTCATCCAGTCTCATGGCTTTAAGTACTATCATTATATACTGAGGATTGCAAAACTTATATTTCCCTGGGCCTGATAACCTTCCCAATTCCAAATTCCTAATTGACATCTTCCCTTGGACATCTAATAGGCATCTGAAACTCAAGTCCAAAAGATAACCCTTAATTTCCACCCCAAACCCGCTTTGCCCTGGAATTCTTCATTTTATTCCATATACTTTGGAATCACATTTAGCCCCTTCCTTTGATTCACTTCCCACATTTGATCTTTCTGGAACTTTTTATGCTCAACATTTATCTCAAATTTGATCACTTCTCACAATATCCCTGCCACCACCCTAGCTTAAGTGATCATAATTTTTTTACTTGGACTATTGCTAGTTCATGCATCCACTCTTAACCACCTCTAATCTATTTTCCACACTGCAAACAGACCACGACCCTCATAAAATTGGCTTTCCTCCTTACCCTAGTCTCCAAGGCACCACATAATGGTACCCCGACAACCCCTTGTCCTAATTATCCCCTATTTAAACTCACTCAGCTTCAACCATGTTGTTCCCTTGCTGTTTTTTAAACATTCTGCTCTATACCCACATGAGGATCTTTGTCCTTGTTATTTTCCAACTTAAAATACACTTTCCTCAGATACTTGCTTTCTATTTCTTCAAATGCTTCATCACCACTTATTTAAATGTGTTTATTTGATGTGCTCCACCTTAGAATGTAAGTTGACGACAGAAGGAACATCTGGATTTTTCCTTGTTCCACTACTCCCCCAAATGCTGTAAGACTATCTGTCATATAATAAGTACTCCATAAAGGCTTTTTAAATCAACAAGTTGATGAATCAATCACAAATCCAACTGGCTTCCTCTGCCTTTAATTATCATTTGGTAGCATGTATAAATAGGCTTCAGAATAGCAATATAGACAACAAGCACTTTTTAAAGAAGAAGAGATATGACCTATTACATGTGGACTTAGCTAGAAATAATGGAATACTTCCTTAAGAAAACCAAAGAACTAGACTATGACATAAACTTTAGATGTTTCAGTTTCAGAGTCATGATTTCCTGGTGTTTAGTTTTAGGTTTGTGGTCTCAAAGATTAACCAGAAAGGAAACTAAAGAATTTTAATAGTGAGTTTATCCAAATGAAGATGTGATGAAGAAATTTCCCTAGAGAGGTCGGCTGAACACTGAAAGGCCACCGTAATAAAATGGTGGAATGTACATTAAAATAGCATCACAGAGTAGTGAGAAGAGTTCTAGAATAGAATTTGTCTGCTAATAAGCTGTGTGACTTCGAATTAAATAATAAATTTAAATAGTTTTCAGAAAATATTTGCCAGTCAAATGAGAGTGTAAGGCCTAGGTAATCTCTATGGTTTCTTAATACTTTTTGTGAAACAAAACACTAGGAGATAATCTTAACTAATATCCATAATGTTAAATGTGATCCTCTATGTCTAAAGAAATGAGGTGATTGGGAATCAATGACTTCTGATTTTAAAATATCACATAAACCAATCAATTTAATTGAAATAGACTTATTAAAATTATTGTTCTTGGTGATACTAGTAAGAAGGTAGGTGATAAGGTATTTCATGGATGTATGGTAATTCAGGTTTTTCCTTTAACTCTCTACTGATCATTTGCCAGGTAGATATAGGCCACATAAAACTGGCTTCAGTTAAACAGGTGGCTTTACAACAGTTCAGTCTGATGTGCAGGTAACAGGTCCGTCAATTACAGGTCAATTAGATACAGTTACCTCAAAGTTAATTCCATAATCAGGCTAAGTTGACCAGCATAGAGAAGCTTAATAAAGTCTATGTATAATAGAGCATGAATACTGATAACCAAACAACCTCCAATTTGGAATATCAAGACTTGTCTTACCTCTACAGATACAGAGAAAGAAAAAACTGCTTCCTGAGGGAATTCAGATGACAAACAAATCCTCTCCCCCTCGAATAACATTCAATTTTTGCAAACTAGTATTGTGGTAGATACACTGCCATCACCATAGACCAAAAATCCAACTAATTTTAAGCAAGACTAGCCCTTCCTTCTCCTTTTCACAAATGATCACTCAGACATTACCTTCCCTGTAAATATCTGTGCCAAGAAACTGTCCTGAAAGCAACATTTTTAAAAATTAATAACCATTTCTTCTGACACACAAAAATCAATGGGTTCCATTTGGTGCCTGAGGTGTCACATTAACCAATAAAGGGCAGACCCCAAATGCGTACCTTCACCATCTGCCTGGAGCTTCAAGCATGCCAGGTTTTAGCAGCTTTAGATTCTGTTTCATTCAGGGAATTTTCTGTGAAGCAAATTCAGCCCTTGGCAGTTTTTCTCTTTTTATCACCCCAGCACAGCTAGGTTTGTTGTTGTTGTCATCACTGGTTTTTTCACTCTGAGAATTCTAATTATAGTTACAACAACAAAGCAATTCATGTGTCTGTATCACCTCCTAGATTTTCATTTCTCACCATCAACACAAATCAGTATTCCAGACTGTTAAAAATGGTACATTTTACAGATAATCACCTTCATAAAAGCTGTCAGGTAAGTATACCATTAGCACTGAATGTGTAAGGTTCTTCGGCCTCAAATACCAAAACCAGAGACATTTTCTGAAGATTTTTCTGGAGGTTGCCTTTGGGAAGAAAACGTATTAGAACACTGACATATCCTCACTATTTTTAAAGGGATAGTCCAGTAAAATGTTCTAGAGTCATCAATCCAATGCCTGGCACAAAAAATGCATATAAAACTGGCAGTTGAAGTTGTTGAGACTGTACTACAACCTCAGAAAGCAAGAATGAGGTCATAACTTGCTGTCGCTTCTTTCCCTGTTCACCTCTCTGGCAATGAATTTAGGACTTAAGTCATACTGCTGACTCTGTCTACTCAGGAAACCCTCAGAGGATTATGTTTCAGTTTTTAATAGTGAGGCAATGACTAGTAGCATAATGAAAGAGTGAATGAGCCTTCCTATATCTTATGAAAAGTGACTGTGATACTGAAGACCAGGGTAAAATCTTCACTTCTGAAACTACCAATGGTAATTCACGTGTTAAAATCATCACCATCATCATCACTATCACCATCCTCATTGCTTCCATTTATTCCTGTCTACTAAGATAAGAGAAAGCACTACGTTAAAAGCTTTTACATATATGCTACAGCTCATTTGCAAAGATGGGCTCAATAATTTCTCCCATGTCTATGGGCAGGTCTCTTTGCAATGTGACTTTGCCACTCTTTCTATCGAGAAGCAGAGCTTATTTTCCATTCCCTTGCATCTAATCTGGTCTTGTACTTGTTTCATCAAGTTAAATGTGGTAGAAGTGACTAGGGGATTCCTGAGCTTCAGTTACATGAGGCCCTGCAGCTTTTGCAGCTTGCACTCTTGCTGCCCTGAGACCGTCATACAGAAAGCCAGTGCTGGTTTCCTAGCAGAGAAGAGACTGTGTGGGGGATTGAGAGAGAGAGAGAGAGAGAGACAGGTAAAAACAAAAACAAAAACAAAAAACCATCAGTCATTAAAATGAGGCCATCATGGACTATCCAGCCCCAGTGAAGACACGAGATGATAGCAGCCACATAAGTGACCACAGGTAGAACCACCAGGAAAAACACCAACCCAATCCCAGCCCAAATTTCCAATTCACAAAAAGATAAGCAAACATAATGGTGTTTGTTTTAAGCTACTAAATTCTGGTTTGTACACAGTAATAATTAACAAAAACGCATCTATTTTCTGTTTGAATCTTCAAAAGAGCCTTGTGCTCTTTCCAGAACATCTACCACACTGCCTCTAGTGTCAGCCTGCCAACTGTTTGTTAAATATTTGAGTGTCCCACTTGATATGATGCACTTATTTGGTCAAAAGAAAATATGAGATACTAACTTCAAGAAAATGAACAGGGTTGATTAATTAACATGAAACAGAAAGTCATACTTAAAAGTTGTAATTTCTCTCCTGTCTTGGCTGGGAAGGAGTAAGGAAATTGATCTAGAGGTCATTCTCTCTGGTTACAATTTGCCCAGATATGGGTCAGGAAGAGGCTCAAAGTATATGAGTTTTCATATCACCATTACCACTCCAAATGTCCAAAGCCCATTTTCCTTTTCCAGGTTTTTCAAGGACTCTGATCTGTTGAAAGGGTGGTTGTCTGGATAGAGATTTATATATGGGCTGAGTCATTCCGAGGCCAAGACTGTGCTTCCTGCTGGATGGTCACTGGACCTGCTGGCTGCGGTCCTCACCAGTTACCATTGAGAATGAAAACATATCCCCTTGACACAGGTGATTTAACAGTATACAGTTAAGACAGGTACACCCAAGTACAGGCTAGATGATTTAGGGTTGGGCTAATCTCTCTCATGGGGTGAAAGAACTGCATCACGTATTGCTCCAAACCTTTTCTGGAATCATCACTTAAATCTCAAGTAAAATGAATTTGACATTTCTGCTCTCAGTTTCTACTGTGATGAACATGCCCTAAGGCAATGGATAATATCTATATGTCTGGCAGGGAGAAGAAGTCCAACAATAAGAAAAGAGTACAGTTTTCAAAACTTATCCTGTCACATGGTATATAGTCTAGGGCTATGTGGAGGAATGTGGGCTCAAGAAGAATTCAGAGAAATCCAAGATCATCATTGAAGGTCAAAAGAATCAGGAAAAGCTTAAAGGAGGAGGTGGGACATCAACTAGTCAATCACAAGCTATTTAAATTACCAAAATAGAAGCAGCATTAACAGAATTGTCCTGGTGACATTAGCAGTATTTGGTTGGATGTGAATATTTATTGAGCTCATTCTGAAACATAACCAGGTTAATTTCTAAACAAAGCAACAGTTATAATCTTAATAATTCACACTTATTTTTATTCCATTCATGGACAAAGCAGTTTTATGTATATTAATTCATTTGATAAATAATAGTATTAACTAAAAATCATTATTATAAGACGCAGTTTTTTCATGCACACTATAACCAGCCAGATGTACTATTTGATTCTTTTTTGAACTAGTAGGTGGTTTTGCTTTGATTTTGTTTTCTGCTTCATGCCCATGCATGCTAAATAGTAAGTCTGAGGTGTACAAGGATAGCAAAAACCATTCACCTCCTCAGAGTCTGTTAAATCTCTCATTTTTAGTTTCCTCACAGTTGGAATATATTGCTTTTCCTTTATAGGTGTCAATGAACCTAAACACATGAATGTGCCATTTTAAAACATTTCTGACCTTTTCTCACCGAACTTGTCACTGCTGACTCACTTGGACAAGAGGACATCTTTCGATATATTCCTGTCTCTTCCCTCTTTAGATCTCCTGATGCTTGTTTTCTCTTACTCGGTTCACCTTCTGAGCATATTAGCTTTACTTCTTACCATTCCCCTTATACTTTTTGCAAGTGAATTCACCTTTTACTGCAGTCGTAAGATGTCTCTTTGTCCCACAGAACTTATAAACTGGCTTTTTTCACTCAAGGTTGCATAATTTTATTTTTCTTTTAGTGAGGTTACATTCCACTTGGGATGTAGAAAACTTAAAAGTATCACTCTCACTCTAACGAAAAAAAAATGTAGAAAATCTACCAGATTATAATGTTTCTCGATCTCAGTAGTGACCTAGGCTCACATCTGAAATCTGAGAAAAGATAGGAACCTCCATGGAAAAATGGGGCACAAACACCCAAAGCATAGAAGGAAAGCAATGCTTCCCTATAAGTGGTTAAGAAGAATCCTTTAACTAATGACTAAAGACTGAATGTGAGCTAGTATGAGAATATGGAGTCTCTGGAAGCTGAAAATTCACTAGGAGGATTTTCACTGTGATCACAGGAAAGACCATAGGCATGGTGGAAGAGAAATCTTCCATTATGGTGCAGGCCTGGAACTGGAGAGTGGCTCGCTCTCTCTCCAGGAAATACACAAAGTCCCATCTGGAATTTTTTTGTTTTCATTATAAAACAAAAGCTTTAAGTTACTGGAGGAAGGGAAATAAAGCCTGTTGTCAACAGTGTACAGACAACGGCCCACTGTGGGTGTGAAAAGGGAAAATGAAAAACTCTGTACCCTGGGGAAAGGCAGCCATTCTCTTTTTCTGAGACAATGACAAGATCACTGAAATATACCCCCCCTCCCCACCCAGATAAAAGGAACACAGAGTTGGTCTAACACTAAGGGTGGTCTAGGACAATAGGACCCTGCCCCACCAAATCTCCCCTACCATGCTATCAAGCATTGAGTAACAACCAACAAGAGTCTATTGCTAAGGGATGGGCAAGAGCATAAAAACCTCCCTGAGGCACAAGCATAAAGAGAATGCCTAAAACTGAGAGTTAAAGAGACCCTGAAAATTAAAACCTTCCAGAAAACTACTGCCCAGCCTTAGCACAAGGTAAATATGCAGGCAATTGAAGCTGATGATATAGTAAAGGTAACCACAGTAACAACATCACTCAAACTCAGCTCAACTCCTAGTGAGATTAACTTAACCAGACACTTTGTAGATCCTTCTCTTAGCAAAAGAGAAGGTGTTCTCATTTCCAAGCCTAAATATTATGTATCTCAGTCTCCACTGTCACACACAGAATGACCAGCTTTTAAGAAAAATTGTGAGACACTCAATAAATTAAGAAAAAGAAACAACCCATTGTCAAGGGACAAAATACCAGCAAAACCAGACTCAGGAATGAACCAGATGTTGGAACTAACAAAGAGGGAATGTAAAATAAATATTATTAGTATGTTAAACATACTAATGGAAAAGGTGGACAACATGCATAAACAGATAGGGAAGGCTTTTGCTGATTTCAGCACAGTGAAGGAAACAAAGATCTTAAAGGCAGTTGAATAGATTACCAGAACTGAAACACAAGAAAATAAAGAGTAGAAGATAAAATGAACAGAACAGAACTTCCAAAATCTGGACATCAAATGACTCTCTCTCCTTCTCTGTCTCTCTCTCTCTCTATGTATTTCATCTCAGAGAAGAGAAAGGAAACAAGTTTAATTGTAAATTTCTTAAACATATTGCACACACTAGGTGCTCATTTAGTAATTTTGCTCATTCATTTTGTATTAATAAAAATCAAATTAGAATATTTATGTATGAAATTTTTTGCATGCTATGTAGTCAAAAGTATGTATGTGCTAAGAACAAATGGTTATTTTTTTATTACATTTACATAAAGGTAAGTTCTCAAATTTTACCTGAAATTAACTAAGTTCAAATTAATCAAATCCTTATATATTAAATTTTCTGTACTTTCTGATTAGTTTATGCCATATGATGTATCTTAAAATAATAAAACTGTATGCCTTAGAAAAGTATGTTGTAATAAAAATTAACTGTCAAAGGGGCCTTTTGAAGGATTATTTTGAATGTTTAGGTTTTCACTACATTTAGTCATTCAAGAAAGATAATTGCAGCGCTGTGTGTGAACCATTGTGCTAGGAGGTGAGGGGTGAAAGCTCAAAGAATATTAGCTTTCATGTACTGTGTGCCAAGCACTGTACTCACACTCTCTATATATATCATCTTGGTTAGCTCTTAACTGCCTCCTCATGGTTATTATTTTGTCTGTTTTACAAATAAGGAAACAGAAGATCAGAGATTAATTAATTTTTATCTAGTCACACAGCCAGGGTACCAGGGATTTAAATACAGATTTGTCTGTTTCCAAAGCCTGCATTCCTAACTGCTTCCTAAGACATGGTCAAGTTTCCTTATGGATCTTGCACTATAAGGTAGTTGAGAAAACAAGATATGTATGCATATGAGGTAATTATAACACAAGGCAGTCAGTAAAGATTAAAGCAAATGGAGGAGTAAGTACCCAGAGAAATGGTGCTTACTGGTTAAGACCAACTAAGTTCATAAACTGTTCCAGCATTTGGATGATCTTGGGCAAGTTACTTAACCCCTTAACCTTTATTTTCCCATATATGAAATTGGAAAAACACAGAGGCTATCTCATGAAGTATAACACAAGCTCCAAAAAAGCTGTTGTTAAGGATTAACCAAAGTTATATCAAGTGAAGCCCTTGGAACATAGTAAGCATTATAAGTACTAGTTATAATTTGGCAACTGATTGACATCTTTCCACCCTACTAGATTAAGAGTTCCCATATGGGCAGGGAAAGATTTGTCTGATTTGCTCATCATTTTATCACTAGGGTCAAGCCTGGTACCACAGTACTCAGCACAGGTTAAGGCCTAGCTAAATGAAAGATGCCAGATTCAGATGTGGCAGGTGAAGAGGGAGAGAGACAAAGAGAGAATTGTTAACTTCAGGAAACAGGGAGGACTTTACTTAGAAGAAATAATATAAGCCAGTCCTTGGAAGACTTAGGATTTTAAGTAAATGGAGAGGAAAAAGAAATGTGTATTGGGTAAGTATAATGGCATTTGGAAAGCTAATAATGTGGGAATAGAAAACTCATGTTTGAGTGACAATGAGTAGACCAACCTTGCTGACATAGAGAATTCACCTAGGAGAGCAATAAAGACAGAAAGCTGTAAAAGAAGGCTGGGATTGAAATACTAAAGGGCTTTGGTGGTGGCCGGCGCCTGTGTTCCCAGTTACTCGAGAGGCTGAGGCAGGAGAATGGCGTGAACCCGAGAGGTGGAGGTTGCAGTGAGTGGAGATCACACCACTATACTCCAACCTGGGCGACAGAGAGAGACTCCATCTCAAAAAGAAAAAAAAAAAAAAGAAGAAGAAAAGAAATACAGGGCTTTGAATGCCAGGTAACACAAGCAATCCTCTTATTTTTCTTCTTTCAGCCTTTGCATCCCAGAAAGAGCTTACATTTACTCCCTCTTCATTTTTTTGAGTGTGGAGGAAACACAGGGTTCCAACCATTATATTTTGACACATATAAGCTACCCACTGCTGTTGTAACTAAGAACTATGATATGAATAGTCTTATAACCCAGGTTTTGGTGCCAAGGTTAATAGGCTCTGCTAAGAACTTATCTATGCTATCTCCATAGACCCACTATAGAGGAGAGCATTAAAGCATTCATTTCTGCCTCCTTCTGAAAGATGCAGGGCTTAGGCAGCTCTGCAGGAGTTCAAATAAATCTCTCTCCCATGACATTGAAAATGAGGGAATAATCAACGAAAACTTCCCTAGCCTTGCTAGAGATCTAGACATTCAACTACAAGAACCTCAAAGAACACCTGGGAAATTTATTGTAAAAAGATGATTACCTAAGCACATAGTCATCAGGTTATCTAAAGTCTAGCCAGGATAGAATCTTAAGAACTGTGAGGCAAAAGCATTAGGTAACCTTAAAAGGAAAATCTATCAGATTAACAGCAGATTTCTCAGCAGACACCCTACAAGCTAGAAGGGATTGGGGTCCTACTTCTAGCCTCCTTAAACAAAACAATTATCAGTCAAGAATTTTGTATCCAGTGAAACTAAGCTTCATAAATGAAGGAAAAATACGGTCTTTCTCAGACAAACAAACGCTGATAGAATTTACCAAACCAGTACTACAAGAACTGCTAAAAGGAGCTCTAAATCTTGAAACAAATCCTCAAAATACACCAAAATAGAATCTATTAAACCATAAATATCACAGAACCTATAAAATAACACAATGAAAAAAAAGTATTCAGGCAACAAATAGCACAATGAATAGAATAGTACTTCACATCTTAATACTAATGTTGAATGTAAGTGGCCTAAATGCTTCACTAAAAAGATACAGAATGGATAAGAACTCATCAACCTAGTATTTGCTGTCTTTAAGAGATTCACCTGACACATAAGGACACACATAAACTTAAAGGGATTGAAAAACATATCCATGCAAAGAGACACCAAAAGCTAGCAGGAGTAGCTATTTTTTATTTTTCTGTTTTGTTTTGTTTTGTTTGAGACAGAGTCTTGCTCTGTTACCCAGGCTGGAGTGCAGTGGCACATTCTCAGCTCACTGCAACCTCTGCCTCTTAGGTTCAAGTGATTATCCTGCCTCAGTCTCCCCAGTAACTGGGATTACAGGGGCCTGCCACCATGCCCAGCTAATTTTTGTATTTTTAGTAGAGACAGGGTTTCACCATGTTGGCCAGGCTGGTCTCAAACTCCTGACCTCAAGTGATCCACCCACCTCGGCCTCCCAAAGTGCTGGGATAACAGACAGAAGCCACCACACCCAGCAGGAGAATCTATTCTTCTGTCAGACAAAACAAATGTGAAAGCAACAACAGTTTAAAAAGTCAAAGAGGAACAATATACAATGATAAAAGGACTACTCCAACAGAAAATATCACAATTCTAAATATATATGCACATAACACTTGAGTTCCCCAATTTATTTAAAAATTATCGCTAGATCTATGAAATGAAATAGATAACAACATAGTAATAGTGGGGGACTATAGTACTCCACTGACAGCACTAGACAAGTCATCAAGACAGAAATCAAGAAACAATGGACTTAAATTTTACCCTAAAAAAATAAACTTAACAGATATTTACAGAACATTCTACCCAACAAGTGCAAAACAGACATTCTATTCATCAGCATATGGAACATTCTCTAAGATAAACCATATGATAGCTCACAAAGCAAGAAAAGAAAATTGAAATTATATCAAGTACTCTCTCAGATTACAGTGGAATAAAATTGGAAATCAACTCCAGAAGGAACCCTCTACACCAAGAAAATTAAATAACCTGCTACCGAATGATCATTGGGTCAACAATGAAATCAAGATGGAAATTAAAAAAATACTTTGAACTAAACCATAATAGTGGCACAAACTATTGAAACCTTTGGGATACAGGAAAAGTGATGCTAAGAGGAAAGTTCATAGCATTAATGCTTGTATCAAGAAGTCTGAAAGAGCACAAATAGACAATCTAAGGTCACACGTCAAGGAACTAGAGAAACAAGAACAAATCAAACTCAAACCCAGCAGAAGAAAAGAAATAAGCAAGATCAGGGCAGAACTAAATGAAATTGATGTGCACACACACATACACACACACGCAAATGTTGAATGAAATTTCAGCTCTTCATTTATACCTCATTGAAAGCATGGCTTCATTCAATGAAACAGGATCTGTGAGAACAGATTATAAACTTTAAAGTGCTTATAATTGTCATCACTACCACCTCCACCACTACCAGCCCCAAAAAGTCCATAGACCACAAGATCTGGGATAGCTAGTAAGTGTCATCTTCCAGCCAGCTCTATCAATTAGGAGTGGTTTCTTGTAGCTCTGGGTTGAGAAGGACTCAGGCTGCACCCAGGCTCCAAGGGAAAATATAGTTATGTCTATTATGTGAAGACATGATGAGCGGAGGGTGATACATGGGAATCAGAAAGTGAACATGCCAGGCATGGGTGGGAAGGCTGGCCTTTTAGATTATGATACTGGCCAAAACTTCAATAATGACTCAAAGTCTTATTACATTACCCAAGAATTACATCACCTCTTGTCACCCTATGACTCATGATGTAACCACAGATAAAAGAACAAAATTTTAGTGAACTAGAAGAGCCTGGAAAATTTTAAATGAGCTGTATCTCACAGTACAAAGCCTTCTCCAACATTTTTAGAACTTACATTTTAAAAGTTATGATTTTCATATTAATTAACTCTAAATGAAACAGAGGCGATCATTTTAGCCTTGGGAGCCTCTCACCATCCTCAATCTTCAGTTCCCAAAATTACATTCAAAAAGAACTTATTCAAAGCATTTATTTTAAAAAGAAACATCCCCAGACTAAAGAAATAAAAATCGAGTTAGAAATATTTGTATGTTCTAGACCTCTGTTGTCGGGATATAGATTGGGCTGTCAACAGTATGACCAGATAAAAAGATGATCGAATGAAATAATGGGTGCAGTACTGGGGCCACCCCAATTCCTCAAATTCACCACTCTTACTAACAATACATTTAAGGTGGGTAAATGGAGAGCAACAGAGCAATACCAGCTTCACCCTCGAGTTATGGTCTGCTTCTGCAAGAAACTCATTCAAGAGATTAATTCACTACTGAGACATCTCCTGCTTTACTCTCCTTTGCCGTTCAAAGGAGCTGTTATAAGGTTTACATATAGTTGTCAGACTTTAAGTTGCACCCTTACCGTGGGAAATTAAATCACAAAACAACCTTCCCCTGTCATGACTAAAAATGTTTAAAATGTGCTCTTACAAAATAATCTTATTTTAAACATATTTCCCTCCAATGTGAAATGTTCCAAGTAGTTTCTCTAGTGAGAAAAGGTACATATTAGTTTATTTCTCTGCCTTTTGCAAGGTCTTTGATATAAGGGATATTTGAAATGACCTTGGTGTCACACAGCACCTGCTGGCTGATAAAGATTACCTTTGACCTAGACCTGAGGTAAAGGAGACACAATGACCTTGAATTGATTTCAGTTAGCATTATACACTCCAGAGGAACAGGTGTCAGTGGAAAGCTTAAGCCACTCAATTCAGCCCAGTTTCACGTATATACTCATCTTATATTGTCATGCTCTGGCTCTAACTTTGACAATGTAAATCAAAGTTCAATTTTGTGCAGATTAAATATAAATATGATTACCAAAATTTTTCAGCCCACCATGTTTTAATTAATGAGTGAAGTAAAATACGAACAGGAATCTTCATAAGCATAGGCATGATTGGGTTACTTATTTTTAATCTCCAGATGTACTTATATTTAAGTACTTATATTTAATATCCACCTCACTGGAGCTATTGATCAATCAAGTAAACTTTTTATACAAATGTAGACAAAGTTGCCAGTGAAGTTCCTCAAGGAATTTATAAAGGAGGTAGGAAGACAAGTTCAACGCACATGAAACAACTAGGAAAAAGTATTAGTGTATATTCTCAAGAGTAGTCAGAAGTCAAGATGAGTATATAAGGAGGGAGAAAAATGAAAGGCAAAGCATTAAAGTCTTCATGGGGGTGGGAAAAATATAAAACCTGAAAAGATGATTAAGGTTTGAATAAGTAAAGAGGCAAATGAGAAAGAAGAAGGGACAAGGGAGAAGGGAGACCATTTTCTGAGGTTATTTACCAAAGCTCTGGTCCTCTTTTATTGTAACTTATTGCTTCTACAACAATAAAGACTCAAAAATTTCTAAGATATTTCTACATTTTAATATTTCAGAAATAGGGGTGCATCCTCCAATGGAATATCATGGCTTAATTGGTAATAATTTTCTATCATGAAAGTACATAATAGTACTCAATTTTTCTTTCTTTCAGTCATAACCTAAATCACAGAGGCAGTGAAGACTGAACTGATCCTCCATATTACACTGCAAAGCTACATGATCCTGGTTTATGATTTAGTTTTCTTTATGATTCCACTGCATTCAAAACCTGATTTAACTATATATCAAAGGAGGAATGTGTCCATTTATTGCCTCTCACTTCCAAATCTACCCTGTTGCCTGCTCATGATACTAAAACCTTTCTCCCTTGGCAGTTGGCATGATGTTGATCTTTGCCGGGAGAGATATGAAAGCACCCTGGAGGAGGAAAAGTCTTCTCCTCCTGGGTCTGGCATGCTTTTATTTTTTTTCTGTTGCTGCTGCAGTCGGTTGGTATTCACTCAGTGAATTCAGCCCTAGTGACCTTAGTGGCTCTTCTGAGTTAGCTACCAAGCAAGTTCCTTGGACACCCCAGAGGGCTTTCTGAAGGTGGGTTTCATGAAGTGCCCCACCCAGCTTCATGACGTCTTCCTAGTGAAAGTTTCCTGGCAATGGCTTCCTGGTGAATTCAAAGCATCTTCCTTTCCTGGGAAGTTTCCTGACTAGTATCATTGACACACAGCAAGCAATTCTCTGCCTGGCCATCTTGAGTCACTGATTTTGGATAAGCACTGGACGTGGCAACTTCAGCAAACCACTGCCATTCAGTGAGCTACAACCCACCCCACTGAAGTCTGAATCCTTGCCTTGGAATGAATTCTTCCTTTCCAGGTTTACTCCTTCCTTGGTTACTCTCTCTCCTTCAGTCATTTAAGTTCTCATTTATCCCCTCTTAGTTAATCTGTTATCAGTTAATAACTCTTTATCTTAAACCATCCCTATTCAAATTACTATGAGGTTTCTGTTTCCTGATTAGACCCTGCCTAATACTATAGGGAAAGAGCTGGCAAGATACCAAAATCTTCTGATTCCTTAGGAATTAAAATGGATCTCATACACTAATATGAGAAACCTGATAGACTTATCAATCAGCTTTCTCAGTCAAGGCCCACCCATGAGAGCAAAGTACAAAGTGTGTGTTTGGGTCAGAGCTGGGGTAAGAAATAGAATGGGTTGACTGGAAAAAGCAACAAGTTTATGCCATGTGACTATAATGAAGGGCTATTTGTGCATCATTGTCAAGGGGCTTCTAATGATTTTAAGCCACCTAGAAAGCTCATTTCTTTCAACTTATGTCCCAAAAGATGAACCTCACCATGAGAGCTACCAATGTCTTTGGATCCTGATCCTAGCCATGAGTCATCCTGATATATTTACATACAACATAAAAGATCCTTTCACCACTAGGAAGTTTTTGCAGCCTGACAAGCATCTGGATGTTTCCAAACAACTGGATACTTAACACTGCAGAAACAAAACTGTTGCCTGATAGTTTAATGTCATTTTTATCCAGATGTTTTAGTATCTTATGAGAACTTTCTCACTATTTTCATGCAATATATCCTTGTACAGCTTGGCATTTTAAAGATTGTATGGCTTTAACATTGAGAAGTAACATTAAATGTGAAAATAAAAAGAGTAAAAGATATTTCATTTCCAACCAAAAAATATTATGAGTAGATTCATGCCTATAAAGAGAAGGAAAGGATCCGCAAAAGTGAATTACAGTTCAATCTTCATTTTAAAAAAATAACTTTGTTATATTTAGACTTTAGTTTCCCTTTGTATTTGCAAGTTAGAATATCTGTAATATTAAAGTTTATATTTAAACTATTATACTTTAAATAAAGTATATTTAAACTCCAGTTGAAGGACGTTATAAGGTACACTAAGGTATTAGATTACTTTCATAAAGTAGTTCATTTCTTATAACTTTTAAAATAGTATAAAAATTGTTTAAAATTCCTTAAAATTCTAAATCTTTTCCTGAACCAGAAAACTCCTTAATCTGAAAAATAAAATTCTACTTTACTCTCATAAGCTTTATTCATGCATTACCTGTGTCTCTCTGATATCTTTTTTTTTTTCATTTCCTGAATATATATTTTTTTGTAAATGGACCTTCTGTCAGGATATCATCTCTCGGCCTCCCATATCCTTCCATATCTTTACAGTTTTTTTCGCTTTATTTCTTGAAGTCCAAGATAAATGAAATAAAAAGACAGATATGAGTTTGAGCAAAAGAGCTTTGATATTGAACAAGAAAAAGACTTCATTTAGGTCCTCTAAATAAAAATTGAGGATGGCTATTTTTATCTATACCTGTAGAGTCATTTTCAGCTGAAGACCAAGAATAGGAAGCAGAGGGCTCTTCCTCTGGTTTTGTTGTGTTCAGTGTGTTCTGGATGATCTAAAGCAGCAACATGCAATAGTGTTGCACAGATGGAGGCCACCGGAGAGATGGCTGAAAACCCAGACATTTATTTTATACACACACACACACCATTCTCTGTATAGATTCACAGAACTATTCACATATATAACTCCCTTTAGACCTGTACTGTATTGTCAATTCCATCAAATACTCAAATGCCTCAAAAAGCACATGAGCAGGTAGCATCCTCTTCCACTATTATCTGCAACAAGAACAATGCTGGTATTTGTCTGAATATGTGACATGCAAAGAGTACACCCACCATCTGCGGAACTTGCCAATGAATGTGTTGCTACCATAGACATAGAACACAATGGGAAGGAACATTAGAAAGCACCGAATTCCTCTGTTAAAGATAAGAAAACTAAAGATAGATGAGGATGTGTGACTTTTCTAAGATCTCCCCAAAGAGCCTGTGGAAGATCTAGGAGCAGAATACTCTCTTTTAATTTTTTAAAGTGTTTTCATTTTTTTAACTTTTATTTTAAGTTTGGGGGTACAACTATTTTACATATGCAAACTTGTATCGGGGGGTTTGTTGTATAGATTATTTCATCACCCAAGAATTAAGCCTAGTATGAATTGTTTTTTCCTGATCCTCTTCCTTCTCCCACCACCCTCCACCCTCTGAAAGGCCCCAGTGTCTGTTGTTCCCCTCTTTGTATCCATGAGTTCTCATCATTTAGCTCCTACTCATAAGTTAAAACATACAGTATTTGGTTTTTTGTTCCTGTGTTAGTTTGCTAAGGATAATGGTCTCAAGCTCCATCCATGTTCCTGTAAAAGACATGATTTCATTATTTTTTATGGCTGCATAGTATTCCAAGGTGTACGTATATGTACCACATTTGCTTTATCCAGTCTATTATTGATGGGCATTTAAGTTGATTCCATATCTTTGCTACTGTGAATAGTGATGAAATGAACTTATGCATGCATGTGTCTTTATAACAGAATGATTTTTATTCCTTTGGGTTTATACACAGTAATGGGATTGCTGGGTTGAATGGTAGCTGTCTCTTAAGGTCTTTGAGGAATCACCACACTGTCTTCCACAATGGCTGAAGTAATTTATACTCCCACCAACAATGTATAAGCACTCCTTTTTCTCCACAACCTAGCCAGCATCTATAACTTTTGGACTTTTTAATAATAGCCATTCTTACTGGTGTGAGATGGTATCTCATTGTGATTTTGATTTACATTGCGCTAATGATCAGTAACACTGAACATTTTTTCCATATGACTGACTATTGGCCACATATACATCTTCTTTTGAAAAGTAATTGCTCATACCCTTTGTCCACTTTTTAACAAGGTTGTTTTTCTATTGTAAATTTGTTCAAATTCCTTATAGATGCTGGATTTTGGACCTGTGTTACATGCATAGTTTGCAAAAATGTTTTCCCATTCTGTAGATTGTCTGTTTACTCGGATGATAGTTTCTTTTGCCATACAGAAGTTCTTTAACTAGATCCCATTTGTCAATTTTTGCTTTTGTTGCTATTGCTTTTGGTATCTTTGTCATGAAATATTTGCCTGTGCCCACATTCTGAATAGTATTGCTTAGGTTGTCTTAGAGAGTTTTTACAGTTTTGGGATTTACATTTAAGTCTTTAATCCATCTTGAGTTGATTTTTGTATATGGTGTAAGGAAGGGGTCCAGTTTCAATCTTCTGCATATGGCTAGCCAGTTATCCCAGCACCATTTATCGAATAGGGAATGCTTTTCTGATTGCTTGTTTTTGTCAAGTGTGTTGAATATCATATAGCTGTAGGTGGGCAGTCTTATTTCTGGGTTCTCTATACAAGAACAGAGTATCTCGAATCCGCTGCTCTTTGTAGCACAATATACTTTGGCTGACTTTAGCTTGTAATGATTTATCTTCCTTCTTCAGTAATATTAATATCATCTAAAGATTTCTTCCTCCTCTACCAGGCTACTTCTCAAAAATACTATTTTGTAAAAACTACTTAGATTTGTTATCACCAGTAAAGAAATAGTGACATGTACTAATACTTTTAGTTGATGAGGAGAAGAGATTAAATGTGATCAACGACTTCTGAAGGAAAAGGAATATGGGCAAGGACAAGTTTGAGCTTACAGATTGCACACTTTCTAGAAAGTTCCAGTTCATTGCCTCCCCACCAGTATGTGTACTGAAGTAGAAGTCCCACTATTAATGTCTCAAGATATTTAGTCCACAACCATAAATACTTCCTTGTGGGCAGGGAAATTTACTAGAATACAGAGGGACATTAAGCAGCATTGTGTGTTAGAGTCACTGCACCCTTGAGCTATTGAGAAAAAAAGGTATTCCATCTGAACACAAATGTATGGAAAATAAGGCAGCAAAATGACATCACATCTTAAGTACACTTCACTTACAAGTGACTTTAGAAAGATCTTATTTTCCCACCACCATCCTCACCAGTATCACACACCCACTGTGCCCCAAAACACACACACATGTAGCTCCACCATCTCACTTAATCTTCACAATAAATATATATTTATTTAATCTATATTAAGATTAAAGAGGATGAATAAAAAACAAATTCAGGGAGCAAGCAGGAAAAGTATCAAATGATCTACCTATACATCATTCACTAGTAGGTATATAACAATCTGGTGTGTACAAATTTCTGTTATAGACTCTCCTTTAATCTACCTTGGCAAGCATCTAAATTTTAGTCCATAAGAGAATTGCTTCTGTTGCCATAAATAGAAATTGTATATACCATACTACATAGAAAAAAATTGAAATTTTAAGGGTAAATTTGGCCATATACAACTTTTGATTTATGCCTTATACCTCAAAATTTTGACTCGAGGCAAAATGCATATTTATTACCTGCACAAAAGTCTTAATGTCTAGGTTGAGATGCTCACATTTCATCTGTAAGGTTGGGGGATGTTATAAATTCCTGAGCTAGCAAATATTGCAAAATATTTTTAAGAACATTAATCTAGTGACTGTGCCAGAGATACATGGGAAGGGGTAATCGGGGATAGACTGGAAGAAGAGATATCAATTTATAGATCACTTCAATAGTCTGGGCATGCAATAAAGACATCCTAAATTAGGATGGTTGTAGAAATATAAAGGAAGAAGGAAGCATTGCAAGGAAGACTTGGGGTGTGAAAGAAAATACTGATAACGTAGCATAGTTATTAAAAGCAAAGCCCTTTCTATTTTAAAGATTTGGATTAAATTCTAGTTATTACTACCATCTAATCATGTAACAACAATTTATTTATCACCGCCGTGATGATTAATTTTATATGCCAGCTTGACTGGGCCACAAAGTGCCCAGACATTTGACCAATTATTCTGAGTATGTCTGTGAGGGTGTTTCTGGATGAGATTACCCTTTGAATCAGTAGACTGCATAGAGCCAATTGACCTCCCTTGTGTAGATGGGTCTCATCTGATCAATTAAAGACCTGAATTCCAAAAAAAAAAAAAAAAAAAAAAAAGCCTGAGTAAGTGGTAACTCCTCCTGCCTGACTGCCTTGAGTTGGGATATTGATTTTTTTCCAACCTTCAGACCTGAATTGAAACAATGGCTCTTGAGTCTTAAGCCTGCCAGCTTTGGGACTGGAGCTTACACTATCAGCTCTCCTTGTCTTTAGGTCTATGGACTCAGATTGGAACTATACGTTGAGAAAGTTCCAAGATCTGCAGAATCATTTGAGCCAATTCCTTATAACAAATCTCTTTCTTGGGGGATCTGGCAAGATGGCCCAATAGGAACAGCTCCCATTTGCAGCTCCCAGTGAGACCATCACAGAATGTGGGTGATTTCTGCATTTCCAACTGTGAGACAACTGGAACCCCAGCAAAAGAGAACCATTCACTCCTGTGGAAAGGTGGATGAAGCTAGAGAGCCAAGTGGTCTCGTTCAGCGGGTCCAATTCCCATGGAGTCCAGCAAGCTAAGAACCACTGGCTTGAAATTTCTCGCTGCCAGCACAGCCCTCTGAATTTGACCTGGGACGATCGAGTTTGGTGGGGGAGGGGATCCACCATTACTAAGGCTTGAGTAGGCAGTTTTTCCCTGACAGTGCTAAAGAGGCTCAGAAGTTCGGATTGAATGGAACTCAACACAGCATGGCAAAGCAGCTGTGGCCAGACTACATCTCTAGATTCCTCTTCACTGGGCAGGGCATCTCTGAAAGAAAGACAGCAGCCCTAGTCAGGAGTTTACAGATAAAACTCCCATCTCCCCAGGAAAGCGCACCTGGGGGATGGGGCAACTGTGGGCAGAGTTTCAGGGGACTTAAACAGTTTTGCCTGCTGGCCCTGAAGAGAGCAGTAGATCCTGACAGGGAAGGTTCTCCTAGCACAGAGCTCCAGCTCTGCTAAGAGACAGACTGCTTCATCAAGTTGGTCCCTGACCTCCATGCCTCCTGACTGGGAGAGACCTCCCAACAGGAGTTGACAGACACCTATACAGGAGAGCTTCGGCTGGCATCAGGCCCATGCCCCTCTAGGACAAAAATTCCAGAGGAAGGAGCAGGCAGCAATCTTTGCTGTTCTGCAGACTTCACTAGTAATACCCAGGCAAATAGGATCTGGAGAGGAACTCCAGCAAACTGCAGCAGACCTACAGCAGAGGGTCCTCATTGTTAGAAGGAAAACAAACAAATATAAAGCAGTAACATCAACATCAACAAAAAGGACCCCCACACAGAATCCCATCCAAAGGTGATCAGCCTCAAAGAACAAAGGTAGATAAATCCACTAAGATGAGGAAAAAACAGTGCAAAAATGCTGACAATTTAACAACCCAGAATGCCTCTTCTCCTCCAAGTTATCACAAATCCTCTCCAGTAAGGGCACAAAAATGAACACAGAATGAGCTTGAGGAATTGATGGAAGGAGGCTTCAGAAGGTGGGTAATAACAAATTCCTTTGAGCTAAAAAAAAAAGTGTGTTCTAACCCAATGCAAGGAAGCTAACAACCTTGAAAAAAAGCTACATGAACTAATAACTGGAATAACCAGTGTGAGAACATAAATGATCAGATAGAGTTAAAAAGCACAGGACAATAACTTCATGAAGTATAAACAAGTATCAATAGCCAAATCGATCAAGTGGAAGAAAGGATATCAGAGACTAAAGGTCAACTTAATGAAATAAGGTGTGAAGACAAGATTAGAGAAAAAGGAATGAAAAGGAACAAAGCCTCCAAGAAATAAGGGACTATATGAAAAGACCAAACCTATGATTGATTAGGGTCCCTGAAAGTAATGGGGAGAATGGAATCAAGCTGGAAAACATATTTCAGGATACTATCCAGGAGAACTTCCTCTACCTAGCAAGACAGGCCAACATTCAAACTTAGGAAATACAGAGAACACTACTAACATACTACTTTAGAAGAGCAACCCCAAGACACATAGTTATCAAATTCTCCAATGTTGAAATGAAGGAAAAAATATTAAGGGCAGCCAGAAAGAAAGGTCTGCTTACATACAAAGGACGGCCCAACAGACTAACAGCAGATCTCTCTGCAGAAACCCTACAAGCCAGAAGAGAATGAGGGCCAACATTCAACATTCTTAAAGAGTTTTTAACCCAGAAATTCATATCCAGTCAAACTAAGCTTCATAAGTGAAAGAGAAGTAAAATCCTTTACACACAAGCAAATGCTGGGGGATTTTGTCACCACCAGGCCTGCCTTACAAGAGCTCCTGAAGGAAGCACTAAACATGGAAAGGAAAAACTGGTACCAGCCACTTCAAAAATATGCCAAATTGTAACGACTATCGATGCTAGGAAGAAACTGCATCAACTAATGAGAAAAATAACCAGCTAACATCATAATGACAGGATGAAATTCACAGACAACAATATTAACTTTAAATGTAAATGGGTTAAATGCCCCAGTTAAAAGACACAGACTGGCAAATTGGATAGAGTCAAGACCCATCAGTGTGCTGTATTCGGGAGACCAATCTCACATGGAAAGACACATATAGGCTGAAAATAAAGAGATGGAGGAAGATTTAACCAAGCAAATGGAAAGTGAAAAAAAGCAGGGGTTGCGATCCTAGCCTCTGATAAAACAGACTTTAAACAAAGAACAAAAAAGACAAAGAAGGGCATTACATAATGATAAAGGGATCAATGCAACAAGAAGAGCTAAGTATCGTAAGTGTATATGCATCTAATACAGGAGCACCCAGATTTATAAAACAAGTTCTTAGAGACCTACAAAGAGACTTAGACTCCCACACAATAATAGCTGGAGACTTTTGCACTCCACTGTCAACATTAGACAGATCAATGGAGACAGAAAATAAACAAGGATATTCAGGACTTGAGGTCAGTGCTAGACCAACTGGACCTAATAGACACCTACAGAACTCTCCACCCCACATCAACAGAATACACATTCTTCTCAGCACCACATAGCACTTATTCTAAAATCAACCACATAATTGGAAGTAAAACACTCCTCAGCAAATGCAAAAGAACAGAAATAATAACAAACATTTTCTCAGACCACAGTGCAATCAAACTACAACTCAAGATTAAGAAACTCACTCGGGGGGGGGCGGAGCAAGATGGCCGAATAGGAACAGCTCCAGTCTCCAACTCCCAGCGCAAGCGACACAGAAGACCGGTGATTTCTGCATTTTCAACTGAGGTACTGGGTTCATCTCACTGGGGAGTGCCGGAGGATCGATGCTGGTCAGCTGCTGCAACCCGACCAGTGAGAGCTGAAGCAGGGTGAGGCATTGCCTCACCTGGGAAGCGCAAGGGGGAAGGGAATCCCTTTTCCTAGCCAGGGGAACTGAGACACACAACACCTGGAAAATCGGGTAACTCCCACCCCAATACTGTGCTTTAAGCAAACAGGCACACCAGGAGATCATATCCCACACCTGGCCGGGAGGGTCCCACACCCACGGAGCCTCCCTCATTGCTAGCACAGCAGTCTGTGATCTACCGGCAAGGCAGCAGCGAGGCTGGGGGAGGGGCACCCGCCATTGCTGAGGCTTAAGTAGGTAAACAAAGCCACTGGGAAGCTCGAACTGGGTGGAGCTCACAGCAGCTCAAGGAAACCTGCCTGTCTCTGTAGACTCCACCTCTGGGGACAGGGCACAGTAAACAATAACAAACGCAGTAGAAAGCTCTGCAGACGCAAACGACTCTGTCTGACAGCTTTGAAGAGAGCAGTGGATCTCCCAACACGGAGGTTGAGATCTGAGAAGGGACAGACTCCCTGCTCAAGTGGGTCCCTGACCCCGGAGTAGCCTAACTGGGAGACATCCCCCACTAGGGGCAGTCTGACACCCCACACCTCACAGGGTGGAGTACACCCCTGAGAGGAAGCTTCCAAAGCAAGAATCAGACAGGTACACTCGCTGTTCAGCAATATTCTATCTTCTGCAGCCTCTACTGCTGATACCCAGGCAAACAGGGTCTGGAGTGGACCTCAAGCAATCTCCAACAGACCTACAGCTGAGGGTCCTGACTGTTAGAAGGAAAACTATCAAACAGGAAGGACACCTACACCAAAACCCCATCAGTACATCACCATCATCAAAGACCGGAGGCAGATAAAACCACAAAGATGGGGAAAAAGCATGGCAGAAAAGCTGGAAATTCAAAAAATAAGAGCGCATCTCCCCCGGCAAAGGAGCGCAGCTCATCGCCAGCAACGGATCAAAGCTGGACGGAGAATGACTTCAACGAGATGAGAGAAGAAGGCTTCAGTCCATCAAATTTCTCAGAGCTAAAGGAGGAATTACGTACCCGGCGCAAAGAAACTAAAAATCTTGAAAAAAAAGTGGAAGAATTGATGGCTAGAGTAATTAATGCAGAGAAGGTCATAAACGAAATGAAAGAGATGAAAACCATGACACGAGAAATACGTGACAAATGCACAAGCTTCAGTAACCGTCTCGATCAACTGGAAGAAAGAATGTCAGCGATGGAGGATCAAATGAATGAAATGAAGCGAGAAGAGAAACCAAAAGAAAAAAGAAGAAAAAGAAATGAACAAAGCCTGCAAGAAGTATGGGATTATGTAAAAAGACCAAATCTACGTCTGATTGGGGTGCCTGAAAGTGAGGGGGAAAATGGAACCAAGTTGGAAAACACTCTTCAGGATATCATCCAGGAGAACTTCCCCAACCTAGTAGGGCAGGCCAATATTCAAATCCAGGAAATACAGAGAACGCCACAAAGATACTCCTCGAGAAGAGCAACTCCAAGACACATAATTGCCAGATTCACCAAAGTTGAAATGAAGGAAAAAATCTTAAGGGCAGCCAGAGAGAAAGGTCGGGTTACCCACAAAGGGAAGCCCATCAGACTAACAGCAGATCTCTCGGCAGAAACTCTTCAAGCCAGAAGAGAGTGGGGGCCAATATTCAACATTCTTAAAGAAAAGAATTTTAAACCCAGAATTTCATATCCAGCCAAACTAAGTTTCATAAGTGAAGGAGAAATAAAATCCTTTACAGATAAGCAAATGCTTAGAGATTTTGTCACCACTAGGCCTGCCTTACAAGAGACCCTGAAGGAAGCACTAAACATGGAAAGGAACAACCGGTACCAGCCATTGCAAAAACATGCCAAAATGTAAAGACCATCCAGGCTAGGAAGAAACTGCATCAACTAACGAGCAAAATAACCAGGTAATATCATAATGGCAGGATCAAGTTCACACATAACAATCTTAACCTTAAATGTAAATGGACTAAATGCTCCAATTAAAAGACACAGACTGGCAAGCTGGATAAAGAGTCAAGAACCATCAGTCTGCTGTATTCAGGAGACCCATCTCACACGTAGAGACATACATAGGCTCAAAATAAAGGGATGGAGGAAGATTTACCAAGCAAATGGAGAACAAAAAAAAGCGGGGGTTGCAATACTAGTCTCTGATTAAACAGACTTTAAACCATCAAAGATCAAAAGAGACAAAGAAGGCCATTACATAATGGTAAAGGGATCAATTCAACAGGAAGAGCTAACTATCCTAAATATATATGCACCCAATACAGCAGCACCCAGATTCATAAAGCAAGTCCTTAGAGACTTACAAAGAGACTTAGACTCCCATACAATAATAATGGGAGACTTCAACACTCCACTGTCAACATTAGACAGATCAACAGAAAGTTAACAAGGATATCCAGGAATTGAACTCATCTCTGCAGCAAGCAGACCTAATAGACATCTATAGAACACTCCACCCCAAATCAACAGAATATACATTCTTCTCAGCACCACATCGTACTTACTCCAAAATTGACCACGTAATTGGAAGTAAAGCACTCCTCAGCAAATGTACAAGAACAGAAATTATACGAAACTGTCTCTCAGACCACAGTGCAATCAAACTAGAACTCAGGACTAAGAAACTCAATCAAAACCGCTCAACTACATGGAAACTGAACAACCTGCTCCTGAATGACTACTGGGTACATAACGAAATGAAGGCAGAAATAAAGATGTTCTTTGAAACCAATGAGAACAAAGATACAACATACCAGAATCTCTGGGACACATTTAAAGCAGTGTGTAGAGGGAAATTTATAGCACTAAATGCCCACAAGAGAAAGCAGGAAAGATCTAAAATTGACACTCTAACATCGCAATTAAAAGAAATAGAGAAGCAAGAGCAAACACATTCGAAAGCTAGCAGAAGGCAAGAAATAACTAAGATCAGAGCAGAACTGAAGGAGATAGAGACACAAAAAACCCTCCAAAAAATCAATGAATCCAGGAGTTGGTTTTTTTAAAAGATCAACAAAATTGACAGACCACTAGCAAGACTAATAAAGAAGAAAAGAGAGAAGAATCAAATTGACGCAATTAAAAATGATAAAGGGGATATCACCACCGACCCCACAGAAATACAAACTACCATCAGAGAATACTATAAACACCTCTACGCAAATAAACTGGAAAATCTAGAAGAAATGGATAACTTCCTGGACACTTACACTCTTCCAAGACTAAACCAGGAAGAAGTTGAATCCCTGAATAGACCAATAGCAGGCTCTGAAATTGAGGCAATAATTAATAGCCTACCAACCAAAAAAAGTCCAGGACCAGATGGATTCACAGCCAAATTCTACCAGAGGTACAAGGAGGAGTTGGTACCATTCCTTCTGAAACTATTCCAATCAATAGAAAAAGAGGGAATCCTCCCTAACTCTTTTTATGAGGCCAACATCATCCTGATACCAAAGCCTGGCAGAGACACAACAAAAAAAGAGAATTTTAGACCAATATCCCTGATGAACATCGATGCAAAAATCCTCAATAAAATACTGGCAAACCGGATTCAGCAACACATCAAAAAGCTTATCCACCATGATCAAGTGGGCTTCATCCCTGGGATGCAAGGCTGGTTCAACATTCGCAAATCAATAAACATAATCCAGCATATAAACAGAACCAAAGACAAGAACCACATGATTATCTCAATAGATGCAGAAAAGGCCTTTGACAAAATTCAACAGCCCTTCATGCTAAAAACGCTCAATAAATTCGGTATTGATGGAACGTACCTCAAAATAATAAGAGCTATTTATGACAAACCCACAGCCAATATCATACTGAATGGGCAAAAACTGGAAAAATTCCCTTTGAAAACTGGCACAAGACAGGGATGCCCTCTCTCACCACTCCTATTCAACATAGTGTTGGAAGTTCTGGTTAGGGCAATCAGGCAAGAGAAAGAAATCAAGGGGATTCAGTTAGGAAAAGAAGAAGTCAAATTGTCCCTGTTTGCAGATGACATGATTGTTTATTTAGAAAACCCCATTGTCGCAGCCCAAAATCTCCTTAAGCTGATAAGCAACTTCAGCAAAGTCTCAGGATACAAAATTAATGTGCAAAAATCACAAGCATTCTTATACACCAGTAACAGACAAACAGAGAGCCAAATCAGGAATGAACTTCCATTCACAATTGCTTCAAAGAGAATAAAATACCTAGGAATCCAACTTACAAGGGATGTAAAGGACCTCTTCAAGGAGAACTACAAACCACTGCTCAGTGAAATAAAAGAGGACACAAACAAATGGAAGAACATACCATGCTCATGGATAGGAGGAATCAATATCGTGAAAATGGCCATACTGCCCAAGGTAATTTATAGATTCAATGCCATTCCCATCAAGCTACCAATGAGCTTCTTCACAGAATTGGAAAAAACTGCTTTAAAGTTCATATGGAACCAAAAAAGAGCCTGCATCTCCAAGACAATCCTAAGTCAAAAGAACAAAGCTGGAGGCATCACGCTACCTGACTTCAAACTATACTACAAGGCTACAGTAACCAAAACAGCATGGTACTGGTACCAAAACAGAGATATAGACCAATGGAACAGAACAGAGTCCTCAGAAATAATACCACACATCTACAGCCATCTGATCTTTGACAAACCTGAGAGAAACAAGAAATGGGGAAAGGATTCCCTATTTAATAAATGGTGCTGGGATAATTGGCTAGCCATAAGTAGAAAGCTGAAACTGGATCCTTTCCTTACTCCTTATACGAAAATTAATTCAAGATGGATTAGAGACTTAAATGTTAGACCTAATACCATAAAAATCCTAGAGGAAAACCTAGGTAGTACCATTCAGGACATAGGCATGGGCAAAGACTTCATGTCTAAAACACCAAAAGCAACAGCAGCAAAAGCAAAAATTGACAAATGGGATCTCATTAAACTAAAGAGCTTCTGCACAGCAAAAGAAACTACCATCAGAGTGAACAGGCAACCTACAGAATGGGAGAAAATTTTTGCAATCTACTCATCTGACAAAGGGCTAATATCCAGAACCTACAAAGAACTCAAACAAATTTACAAGAAAAAAACAAACAACCCCATCAAAAAGTGGGCAAAGGATATGAACAGACATTTCTCAAAAGAAGACATTCATACAGCCAACAGACACATGAAAAAATGCTCATCATCACTGGCCATCAGAGAAATGCAAATCAAAACCACAATGAGATACCATCTCACACCAGTTAGAATGGCGATCATTCAAAAGTCAGGAAACAACAGGTGCTGGAGAGGATGTGGAGAAATAGGAACACTTTTACACTGTTGGTGGGATTGTAAACTAGTTCAACCATTATGGAAAACAGTATGGCGATTCCTCAAGGATCTAGAACTAGATGTACCATATGACCCAGCCATCCCATTATGGGTATATACCCAAAGGATTATAAATTATGCTGCTATAAAGACACATGCACACGTATGTTTATCGCAGCACTATTCACAATAGCAAAGACTTGGAAACAACCCAAATGTCCATCAGTGACAGATTGGATTAAGAAAATGTGGCACATATACACCATGGAATACTATGCAGCCATAAAAAAGGATGAGTTTGTGTCCTTTGTAGGGACATGGATGCAGCTGGAAACCATCATTCTTAGCAAACTATTACAAGAACAGAAAACCAAACACCGCATGTTCTCACTCATAGGTGGGAACTGAACAATGAGATCACTTGGACTCGGGAAGGGGAACATCACACACCGGGACCTATCATGGGGAGGGTGAAGCGGGGAGGGATTGCATTGGGAGTTATACCTGATGTAAATGATGAGTTGATGGGTGCAGCACACCAACATGGCACAAGTATACATATGTAACAAACCTGCACGTTATGCACATGTACCCTACAACTTAAAGTATAATAATAATAAATTAATTAAAAAAAAAAACGAAACTCACTCAAAACTGCACAACTACATGGAAACTGAACAACCTGCCCCTGAATGACTACTTAGTAAATAATGAAATTAAGGCAGAAATGATGAAGTTCTTTGAAACCAATGAGAACAAAAAGACAACGTTCCAGAATCTCTGGGACACAACTAAAGCAGTGCTAATAGAGAAATTTATAGCACTAAATGCCCACAGGAGAAAGTGGGAAAGATCTAAAATCAAAACCCTTACATCACAATTGAAAGAACTAGAGAAGCAAGAGTAAACACATTCAAAAGGTACCACAATACAAGAAATAACTAAGATCAGAGCAGAACTGAAAGAGATAGAGACATGGAAAACCCTTCAAAAAATCAATGCATCCAGGAGCCGGTTTTTCAAAAATATTAACAAAATAGATAGACCACTAGCCAAACTAATAAAGAAGAAAAGAGAGACAAATGAAATAGATACAATAAAAAATGATAAAGGAGATATCACCACTGATCCCACAGAAATAAAAACTATCATCAGAGAATACTATAAATACCTCTATGCAAATAAACTCGAAAATCTAGAAGAAATGGGTAAGTTCCTGAATACACACACCCTCCAAAGACAGAATCAGGAAGAATTTGAATCCCTGAATAGACCAATAACAAGTTATGAAATTGAGGCAATACTTAATAGCCTACCAACCAAAAACAGCCCAGGACCAGACAGATTCACAGCCAAATTCCACCAGAGGTACAAAGAGGAGCTGATACCATTCCTTTTGAAACTATTCCAAACACTGGAAAAAGAGGGACTCCTCCTTAACTCATTCTATGAGGCCAGCATCATCCTGATACCAAAACCTGGCAGAGGCACAGAAAAAACAAGAAAGAAAATTTCACGCCAATATCACTGATGAACATTGGTGCAAAAATGCTCAATAAAATACTGGCAAACAGATTCCAGTAGCACATCAAGAAGCTTATACACCATGATCAAGTCGACTTCATCCTCGGGATGCAAGGCTGGTTCAACATACACAAACCAGTAAGTATAATCCATTACATAAGAGGACCAATGACAAAAACCACATGATTAACTCAGTACATGCAGAAAAGACCTTCAATAAAACTCAACACCCTTTAGGCTAAGAACTCTCAATAAACTAGGTATTGATGGAACATATCTCAAAATAATAAGAGCTATTTATGACAAACCCACAGCCAAAATCATACCGAATAGGTAAAACTGGAAACATTCCTTTTGAAAACTGGCAGAAGACAAGAATGTTCTCTCTCACCACTCCTGTTCAACATAGTATTGGAAGTTCTGGCCAGAGCAATCAGGTAAGAGAAAAAAAAATAAAGAGTATTCAAATAGGAAAAGAGCAAGTCAAATTGTCTCTGCTTGCAGATGGCATAATTGTATATTTAGAAAATCCCATCGTTTCAGCCCTGAAATTCCTTAAGCTGATAAACAACTTCAGCAAAGTCTCAGGATACAAAATCAATGTGCAAAAATCATAAGCATTCTTATACACCAATAATAGATAAATAGAGAGCCAAATCATGAGTGAACTCACATTCACAATTGCTACAACGAAAATACAAGACCTAGGAATACAACTTACAAGGGACATGTAGGAGTTCTTCAAGGAGAACTACAAACCACTGCTCAAGGAAATAAGAGAGGACACAAACAAATACAAACAGATTTCAAGTTCAAGGATAGGAAAAATCAGTGTTGTAAAAATGGCCATACTGTCCAAAGTAATTTACAGCTTCAATGCTATTCCCATCAAGCTTCCATTGACTTTCTTCACAGAATTGGAAAAAACTACTTTAAAGTTCATATGGAACCAAACAACAGCCCGTATAGACAAGACAATCCTAAGCAAAAAGAACAAAGCTGGAGGCATCATGCTACCTGACTTCAAACTATACTACAAGACTACAGTACCCAAAACAGCATGGTACTGCTACCAAAACAGATATATAGACCAATAGAACAGAACAGAAGCCTCAGAAATAACACTTCTGCAACTATCTGATCTTCAACAAACCTGACAAAAACTAGCAATGCAGAAAGCAATCCCTATTTGATAAATGGTGCTAGGAAAACTGGATACCCATATGCAGAAAATGGAAAGTGGCCCCCTTCCTTTCACCTTGTATAAAAATTAACTCAAGATGGATTAAATACTTAAATCTAAAACCTAAAACCATAAAAACCCTAGAAGAAAGGACACAGGCATGGGCAAAGACTTCATGACTAAAACACCAAAAGCAATGGCAACAAAAGCCAAAACTGACAAATGGGATCTAGTTAAACTAAGAAACTTCTGCTCAGCAAAAGAAACTGTCATCAGAGTAAACAGACACCCTATGGAATGGGAGAAAATGTTTGCAATCTATCCGTCTGACAAAGGTCTAATATCCAGAATCTACAACGAACTTAAACAAATATACAAGAAAAAACAACAACCCCATCAAAAAGTGGGTGAAGGATATGAACAGGCACTTCTCAAAAGATGACATTTATGTGTCCAACAAACATATGAAAAAAAAAACTCATCATCACTGGTCATTAGAGAAATGTAAATCAAAATGAGACACCATTTTACATCAGAATGACAATCATCAAAAAGTCTGGAAACAACAGATACTGGTAAGAATGTGGAAAAATAGGAACACTTTTACACTGGTGGTGGGAGTCTAAATTAGTTCAACCATTGTGGAAGACAGTGTGGTGATTCTTCAAGGATCTAGAACCAGAAATACCATTTGACCCATCAATCCCACTACTGGGTATATACTCAAAGGATTATGAATCATTCTACTATAAAGACACATGCACATGTATGTTTACTGCAGCACTGTTTACAATAGCAAAGACTTGGAACCAACCCAAATGCCCATAAATGATAGACTGGATAAAGAAAATGTGACACATATACACCATGGAATACTATGCAGCCATGAAAAAAGAATGAGTTCATGTCCTTTGCAGGTACATGGATAAAGCTAGAAACCATCATTCTCAGCAAACTAACACAGGAACAGAAAACCAAACACTGCATGTTCTCACTCAGAAGTGGCAGTTGAACAACGAGAACACATAGACCCAGGGAGGAGAACATAAAACTGGAGCCTGTCAGCAGGTGGGGGGCAAGAGGAGGGAGAGCATTAGGACAAATACATAATGCATGAGGTGCTTAAAACCTGTATGATGGGTTGAGAGGAGAGGAAAACCACCATGGCACATGTATACCTATGTAACAAACCTGCATGTTCAGCACGTGTATTCCAGAACTTAAAGTAAAATAAAAAAATAAATCTCTTTCTCTCTGTATATATATATACACATATAAATTCTATATATATATTCTATATATATTCTATATGTATACTATATATATATCCCATTAGTTCTGTTTCTCTGAAGAACTCTAATAGTTCACTAAGTTTTGTTTTTCTTTTATGTACAATGACTTCTATACATTTACTCACAGTTTTATTGAAAGGATTAAAATGACATAATGTATGTCTGTGTGATTATATATAATGTATATATATCACGTAATGATACGATATAGCATAATGTATGGTGTTTTAAAAAAAAAAGTAGTGAAAGCAAAGGTTTTGAAAAAAGCTCAGTTAAGTGATGTAGAGTTGCTTTAATATATGGGTTTCTTATGTAATAACCCCTGCAAGTACTTGAGGTTTAGGTGAGGAAAGAGAGGGCCAGATGTGTGGCAAGTCTTTTCACAAACCCATTAATGTGCCCTGAACTGTCTTTCAGATTAGTCGGATCTTCAAAATAATTGCTGGAGGGATAGAAGAAAATATCTTGCAATTATGTAGTTGTACTACAAAAACAATCAAAGGCGGATCCCATTGCTGCTGGAAGATGTACCAAAACCTGAGAATAACTTTGGTTCAGTGAAGTGGCCGAGATGCTCTCCCCACCTCTGCACAACCTCTTGAGGAAGGCCATGATGCCTAAATACGAATTCAATTCCAATCATAAGTTCATGCTCACTGAAACTTCCTCCTCACTGCAAAGCTCCAGCTCCAGAGAATTTTCTCTGCTAAATTCTCTCACAAGGAACATAGAAAACTCTGGCTGCCTTCCTCACTTGGTGTTGAGGAAGATAGAGTAAACTGCCTTAGATATTTCCTTTCCTTTAGATTTCCCATTCTCCATAGCCATCTCCTCTGTTTTCACTCCATAACGACACTGGAGATTCCGACTAATATCTCACGTTCTGGACAAGGAACACACTATCAATCTTATAATTCCAAAACATATCTAGAAGACTCTGTCATTTCTCTCCCCCAAGACTCAACTCAGCTGGATGGTAGATTCAGGCTCCCTTCCTAGGATAAACACCAGGTTCAGTGTATATTTCCATAACATCCCTCCTTCTCTCCCCGTCCCACAGGATATATACCAAGGCAAGAATGGGGAAAAGTACCTTATTCATTGTCATGATTTCTTTTGTTTTGAGACAGGGTCTCACTCTGTCACCCAGGCTAGAGTGCAGTGGTGAGATCTCAGCTCAATGTAACCTCTGCTTCCTGGGTTCAAGCAATTCTCCTGCCTCAGCCTCCTGAGTAGCTGGGACTACAGGCACACACCACCATACCCAGCTAATTGTTGGATTTTTGGTAGTGATGGGGTTTCACCATGTTGGTCAGGCTGGTCTTAAACTCCTGACTTCAAGTGGTCCACCCACCTCGGCTTCCCAAAGTGACGGGATTACAGGCATGAGCTGCCGTACTTGGCCGTGATTTCTTTCTAAAGCTGGTACTACATGTATGATACAAGCTTTATAACTTGATTTGTTTGAGGCTTTGATTTTGATACTCCAAGCTAAGCTTTTAGAAATTATAAAACTTTACTTTCTTTTTTTTCTTCTGCTTCTTTTTTTCTTTTTTTGTTTTTCTTTTTTTGGCAGGGGACACTGAGTCTCGTTGTGTAGCCCAGGCTGGAGTGCAGTGGTGTGAACTCGGCTCACTGAAACCTCCACCTCTGGGTTCAAGCAATTCTTTGCCTCAGCCTCCTGAGTAACTGGGATTACAGGTACCTGCCACCATGCCTGATTAATTTTTGTATTTTTAGTGGAGACGATGTTTCACCATCTTGGCCAGGCTGGTCTCGAACTCCTGACCTTGTGATTCCCCCACCTCAGTCTCCCAAAGTGCTGGAATTACAGGCGTAAGCCACTGCACCCGGCCAAAACTTTACGTTCTTAAAACACTCAACTTGTACAAACCAGAAGCCTCATTGTTCAAGACTATTGTCTCTGCTTTGCAATACAAAAGTTGAACATCTTGCTTCTTACATTTGCATTTTCTATAATAAAAACATTCTGCCAAGGATAGTGGCCTTCTCAGTAATTTAATCATAATATGGATAAAATAAAGAGTAGAAAAGGAACTTAGATTATGTTTATCTTCAGGGTGCCCCATATATTACTGTGCCACACATTAAACAGACATAATGTTTATCTTTGGAGTGCCCCATGCAGCCCTTCCTTATTTGTCCTATTTATACTTTGTCTTCTTTGCCAAGTGGCATATACCATCATGTTATTGGCTTCTACCAAATCAAAGATTTGAGCTAAAAGCAAAACCCAAATCTGGAGTAATGAAATTCCCAGCATCAATTAGCCTCTGAGGAAGCATATTTTAGACCAAGAAGTGTTCCCAGAATTCTAAAAATTACACCAATAGACACTTGTTTCTCCACCAGACATTCCAACTATGCGTTAGAACTCCTATTTCTTTGATCAAAGTTTATTGTTTCAAATCCCACTTTTAAGTGATGTAGAAGAATACACATTGTACACGACACATTCTAATAGGAAGTAAAGTATGGTGACACTAAAGTAGACTCCTAATTAAAGTATTTGAAATTAAAGTATAATTGTAAACCATATGTGTTAAACTGAAAAGATATGACCATGTAGAACCCACTGGGGTGTCAGTTAAGTTCGTTTTAGGGCAACTATTAAAGTGTGCAGGCATTTTATGGTTGAGAAAGATTTCAAAAAGCCACAAAAGATTAGGTTATAATATCATATGTTGATAAATTGAAGAAAATGGTCTGGAATCGATACAATGAAGGTCAAATAAGGTTGATAAAATGCAGAATAGGGCAAAGATATAAAATGAACAATCATATGAGAATATCTAAGGCAAGTCACAGTCACAGAAATAATGATTCAGACAGACTGCAATGAATGTAGATCAACCTTGAATGCTGCCTTCTTTCCACACCTAAAAGGCAAATGCCTTCAATAAGAAGTACAAATAGAAATATTACAGATCCACATACATAATATTTAGATATTGTATACAGTGATTTTGAAACAGTATCAAAATCATAAATTAAATGTACTCCAAGAATCAAAGGCCATTCAGAATAGAACAAAATGAGGCTTTTTTATGTAATTAAATGGAAAACTTCTCAAGAAAGAAAGTTTAACAGGAGAAACCACTTGCCAGAAATATGCAACTAAGTTGCTCATAGACTGTTAATCCTCAGAAAATGTGAGATGATAAATACATGATACTTTAGGATGTGTCTCCTAAATTTTTTTTTTACATAGCAATAAGTAACCAATGCAAGTGTTAGTTATATAATAAAGGAATCTGTAGTACATTTATAAAGTTATTCTAAACATAAATAAATTTGTTAAAGCTTATTTTCCCACCTCATAAATAAAGCTTTTTCAATAACTGAAAAGTAGAACAGTTACTAGGATGAAATAGTAATAAAATACTGATTAAAACATAAAAAAAAATTTAAAAAATATGTGGTTCTGCCAATGAGATCAGTAACTGGTGACAAATATAACTGTTTTTAAAAGTGAAAATGGCCATCATTAAAAGTCAGGGACTTTGGATGTAAAGAGGGATTTTTTTCAAATAATGTGATTAGGTAATAGTCTTAAAATTTTAGATTTAATAAATGTTTAGGCCAATGAATAATATTGCAACATAAGACTTGACAGAGGAGGTAAAGACAATAAAGAAAATTGATACTGATATTCTAGTAAAAAATAACTTTTGTGGAGACAGATGAAGCATAATGAAAATTATGCTCATCATGACAGTATAGGGAAAAACAGGTAATATCCAAACATTAACCAATATAAATCTTTCCTCTTCTGAATTTATACCCACAATGAGCAACAGAACATGAGATGTGTTGCTTCCATAAGTTGACAAATGACGTTTTTTGATTATCACTGAGTACCAAACACCATGATGATCATCAGACTACTAAAATAATGCTTCTATAGTGTCAACTCACATTCGTGTGGTGCCTCACTGTCGGCAGATCTTTTCAATTTGGCTTTCTCCATCTGTCTCAAATGACTGCTAATTGTCCACAGACACCTTGTTCTCTTGATCTCTGACTTTACACTCCTTAAATTCTGCATTTTGAGACCATATTAACCAATTAGCTTAGTCAGCATTGGTTCTTGTCAATGTATCACACAAGTTCTGCTGGTAATTTTGAGAATGTTTTTCAAATCAAGCTATGCAATGACATGGAGCAATGCTAATGATACTCTCGAGGGGTGCTGTAAAGTTCTCAAAATAAAATTAATCTTTTATTTCAAAACTAATCTGGATACTACTTCCAGACCTACTGTCACAATGTATGGGATGCAAGAGGGTAGTTATAAAATGAACAAATGAAAGGGCATGAGGATCACAAAACAATAAAGCATCATAGCTCTGTGGCAAAGTGTTTATTTCAAGGAAACTTCTAAAATAGAACTGAAAAAGAGGTATAAAATAATTTGAGAACTATTACTTATCTCTGAACTGGGAGCCATAGAGCTACCAGAAAGATCCTGACTTCGAGAAATACAACTTTAATAGAAAAGACTAACAAAAATTAAATGAGAACACTATAAAAAGTGACATACGTAATATTCATAAACTGTTAACTATGTAATATTCAAAATGTATACCACAGAAGCTTAGAACAGGGAGAGATCAGTGGGTATATCAGTACCTTAAGAGAAGGAAGACCATTGTCTGTATGGTAGAGAAGAGCAAGATATGGGATCTTTATACATTCCTGGAAAAAAGATCAATATAAATCAGGAAATGCATGCAGAGATGTACAGAGCAGGTGAGGGCTCCTGTGGGTGAGAATACTTAAACATAATGAAAATCTTCAGAAAGCCAAGATGATATCAGATCATGAAGGGTCATCAAAAACCTCACAGTTTAGGTCAGATACAATGGCAGTGTGAAATGATTATAAGTCATCAAGTGAGAAAACAACAAAATAAAAGTTTTGATAAAAGAGGCTAAGCCTTGCAGAGGGATATTTTCAAAGCTCTGAATTGTAGTCTAGTCACAGCATCACTGTGCAAACTGGATGAAATCACAATATTCTCAAGGCCTGAGTGTAGCCTTAGGGTCAGCCACATGTATGCTTTATGCATACAGATGATATTGCTGGGACATCATTAATAGAACACATGCTTTGGGTTAATTTTAAGTAGGTAGATGTTATTTGTAGCACACCCAGGGAAAAGTAAGTCTTCTTAATGAAATATTCACCCAAGGATGCTGCCAACATCTTTACCAACTTATGCAATGGTATCTGGGGAGAAAATTCAGTGCACTCTGCCTATTTTAAATCTGTATTTACAATACTGGCAATAATATTTTTAACTTGGGAATTTATAGAAATGACATGTCTCCAACAGATTGGGAATGACTAAACCCATACAATGAAAACTATAAGTTTTGATGCAGTTAATTTGATTGGTATAAAATAAACTGCAAATAGTAACTTGCAATTTTTCACCAAAAAGGGTTAAAATGGTATGCTTAAGGGAAGGAGTTCTGTTAAGTTCATATTTCTTCTTGTCCGGGTCCTATTTTTAAGCTGCCTTCCACTTTTGTCATCTTGTATGTGATAAGTTGCTGCAAATATGTCCAAAGTTGACTTTAGAGAGAATCTTTATTAATTTTATTGATAAAAAGACAGTTCAATACCCACTGCAAAAAAAAAAAAAAAAAAAGTCTTTCACTGGTTGCTTGGGAGAGAAGAGATTCTCTGACTTTTTATGCTTCTGCAGATTCAGCTTTTTGATTGTAGTACTCTGCTAATCAGCCTGCCTTTCTCTTCTGCCTGAACTGCCACAATTAGAGTTTTCAGGAGCTTCCATACTGATATCATCTTTGCTTTCTGAAGATATTTCCATTCTATTCAGGTATTCTTTTTCACAGCCAGACCTCACCTGCTCTACACATTCTTGCATTCATTATTTGATATAATCCAGTCTATTTTCCAACCTCCTCTTATTTTGGTTGAAAGAATAACTTCAAGACTGAAGTCCACATTTAAAAAGCAACCCTCCACTAGACAGAAGCATCCCAAAACTATACTTCTTAGGTGATATTATTAAACGCTTTTTCTAATTGTAAAGTTCAGGATTTTTGTTGCCATTTAACCATTTCGCATCCAATGTAGCCCAATAAAACCTTTTTTTCCCTTTCTTTCAAAGGCAACATATTTACAAAATTGTGAAACGTTTTGAAGTTAAGTATGTAGCTGATCACAGCTCTCCCCTTAGCAACAGTCTGATTCACCCTCCAACTTGCCATATGGGTTAACAAATGACCCATAAAATCTTTCTCAGTCACTAATGCTAAAAGAGAATATCAACTAGCCTAGACATTTTAACTGAAAAAAAGAAAAATGTCCACACGCCCTCATATGTTTATTTACTGAAATGGCATGCAAGAACCACTTTCATTGATTAATTTAGTCATTGGATGTTTATTAAACAAACATTATGTGTCAAGCACTGTGGCTAAAAATTACCTTCAGTAGACACTATATGCTAAGCTAAGAAAAGAACTGATTCAGAAATATTCTTCTGAAATCATACATACCCCTGAATATACTCTCAGGAAAAGAAATTGTGGTCTACTAACAGCACATTACAGATAAAAGGGATCAATCCAAGAAGTTTCACTTTAATGGAAAAGGAAAAGAAGGAAAAAAGAGAGAGATTATCTTGTTAGTTCTTAAAGCCACCACTGGTCTACCGTATCACTTCTTAGAGCTCACATCCTTGTCAGTTACCAACGGTACGATCTCAGTAACTAAAATAGATGTAATAAATGCAGAGCAGTAGAAAACACACATAGGGAGTTTTAAGGTGGGGTCATTTACCCATGTTGTGAAAAACGGAAATCTCTGTGGCACATGCATATCATGTGGGCTCTTCTGTTTGACAACTCATCCACTTAAAATTTCTTATTTCATTTTAAGCATAATAAGTAAGTTGCTCTCAAAGCCCTCAATTGCTAATTGGTCTACTTTAAAATGAAGTAATGTTCTGTTTCTTATGGTGGGTGCTGTATTTGAAATGCATTAGTATTCATTTTTAAATGCTTAATCATGTAAAATTTTATTTCAAACTCAACCATTTAGCCTGGCAAATTTCTAGCTGATGAAAATGTCAAACACAAAGAGATATAAATGTTTAATCAGTTAAGTGCCTTAAGTTTTTGACAAATACTAACCTTACGTGTTGAACACTTGCTGCCAGAACTCAGAGTTTTCTTAAAAACAGAAATGGAGAAAATCAGCCTCACTAAATACATGATCCCTCATCTTCTAGGCTAAGTCAGATCTTTGCTCATGTCTCATTCTGAGTCTCTTCTCTGTGAAGGGCCATTTCTCTATTGTGTTTTGCTTGTATTGACTATATGTTAAACAAAAAATAGAACTAAGGAAGAAGGAAGGCTTAGGTGTTATGGGTAAACGAATGTGAGACTCTGAATAACGCATTTTTGGTCTTCTGGCCTACGCTCACTCATCAGCAAAAGTAGGAGATTGAATCAAATGACCTCTTAGATGCTATATTAGTTATGGCTCTCCAGAAAAAAAAATATACACATAAATATAATATATATGTATATATTTATATTTATGTGTACATGTACATGTATATATATTTGTGTATATATATGTGTGTGTATGTACCTATATGTATATGTATATATATGCATGCATATATATATGCACACACATACACACACAGAGGTACACACACACACACACACACACACACACACACAGAGGTAGACAGAGACAGAGGTAGACAGAGGCAGAGGTAGAGAGAGAATTATGAGGAATTCTCTCAAGCATTTATGAGGGCTGAGATGTCCCAGGATATACTGTCTGCAAGCAGGAGACCCAGCAATGCTGGTGGTGTAATTCAGTACAAGTTCAAAGGCCAGAGAAGTAGGGAGGCTGATGGTGTAAATCCCTGTCTGAGAGCAGGAGAATATGAGATAAAATGCCCCTACTCAAGCAGTGAGGCAGAAAACAAAATGGCATGAATTCCTCCTTCCTCTGCCTTTTGTTGTATTCCAGCACTTAAGGGATTAGATAATATCCACCCATATTATGGAAAACAATCTATTTTAGAGTACAAGGATTCAAATACTGATGTCATCTGGAAACAGCCTCACAGGCACACCTAAACATAATGTTTAATGTGGGGACCCTATGACTCAATTAAGTTGCCACATAAAATTAATCATCACGGATGCTTTCAGTTCATTCCTTCTATGGATTCAATTTGTAAAGTCGTTTCCTTCTTCCTTCCTTCCTTACTTCCTTATTTTCTTCCTTCTACCTTATGGAAAAAATTTTGGAGGAAGAAAATCACATCAACTTTTTTTTCATTTTCTTTTCTTTATAACAGTTTTATTGAGATATAACTCACATACCATGCAACCTACCCACTCATCAGTTGAATTTTAAATATAAATATTTTAAAGTTAATAAAATGCATTAATAACTAATAAACTAATAAATTAATAATGCATCATATGAGATGCTTGTTAAGAAGCTTATATTCAAGTAGAAATCTAAAACCAGATAGCCAACTAGACACAGCCAGGAAGAGCTACTCCCACCAAGAGACCACATCATCAAGACTGGCACAAGCAGATCCAAGCAGATCTTTGGAAGGAGGGCATTGAGAGTGGGCAGAGGGAGGATGCAGACCTTGGACTGGAGGAGGAGGAAGGTGGAAACACTGCCAAGCACCAGAACTCATTCCAGACCCCCAGAAGCTGCTGGGGAGGGGCTGGGTTAAATAAGCAAGGAGTAGCCCACTCTCACCATGGACCTCTGGAATCCTTGCGCAGGAGCCCCCATGACCCCCACAGACATCTGAGCTGGCAGGGAGAGCTGCTTAAAGAGGTGGCAGGGATAGGATTCTAGCCTGTGTAGAGCCCAGAGAGTTTGGTGTGGGAATAGCTGCAGTGGAGTACAGTCTGGGATACCTATCCCCAAATGTTCACCATGATCCTCCATGTGGCTTCAGACTCTATTGACTCTCAGGTCTAGATAGAGCAGGCTTGTCCTGCCCATGAGATATAGCCAGTCTAATATTAGCACCCCTCTATAAGATGGCCTCTTCCTGGGTTCCTGTCTGATTGTGAATGCTTGCAGTGCAAAGTCAGATGCCCAACCGGGGTGCTTTCTGGCAGTCACTACCTAGCCATTAGACAGCTTCTACAGGCAGGCCTACGGCAGTGTAAACCCATCCACAGCCTATCCCCAATGCTTTGCCAGCACACATTCATGTGACCTCTTTGCCAGCATGCACATACACACATACCTTGCCATTGCCACAGCCTCGTCCATACCAGCACATGTACAGACCCCACCACTCCACTGTCACTGGTGCACACACACAGAGCAGTGGCACGTGTGTGCATGCACATTACCATGCCACTGGAGCATGGACCTTACCATACCACAGTCACCAGCTCATGTGTGCACACACAGGTCGTGCTGCACTATTATCCTGCTGTAGCTGGGGAGCATGCAAGTGCACACACCACTGCCACTCCCCCAACAAAGCACTTTTGCTGTCACTCCACATTGGAGTTGTTGCCAGAGGACCAGGAAAACCTCAGCCTCTCTAAAGTAGTAGGTGCTTAAGCATGAGGGGCCAGAGAACAAAGCTACCGTACTTCTCCCAGCCCACCAGGTTATGGCATGCGCCAGGGAGCTCTGCCTCCATAAAATAGTCAAGAAATTAAGCCAATCAAGTAGAACGGAGTTTGAGATCTGAGAACAGACAGACTACCTCCTCAAGTGGGTCTCTGACCCCCAAGTAGCCTAACTGGGAGGCACCTCCCAGTAGGGAGGCAACTGACACCTCATAAGGCCAGGTGCCCCTCGGAAAGGAAGCTACCTGAGGAAGGATCAGGCAGCAACATTCACTGTTCTGCAGCCTCTGCAGGTGATACCCAGGCAAACAGGGTCTGGAGAGGACCTCCAGCAAACTCCAACAGAACCACAGCTGAGGGTCCTGACTGTTAGAAGGAAAACTAACAAACAGAAAGGACATCCACAACAAAATTCCATCTGTACATCACCATCATCAAAGACCAAAGGTAGATAAAACCACAAATTTTGGGAGAAACCAGAGCAGAAAAGCTGAAAATTCTAAAAACCAGAGTGCCTTATCTCCTCCAAAGGAACGCAGCTCCTTGCCAGCAAAGGAACAAAGCTGGATTGAGAATGACTTTGAAGAGTTCACACAAGAAGGCTTCAGACTATTGGTAATACCAAACTTCTCTGAGCTACAGGAGGATGTTTGAACCCATTGCAAAGAAGCTAAAAACCTTGAAAAAAGATGAAATGAATGGCTAACTATAATAAACAGCGCAGGAAGACCTTAATAGACCTGGTGGAGCTGAAAACCGTGGCACAAGAACTAGGTGGTACATGCACAAGCTTCAATAGCCGATTAGACCAAATGGAAGAAAGGGTATCAGTGATTAAACATCAAATGAATGAAATGAAGCAAGAAGAGAAGTTTAGAGAAAAAAGAGTAAAAAGAAATGAACAAAGCCTCCAAGAAATATGGGACTATGTGAAAAGATCAAATCTACGTCTGATTGGTGTACCTGAAAGTGACAGGGAGAATGGAACCAAGCTGGAAAACACTCTTCAGGATATTATCCAGGAGAACATCCCCAATATAGCAAGGCAGGCCAACTCTACAAATTCAGGAAATACAGAGAATGCCACAAAGATGTTCCTCGAGAAGAGCAACTCCAAGACACACAACTGTCAGATTCAACGAAGTTGAAATGATGGAAAAAATATTAAGGGCAGCCAAAGAGAAAAGTCAGGTTACCTACAAAGGGAAGCCCATCAGACTAAGAGCGGATCTTTAGGCAGAAACTCTACAAGCCAGAAGAGAGTGGGGGCCAATATTCAACATTCTTAAAGAAAAGAATTTTCAAGTCAGAATTTCATATCCAGCCAAACTAAATTTCATAAGTGAAGGAGAAATAAAATCCTTTAAAGACAAACAAATGCTGAGAGAGTCTATTACCACCAGGCCTGCCTTACAAGAACTCCTGAAGGAAACACTGAACATGGAAAGGAAAAACTGGTACCAGCCACTTCAAAAACATGCCAAATTGTAAAGACCTTCGATGGTAGGAAGAAACTGCATAAACTAATGAGCAAAATAACCAGCTAACATCATAATGACAGGATCAAATTCACACATAATGATACTAACCTTAAATGTAAATGGGCTAAATGTGCCAATTAAAAGACACAGACTGGCAAATTGGATAAAGAGTCAAGACCCATCAGTGTGCTGTATTCAGGAGACCCATCTCACATGCAGAGGCACACATAGGCTCAGAATAAAGGGATTGAGGAAGATCTACCAAGCAAATGGAAAACAAAACAAAAAAAAAGCAGGGGTTATAATCCTAGTCTCTGATAAAACAGACTTTAAAACAACAAAGATTAAAAGAGACAAAGAAGGCCATTACATACTGGCAAACGGATCAATTCAACAAGAAGAACTAACTATCCTAAATATATATGCACCCAATACAGGAGCACCCAGATTCATAAAGCAAGTCCTTAGAGACCTACAAAGAGACTTAGACTCCCACACAGTAATAATAGGAGACTTTAACACCCCACTGTCAACATTAGACAGATCAATGAGACAGGAAGTTAACAAGGATATCCAGGAATTGAACTCAGCTCTGCACCAAGTGAACTTAATAGTAATTGAGCAATGAGATCACTTGGACACAGGAAGGGGAACATCACACACCAGGGCCTGTTGTGGGGTTGGGGGAGGGGGGAGGGAGAGCATTCAGAGACATACCTAATGTAAATGACAGGTTAATGGGTGCAGCACATCAGCATGGCACATGTATACATAGGTAACAAACCAGCATGTTGCCCATATGTACCCTAGAACTTAAAGTATATTAATGATAATAATAAAAAGAAATCCTATAAGCCAGAAGAGATCAGTGTCCTATATTCAGCATTCTTAAAGAAAAGAAACCTCCAACCCAAAATTTTATATCCTGTCAAATTAAGCTTCATAAGTGAAGGAGAAATATAATCCTTTTTAGACAAGCAATGATAAGGGAAAGTGTCACCACCAGATCTGCCTCACAAGAAGTCATCAAGGGAGTGCTAAAAAGTAAATGAATGTTACCTCCCACGACAAAAATACACTTAAATATATAGCCCACTAAAATATAAAGCAACTACACAATTATGTCCATATAACTATCAGCTAACAACATGATGACAGGATCAAATCCACACATATTAATATTAACCTTGAATATAAATGGGCTAAATGCCCCATGTAAAAGGCACAGAGTGGCAAGCTGGATAAAGAAGCAAGACTGAACTATATGCTGTCTTCAATAAATCCATTTCACATGCAATGACACCCATAGGCTCAAAGTAAAAAGATAGGAAAAATTTACCAAGCAAATGGAAAACAAAGAGGAGCAGAGTGTACCATTCTTATTTCAGACAAAACAGACTTTAAGCCAACAATCAAAAAGGACAAAGTAGGGTATTACATAATGATAAAGGGTTCAATTCAACAAGAAGACTTAATTATCCTAAATACACATGTACTCAACACTGGAGCACCCAAATTCATAAAATAAATTCTTAACAACTTATGAAGAGACTTAATTAACCACACAATAATAGTGGGAGATGTCAACAAACCACTGACAGTATTAGGCCATTGAGGAAGAAAACTAATAAAAGATATTTGGAATCTAAGCTCAAGACTTGACCAAATGGACCTAAAAGACATCTATAGAACTATCCACCCCAAAACAACAGAATATGCATTCTTCTCATCTGCACAAGGCACACACTCTAAAACTGACCATATATTCAGACATAAAGAAATTCTCAAAAATTAAATAAAAAGATACTATATCAACCACACTTTTGGACCACAGTACAACAAAAATACAAATAATCGCTAAGATGATCTCTCAAAAGAATACAATTATATAGTAATTTTAAAACCTGCTCCTGAATGACTTTGGAGTAAACAATAAAATAAAGGCACAAATCAAGAGATTATTTGAAACTAACGAACACAAAGATACAACATATCAGACTCTCTGGAACACAGGTAAAGCATGTTAAAAGAAAAGATTGTAGCACAAAACACCCACATCAAAAAGCTAGAAAGACCTCAAATTAACAAGCTAACATTATACCTAAGTATAGAAACAAGCACAAAATAATGACAAAACTAGCAGAAGAAATAACCAAAATGAGAGCTGAACTGAATGAAATTAAGATGTAAAAAAATCATACTAAAAATAAATGAAAATAAAAGTTGGTTCTTTGAAAGAATAAACAAGATTGACAGACCACTAGCTGGACTAATATAGAAAAAATAAGAGAAAATCCAAATAAACACAATCAGAAATGACAAAGATGACATTACCACCAATCTCGCAGCAATACAAAAAAAAAAAAAAAAAAAAAAAAAAAAAAAAAAAACCCTTAGAGTCTACTATGAATGCTTCTATGCACACAAAATAGAATACCTAGAATAAATGGATACATGGATACTTTCCTGGAAACATACAATCTCCCAAGATGGAATCAGGAAGAAATTGAAACCCTGAACAGATGAACAATGAATTGCAAAATTGAATCAGTAATAGAAACCCTACCAACAAGAAAAGGTCCTGGACCAGATAGATTCACAGTTGAATTCTACCAGATATATAAAGAAGAACTAGTACTAATCCTACTGTAATTATTCCAAAAAAATTGAGTAGAAGGGATCCCTCTGTAACTTACTCTCTGAGGCCAGGATCATTCTGATACCAAAATCTGGCAGAGTCACACTGAAAAAAGACAACTTCAGGTTGATATCCCTGATTAACATATTTGTAAAAGTCCTCCACAAAATGCTAGCAAACCTTATCCAGTAACATATCAAAAAGTTAGTTCACTACAAGCAAGTAGGCTTTATTCTTGGGATCAAAGTCTGGTTCAACATACACAAATCAATAAATGTGATGCAATGCATAAACAGAGTTTTCTAAAAAGCTACATGATCATCTCAATAGATGCAGAAAAGGCTTTCAATGAAATTCAACATCGCTTCTTGATAAAAACTCTCAACAAACCAGGCTTTAAAGGGGCATACCTCAAAATAGTAAGAGCCATCTATGACAAGCTCATAATCAAAATCATACTGAATGGCGAAAAGTTGTAAGCATTCTCTTTGAAAACCAAAACAAGACATCTTCATCACCATTCCTATTCAACATAGTACTGGGAGTCCTGGCCAGGGCAGTCAAACAAGAGAAAGAAATAAAAGGCATCCAGATAGTAAAAAAAGGAAGTCAAAATATCTCTCTTCACAGATGATATGATTCTATATGTAGAAAGCTCCATAGTCTCTGCCAAAAGTGTCCTAGATCTGCTAAACAACTTTAACAAAGTTTCAGCATTAAAAATATCAATGTTCAAAAGCAGTAGCATTTCTATATACCTGATGTGGTTTAGATTTGTGTCCCCACCCAAATGTCATGTTGAATTAGAAGAGGGGCCTGTTGGGAAGTGATTGGATTATGAGGGCAGTTTTCCTCGTTACTGTCCTTGTGGCAATGAATGAGTTCTCATGAGATCTGATCATTTAAAATTATATGGCACTCACCCTCACACCTTGCTCCATCATGGTAAGACTTCCTTGCTTCCCCTTCCTTGATGATTGTAAGTTTCCTGAGGCCTCCTGGCCATGCTCCCTGTTAATCCTGTGGAACTGTGAGTCAACTAAACTTCTTTTCTTCATAAGTTACCCAGTCTCAGGTAGTTCTTTATAGTAGTGTAAAAAGGGACTAATGTAGGAATTTGATATCAGGAGTGGGGTACTGCTATAAAGATGCCTGAAAATGTGGAAGCAACTTTGGAGCTGGGTAACAAGCAGTAGTTGAAACAGTTTGGAGAGCTTACAAAAAGACAGGAAGATGTGTGAAAGTTTGGAACTTCCTAAAGACTTGTTGAATGGTTTTGACCAAAATGCTGACAGTGATATGGACAATGAAGTTTAGGCTAAGGTAACCTCAGGTGGAGAGGAGATACTTATTGGGAATTTGAGCAAAGTCCATTCTTTGTGTGCTTTAGCAAAGAGATTTGGTGGCATTGGGCCCCTGCTCTAGGGATCTGTGGTACTTTCAACTTGAGAGAGATGATTTAGGGTACCTAGCAGAAGAAATTTCTAAGCAGCAAAGCATCCAACATGACTGCTTCTATCAGCCCACAGTCATATGCATTCAAAAAGAGATGGTATGGAAATGGAACTTGTTTTTAAAAGGGAAGCAGAAAATAAAAGTTTGGAAAATTTCCAGCCTGACCATGTGGTAGAAAAGAAAACATCATTTTCTAGGGAGAAACTCAAGGCAAGTCAGCTGCAAGAATCTGCATATATCAAGAGGAACCAAATGTTAATAGCCAGGAAACGAGGAAAACAACTCCAAGATATGTTTGAGAAATTTGAGGCAGCCCCTCCCATCGCAGGCCAGGAGGCCTCTGAGGAAAACAGGTTTTATTGGCCAGGGCCATGGCCCCACTGCTCTGTACAGCCTCAGGATATGGTGTCCTGCATCCTAGCTACTCCAGCTTCAGCCATGACTAAAAGGGGTCAAGGTAAAGCCTGGGTCATTACTTAAGAGGGTACAAGCCTCAAATTTTGGCAACCTGCACCTAGATTTCAGAGCATGTATGGAAAGACCTGGATGTACAGGCAGAAGTCTGCTGCAGGGGTGGAGCCACCATGGGGAACCCCCTACTAGGGCAGTGCAGAGGGGACATGTGAGATTGGAGCTCCCACACATAGTCCTCACTGGGTCACTGCCTAGGAGAGTTGTGAGAAGAGGACCACCATGCTCTAAACCCCAGAAAGGTAAATCCACCAACAACTTACACTGTGTGCCTGAAAAAGCTGCAGGTACTTAACTCCAGTCTATGAATGCAACCATGGGGACTGTAACCTGCAGAGTCACAGGAGTGGAACTGCCCAAGGCCTTGGGAACCCATCCCTTGAATCAGTGTGGCCTGAATGTGAGACATGGAGTCAAAGGAGATCATCTTGGAGCTTTAAGATTTAATGACTGCCCTACTGGTTTTTAGACTTGCATAGGGCCTGTAGCCCCTTTGTTTGTTTTGGCCAATTTCTCCCATTTGGAATGGAAGCATTTACCCAATGCCTATATCCCCATTGTATCTTGAGTATAACTAACTTGTTTTTTATTGCAGATCCATAGGCAGAAAGGAGATGCCTTGTCTCATTTGAGACTTTAGACTGTGGACTTATGAGTTAATGCTAAAATTAGTTAAGACTGATGGATTGTTGAGAAGCGATAATTGTATTTTGCAATGTTAAAAGAACATGAGATTTGGGAAGGGCCAAGGGTGGAACGATGTGGTTTGGATCTGGGTATCTGCCCAAATCTCATGTCAAATTGGAGGAGGAGCCTGGTGGGAGGTGATTGGGTCATGGGAGTGGATTTACCTCTTGTTATTCTCATGATCATGAGTAAACTCCCACAAGATCTGATCATTTAAAAGTATGTGGCACCTCCCCCGTCCCACCCTCTCTCTTCTGCTCAGCCATGGTAAAACATATTTGCTTCCTCTTTGCCTTCTGCCATGATTGCAAATCTCCCGAGGCATCCTAGCCATGCTACCTGTTAAACCTGCAGAACTATAAGCCAATTAAACCTCTTTTCTTCATAAATTATACAAACTCTGGTAGTACTTTATAGCATCGTGAAAACAAGCTAATACAACACCAATAACGTCCAAGCTGAGACCTAAATCAAGAACACAATTCCATTCACATTAGCCATAAAGAGAATAGAATACATAGGAATACAGCTAATCTGGGAGGTAAGAGATCTCTACGGTGAGAATTACAATACACTGCTGAAAGAAATCAGAGATGACACAAATAGAAAAACATTACATGCCCATAGATAGGAGGAATCAATATTGTTAAAATGGCTATACTGCTCAGAGTAATTTATAGATTCAATACTATTCCTATCACACAACCAACAACATTCTTCACAGAACTAGAAAAAAAAAACTATTTGAAAATTCACATGGAACCAAAAAAATAGCCCAAATAGTGAAAGCAATCCCAGGTAAAAAGAACAAAGCTGGAGGCATCATGTTACCTGACTTCAAACTATACTGCAAGGCTATAGTAACCAAAACAGTGTGGTATTGGTATGAAAACAGACACACAGACCAACAAAACAGGTTAGAGAACTCAGAAATAAAGCTTCACACTTAAAACCATCTGCTTTGACAAAGTTGACAAAAACAAGCAATGGGGAAAGGACTCCCTATTCAATAAATGGTACTAAGATAACTAGTTAGCCATATGCAGAAAATTGAAACCAGACCTTGTCCTTTCTCCATGTACAAGAATCAACTCAAGATGAATTAAAGACTTTAATGTGAAACATAAAACTCTAAAAACCCTAGAAGACAACCTAATAAAAAGAGTTCAAGTGTGGGAGCCTCCATCTAGATCTGGAGGCCCTGAAAAAGATTACATAATGAAGGCTCCAAAAGCAATGTTAACAAAAACAAAAACTGACAAGTTGGATCTAATTAAACAAAAGACCATCTGCACAGTCAAATAAACTATCAACAGAGTATACAACCCACAGATTGGAAGAAAATATTTACAACCTATACATCTGACAAAATCTATATGCAAATTAATGAGCAAGAAGAAACAACCTAATAAGCAAATAGAAAAATGACATAAATAAACAGACACTTTTCAAAAGACATATATGTGGCCAACAATCATATGAAAAATGCTTAACATCACTAATCATTAGACAAATGCAAATCAAAACCACAATGAGCTACCATCTCATGCCAATCAGAATGGTTATTATCAAAACATCTAAAAATAACAGATGTTAGTACAGCTGTGGAAAAAAGGGACTACTTATACAGTGCTGATGGGAATGTCAATTAGTTCAGCCACTTTGGAAAGCGGTCTGGAGATGTCTTAAAGAACTTAAAACAGAGCTACCATTCAACCCAGCAATCCCATTACTGGGTATGTAACCAAAGGAATATGAAGCATTTACTGTAAAGAAACATGCACACATATCTTCATCACAGCACTATTCACCATGGAGAAGACATGGATTCAACCTAGATGCCCGTTGGTGGTGAACTACATAAGGAAAATGTGGTACATATACACCATGGAATACCATGGAATACTATGCAGCCATAAAAAGAATGAAATCATGTCCTGTGTAACAACAAGGATGTAGCTGGAGGCCATTATCCTAAGCAAGTTAACACAGTAAGAGATAAGCAAATACTGCAAGTTCTTACTTATAACTGGAAGCTAAAGGTTGAGCACACATGGACACTAAGAAGGAAAAATAAACACTGGCGCCTACTTGAGGATGGAGGTTGGGAGGAGGGTAAGTATAGAAAAACTACCTATCAGGTACTGTGCTCATTACTTGGGTAATGAAATAATCTGTACATCAAACCCCTGAAACACACAATTTACCCATGTAACAAACCTGCAAATGTACCCCTAAACCTAAAGAAAAGAAAAAAGGATAAATAATAAGAAACACCAAACAAAGAAAAATCATACAAAACCACAAGCCTTCTCACTGCTCATAAAGTAGCAGCAAAACATGGTGGCCTTCCTAAAGCTAAAAACATCCCAAAGGTTTTTTTGTTTTGTTTTGTTTTGTTTTGTTTTTTTCTTTAATCTCAGAATGCTCTCCTAATAGCCATAACCCATTTTTCTTCCTTGTTGCTGGAAATTTCTACCTGAATATTCAGAAACAATAATTCAGTCTCCTAAACTCTTCAAGTTCCCCTTAAAAGTGTAGTTTTTCATGCACCATGATCTTGATGCACAGAACCTCTGTCCATCTTGTTCCCCATTTTGGAGGGCTAATTAGCACATTTTAGGGGTGCCTTTCCTTTGGTCTCCAACCTGAATAAGTTAACAAGATTATCCAAACTAATTTCTAAATACTTCTCTAATCTTTTTCTCTTCTTCCTACACGTAATTAGTTGCATTTATCATCTTGCATTATATTGAAACAAGCAATGGGTGGTGCAAAAGTAATTGCTATGTAATATTTGTTTATAAGCTTCTTTTTTACACTTATTACACTGACATCCCATGAAACTTCTTAAGTTTTTGTCCTGAACATGTTGTATAATACTTGGCACTCAGCGGGTACACAATGAACTGAGTCACACTCCTAATAATTAAATAGTGGGCAAATAAATGTTTACTACTTCCCTGTGCATTGATACTTCCTACAATGAGTTGTAAACTTTTTAAATCTTCAAGGATAAAGCTTAACATCCTAGAACAATGAGTTAAGCACATTTACTGTAACGTGTATGATTTTCTACATTTGTGAAATCTGCCCCCACCAACTGCTGTTAAATTCTGTCTCCAAACACTTTTCCCCATGCTGTGATTATATGATTTCCCATTCTTTTGAAAGGCAGCCAATTTAGGAGCTATTGGACACCATCCCATATAAAAGAGTAGATTTATACAACCCAAATCTTAGAAACGTGCGTTCTCTGCTTGCCAGGAAAACAAGCTGTGTGTGAAGTTCTGTTGAGGCTTCTTCTTTCCACAGAATAGCACCTAAAGGAGTTGATAGAATGCTGGAACATGTGGCATTATGCTTGCAATGTTTCTCTGCCTAATTGGCCTGAATTTATGAGTACTTAATAACCCTCTCTATGCATTTTTGAACACAGGCAGCATTATAAAATAAGCCCGAGTAATATCCAGGCTGCTTTGTTTTATGGGGATCTTTATAGTATGAGCATGTTGGGCAACAAATGCATGGGGTATGCACAGATGTTTACATTCATTTATACTTCTCTGGGCAGCAGCAGCAATATGAATGCAGTTTGGACAGCATCATTAAGAATTACACTTGGACTCACTTTATTACATTAAAAGGAAATGTGTTTCTTCCTACTTCTAATTCACTTTAGAAGTCAAGAATTAAGTTGGCCAATAGGTGATTACATCTCCCTTTTCAAGCTCTTTTCTCAAATCATTATTTTATTTCTTTTCCCATTCCAATCTCTTGGTTTCTCTGCTGTTTTGTGTTTCAAATAACTAGTCAGCTTCAAGAGCAGAACATTACTGCTGCTCAGGGCCTACTAGTTTTTTTCTTACTGTCTGGTTTCTTGAATTAATGCTATAATATTTTGGATGCCATTACACTATGCCAGAACAATCTTTCCTCTGCTATGAGCACCAGTGGAGAACAGTTTGTAAGTAATATTGCACTTCCCTTATTCAATAAGTGAGTAATTTGTTCCAATGAGCAAACGTGCATTACTTTCTTCTTATGAAAATAAATGAAATAAGATATTCACCTGGATTTTCAGAACTCTACTATGAGGTATGTTTTGGATTTTAGAAGATATTAAGAAAGACAAAGAGGTAAAAACTCTGGAAAGCAATGCAAGATTCCTTGATGACATCTCAGTTGCTGCTAGTAAAGAGTTTGGTCACTCTGCTTTATTATCTGCCAGGCTTCTCAAAATAGTTCTTAACCCACAAACATGCTATATAAGACAGAATCAACCAGGCCCACCTGAAATGACCATTTGTAACTAGGTTCATTCCAGGCAAGAGGGGCTCCCAGAGGACATTTTCTGCTCAGGCAGCCCATATATACCAACACTTTAAAATCTATAACACTTCTGGGGACTTGGGGTAACCACAAAATAAGATTAATTTTGTATTTTCTTTTATAAAATCCTATCCCAACCACCCATTGTTTGAGTAACATATTTAGCCAAAACTGCCAAATCCAACTGTCTACTCAGTCACACAATCTGCTTTTTGAAATTTCTCTAAACCAGAGTATCTCCACCTAACTACTACTGACATTTGGGACTGCGTAATTCTTTGTTGTAGGGAGTTGTCCTGTGTACTGTACACTGATAGCAGCATCACTGGCTTCTATTCACTGGATGCCAAAGGCACGCTCACCAAAGTTGTGACAACTGAAATTGTTTCTGGACATTGCCAAATGTCCCCTGAGAGGCAAAAATCACCCCTAGTTGAGAAACACTTTTTTAAATAAATACAACTCAGGTTTAGTGAAAAACAAACAAAATTTTCCAGTTTTGCTCAATCCCCAATAAGCCAGTGTGACTTAATGGTGACACACATTGGGGTAAATGCATGGTTTTGGAATCAGCCCACTCAGGGTTCAGTTTCCTCATCTGTAAATAAGCAGACCATAAAATGCTACTTTTGAAGGTAGCTGAAACATAACATATACAAAATACTAGCAAAGTGTCTGGAGCATATTAGCTATTTTTAAAAGACTGGTTTCTTTTATTATCAGCAAATGGAATCTATTAAACTTTACTTTCAGCCTCAAGATCATTGTTAGGGTCCATTTTAAAGTCCATCTTCACTGAGAAATGAAGATGATATAGAATTTTCGACTAAATTTATACTAATCCTAGAACATTCTTTGGACTTAGTTTTCCACATAAGTTTATCTATCTCAGGCCCGAGAGAAAGCTGGCAACTGCCTCCTATGGTGGAACAAGTTCTAGGGCTGGTAGACTCACTGATAATAGTTTCAGCCTGGCTATGAGAAGTACAGTCTCCAAGCAGAAAAGCAATCCCCCATGGTGGTCAGGCAAGTTCCAGCAACCAGTGTTCCCAGGAACAGCAAAGGATCACAGCAACTGGACTTAGAAGTTAGGGGAGGTTTCTTTTCCCTCAGTATGGGGATTCTTATGAGTCTAGGAAGAAAGATGGTTAGCTCTCAGGAGAGTTTCTATCCATGGGTAACAGTCTGGGATGAGGGATCAGCTTAATGGAATTATCAGAGTCAGATATGGAATTGAGTAAGAGCCTTTTAAGGCCAGAAGAAGAGCTTAAAAGCAGGGACTGAGGAAGAAGCCAAAGTTTATAAACAGGAGTATCTTAGCAACCTCCAAAATAGCAGTAATATTGGCTTTCTCTTCATAGGTTCAGGATCAAAGAGTTCTTCCCTTTAAGTATTCAGCCTGCAATCAAGAAGAACATAGGAAAGCACCCGTTGCAATCTGGTGTCCACAATGAAGACAAGTTTAGAATAAGGCAGCCATCTCATAGTATGAGGAGGGCAGAGTTGGGTAATTGATGTTGGAGTGACAATTGAATAGCAAGCAAACAGTTTTTATTTACGTGATTAATGCATTGAACAAGTTAGGTCCTTTATTCCTTTTACTTTCTCAAACCCAGTCTGCAGATTTTGTTCTTTCTTTCCCTGAATGAAAACCAGGACAAATTCTGCAACATATATGCATACACTCAGATGACTAAATGTTGTCTGTCATGTTAACCCTAAAACAGTCAGAGTTGAATCATAAAAATTCCTTCCTGGCCAGGTGCGGTGGCTCACACCTGTAACCCCAGCACTTTGGAAGGCCAAGGGGGGGGGGATCACAAAGTCAGGAGTTCAAGACCAGCCTGGCCAACATGGTGAAACCTTGTCTCTACTAAAAATACAAAAATTAGCTGGGCATGGTGGCGCACTACTGTAGTCCCAGCTACTTGGGAGGCTGAAGCAGGAGAATCGCTTGAACCAAGGAGGTGGAGGTTGCATTGAGCCGAGATCATGCCACTGCACTCTCCAGCTTGGGCAATGGAGCGAGACTTCATCCAAAACAATAAAAAAATTCCTTCCAATGCAATACCAAAGTTTCAAACTTTGGTAGGTTTATATGAAGACTATTGCCAGAAGAAAGAAGTAGGATGGTGTTTGGAAATCTTTTGAACTGAAGTATCTGAAAGTTACTCTACAGCAGAGATGTGGAGAAGAGGGTAAAAAAATAAGAGTATAGATAATATCTTTCAGATTAGAATCCTCCTGGAGTTGTGTTTGTCTTGCTATGGATTTAAAGCTGCCTCTCCCATGGGTATTTTTGCACATTTTTGCAGAGCCCTCATTGCTATGGACCTCTCACCTGTCATTCCTTGCCACAGTGGTACACTTTCTGGCTGCATCTGCTAACCATTTTAGGCTCCTCATTCTCTGTAGTCTTCCTCTTCACAGACTATTTCTTGGTGGCTCCACTTCCCTCCAAAAAGCCATCTTGGAAGAGTCCCTGCAAGGTGACTATAGACCCTAACAGACTTTCTCTCTCCCTCATCACCACTAGCCTTGAGAGACACATGTGTGTAACCCATAATTTCTGGGAATGCAGCACAGTCCCAAACACAAATGCTGCACTGTGGCCATAGTTCACATTGCCTGTTAGAGCTCTCAGGCAAGAGTGAGATCACTGTCTACTATCTTGCCAATGCAGAGGCCTCACAAGAGCTCTCCAAGTGTTATCCTCAAAACCCCTCTAATTAGCCTTGATGTGAGGAAAAAGCACAGAGAACTAAAATTCTCCAATCTTCAACCACGCTCAGGCTTTGCAATGTTAATTTTATGTTAATTGATTGAGGGGACAAGTGACTAGTCCCACATTAGGGTGCTCTAATGTCTCGTTTTAGAATATGTGGAGCAATCAGATCTGACTCTCAGCCAACACTGAGAGGAAATGTTCCCACATCAGTGCACTTACAGCTCCTGGGGGCCAGCTCTCTCCAACATGTTGGCGGAGTGCAACACCTTCTTTCCCTTTCAGAAATGGCAGAAACTTAAGCCATATAATATCAGAATACACACAGTGTCACTAACAGAAAGAAGGAGTGCCTGTTAAATAAAGAGGGCTGGGTGATTTATAGGCAATTCAGATGACTCAATACATTAAATTGGGCTGCTGGTTAAAATTATTTGGGAATCCCAGAGAGTTCTCTTCTATTTTCTACTTCTAGAGTCTATAAACGTGCTTCCCTAGCCCTTTTTTTCAATTACAATTTTATCACTCTGTTCTTATTCAAATAATCATACGCCACATAGCTGCAACAGCCTTTCTCAAATCAAGAACGATTTATCTTTGAGAGTGACACACTCTGAGCTTGTGGCTGATGATTGTTAGCACAGCACAGATGGACAGGAAATTGTGTGTCTTCCACAGAACGCTGCTCACATATTTTACTACCAAATATAAAACACAGAGGGTATGTTTGGGGCAAAGAAACCTGGGCCTCTTGGAAATCCACATCCCTTCAAGTCCCTCAAAATATGACCAAGTTAGCCAATAAATCTCCTCCATCTTCCAGCTCTGTCCCTCCAGTAGGGAACATCAGAGAGCTCCTTGTTTTATGGTTTTCAACTCATAATAAATTTGAAATCTATCAAAGAGAAATATTCCTCACTACCATTTTTCCCATCTCGAGCAGAAGAAAATTCTGAAATAGTAGCCTGAAGATGATCTCAGTTGTCAGCAGTAGCTGTTTAGGAGTTTCCTCTGACATTTACACAAGTCCATATTCAGCAGAACAACTCTTCTTTAACACAAACCAGCCTGTGGCAGAGATCCCTGATGCTGACTATGCAGTGGGTGCCAAATAAATGTCATTTGTTATCATTGTCATATATTTCCTTATCAAAAGCAGCCTAGGGCATGAAAATGGCATGTTTTTCTTTCAAATGATTATTTTTATTGAAGATTATTTTGCTAATGTACTTCTCCTAACATTCTGACTTGCCTTAAGTAATGCATAATATCCATAACTACCTATTCTGGGGAGGTGGGCAGGGAGAAGAGGGGTATTTTTCTGTAAAAAGAAAAGTGGCATTTCATTGAGTGCTGAAGTTTGAGAAGAAAAACAGTGTTTACTTGGACAACATATTCAGCTATAATTTTAACAACAACCAAATACTTAATAAGCCCATATATAGACATATATATACATATATAAAAATGCACATTTCTAAATACAGAAATACATATTCTTATATATTTATATGTATTCCTAAATATATATGAGATTAAGAAAATACCCAAGAATAGAATGGAATATGTATATACTATTTCAGATTATCTAGATATATTGTTCCTCAGTTACCACATTCTACGATGAACTTACATGTGCATACACAAATGCCTAGATAATAAAACTCAAAATAAGTCTACTTGGTTTTCTTGAAATTATCTCAGATTTCCAATCCACTGGGTGTAAATAAAGTTCTGATTTAGATATGTTGTCCAATGTTCTGACTTCAGAAGACTGCCAATAAGTCAATGTTGTATTTCATTCATCACATTTCGTCCATTTGAAAAAAAGGGTGCAAAATTATCAACATGAGAGATCTACTTGTAGAGACTATAGGCAATGTTGCTGTACTGTTAAGAACCTTTGTGATACAGCACAATTTCAGCACTAGAAAATATGCCTATTTGAATTCTGAGTCAGGAAAAGCTTTAAAGAAGAGACAGGAACAGTAGGCACTGGGCACCAACGTATTTGGATTGAAAGAAGAAAGAATTCATTGCAAGAAGTGAGAGGGAGAGGTGACTATAAGAGTTGCTTACAACTCTTATATTCAATTGACAATTGCAACAAATTCTTAGAAATGAAGGACTTTAGCATCATTGAAGCAGTACTGTCCCAAGAGTCAGGGAACTCTGTCCACTTCCCGTTGCCATCAATGTCATTAACTAACACACAGTCATGGCTGCCTTCTGGGCCTTTTTTTTTTTTTTTTTTAAACTATTTAGCAGACTAAATTGAAGAAAATAATATAAAATTTTACTTAGTAAATCACAATATTACTCCTAACTCTCTCAAGAGATAAGACTATTCTACTTCAGAATAGGCTGTCTTATAAATAAGGCCAAGTGGAAAAGTGAGTAATAGCCTCAATGGGGAAACACCATACACAATGGTGAAAGGCTGAAAACTTTTTCTCTAAGATTAGGAAAGATAAAGAATGATCTAGAAAATCTGCCTTTTCTACTTCTATTCATGTAGTACTACAGCCCCAGCCAGAAAAATTAGGCAAGTAAAAGATATGACATTCAAAATTGGAAAGAAAGACATAAAATTATCTCTGGTTGCAGACAACATGATCTAATACATACAGAACTCTAAAGATTACACACACATGGGGCCGGGTGTGGTGGCTGATGCCTATAATCCCAGCACTTTGGGAGGCCAAGGTGGGTGGGTCGCCTGAGGTTGAGAGTTCGAGACCAGCCTGACCAACATGGAAAAACCCGTCTCTACTAAAAACACAAAAAAATTAGCCAGGCGTGGTAGCACATGGCTGTAATCTCAGCTACTCGGGAGGCTGAGGCAGGAGAATCGCTTGAACCCGGGAAGCAGAGGTTGCAGTGAGCCAAGATCGTGCCATTGCACTCAAGCCTGGGCAACAAGAGCAAAACTCGGTCTCAAAAAACAAACAAACAAAAAGGATTATATACACACATAAAAATAATCAGTAAATTCAGCAAAGTTGCAGAAGAGAAAAGAAAATCAACAGGCAAAAATCAATTGTGTTTATTTACACCAGCAATAAACAATTTGAAAATAAAATATGAAAAACAACTTCATTTATAATAGCATCAAAAAAGTAAGGTACTTAGGAGTAAGCCAAGAAGACACTGAAAATTATAAAATGTTGTTAAAATAAATTGAAGATACAAACAAATGGAATGGCATTCTTTGTTCATGGATTGGAAGATGTAACATTGTTAAGATGTCAATGCTACCTGAAGTAACCTACAGATTTTATGCAATCCTTGTCGATATCCCAGTAGTATTTTTTGCAGAAATAGAAAAACCCATTCTAAAATTCATATGGCATCTCAAGGGACCCCAAAGAACCACAGTAATCTCTAAAAAAAAAAAAAAAAAAGTTGTATGTCTCACACTTTGATTTTAAAACTTATTACAAAGCTACAGTAATAAAAATAGTGTGGTACTGCTCTGAAGACAGATATGTAGAACAATGGAATAGAATGAAAAGGTCAGAAATATGGCCAAATGACTTTTGGAAAGGGTACCAAGACCATTCAATGAGGAAAGGAGAGTTTCTTCAAAAAATGGTGTTGTGAAAATCAGATATCCACATCTGAAAGAATGAAGTTGGATCCTTATCTCATACAGTATTAAAAGAAAAACTCTAAGGAATCTCCACCCAAAGGACTCTTTCCTTTTCCAGTATTATATATGGCACCTAAGAATTTTTAATACTATCTGTCTCAAATCCAGTACTCCCTATCAAAGTTTCTATTTCATCTTCAGGAAGCTTCATGCCCTAAGAGCAACCTTGCACTGATCTAAAGATTCCAAGGAGACAATAATAATATTAAAACACTTGTTATTAAAACTTTTCCATGAAATGAGGAACAATTTGGTCATATTCAACTATTAACAAGATTTCCACTTCCCAACATTCTATTTTTCAAGGCATACCTCAAGTCCCATATTCTCCATGAAACTGCCTAACTACTTCCTTCTCTGCTACAAAATTGTATTGGTATTTTTAACGTTGGTATTGAAGACAAACAAAATTCCATGTTCTTTTAGGTAACAAACATCGCCTTGAAATCATTGTATCTCAACTATACCCATAAGCATTTTGTGAAATGTATTACATACAGATACTGCTTGATTTATGAAGTCAGTTGTTAGCCAGTTTTCCCTTGCTTGTTTGCCGTGGAAAGTATTTCAATTCTCTGAGATCCCTCTTCAAATTTTACTTGCTTAATGAAGCCATTTCAGTAAGGCAGTGAATTGGACTTCTAGGACATAACAATGAGAACTGAAAGAAGCTGCCGACCACATCACTTTAGTGTAAATCATTCATCCTCCCCTGAGTACATTTCACCCTTGCAATTTCTCAGTCTTACCTGGTTACCTCATGTGACTCAAATTATGTCTCTATGTGCATGTCTTCATCTGGAGCTGGATAATTGATACCAGGTATTATACATTTACTTTTACTCATTGCAAAGATTTCCCCATACTCCTAGTGCTCTGAACTTGTGTGCTTGTATACTTAAATTGTGTGGCAATACTAGGTATGTGTAATGTGAAGAATGGGGGTTTATTACTCGTTGCTCTGCAAGCAGCATGAGTATCATCATATTTACATCAGTTTACTTTGCCCCCAAGTCCCACAGGCACAATGGAGATAGATGCCTATGCACACAGTTGGTGGCATTACAGGAAAGAAACTTTTAATTTAGGGATCCAAATCTTTTATAACAGTAGTATATGACTGCCTTTTGCTCTGGAGAAAAACTAACTCTATTTTCCAAGGTTGTTCACTATATAAATATTCTTGAAAAGATAGTCCAGAACAAAGGACATTTATACTGCCTCACTCATAGTATGTACAGAAATGCAGGAATTATCTTCCAACATAGGACACTATTAAGAAAGAAACATGGGTGCAGCACACCAACATGGCACAAGTATACATATGTAGCAAACCTGCACGTTGTGCACATGTACCCTACAACTTGAAGTTTAATAATAATAAATAAATTAAAAAAAAAAAAAAAGAAAGAAAGAAACATGATGCCAACACTAATTGTGCTGTGACAACTGACATGAAATACGACTTTTCTGGATAATTCAGGACATAGGTTCACTAGTGGATACCTACCAGTCTCTGACATACCTTTTAATTCTGTAGTATCTACCATCTGAAGGAAAACTATAAAAGACACCAGCTCTTTAGGGGTCAAGATGTATGTAAAAGTAACAGTGCCTAGTACAGTCATTTTCCAGTTATCACAACTGGCTTCTTAAAAGTAAAGCCTCTAGTGTTAGGTTCTTGAATGTATTTGACATGTTGTGGCATGTTATTTAGTGTAAGGGGATTAGAGTAGGACACCAGGCACTTAAGATCGAGTTAGATTTTCTATTAATTTTATTTCTCATCTTGGACACGTCATTTAACATTCAACCTCAATTCTGTAATTCTGTGTAATGTGTTACTAATATCTTTCTCTATCTCAAGTTTGACTTGAACTAAGCCACGGATCATGGTCTTGTAAACTCAGATGAAACTAGGTGACTGAATAACTTCCTTGGCTAAAGTATCTTTGGTTCCGCTAATTCTGAGTTCTTCTTGCCTCTTTTAGAAAATATTTATTTGTGCTGCAGAATGCAGTGAAGTGCTCTGTCTCTTAAACCTGTTACATTTTGGTTTAATTCTTGAAGAAATTTAACAGGAGCTAAGTGATTTATTTATCTTGTGTTTTCAGTTGGGTTTGCTTATCTCATAGGCCTCATATCACAGAGCAATCCCAGCTGCTATCCTGGAAAACTGTAGAGGAACTTTCTGAGATCATCTTCACATGGGTACAGGAGAAGAGACTGGTGGTGCTTGTGCCAAATAATTTCATCTTTTTTTTCTGAATTCTCCCTCCTTATTTGCCATTATTTGATCCATTTCTTTCCATCTAATTACTTCAAAAAAAGTTAAAAGAGGGAGAAGCTCTTTAATTGCTTCTTCAATAAAGACCTAAGAAACACTTCGCCTACTATGTATTATCTCCTTTTTATCCGTAATCTTCAGTTAGTTCAATTAATTCTTAGGTGTTTTCTTGCCTTTCATGTTTTAATTTTTTTTTAATATTGGTTCTGAAGTCATTATAACAGGTTTTGTAAATTTTGGCAGTGAACATGGGTTGGGGAGGGGTGTGCCAATATACCTGATTTCTGATCTGCAACTTTGCAATGTTTCTATCCTTCTCATTTCATTTTCAGAAAATCTTTTTTTTTTTTCCTTGAAATTGCCTTTTGCAAATTAGTCCTATAGGATTTCAGCTCAAATCCTAGACGGGTCTATGTCTAGGCTTCCAATTGTGGTATTTTTAAACACAAACTCCAGGTTTCCTGTGTGGGTTCTTTAACTTTTTGTCAGTATTTTCATAATCAATGTCCTTATTTTATAATAATTTCCTATTTATAACTTAATTTTTCATTTAATTTGCTTTGCTTCATACAGAAAAGTGAATATTGTTTAGGAAGCAAAAAGAACAGAGGGTTTATAGAGAAAATCAATAATTCTCTTTTCCATGCCTCCCCACTCACAGAGTCTTAATCCCCAGAGGCACACTTTTAACTGCTTGCTTTTTGTTTTCCTGAGCATGGCCTTCAAATACTTAATTAGCACATTTATTCCACTATTTATCTGTTGGCCTCCTGCTATGAGAGGATTTCATTCACACCACTCCCCACTTCCTCAAACCTTTCTCTCTATATATAGTTTTATCACTATAGCTTTCCCTCTCAACACCTCTGCAATAACAACATCACTAGTTAAAATTTCATTTCTTGGTCTATAAATTATAGAGAATATATCTTGGTTTTATTCTTTTTATGTCAACAGGACACTGAAGTCCCCATTCTTTCCTTCTCTTTCTTCCTCCTTCCATCTCTAATCTCTATCCACACTTCTAATAATGGCTGGTTGATACTGTTTATAACTTGTTCTATAATCTTAGCACAGTCTTCCATGGTTCATCTATCAGCTGATTCTAAATTAATTTACTATGCCATGTTAATAACGAGTTAGCTAATAATCTATGGCTCCATTTCTTCCTCCAGTGGTATGTTCTCCACCTAAAGTAGAACGGACTCCGCATTAGTTCAACTGGATTTTTTTTTTCTTTACAGTTTACCAATTTCCTTTAGCATATTCTCAAATATTTCTAGATTCACAATAATGTTATGTGTCATTTTGTTTTCCCTTTCTTTCTCTTTCAAAGATCTTCCTTTTGGAGTCTTAATTCTCTTTCCATATGTGGATTAGTTGCTTTCTAGGGTAATATTCACTTGCCCTCACTGCTCTCTGGTTTGGATCTTCTGTTTCCTGCACCCTACGTCTTTATTCTTTATTTGCTATTTTTCTGGAGTATATCCAAAAGGAACTTTCTATGAAGAGGTACCTAGGCATTTTGATGAGTCTGAAAATGTTTTCATTCTACCATCACATTTGCTGTATTGGCTATTTTCTGTGAGTATGAAGTGCTGTTGGTTAGAAGTCTAATTTCACTACTTCGTGGGCAACTTTTGTTTAAACTTCTCCATGGTCCATTTATGGGGACGTTCTTCTCATTTACTGTGTTTTGAAATTTCATAAAAACGGGTTTAGGGGTCTCTTTAACAGAGTCATTATGGTTAGTACTGTCTGAAAATTTGTATTTCAGTCTGAACATTTCTGTTCTTTTTCAATTCTGGGAAATTTTCTTCTGATTTCTTCTCTTTCACAAATTTGCTGGATCCTAGTCTTTTTCTTTCCCCTAAATTTAGGATTCAGTCCTGCCTTTATCTTCCTTTTTCTTTTCAGCCTCTCCCTACATAATTTCATCATCTCCTATGGCCTAAAATTCATCCATAATTTGATAACTCCTGAATTTGTATTTCCAGCCTGCTCTCCCTCCAGATCTGTAGATTCTAAAGACCTATAGATCCAGTTGCCTATTTGACCTACGTACTTGGATGTCTAATATACATCTCAAACTTGCAAGGCCCAACTAGAACTCTTAATTTTTTTTACCCTTAATACCCTTGTAATACATTCATTTTGTCACAAGTCAGCAACATCATCCACTTAATTGCTAACAGAAGAATATAGACATTATCTGTAATTCCTATTGCTCCTTAACACCAAATAGCAGATTCAGCAGCAAATGCAAAACGTATTCTTAATCTAACCACTTCTCACCAATTCATCTCATCAATACCAAAATTATCTTTTCCAAATACCAGTATCCCAAGAGTTTATAATCTGATGTGTAAGTGTACATGTTCTAGGGTCCAACTTAGGCTTAGTTTCAAATTCCATTTTTACCACTAAATACCTGTGTGACCTTGAGCACTGTCCTTAATAAGCCTGTATCTTAGTTTTCTCAGTTATAAAATGGAGATAAATGCTCCCTTATGGGGCTGCTGTGTAGAGCACACAACACATCCTTAATGAGTGCTCTTTGTCAAGATTACTGTAATTACTATAATAACTTCCAAACTAATTTTCTTAACTACCTTCTTTTTGTCCCCATCCCCCAGCTGCCAGGATGGTGTCTCTCTCTCCTTTTATCTTAAAATCATAATGGAATGTAATATACATACACAAGGTGCAACATGTGTGCACAACTCAATAATTTTTAGAAAACAAAGATCTATAAACTCACAACTGGGTAATGAAATAAAATTTTGCTAGCCCCCCAGCAGATGAATCCTTCATACCATTGCTCAGTCAACACCTCCTCTCTTGTTCCCAAAAGTAACAATTACCCTTTTCTGCAACACTATAAATGTGTTGTGTACCTTTAAGACTTTATACAAACCAAACTATGCATTATGTATTCTTTGATACCTGGGCTGTTTTGCTTATTATCATGCTCGTGACACTCATTCATGTTGTGTGCAGACGTTCACTTATTGCAATATAGTAATTCATGACACGAGTGTTAAAAATTGTTTATTTAATATACTGCTGATGGACACATGGGTTTTTGCAATCTTTAGCTATCACAGATAAGGCTACAACAAAAAAATGTAGTACATGGCTCTTGGTACACAGCTGCATGCATTTCTATTGGGTCTATAAGAGTTGAATTTCGGGGGTCATAGATTGAGTCTATGTTCAGCTTTAGTAGAAAATACTAAACAGTTTTTCCAAGTGGCTGTATCAATTTTTACTCCTGTCAGAAGTTTATGAGAGTTCTAGTTACTCTAAAACCTCACCAACACTTATTGTGGAAGTGAAGAGGATTTAAGCAAAATGTAAAATTAGTGGGTTTTTTTTTAACTTTTGAGATTTTTCTGCGTATGTGGTGATATTTCATTGTGGATTTGTGTCATGGTGACTAACACATTTAGGAACCTTCCCAAATATTTATTAGCTATATGGATATACTTTTTAATGTCCAAAGACAGGAACTAGTCAAATATAGGTAAGTCAAGCAACTGGAGGCAAGGGGAGGATGAATAGAGACTAGATTTCAAGCGGGAATTTGAAACCTTGAAGGTAGTCCACTATGAAGGAAGAAGTCTGGTTCAAGTAACTAGAATCGACAAAATAATCAAAGTTATGGTTTTTGAGGTTTGAAAGCCTTTGAGACCCAGCTCCCTTGCCTGGATGGGAAAACAGCAGGAGAAAAGGCCTGTATTCATGAACTAGAAGAGCTTTCTCATTAAACTCCTAAGCATGTCTTCTGTGGAACCCTTATACCATGGGACACACACAATGGGTATAAGAGTGACACTACAACCTGGTATCTGTCAGTTCTGTTGAGATGTATACCCCAATGGTAAAATATCAGCTCTGAGAAAACTCAGTTAAGGAGGGATGAGGGCAGCATTTCTAGTCTTCAGTGAAGACAGAATTTTTGGTTATGGGGAATTACTACAGCAGGAAATTTTTAGTTTGTCAGAGATGAGGTAAGTGTTGTTATCTCACACAGTGCTACTGAAGAGAGCCACTGTAGGAAAGAAAAGAGGAAAGAGAGAGATCGATCCTTCCAGCAGATGTTGAGTTATGTTCCTGAGACTATGTGATGAGAATTAATGTGAAATTTATTTATTTGAAAGTATTCTCAGGAAAATCTGGGGAGAGTGGGAAAGTTGACCAGAAAAGAAAATGAAACCGAACAGGGATATACTATCAAGTAAGCCCCACGAATGGGAATTTTAGCTCAGTTCCACAAGGAAGTTGGAGACAGTGTTGGTTGTCCCTCAGAGTCACTCCCATTAGGGACATGACAGCTGGGGTATTCATGCCCCTGCACTGTCAGCCATTGGTTAAGGACTGTTTCAGGGAAACAAACATTCCAAGACCCTTCCTGATTTATAGAAAACCAAAGCAGGCTCAGGAGATGAAGAGTCCTTAACCATAGACACTGCTGCTGGCTGTTTGGAGTGAAAGAGCACAAAATAATCAAGGAATCCAAGGTAATATGGTAGCACTGATCTGCTTGCTGTAAGTGGCTTCCTAGTGCCAAAGAGAATACAAAAAAATACCCCAAACTCTCTTGTAAGAGCCTCCATACTAAACATGATTGTTCATTTCTGTCTCTGCCACCTTACTTCTACCATCTATCTTCCCCCACATTCTCTCACTACAGACCTGTCTTGCAATCCTTCTCTTCCTTCAGAGGAAGTTTTCACCTCAAGGACTTTAGACTGTGTATCTCCATACAAAAGTACACAAATGATATTTTGGATCATCAAGTACTCAGAAACAATTTAAGAATCAGTTTCCAAGAGAAAAATACTCAGGGAACACCTCCTGCCAAAATACAAATAAACCAGAAAAAAAGAAATGAACATCCAGAATAGGAGAGATACAACAATCAGAAAATAGTGGTAAGAAAACTAGTAAACTAAAATTCCAAACGATTTAAGCAAAACCTGAAATTTAAGAATAGGGTTAGGTTGTGCAAGAAAAAAAGCAGGGGGAAATTAAGTAAAACAAAGCTAAAGGTTCCATATTCTTTGGAGAGAATTGTGTAGAAACTGTAAAATTATCTATGTATTAAAATGGTTTTTCAAAATAAATGTAGAAGGATAGAAAAAGATATAAAACTTCCAAACAACTAGAGAGAAAAAGGAAAAAAAAGAAAAACAGATTATTTCACCGAGAATAAGAAAATTGAAGAAGAAAAAAACAATTGAAAAGCTTTCAACCATACAAAGTATATATTTAAATGCAAAAATAATAAAATAAAATATAAATAAGATTATAAACCATTAGGCTGGGAAAAAGCAACACATGTCATCAATACCAGAAATTGTAATAGAAACGATTAATAGGTTTAACAGCATTGAAAAAGTAAAACAAAACTCCAAAGCTTAAAAAACACAATGTGTGACAGAAAAAGTCAGTAGAAAAACAACATAAATGGTAGAAAAAATGAGTTTCAATATATAAAACTTCCTACACATTAACAAGGAAAACATAAAAAAGAAAATATGGTTAAAAAACATAAGTAGATAATCCACCAAAACATGAAAGCATTTGGCCAATTCAAATACGAAAAAATACCTAGCTTCACTAAATAACCAAAGGAATGTAAGTTAAAATTAAAAGCTATCATCTTTTACCTATCACATTAGCAAAGATTTGAAAATAATAACAGTATATGTGAAAACAATGAGGAACAGGTCCTCATATTATTGATGAGAGTATAAATTGGTACAATCTTTTGTAAAGCAATTTGGAATGTTCATCAAAATTTAAAATATATTATACTCCTTGACCCAGAAATTCTCCTTTAAGGAATTTGTCCTTAGGAGTACTAATGAAAGTTCACCAAGATATCTACACAAGAATGTTTATGTAGAATTATACCCAATAAAAAATGGAAACAAAACAACTTAATTTTTCATTAAGCTTGTTAAATGAAGTACTCTATAGATTCTGGATATTAGACCTTTGTCAGATGCATAGCTTGCAAATATTTTTTCCAATCTGTAGTTTGTCTGTTTACTCTAATGATAGTTTCTTTTGTTGCGCAGAAGCTCTTTCATTTAATTAGGTCCTACTCGTCAATTTTTGTTTTTGTCGCAATTGCTTTTGAGGACTCAGTCATAAAATCTTGCCTGAGCCTGATGTCTGGTGTTTCCAAGGTTTTCTTCTAGGAACCTTATAGTTTGAGATCTTACATTTAAATCTTTCATCCATCTTGCGTGAATTTTTTATATGGAGAAAGGTAAGTGTTCAGTTCCATTTTCCTGCATATAGGTAGCCAGCTATCCTAGCACCATTTATGACCCCATTAAAAAGTGGGCAAAAAACATGAACAGAAAATTATCAAAAGAAGATATAGAAGCAGCCAACAAAATGAAAAAAAATGCTCAACATCACTAATCATCAGAGAAATACAAATCAAAACTACAATGACATACTATATCACGAGTCAGAATGGCTACTATTAAAAAATCAAAAAACAACAGATATTGGTGAGGCTGTGGAGAAAAGGGAACTCATACACTGTTGGGTAGTAAAGTAAATTAGTTCAGCCACTGTACAAAACAGTTTGAAGATTTCTCAAGGAACCTATAACAGAACTACCATTTGACCCAGTGACTGGGTACATATCCAGAAGAAAATATATTGTATTGCCAAAAAGACGTATTCATGCTTATGTTCCTTGTAGCACTATTCATAATAGCAAAGACATGGAATCAACCTAGGTGCCCGATAATAAATGATTTGGATAAAGTAAATGTGGTACATATATACCATAGAGTACTATGCAGCCATAAAAAAGAATTAAATCATGTCCTTCGCAGCAGGACAGATATAGTTGGAGGCCATTATCCTAAGCAAATTAATGCTTAGAAAACCAAATACCACATATTCTGGCTTATAAGTGGGAACTAAACATTGAGTACTCATAGAGATAAAGATGGCAACAATAGACACTAGGAACTGTTACAGGGGAGAAGGGCAAGGGTTGAAAAGTGACTGTTGGCTATTCTGCCCACTACCTGAGTAAGAGGATCATTCATATCCCAAATCTTAGCATCATACAATAAACCCACATAACACTGCACATGTGCCTCCTGAATCTAAATAACAGCTGAAATTATTTTTAAAACAGCATAGTAATATAATTATATATGTGGTATTTGATGGCAGTAACAAATGGCTATGTTACTGGAAAAGACTATGTATTTTTTAATATATTCCATTAAGAAATTCTTTAAAATTATGGTATAGTCATAAAATGAAATAACCTTTAGTCCCTAAGAAAAATGAGATAAATCTCTATATACCAGCATGGGAAGATGACAATGACATATTAAGTTATAAAAGCAAATTACTGATACACACTACATGTTTAAATTTCAAATACATGAGGCTAAGTTTTAAAAGATAGCTGTGAAAAACCACACATTGTATGATTCTATTTATATGAAACTTACAGAAAAAGCCAATCTTGAGAGACAGAAACAGATCAATGGTTGCTTGGGGCTGGGATAGAAAGAGGATTTGCCTGCAAATGGCCATGAGGGACCTCTCTGAGGTGACGAGAATGTTCTAAAACTGGATTGTAGTAATGGTGAAACAGCTGACTCTGTCAATTTACTAAAAATTATTGAATTTACTTTGTGAATTCCATGCTATACAAATTATACCTCAATAAAGCCATTTTGTAAGAAAAGCAACATACTGATCAGTATAGTAATAGCATGTGCATATGCAGCTATATTTACATTCACAAAGAAAACTCTGCCCTGGGACATTTCTATATTGTTTATTTTCAATAATAAATATTACTTTTACATTCAAAAATGTATGAAAAGAAATACCAACAGTATCTTTCAAAGCTCTTAGATCAGGTCTCTTTATCTCAGCACCCAGAAAAGCAAAACTTGATCTCATATATTATCTGCTAGAGATGGCAGTTCAATATATTTTGCAACGGTAGGGTGGATAAAGATGACCAAGCCATTTGTAATGGCAACATCACAGAATGGGATGTAACAAAGGTAATCAGTCACTAACACTTAGTGGACACTACTCTAAGTACTTCAAACAAATTCAACTATTTAATTCATGTAAGGACCCAATGTTGCAGTCCAACCTCTATGCACTTGGCAAAGGCCACAGAATTAGAGAATGTAGATCAGGGATTTAAGCCCAAGATGTCACACTTCAGTACCTGGGCTCTAAAAACTGCATCAGACTGCCCATACCCAGAAGGGGGCTGTATTTCGTAAATCAATTTTCTGATTAGACATGTTCACTTCAGTAGACTATTTCCTACATTTTGATTCTGGTAGCAAGCTTTTAAATACATATTCGTATTTTTTCACTATTTCCAAATATCCAGTTTAAGTCAATAGAATTCTTAAAATCAGGAACTCATAGTTTTTGTTTACGCAATGCTGAATAGCTACTATGAGAAATGGCACAGACTGGGGACTTAGAAAATATTTGCTGAAGGCAGGCACAGTGGCTCATGCCTGTAATGCCAGCACTTTGGGAGGCTAAGGCAGGCGGATCACGAGGTCAGGAGATCGAGACCATCTGGCCAACATGGTGAAACCCCGTCTCCACTAAAATACATAAAAATTAGCCAGGCATGGTGGCGCATGCCTGTAGTCCCAGCTACTTGGGGGGCTGAGGCAGGGGAATCGCTTGAACACAGGAAGTGGAGGTTGCAGTGAGTGAAGATCACGCCACTGCACTCCAGCCTAGTGACAGAGCAAGACTGTGTCCAAAAAAAGAAAAGATTTGCTGAATTATATGAGATAGTTTAAACAATGTTTCTCTCTACAAATGCAAATAGTCTGACAGTTTTGAAAACAACCTCTAAAAACAGAAAGACATAATGAATGGGCTAAGTCCCTTCCCATTTATTTCAAGTTTAAGACATCAGAAAGCCTGATTCAATAGGGATTGCCTACAGAAAAAACACAGAAGCACATCACATTTCAATTATTTCTACATCTTCAGTGTTGAGTAATTAATAAACCAAGTTCTTAGAGACACTGATCATATATCAAATAAACATGATGTGCTCTCCTACATCTCCCACAGAAACAGGTAATGCAATAGGTTAGCACTGAAATAGGATATTAAAACCCATTTATATTCTCACATCATTAGATGAGGAAAATAAATCTGGACACTAATGCTTGGCTGATATCCTTAAAATGATGCTGATTCTGCTAAGTCCTATTTTTCCTCAGAGACTACAAATGTTCACACACACACACACACACACACACACAAAGAGCCTCAGAGACTCAAAGATTTCATTGGTCTTAAAACTTGAAAACAATGGCCACTTTTTTATTAAGCCACCCATAAATCCCAAATAAAAGCAAACTCCAGTATATACTACTGTAGAGGACTTCCACCTTTGTCTTCTGTTATTGATATTTTCCCTCTATATTTTTTTCTATCAACCTGAGATAAAAATAACTTATCTGAATCAGCTGGGTTCACAACTCAATCACAAAAGCTTCATTTAAAATAGCTTCATTTATTAATTTTGAAATTTAGTTATATTAGCTCTTGCCATGTCAATGTTAAAGTCCTCGAATATACATGAAATATCACATTCTTCTACAGTGTTTAAAAATTAATAATGGTGAGAGTCCAATTTTAAACTACCCACATCATAGAATTACTCAGTAAATTGCATGGATTTCTAAGTTCAGGCATCATTAGTACTTTTAGACTCCCTTGAACCTATAACACTTATATTCTGTCAATATCATCATATTAAAACTCTGTATAACAAAACTAATTTTATAAACCAATTTCTCATTGCTAGGCAGACTATAGACTGGATAATATTCTTCTGTTAAGCCATTGAGATAAGGAGTTTCTTCTGGCTGAATTTTTATTGAGAAAGTTAATTTTGTTTGAAATGTCCATTTCAATCTTCGGAATACTCCTGTAAGCTCCTGTATTGTGTGTTTTGAGTTTAATTTTTATACTGTGCTTCCAAATCTAATTTTTATGAGAATCATTGTTTTAGGTCATCTTCTGTTAAGACTATTTAGCAATAGTTAGCTTATATCAAATATGCCCATCAAACTGTTATAGACAGAGTGTGATAAATCTGTTGCTTTAGGAGAACATTTGAGCAAAACAGGCTTATTGAACTCATCTCTGCAGCAAGTAGACCTAATAGATATCTATAGAACTCTCCACCCCAAATCAACAGAATATACATTCTTCTCAGCACCACATCGCACTTATTCCAAAATTGACCACATAATTGGAAGTAAAGCACTCCTCAGCAAATGTACAAGAACAGAAATTATAACAAACTGTCTCTCAGACCACAGTGCAATCAAACTAGAACTCAGGACTAAGAAACTCAATCAAAACCGCTCAACTACATGGAAACTGAACAACCTGCTCCTGAATGACTACTGGGTACATAACGAAATGAAGGCAGAAATAAAGATGTTCTTTGAAACCAATGAGAACAATGATACAACATACCAGAATCTCTGGGACACATTTAAAGCAGTGTGTAGAGGGAAATTTATAGCACTAAATGTCCACAAGAGAAAGCTGGAAAGATCTAAAATTGACACTCTAACATCACAATTAATAGAACTAGAGAAGCAAGAGCAAACACATTCGAAAGCTAGCAGAAGGCAAGAAATAACTAAGATCAGAGCAGAACTGAAGGAGATAGAGACACAAAAAACCCTCCAAAAAATCAATGAATCCAGGAGTTGGTTTTTTTAAAAGATCAGCAAAATTGACAGACCGATAGCGAGACTAATAAAGAAGAAAAAAGAGAAGAATCAAATAGACGCAATAAAAAATGATAAAGGGGATATCACCACCGACCCCACAGAAATACAAACTACCATCAGAGAATACTATAAACACCTCTACGCAAATAAACTAGAAAATCTAGAAGAAATGGATAATTTCCTGGACACTTACACTCTTCCAAGACTAAACCAGGAAGAAGCTGAATCTCTGAATAGACCAATAGCAGGCTCTGAAATTGAGGCAATAATTAACAGCCTACCAACCAAAAAAAGTCCAGGACCAGATTAATTCACAGCTGAATTCTACCAGAGGTACAAGGAGGAGCTGGTACCATTCCTTCTGAAACTATTCCAATCAATAGAAAAAGAGAGAATCCTCCCTAACTCATTTTATGAGGCCAACATCATCCTGATACCAAAGCCTGGCAGAGACACCTCAAAAAAAGAGAATTTTAGACCAATATCCCTGATGAACATCGATGCAAAAGTCCTCAATAAAATACTGGCAAACCGGATTTAGCAGCATATCAAAAAGCTTATCCACCATGATCAAGTGGGATGCAAGGCTGGGATGCAAGACTGGGATCCCTGGGATGCAAGGCTGGTTCAACATGCGCAAATCAATAAACATAATCCAGCATATAAACAGAGCCAAAGACAAGAACCACATCATTATCTCAATAGATGCAGAAAAGGCTTTTGATAAAATTCAACAGCCCTTCATGCTAAAAACGCTCAATAAATTCGGTATTGATGGAACGTACCTCAAAATAATAAGAGCTATTTATGACAAACCCACAGCCAATATCATACTGAATGGGCAAAAACTGGAAAAATTCCCTTTGAAAACTGGCACAAGACAGGGATGCCCTCTCTCACCACTCCTATTCAACATAGTGTTGGAAGTTCTGGCTAGGGCAATCAGGCAAGAGAAAGAAATCAAGGGGATTCAGTTAGGAAAAGAAGAAGTCAAATTGTCCCTGTTTGCAGATGACATGATTGTATATTTAGAAAACCCCATTGTCTCAGCCCAAAATCTCCTTAAGCTGATAAGCAACTTCAGCAAAGTCTCAGGATACAAAATTAATGTGCAAAAATCACAAGCATTCTTATACACCAGTAACAGACAAACAGAGAGCCAAATCAGGAATGAACTTCCATTCACAATTGCTTCAAAGAGAATAAAATACCTAGGAATCCAACTTACAAGGGATGTAAAGGACCTCTTCAAGGAGAACTACAAACCACTGCTCAGTGAAATCAAAGAGGACACAAACAAATGGAAGAACATACCATGCTCATGGATAGGGAGAATCAATATCATGAAAATGGCCATACTGCCCAAGGTTACGTATAGATTCAATGCCATCCCCATCAAGCTACCAATGAGTTTCTTCACAGAATTGGAAAAAACTGCTTTAAAGTTCATATGGAACCAAAAAAGACCCCGCATTGCCAAGACAATCCTAAGTCAAAAGAACAAAGCTGGAGGCATCACACTACCTGACTTCAAACTATACTACAAGGTTACAGTAACCAAAACAGGATGGTACTGGTACCAAAACAGAGATATAGACCAATGGAACAGAACAGAGTCCTCAGAAATAATACCACACATCTACAGCCATCTGATCTTTGACAAACCTGAGAGAAACAAGAAATAGGGAAAGGATTCCCTATTTAATAAATGGTTATGGGAAAATTGGCTAGCCATAAGTAGAAAGCTGAAACTGGATCCTTTCCTTACTCCTTATACGAAAATTAATTCAAGATGGATTAGAGACTTAAATGTTAGACCTAATACCATAAAAACCCTAGAGGAAAACCTAGGTGGTACCATTCAGGACATAGGCATGGGCAAAGACTTCATGTCTAATACACCAAAAGCAACGGCAGCAAATGTCAAAATTGACAAATGGGATCTCATTAAACTAAAGAGCTTCTGCACAGCAAAAGAAACTACCATCAGAGTGAACAGGCAACCTACAGAAAGAGAGAAAATTTTTGCAATCTACTCATCTGACAAAGGGTTAATATCCAGAACCTACAAAGAACTCAAACAAATTTACAAGAAAAAAACAAACAACCCCATCAAAAAGTGGGCAAAGGATATGAACAGACATTTCTCAAAAGAAGACATTCATACAGCCAACAGACACATGAAAAAATGCTCATCATCACTGGCCATCAGAGAAATGCAAATCAAAACCACAATGAGATACCATCTCACACCACTTAGAATGGCAATCATTCAAAAGTCAGGAAACAACAGGTGCTGGAGAGGATGTGGAGAAATAGGAACACTTTTACACTGTTGGTGGGATTGTAAACTAGTTCAACCATTATGGAAAACAGTATGGCGATTCCTCAAGGATCTAGAACTAGAAGTACCATATGACCCAGCCATCCCATTACTGGGTATATACCCAAAGGATTATAAATCATGCTACTATAAAGACACATGCACACGTATGTTTATTGTGGCACTATTCACAATAGCAAAGACTTGGAATCAATCCAAATGTCCATCAGTGACAGACTGGATTAAGAAAATGTGGCACATATACACCATGGAATACTATGCAGCCATAAAAAAGGATGAGTTTGTGTCCTCTGTAGGGACATGGATGCAGCTGGAAACCATCATTCTCAGCAAACTATCACAAGAACAGAAAACCAAGCACCGCATGTTCTCACTCATAGGTGGGAACTGAACAGTGGGATCACTTGGACTCAGGAAGGGGAACATCACACGCAGGGGCCTATCATGGGGAGGGGGGAGGGAGGAGGGATTGCATTGGGAGTTATACCTGATGTAAATGACGAATTGATGGGTGCTGACGAGTTGTTGGTTGCCGCACAGCAACATGGCACAAGTATACATATGTAACAAACCTACACGCTATGCACATGTACCCTAGAACTTAAAGTATAATAATAATAAAAAAATAAAATAAAATAAAATAAAATAAAATAAAACAGGCTTATTATACCTATTGACTTGCAGGAAGGTGTCTATAAAGTAAGCTTTGTTGTGCAAATAGTGTGAATTCTCATGCAGTTTACAGAAGTCACCTTACAGGTGAACAAATTACACTATTTAATAAAGGCAGGCCCTATAATTTTGATCTTCTCTTCCTAACAGGAAAAAAAAGTTTTCTTTTATTTTGCATCTCCAGTACTAGCATAGTTCTTAAGCACACCTTAAGTACTTAACCAGAAGGAAGGAAGGGAGGAAGGAAGGGAGGAAGGGAGGAAGGGAGGAAGGGAGGTGGAAGGGAGAGGGGAAGGAAGAAGGGAGGGAGGAAGGGAAGGAGGAAGGGAGGGAGGAAGGGAGGGAGGAAGGGAGGGAGGGAGGGACAGAGGGAGAGAGAGAGAGAGAGAGAGGGAGGAAGAGAGGGAGGGAGGAAGAGAGGGAGGGAGGAAGAGAGGGAGGAAGAGAGGGAAGAAGAGAGGGAAGAAGAGAGAGAGGAAGAGAGGGAGGGAGGGACACTTTGAAGTCTGTAAATGTTGTGCACATACAAGAGCATCATGTTATCATTATTGTTTTAATCAGTACCCAGGAAAGTGGCTGATCTCCTTATGAAAGGATTAGTTGTTCTTAGAGCATGTCCTCCTTGTGGTCACATCTCTTGCTTTCTTGGTAGGACTGTTCCCCTGTTAAGTCTTGACAATTCCTAAACCAAAACAAATCCATCTTCTTAAGTACAAAGAACAATTGTTGCTAACCTAGGACTGGTTGACAAGAGAATATAAAGCTTCTCCATTTGACAAAAGAAAAAAAAAAAAAGTAGCCTGTGTTTTCTTTCAAATTTCACACTCACTCAGACTTGCAGATTCCCCTAAAGAAAGGATGAATAGGCCAATAGGCCATCCAGATCAATGTCACAAAGCAAAAACTACTCAAAACAAACACCACTGCTTTGTTTTCATACAGATTTATATTGCTTTTTTATCCTCTCACAATGCCCTTTTCTGTAGCTAGAAAGTATCTTTAAATTACATTTTAAAAACAAGACTGCTCTGTGAAAATCTGTCAAGATGTGTTTTTTTTTTTACTAGTTATGATTGTCTAGTTTTATTAAAAATAACAAAACAGTAACATTGCTGACACATACAAAGAAGTTCTATTCAAGGACTTGCAAGGGAAGCATACAACCTGATAAAATGTGTATATGTGTGAGTGAATGAGAGAAAAAGAGACAGAGGGAGAAACAAGAGGGAGAGACAGAGGAAGAGGGTACGCACATACTTGTGAATATGGCGAATGTCTGAAAATGTGCAATATATCCCACCTTGGGCAGAGCATGTATCAGATTTAATTCTAGCTATGTTTTGAAAGGAATAGTGAAAACTGGGATATGTACAGAGTAGAGTGTGATAAATCTGACTGTTGCTATATGAGAACATTTGAGCAAAACAGGCTTATTAAAACTGCATCCCAGAGAATCCAGGAATAAAACACATGGGTATTTTCTTTAAATATTTGAAGTTCTTGCCTTTGGAGATGCAGAAGCACATTTTGCATGCCTCTTGATGACAAAGCTAGGACCAATGCACTCAACATAAAAATCCGAATACCATGTGGCATATTCAGTTCCCAGCCACTTAGGGAAGAAATTCAACAGTTTGGTTTAGGAAATGTAATCCTGAAATACCGTGTAAACATCCAAGTGGAGATATCAATCAGATATTTGATGCTCTGAAAAGAAGACAGAGATTTTGGTATAATTCTGAAGGATATTTGAAATCTTAGGTTTAGATTAAATCACCCAGCAAATCAATCCAATTAAGAAAAGTCATCCATGGACTAAGCCCTGTGCTATTCTAACATGTCCAGAAAATAACCCAGAAAAAAAGTGTCTTAATTTGGTTCCCCAGTAGTAGACCCTGAGGCAAGGATATGAGTACAAATATTTTATTTTGGAGGTGGTTCCTGGAAACCCTGGTAGGAGAGTCAGAACTAGAGACAGGAAAGGGAAAATCGCCAATCAAGGGTACAATCAGAGCTGAATTTCACTGCAGAACTCTCTAAACCAATGTACAATGCATGCTTCAAAGTGATCCTTCCAAAGAGAAAGGATATGAGAAAGGATATCAATTGTCATCAGTCTTTAGTTGGAACCTGCTCCCAGGAGACACTAAATCTTTGGTACTTTGAGATTTTTTTTTTTTTTTTTTTTTTTTTTTTTTTTTTTTTTTTTTTGTAGATCAAGTGTGCTTGAATGGCCAGAAGCAGTTCAAATGTGTGCATAGTTGAAAATTGGTTTGAATGCTTTGAACTGATGATGCCTGAAGAAGTATGGACAGGGCAGTAGCCTCTTTCACAAGATGGAATGGTCAAAAAAGATGGGGGAAAAGAACAGAAAAAATAACTTCCTGGAAGCCCAGTTAATTAAAGGTTAATAATGCAAAATGCCTTATGCTTTATGCCTAATGCCTTATGCTTTATTAGGGATGTGCCCTCTACTTGTCCTTTCAGCAATGATATTCTGTTATATTAATAAGCAGAATTAAAAAAAAAAAAAACAACACTGGTATCAAGCCCCAAAATAACATTCTCTTTCCACTTTTAAACCAAATTTTGTATAATAGGAGATAGGTGGCTTATAAAGAAAAATTGAACAGCATGATAATTAAAGGAGTGGTGCCGAGTGCATGAGCATTTATAACCTTGTGGCAAATAGAAAACCTCATTTTTGGAGGACGTCATGGTGGATATAGTGTTTGTATAAAAGGTAGTGGCTGAGCAATCATCAGTAATGTTTAAGTACATTATACATTTTATAAAATCAAGGGAACATGCTTATTGGTTTCTATATCCAGCTTGGATTTCATAAGAACTTAATGACTTCCAAAATAAAACTCCCCAATTTGAAAGTTCCAAAGTCCCATAAATTATGTTCTCTTACTCATTTTACATATTTCTTTTAAAAATATTTTCTTCATTTATGAAAAATAATTGTTTCTGTTTTAATTCTTAAGTATGTGCAAAAGAACCAGAGGAAAACATTTATCTGTAGGAAAATAAGTAAATGAGATTTGTTCTTTGGTTCACCTTCATGTAAAAATGTAACCTGTTGTGACTTTTCCGTCAGGACAAATAAGATACCAAAGAAATTTGCTGCGCAATTTATGGCCTTTAGCATAACTAGCAGCAAACATATCCTAAAGCACTCCTTCTTAGGCAAATCCTAGAAACATATTCAGCATCTGATCACCACCATTCTGTGAGTAAAGGACACTACTTTGAAATAACTCTACTGAAACTTGAATTTGCACATTTATTTTGAAGAAATTTGTCAAGAAAAATAATCATAGCTGATGTTTTGTGGACTTGACAGTATTTCCTCAGTTGTTTGCCTTTAAGAACCATTTAAAGGACCAAGGGGAGAAGGAAATTTGAAAAGTAAATTAAATGTCCCAAGTGAAGAGCTGTCACCTTAGATTTAATAATGTCATCACTGAAAGTTAAATACCAGGTAATTATGAATATGAAGATGTACAAGAAATCTACTGAATAATTACAGAAACATAACCAGGATTCTCAGAGCTGAGAAGAAATTTAACTTCACCCGAAGAACTTTCTTATTCACAAAAAAAGTTCCGATTTACTGATTTTTAAAAATAATTTCAACTTTTACTTTAAATTCAAGGGGCACACGTGTACCTGAAGCGCTGCCTAAAGGACCAGGACTATATACACAGCTTCTCCTTACCAGTCCAACAAATCTAGGTAATGAGAAGTTCCTGAGGTCGTAAGGATGGGATTTGGTTCAATTTTACTCAAATGCAATCGATTTTATTTTTTTCCTATCCTTTTAGTCCTTTACAGTGGATGTGGCTCAGTGTCGATGGTGTGATACCTTGCAAACTGGTTCCCTCTGCAAGCAAACACGTTATGATTATCTCACGTTGCACAGGGATAATAGTTGTCACAGTGTTCGCAGGGATCATTCAAAAATGCACAAAAATGCACAGCATAGAGACTCATTCTTCAACTTCACTCTTCCATACCTATTCTAATATACATCATCGGAATGATGACATGCAGGACCATATTTCATCAGCACATGTCTTTCTCTTGATGTATTGGGTTTCATACCACCGCTTTTAAAGCAACACAAAATTCCTGGTAAGTGCAAACTCATAAATAATATTACAATTAAAAATAAAAGATTACTTAGAAGGTAGCAGCATATTTACATGTGACTTTCAAATGATAGATGTGTGGCATTTTTCAAATCTCAGAAATATCTATTATGTGGACTGTGAGGGAATTGGAGAGATGACGGTTTTTCATACTTTCTATACTCTCTTAATCCTTTCATAGATAAATATACAGAGATAAACTTACATTCAGATTTTAGGAGCATTAAGAACAGATATGGATATTTATTTTTTGAGATCATAAATACTGTTCTCAGGTTGTTAACCTTCCCAAAGTGTCTTTCTTTTTATTGTCAGTTCCCACTTCTCTATCTTCCTCATTTTTCTTCTCATTAGTCATCTGGACAAGAATAAATGGAAGTGTAAGGAATAGGGCAGGGGGAAGTGCGGAACAGCAGTTCTCTCAAGTCAATTCTAATGACCGCTATTCCAAACTCTACTGAAGATGCCAAGCTAATACAGAATGACAATTCAAAAAGCTACAGGTACTTCATATAAATGGTCCAGGGACTAGCAGACCAGGGACCACCTAACTCATGGAAATCAGCGTGATCCCAGGCAGTAACTAGTTCTTTTTTCCAATTATTTAATAGATATGTTTTACAATATGTTTATTACAAAGATAGTCCATTTGTGTAATTTTTAAAAATCACAACATTTAAAAGAGTAGACATAAAAACTGAAGCTTCATCTCATCTTAAATCTCCAATTCCACTCCTCAGATGTAGCTACATTTAACACTTTCCTGTGTATTTGTTAGATTGGTACTGGCCAAACTGAAATGCCATCCAAGCCATGTATGTAATTTAAAGTGTTTTAGTAGCAGTATTTTAAAATTGAAAGGAACAGGTGAAATTTCCATTACTTTAGCTAACTCAGTATATTCAAAACATCATCACTGCAACTTGTAATTAAAATAATAACTTATTAATAAGGTATTTTACGTTGCTTTAATACTAAGCCTTGTAAATCCAGTGGATTCTTTGTGCTACAACGTACCTCAGTTCAGACTAGCCACATTTCAAGGACTTAAGAATCACATGTGGTTATTGGTTACTGTATTACATAATACAGTTCTAGATATGTGCTTGATTTTTTACACATATGGGAATAAACTTTACACATTGTTCTGTGCTCTGCTTTAACAAGGTATTATAAAAATTCAATATTAGCAAATGAAGGTATGTCTCATTGTTTATTAACGACTGCATTTTGTATGCTGTCTTTTGCTATGATTATTCCTTAAAATATGTTATTTCTCACATGTGTGAGAGTACAGATTTATGTGAATTTCTTGGTCTAAGAGTACATGCATTTTAAATTTTGATATTTGATATTAAATTGCCTTCCAAAGTTATTGGAAAGATTTCTGTTCTACCCTGTATTTTCAAACTTTTAAATCTCAGCCAACTGGATAACATAAAATATGATATTTTGTATTTCCCTGATGTCCAATTATTTTAATTGATTTACAAGTACTTTATTTTAATATTAGCAAAATTTGCCTTTTCTCTGTCAAACATGTTATAACATTTCCACCAGTTTGTGGTAGGTCTTTTGACATTGTATACCATATTATTTTGTTGAACAGGTGGTTTAAATTTTTATTTAGGCACATTTATCACCCTTTCCTCTATTGTTTCTGTATTTCTTACCCACTCTATGGAAAAAATAACTGTTTTCTTGTACCACTGCTTTGGTTCTACTTCTATTATCATCTTTGGGATATTTAATTATTATCTTTTGAATACTTAGTTATTATCTTTGGACTTCAGAGCGAGATAATTAAATTAACCATAATTTTTCCTTCATGATATACTTTCATTCTCATGTATGGATGACTTATATTTAGTTATTTAGTTTCAATAATGCAGAAATCATCAAAACTCACAAGTCAAAACATTCACAATAAGTAACAATTTACCATATGATTCCTTGTATCCCATGCTCCTTGCTTCCCAACACCATCAGAAATAACTATTATCCTGAATTCTGGGTTCATCACCTCTTTGCCTATAATATCCTTAAAAATTATTTATTGTAATATTTGCATTTATTTTGACTAACAAGTAAAAACTGTTTATATTTATGCTGTACATCATGCTGCTTTGTTATATTTATACAGTGAGGAATGATTAAATCGGTAATGAACATACCCCTCACCCCATCTACTTATCTTTTGTATATATGTGGTGAAGACACTAAAGCTTATTCTCTTAGCAATTTTCAAGTATATGGCATATGATTATGAACAGTAGTCATCATGATATACAGTAGCATTTATTTGGCATTTATTCCTCTTGCCTGAGATTTTGTATACTTTGACCAACATCTCTTCTCTCCTCTCCACTTCTAAAAGATCAACTTTTCTACCTTTTGCATGTTAGTGAGATTATGTGGTTTATGTCTTTCTGTGCCTGGCTTATCTCACTTAACATAATGTACTCCAGGTTCATCCATGTTTTCACAAATGGCAAAATATCCTTTTTATGGCTGAAAAGTGTTCCATGGTGTATACATGCCATTTTCGTGTTTCATTCATCTACTGATGAACACAGGTTGATTTTGTATCTTGGCCATTGTGAATAGTGCTGCAATGAAACTGGGAGTGCAAATCTCTCTTCAGCATACAAATTTCATATTTATTGGGTATATACCCAGTAGAGAGATTGGTGAATCATATAGTAACTTTATTCTTAATTTTTAAAGAATCTCAATACTATGTTTCATAATGACTGTACTAATTTACATTCCTGCCCATAGTTTACGAGGGTTCCCTTTTCTCTACTTTGCCAATACTTATCTTCCATCTTTTTGTTAATAGCCATTCCAACAGGTGTGAGATGAGATCTCATTGTGGTTTTAATTGGTATTTCCCTGATGATTAGGAATGTTGAGCTTCTTTAAATATACCTGTTGGCCATCTGTATGTCTCTTTTTGGAAAAAAAAAAAAGTCTATTCAGGTTGTCATTTTTAATCCAGTTGTCTTTTTTTACTGTTAAATTCCTTATGTATTTTGAATATTAACCTCTTATCAGATTTATAATTTTCAATTTTTTTTACATTCTGCAGTCTGCCTCTTCAGTCTGTTAATGGTTTCCTTTTCCGTACAGACACTTCTTATTTTGATGTAATCCCATTTGTCCATGTTTGTTTTTGTTGTCTGTGCTTTTGGAGTCATATCCAAAAAAATCATTACCCAGAACAAATGCCATTAAATTTTTCCTCTATGTTTTCCTCTAGTGGCTTTATACTTTCAGATCTTACATTTAAAACTTTAATCTATTTTGAGTAGATTTTTATATATGGTGTGAGACAAGGGTCCAATTTCATTCTTCTGCATATGGATATCCAATTTTCCCAGCACCATTTATTGAAAAGACTAGCCTTTCCCCCTTGTGTTCTTGGCATCTTTGTCAAAAAAAAAAAAAAAATTTGACCTTAGATGTGTGTATTTGCTTCTGGGCTCTCTGTTGTCTTCCATTGGTCTATGTGTCTGTTTTTATGTTGGGAGTATACTGTTTACATAACTATAGTTCTGTAGCAGGTTTTCATATTACTTACTGTGATGCTTTCAACTTTGTTTTTGGTTTTTGTTTGTTTGGTTGGTTTTGTTTTGTTTGCCCAAGATTACTTTGGCTATTTGGTATCTTTCGTGGCTTCATATGATTTTTAAGATTTTTTTCTATCACTGTGGAAAATATCAGTGGAATTTTGACTAGGGTTTCATTAAATCTGTAGACAGTTTGGGTTAGCATAGACATTTTAACAATATTAATTCTTCCAATTCATGAAGACATGATATCTTTCTATTTGTGTCTTCTTCAATTGCTCTCATCAATGCTTTTCAGTTTTCAGTATACAGATATTTCACCCCATTGGTTATAAATTATTCCTAATTTTTTGTAGCTATGGTGAGTGGGATTATTTTCTTATTTTTTGAATAGTTTATTGTTAGTATATAGAAACACTGCTGATTCTTACATGTTTTCTATCCTGCAGCTTTACTCAATTTGTTTTCTAGCTCTAACAGGTTTTGAATAGAGTTTTTAGAGTTTTCTGTATATAAAGTCATATCATCTGCAAACGACTTGACTTATTTCTGATTTGGATGCCTTTTATTTCTTTCCCTTGCCTAAATACTCTAGCTTAAACTTCCAATACTATGTTTAATAGAAGTGGCAAAAGTGGGCAACCTTATCTTCTTCCTGGTCTTTAAGAAGAAGCTTTCAACCTTTTCCCAATTCAGTATGATGTTAGCTGTGGGCTTATCATTAGCTTTTATTATGTTGAGGTACGTTCCTTCTATACCTACATTTTTGAGAGATTTTTCATAAAATGATCCTGAATTTTATTGAGTACCTGTTCTGTATTAATTGAGATGATCATATGGTTTAGTTCTTCATTCTGCTCATCAGCTTCTTCTTATGCTTCTTTCATCTTGTTTGGACTGTATAGGATGCTGGTTCTATTCTAGTAATTGTTTATCTTTTAATAGTAACTGTCTCTTTTCACAGAGTTATTTGCTAAAGAGTGTTCATGAAGGGTGTGGAAATTAGGAGTGGGCAGGAGAGTGAGCTAAGACTTGGGTAGCTTCCATTCAGGTATACAGATCAGAACACGATCTCAACAACTCTCCCTGGTGTTCCACACCAAAGGCCTGACCCAGATCTGTGTTTTTACCCCTTAATGGTAAGAAGCACCAGATGTTACAGATGAGTGTGTGAATTAATTTTGTATTTATTTATTTATTTTTGCCTTGAACTATGATCAGCAGCTAGGAATCTGATTGCCACCCAACATAGCTCCTTTTCCAAGACACACTAACAGACTGTAGAGGATATGCTTCTGGCCTATCTTCTGTATGCCTCTCTCTCTCACCACTCTGCAACATGGACCCAGGATAAGGAATTCTCCCATGGCTTTCTCACATACCCCTCCTTACCATTTCAAGTTGATGATCATTTTAAAGTCCTTACCATTTTTAGACTATATTTGATCAATTTGTTTTCACAGTTTGAAACTTAGCATTAAGGAAGCATAAGGAAGTTTCAATGAAGATGGTGCTTTTTTTCTCTGTTCATTGTTTTTCTGTATGGTTAAAAAGAAAGCCTTTATTTTGCTATCTTCAACCAGATAAACTTATTTAACAAATATTTACTGAGTAACCACTGTGCAAAACTCCATGCAAGTCACTGGAAACACCATAGGCAAATGTGAATCTTCTGCTTGAGAGAAAGACATTAAAGACATAAAAATTATATGACTACACAATTACCAAGGTTAATGACTGCTGTGATGAAAAATTTTGGGGCATTCGTGGAGATTAAATAGGAATCTAACTTAATCTGAGTATGATGAAAGGCATCCTTCAGGAAGTGATATTTAAGCTGAGTCGTGGGAATGAGTAGGACCTGGGTACACTGGCGGGTAAAAGAGGTTCACAGAAAAGGGACAACATATGCACATGTCCTGAGGCAGGAAGGAGGTTGGAGTGTCTGAGGACCAGAAAGGGCAATGTGACCTTCAATAGAAAAATGTTATAAATTTGAGTGCAGGCTTTTAAAGAAGTTTAGACTGTATCCTTTAAAAAAAAGGTGGGGGGAAGTGGGTTTGGGGGAAATGGGGAAATGGGGATAGGAAGTAAATTTTTAAAAAGTCATCCTGGCTTCTGTGTGGAGAATTGCTGGAGAAAGTCTGGAGACACGTGACCACTAGCTCAGAAGCTACTGAAGTAAAGAGTATCTTCAATAACAGTGGTGACATTGGACATAAACAGAAGGTGGATTTGAGATAATTTGGAGATAGTATCTCATCACTTCCCACACCTTAAATTCTACAGTCCAGACATAATTAACTACTCACAATATTTGCTAACAGAATATGCTGGTTCACACATACCACCATGAGCACACTACTCTATCCACCTAGTGAAGATTTACTCATCTCTCAAATCTGAACTCTAGTGTCAATTCCTGCCACAGGTAAAATAACCATCATCATCCTTTGTGTTCCTACTATGTCTGATGCATATTTTATAATAGCACGTATTTCAGATAAAAGTGCAAATGTTTATGTGGTTTCTTTCCTCCCCTTTCTTGTCTGTAAGTTCCTTATAGATAGATCTGTGTTTCTTACATTGTATTATTTCTCCAAACTCTGGCAATATGCCCTGCACATACCAATAATAATGACATGGTTTGCTTACAACATTAACCCCCATTTTTTTTCCTGTCTAATAAAATAAAATCCTTAAAGAAGCCCTCACAAAATTCCTTCTCTAGGTATCCTAGGTCCTGAGTCTACAGAGAATCTTCTAAAACTTCTTGCTATATCTTCTTTTGCTATATATTTCCCCTGAAATGGGAAGTTGGAAGTACCATGTTTCAATGGGCACCATGTTAATATCAATTTCTGATACAGTGGACCTGGTGCTAGACAGAGGCATAATCTTGGAAACTTCTCTCCAACTTCAGTAACACACCACAACAAGTGAGAACTCTTCACCAGAGCATCCCAAGGGGCTTTGTTTCCACTTTGCCTAGAAGGAAAGCCCATAGAGGAGAGACATCAGCCCTATCTCTGACTCTTAGCTCTTCAACTTTTCTTTTTCTTGCAGCATACCACGCTTCCTAAAGGTAAACCACAGTACGATCCAATATCTGTGGCAATCACCTAAGACCACCCTTTCACCTTATTTTTCCCCACTTTCTCTCACTCTAAACCCATCTTCCTCTGACCTTTAGACTTGGTACACACCTCCCGTGTTTGAGCTTTGGCCTTCCTTCAGAGAATGAAACTCGATATGCCGAGTTCTTCATGCCCTCACCAGTCTTGGACTAGAGTTCTCACTTCAGCTCTATTCTTATAAAACCAAAATCCTAAAATTAAACACTCCAAATTTAGCATTGGCAAAATGTATTATCTACTAAAGACTCCATATTCATGATAATATTATCCAGAGATACATTCAAAATAGACTCAACTTGGAGAGAGAAGATTCAGACAACCCAACTGTAGAGGAAGGTGGTACCATTACCTTGCTCTTTCTAAGCTCCTTAAATGACGGATCTTCTATCTAACCTATTACTCCTCTCTCTGACCAAGTGTAGTTCGGATTTGCCTTCCTTTTCCTCCAGAATATAACTAAATAGGAATAATGCAGAGTTCTTGTGTCTAATGGTAAAGGAGAAGCTAATAAAAGGTTAACTATAAATATTTGACTGCTCAGAGTTCTATAAATATCTAATTGTAAGTAATTTCCTTCCCCCATGGATATAACTTGAAACAGAATCAAGAGGATTGATGAGCCTCTGGGGTTGATGAGCAGACCAAGCCGAAACTGTCGCTGTGAATGTCATTAAGGAGATGAAGTACACGTGAGTGCAGTTCCACTGGGAAGCAGAGCTGTCCTCCCATGTAGTTTACTGCCAGATAGACAGCCTGGCCATCATTATCCCCAAACAACAACAACAATGAATATGGACATGGCAGATTTTAAGGACATCATCTCTACAGAACAAAATGAAAAAGGAGAAGACAAAAGACAAGGCCAACTCAATAATACTTTAAAAATATACTAGGCCGGGCACAGTGGCTCACGCCTGTAATCCCAGCACTTTGGGAGGCCGAGACGGGCGGATCACGAGGTCAGGAGATCCAGACCAGCCTGGCTAACATGGTGAAACCCCGTCTCTACTAAAAATACAAAAGTTAGCCGGGCGCGGTGGCGGGCGCCTGTAATCCCAGCTACACGGGAGGCTGAGGCAGGAGAATGGCGTGAACCTGGGAGGCGGAGCTTGCAGTGAGTGGAGATGGCGCCACTGCACTCCAGCCTGGGCGACAGTGCGAGACTCCGTCTCAAAAAAAAAAAAAAAAAAAAAAAAAATAATATATATATATATATATATATATATATATATATATATACACACACTAATAACTTCCCAGAGCTCTTCTAGTTGTGGTTTGCAAATAAATATAAGCTATGTAAGATAAAAACTATTAACTTTACTTAAAATGTGAGAAGATGGCCCATAGAGGCTGAATGTAATAGCTAAAAATATCTGAATAAGAAATCAGAATATTTGAAACTGAGATTCCAGAAGTGTTGAGCTGAAGCTTTTTCAAGATGACTTCCACACACAGATGAGAAAAGGGACATAGATCCCTTGCCACAGATGTCTCCAGCACACATTCCCCTTTCCACGAAGAGTTGGAAATTTCCTTTTCATGCAGGTAGTTTATTTCCAAGACAAAAGATATAGATGTGTCTTACTTGCTCTAGGGCAGCTCAGAGGAAGTTCTACAGCTGCACTATCTGTTATGGTGCCACTAGCCACACATGGCTATTAAGCACTTGAAATGTGGATGGTCCAAATCAAACTGTGCTAGAGGTGAAATACACACTGGATTTCAAAGACTTACTATAAGAAAAAGAATATAAAACATCTCCTTAATAATACTTTATGTTGATTACATGTTGAAAATTTTTAGACAAATCAGGTCAAAAAAAGTATTAATTTTACCTGTTCCTCTCATATATATACACACACATGTGTATATACACATATATATACACACACATGTGTATATACACATATATATACACACAAATATATATACATGTATGTACACATATATACGTATATATATATGGGTATATATATGTACACACACACACACATATATATATATAGACACACACACACACGTATATATATCCTTTTTAGAGAGAGGGGAAAAAAAATGATACCCTGCTCTGTCACCTAGGCTGGAGCACAGTGGTATGATCACAGCTCTTTGCAGTCTCAAAGTCCTGGGCTAAAACCACCCTCCCGCCTTAGCTTCCAAGTAGCTGGGACTACAGGTACATACTGCCATACTCTGCTAATCTTTTTAAATTTTTTGTAGAAATAGGGTCTCGCCATGTTGCCTAAGCTGGCCTTGAACTCCTAGCCTGAAGCAATCCTCTGAAAGGATCCTCACTGGCCTCCTCGGCCTCTTAAAACACTGTGATTATAGGTGTAAATCACCATATCTGGCCCTCTAATTTTTTAATGTTGTTAGAAAATTTAAAATTACATATATAGGCTTATGAGATATTTTTATCAGACAACATTGCTCTGCAGGATTCTTGGGATAGGTGGAGCTATCATTAGTGTAAATCAAGAAGAAACAAAATTATGGAGATATAATTGTTGATGTGGTCTACAAATTGGCTGTCTAGTGCTACTCTTAGTGTGATCCACAGGATGACATGAGCCTGCAGACTGCCAATGGTCCCTCAAAAGCAACTAAATTGAAGGTACATCTTTAGAAACTTTTGTAAATTTGACAGAGTAATTCTACATCTGTTGCATCTAATATCTTTTTTTTAAGATGGGTTTCTATTTTGCATGTCTTTGTGTCCTTTTACTTCATTTCTATTAATTCACTCTTATATTTTATAAAATTATCAGTTTGCAATATTGGAAATAGGATCTTTACCACAGACTGTTTGAAAAGCATTGGGATATACAATTTTGGTGACTCGAAAGGTTAGTTTTGATATTCATGGGAACAGATTTGTCAATTTCAAATACACTTAGTGAAAGCCAGTATTTAATGGAGAAAAAAAAATGTATTCAAATTTCATATACCTAGCTCAAGGGTTGCTCTATCTAAATATCTTTAAATGCACAGACATGTTAATTATAAAGAAAACTAGCCTCTTATCTCTATAGAAATGAGTTCCTTGTTTTGGATGAAAGCAAAGAAATCTTCAACTCTTCTAAGCAATATTCGTTTTGTTTTGTTTTCATACTTTGGCATAGTAGCAGTTATTTGCTAATGAACTGCCAGACTGAGTTGCACTTAACTTCCATGTCTTTTTTTTTCTGATTCTATAGAAATGTTTCATTTTCTGCAAAATATAGAAATTAGAAAAATTTATATCTGGCCAGCTTGAAAATTACATAATTTGGAAAAGTTCAAGTTTATTTGAGGAGCTTGGTAGAAGTCTTCATGACAACCTGGCCTCTCACTACCCTGAATCTGGGTAAATTGGCCATATGACATATTTCAACCTGGAAATGTGAGGGCAAAAAAAAAAAAAAAAAAAAAAAATAGTAAATGCTATTTCATAATAATCAGAAAAAAAAAAAAAACACATAGAAGTTAAGTGCAACCCAGTCTGGCAGTTCATTAGCAAATAACTGCCACTATGCCAAAGTATGAAAACAAAACAAAATGAATACTGCTTAGAAGAGCTGAAGATTTCTTTGCTTTCATCCAAAACAAGGAACTCAAACATGTCAACAGTAATGCCTGTCTAAATGCATCAGAAAGCCAGGCAATTCCCACTGTACCCACTCTGACAGCAGGGCGTTCAGAAATACTTCCCCATTATCACAGGAGCTCTTCAATCCTTGATTTCATAAGATGTTCCCACATACAAGAGACCAAGAAACAGACACATCCACAACAAAACAACTGAGACATTTTTAAGAGAAGGGTATGTTTTTCTTATATCTAACACTCTCCGATTTAACAATTCACTTAGCTTCCTTTCTCCAAGTTCCACAAAAGAGACCACAAATGGCCTCTTGATAAAGTCTCCTTTCTCAGAGGTTTTAAAGGCACTTTATGCTGGATATCATAGCAGTTCATCTGACTTTCCTCCATTCCACTGACTTATTTAATTTGTTCAGAGATGTAAGACAATTCAGGGACTTGAGAGAGCTGGGGAAAATGGGGGAGAATGTTAAAACAAAAAAATGAAAGAAATGTATTCCAGATGTCAGTTCTTGGTGGCAGACACACTACCTTGCTCATAGCACTTAGAACAATGCTTGGCAACTAGAAAATGCTCCATAAATATTTTGACTGACTCCAGGTGGAGACATGTTAATTAAGCATTAATCATCTACCATAAGCCTACACTGAGCATTTTATTCTTCAAGATAATCCTGTAATACTGGTATTTTATGATACAGAGATTCAAACTAAGATAGTTACATAAGAAATTCAGTAACCACCTTCCCCTCCACATGCATATACTCTCCAACCCATAGCAAACAGTTCAGATGCACCTGCTATGCTGCCTACTATTTACTAAGTGTTCCCCCATGAGTTCCCTTCTTACTCTGACTCCAGGTGAGTGTTACAGCTGCTCTGAAAATTAAGATAAGTCTCTTAAACTGCAAGGCATGGTTTCTCTGTGACTTTGGCTTTGCTTCTATAAAAGTAATGTCATAAGTTAAATCCTGAAAAACTCACTTCACATGCATTTGAGGTGCTTTCTGATCAACAGCTTCCCAAGATCATTTACTTGACTTGTTTTCCTACAGCCACCTTGCTGGGCAGAAAAAGCCTGAACTTTGTCTTTCACATCTAGAAAAGAAAAGCTGAGGGTCTATACTTAAAAAAATATGAGTAAACTATCTGCATGGGACTGACTTTATGCATATGGAGATTAGGCTGCCATCAGAAAGAAGGATCCTTCCTTCTACAATGTAATGTTTCTACTCTTAGCTGAAATCTAAGTTCTTGACAAAGATAACAAAAAGGTATTTTCTACTCAACGTTGTCTTCTGCAATTACAAGAAGGCAGCGTGCTCAAAGGCTACAAGCCTTGCAGTCAGGCAGACTTAAGCTGTATCACAACTTTATAATTTAATTACTGTGTGACTTAAAGCAAATATTTCAAAAGTATAATCAGGAAAATCGAAACCAGTTCTAAGCCTTTCAAGTAGGAACGAATTGTGTTACAAAATTCCTGAATGAGTTAGAGTAGAAGAGAGGACAAAGGAAGGTGGTGCTATCTGGAACTCAGGAAGAGTAGGAAGCCTACCGTCATTGCCCAGTCACACACTCTGTGCCACCACAAGCTGATGCTGAAACCTCCCAAGCCAAGCTTCCACCAAGGGGTGTCCTCCACTTCTCCACTGCTTCAGGTACCCACACTTCCTGCTTCTATCACTATCACTTTTGTAGTAATCTGCACCATTCCAAAGCCAAAAGAGTAACTTCTACCTTCTTTCTGCCTTCCAATCTAATCCCAAGTAAGAGTCTCATATCGAAGGAAACTAAACAAAAACTCTGCTGGAAAATGTAGTTTCTAGGCTTCCAGCCTCTGCCATATATGGAAAAACAACACAAATAGCCGTTACAACAAGTCGTATAATCTATGGGCCCCAGCTTTCTCCTCTATAAGGTAAAAATAATGCCCTTATGCAATATTCATTTCAATAAGTGCCTACTGTATGTGAGTTACTATTTGCTAGGTATTGATCTAGGAACAGGATATAAAGTTGGTTTTAACTACAATGTTTTTTTGTATATGCTTAAGCAAAATATTTAACCACATAATTGTAATAACAGTTTAATGCCCACTCTATACACAATTTTTTTTTTTTTTTTTTTTTTTTTTTGAGATGAAGTTTCACTCTGTCTCCCAGTCTGGGTTGCAGTGGTGCAATCTCGGCTCACTACAAGCTCCACCTCCCATGTTCACGCCATTCTCCTGCCTCAGCCTCCCGAAGTAGCTAGGACTACAGGCACCCAGCACAAAGCCTAGCTAATTTTTTTATTTTTAGTAGAGATGGGGTTTCACCATGTTAGCCATGATAGTCTTGATCTCCTGACCTCATGATCCACCTGCCTTAGCCTCCCAAAGTGCTGGGATAACAGGCATGAGACACTGTGCCCAGCCCACAAGAATATTTTTAATATCACACCAAAGGTGGGGGCTCTAACTTATTCTAGGAGGAATGGAAGAGGTTCCTAAAGGAGGTAATACCCATTTGTAGCAGAAGATTGGGGGTGGGGAAAAGCCATCATTTCAGGAAGAAATGAAAACAAGTAAAAGAGAATGGATATAAAAGCAGCATGAAGTGTAGTTTTAAGTTGCTGAAGAATAAAACGCAAAGAAGGAAATGAGAAGAGACAGATAAGCAAAGGCTGGATCAGCAAAGGCCTTTGTGTTCTGTTAAAAAAAAAACGGGGGGGCGCCCAAGATGGCCAAATAGGAGCAGTTCCAGCCTCCAAGTCCCAGCGTGAGCGACACAGAAGATGGGTAATTTCTGCATTTTCTTTTTTTTTTTTTTCCGAGACGGAGTCTTACTCTGTTGCCCAGGCTGAAGTGCAGTGGCCGGATCTCAGCTCACTGCAAGCTCCGCCTCCCGGGTTCACGCCATTCTCCTGCCTCAGCCTCCCAAGTAGCTGGGACTACAGGCGCCCGCCACCTCACCCGGCTAGTTTTTTGTATTTTTTTTTTTTTTTTTTTTTTTTTTTTTAGTAGAGACGGTGTTTCACCGTGTTAGCCAGGATGGTCTCGATCTCCTGACCTTGTGATCCACCTGTCTCGGCCTCCCAAAGTGCTGGGATTAGAGGCTTGAGCCACCGTGCCCGGCCGATTTCTGCATTTTCAACTGAGGTACTGAGTTCATCTCACTGGGGCGTGTCGGACAGTGGGTGCTGGTCAGTGGGTGCAGCCCAACCAGTGAGAGCTAAAGCAGGGTGAGGCATCACCTCACCTGGGAAGTGCAAGGGGGAAGGGAATTCCTTTTCCTAGCCAAGGGAAACTGAGACACACAACACCTGGAAAATCACGTAACTCCCACACTAATACTGTGCTTTATCAATGGTCTTAGCAAACAGCACACCAGGAGACTCTATCCCACGCCTGGCACAGAGGGTCCCACACCCACGGAGCCTCCCTCATTGCTAGCACAGCAGTCTGAGATCTAACTGCAAGGTGGCAGCCAGGCTGGGAGAGGGGAGTCAAGACCCATCAGTTTGCTGTATTCAGGAGACCCATGTCACATGCAGAGACATACATAGGCTAAAAATAAAGGGATGGAGGAAGATCTACCAAGCAAATGGAAAACAAAAAAAGGCAGGGATTGCAATCCTAGTCTCTGATAAAACACACTTTAAACCATCAAAGATCAAAAGAAACAAAGAAGGCCATTACATAGTAGTAAAAGGATCAATTCAACAAGAAGAGCTAACTATCCTAAATGTATATGCACCCAATACAGGAGCACCCAGATTCATAAAGCAAGTCCTTAGAGACTTACAAAGAGACTTAGACTCTCATACAAAAATAATGGGAGATTTAAACACCCCACTGTCCACATTGGACAGATCAATGAGACAGAAAGTTAACAAGGATATCTAGGAATTGAAATCAACTCTGCACCAAGCAGACCTAATAGACATCTACAGAACTCTCCACCCCAAATCAACAGAATATACATTCTTCTCAGCACCACATCACTCTTATTCCAAAATTGACCACATAGTTGGAAGTAAAGCACTCCTCAGCAAATGTGCAAGAACAGAAATTATAACAAACTGTCTCTCAGACCACAGTGCAATCAAACTAGAACTCAGGACTAAGAAATTCAATCAAAACCGCTCGACTACATGGAAACTGAACAACCTGCTTCTGATGACTACTGGGCACATAATGAAATCATGGCAGAAATAAAGATGTTCTTTGAAACCAATGAGAACAAAGATACAACATACCAGAATCTCTGGGATACACTTAAAGCAGTGTGTAGAGGGAAATTTATGCACTTAATGCCCACAAGAGAAGGCAGGAAAGATCTAAAATGGACACCCTAACATCACAATTAAAAGAACTAGAGAAGCAAGAGCAAACACATTCAAAAGCTAGCAGAAGGCAAGAAATAACTAAGATCAGAGCAGAACTGAAGGAGATAGAAATACAAAAAAACTTTCAAAAACTCAATGAATCCAGGAGCTGGTATTTTGAAAAGATCAACAAAATAGACTGCTAGCAAGACTAATAAAGAAGAAAAGAGAGAAGAATCAAATAGACGCAATAAAAAATGATAAAGGGGATATCACCACCAACTCCACAGAAATACAAACTACCATCAGAGAATACTATAAACACCTCTACGCAAATAAACTAGAAAACCTAAAAGAAATGGATAAAATCTTGGACACTTACACTGTCCCAAGACTAAACTAGGAAGAAGTTGAATCCCTGAATAGACCAATAGCAGGCTCTGAAGTTGAGGCAATAATTAATAACCTACCAAACAAAAAAAAAGTCCAGGACCAGATGGATTCACAGCCAAATTCTACCAGAGGTACAAGGAGGAGCTGGTACCATTCCTTCTGAAACTATTCCAATCAATAGAAAAAGAGGGAATCCTCCCTAACTCATTTTATGAGGCCAACATCATCCTGATACCAAAACCTGGCAGAGACACAACAAAAAAAGAGAATTTTAGATCAATATCCCTGATGAACATCAATGCAAAAATCCTCAATAAAATACTGGCAAATCGGAACCAGCAGCACATCAAAAAGCTTATCCACCATGATCAAGTGGGCTTTATCCCTGGGATGCAAGGTTGGTTCAACATATGCAAATCAATAAACGTAATCCAACATATAAACAGAACCAAAGACAAAAACCACATGATTATCTCAATAGATGCAGAAAAGGCCTTTGATAAAATCCAAAACCCTTTCATGCTAAAAACTCTCAGTAAATTCGGTATTGATGGAATGTATCTCAAAATCATAAGAGCTATTTATGATAAACCCACAGCCAATATCATACTGAATGGTCAAAAACTGGAAGCATTCCCTTTGAAAACTGGCACAAGACAGGGATGCCCTCTCTCACCACTCCTATTCAACATAGTGTTGGAAGTTCTGGTTAGGGCAATCAGGCAAGAGAAAGAAATAAAGGGTATTCAACTAGGAGAATAAGAAGTCAAATTGTCCCTGTTTGCAGATGACATGATTGTATATTTTGAAAACCCCATCGTCTCAGTCCAAAATCCCTTTAAGCTGATAAGCAACTTCAGCAAAGTCTCAGAATACAAAATCAATGTGCAAAAGTCACAAGCATTCTTATACAGCAGTAACAGAAAAACAGAGAGCCAAATCATGAATGAACTTCCATTCACAATTGCTTCCAATAGAATAAAATACCTAGGAATCCAACTTACAAGGGATCTGAAGGACCTCTTCAAGGAAAACTACAAACCACTGATCAGTAAAATAAAAGAGGACACAAACAAATGAAAGAATATACAATGCTCACAGATAGGAAGAATCAATATCATGAAAATGGCCATACTGCCCAAAGTAATTTATAGATTCAGTGCCATCCCCATTAAACTACCAATGACTTTCTTCACAGAATTGGAAAAAAACTGCTTTAAAGTTCACATGGAACCAAAAAAGAGCCTGCATTGCCAAGACAATCCTAAGCCAAAGAACAAAGCTGGAGGCATCATGCTACCTGACTTCAAACTATACTACCAGGCTACAGTAACCAAAATAGCATGGTACTGGTACCAAAACAGAAATATAGAACAATGGAACAGAATAGAGCCCTCAGAAATAATACCACACATCTACAACCATCTAATCTTTGACAAACCTGACAAAAACAAGAAATGGGGAAAGGATTCCTTATTTAATAAATGGTGCTGGGAAAATTGGCTAGCCTTAGTAGAAAGCTGAAACCAGGTCCTTTCTTTACTCCTTATACAAAAATTAATTCAAGATGGATTAGAGACTTAATTGTTAGACCTAAAGCCATAAAAACCCTAGAAGAAAACCTAGGTAACACCTTTCAGGATATAGGCATGGGCAAGGACTTCATGTCTAAAACACCAAAAGCAACGGCAACAAAAGCCAAAATTGACAAATGGGATCTCATTAAACTAAAGAGCTTCTGCACAGCAAAAGAAACTACCATCAGAGTGAACAGACAACCTACAGAATGGGAGAAAATTTTTGCAATCTACTCATCTGACAAAGGGCTAATATCCAGAACCTACAAAGAACTCAAACAAATTTACAAGAAAAAAACAACCCCATCAAAAAGTGGGCAAAGGATATGAATAGACACTTCTCAAAAGCGACATTCATACAGCCAACAGACACATGAAAAAATGCTTATCATCACTCGCCGTCAGAGAAATGCGAATCAAAACCACAATGAGATACCATCTCACACCAGTTAGAATGGCGATCATTAAAAAATCAGGAAACCACAGGTGCTAGAGAGGATGTGGAGAAATAGGAACACTTTTACACTGTTGGTGGGATTGTAAACTAGTTCAACCATTGTGGAAAACAATGTGGCGATTCCTCAAGGATCTAGAACTAGAAGTACCATATGACCCAGCCATCCCATTACTGGGTATATACCCAAAGGATTCTAAATCATGCTGCTATAAAGACACATGCACACGTATGTTTATTGCGGCACTATTCACAATAGCAAAGACTTGGAATGAACCCAAATGTCCATCAGTGACAGACTGGATTAAGAAAATGTGGCACATATACACCATGGAATATTATGCAGCCATACAAAAAGATGAGTTCGTGTCCTTTGTAGGGACATGGATGCAGCTGGAAACCATTATTCTCAGCAAACTATCGCAAGAACAGAAAACCAAATACCGCATGTTCTCACTCATAGGTTGGAATTGAACAATGACATCACTTGGACACAGGAAGGGGAACATCACACACTGAGTCCTGTTGTGGGGAGGGAGGAGGGGAGAGGGATAGCATTAGGAGATATACTTAATGTAAATGTCGAGTTAATGGGTGCAGCACACCAACATGGCACATGTATACATATGTAAGAAACCTGCACGTTGTGCACCTGTACCCTAGAACTTAAAGTATAATAATAAAAAGTTCATATATCTACCTGTAGGAAAAGGGGTGATATTTAGCACCTTAGTGCCCAGGTGTGGTGTGGTCAAATTTGTGCTATGTCTTGTGGCTATGAGAGGATGGATTTGAGCGGGAGAAAACACAAGCAGAGAAGCTAGTTAGGAAACATTCAATAGCTCCATAATGATTTAATGAAAAGCTGAACAAGATCAATGCCAAAAAAGAGAGAGCCCATCAGACACACTCTATTACTGGCATGAAAGCAATGCTGCAAGTTAAATATGGTGGAGCACCTTAGATTTACCAACCTCCTTTTGGGAGTAGACGTATATGCATTTAGAAAGAATTATTTAATAAAACAACTGGAGTGAAAAGGAAGACTGCTCACATCTAAAGGGGTCATGCTTACTAAATGAGTGGAGGTTCAGTCAGGAGCAGGGCTTTCATTTTACTAGATGGGGACACAAACTTAGGATAGGGCTAAATTACTCTGGACAATACAGGAGAGACTAATCCTACAGCTACCAGGAGTCCCTGCCTCTGTGGGGGTTTGTTTGTTTTACACAATGGTCATCCTATTAATTAGATAATATTGGTCTGAAGTAGCCCAAATTATTAGCCTGCCCTAGTTACTCACATATTACAGTCACGGTCTAAATTATTGACAGCAGGAATGCAGGCAAAGAGAAAGATTCTAGAAATGAGTTAAAATTGTCAGGACTTGATGATTGGTCATGTGAAAAATGCCAAAAATGAGAAATCAGAAATATGTATTAAACAGCATAACTAATGGGCACTAGGCTGAATACCTGGGTGACAAAATAATCTGTAATCAAACCCCTATGACAGAAGTTTACCTATACAACAAACCTGCACATGTAACCCTGAACTTAAATAAAAGTGGGGAAAAAAAAGAAGATAGCCACAGTCTCTTATCTGAAATCCATATATTCAGAAGTGTTTCAGGATATGGAAAGTTTCAGGTTTAATACAAATAATATATATACACATATGCATACACACACACTTGTATATATTATATATACACATACACATACATATATCATGTATGTGTGTATATATATATAATGTATTTTACAGCACAGGCAGGAGGGTCTACACCAGTTCCACACTCAAACATATTAACATTTCTTCAATGAAGTATGAGTATTCATATCAAGTGACATCAATAAAGAGGTAACTTCATTTCAGTCCAGTTCAGTTCTGCCTTAAAGGAACTGAAGCCAGGTCAGATTTCATTGCCAAATGGTTGGTGAGAACTTCTTAGTTTTCAGAGTTCTTTTAACTTCAGAACTGTGGAACTCCTATTTTTCTGGGGTAGAGATGACAGTGTTGGGTGCTGGGTGATTTAGGCAGGGTCACCCTCTGATTGTTCCTCTCTAGTGGTCTCTGAAAGTAGGGAACTTCTTGACTACCATGAACTGAAGCAGGAATACGGACACCCAGCCACATCCTCTGACTGTCATGGGTCCCAACAAGTCACTTGACCTCAGCCATAATTACTTATTAGAGTTTATGAATTTTTGATGATCTTAGTGTGTCACCTAGAAGTCAGGGAATAAAGTCTCTGAGAGATTATCAACATGAGATGGTAAAAAATCTGTCAATATATGCCAGGTTGAGTAGCAAACTTAGCATAATGCATACTGCATGCTGGGTACCTTGAATCAGAAACAGCAGCAGATCCAGGCGGAATGAGACTCTGCCTGTCTGCTGAGCCAGACACCGTCTGACCAGACATCATGTCTGACCAGACACCCATGACCAGACATCATTAACTCTGACAACAATTTTTTAAAAATAGCTCAGTGAGGTGGTCATCCAGAGTTTAGAGTAGAAAAAAGGGCCAGGCATGGTGGCTCACTCCTGTAAATCCCATCACTTTGGGAGACTGAGGCAGGTGGATCACGAGGCCAGCAGTTCAAGATCAGCCTGGCCAAGATGGTGAAACCCCTTCTCTACCAAAAATACAAAAAAAATTTGGTTGTGGTGGCAGGCGCCTGTATTCCCAGCTACTTGGGAGGCTGAGTCAAGAGAATTGCTTGAACCTGGGTGGCAGAAGTTGCAGTGAGCCGAGATCGTGCCACTACACCCCAGCCTAGGTGACAGAGTGAGACTCTGTTCCCCCTGCCCCCAAAAAATAAAGAAACGGAAAAAGAAAAAAGCACACACAGGATATGAGTTGTGTGTTTGGAGGGAAGAGTGAGATAGTACCTATCCAAGAAATGACCCATGGAGATCGCAGATCTGAAAATGGCCAAGCATGACAGCAGAGAAATACAGAAGGTTATAACCATAAACAGCAGGGTGAGAGTGATCCATGGAGCTATAGGGACTAAAGTAATGTGTACCAGAACATAGAATCTGCAGAGCTGTTCAGTAAGACCTGGTCACCACACCCCACAGTCTTCTCGAGGGAAGGCAGAAAACTAGAATGAATAATGTCCCTGCTTGAAGCAGCTAGGAGTGAGGGATATGATTATACTTAGAGGATTACTATACATTTTACATATTTGTACTCACTGCAAGAGTCATGTGAAACACACTGTTTATACAAAACTTGCCGGTTTATAGCTATCTAAGTGGATAGTAGTGCTACCAACTAAAATCATTTTTCTTAAGTGGGGTTTTAGAAGAAGATGGTTAGTTCATTTGGGGTCATACTGAATTGAGATGTTTGTATATTATACAGGTAGAGATGTCTCATTAGCTATTAGATATACACATCTCAAGTAGGTAGGAGATATCGGTGCTGGAGATAGTGATTTAAGGGGTTGGTAGCAGAGAAAAAGAATGTTGAAATTACTTGTGGAGAATAAGTTGATGAGAACATTGTATATTGATGATAGGATCCTGAAGAATGCTGCCATCTAAAGAATAAGTAGTGAGAGAAAAACCAACAGAAAAAGACAGAAACAACAAAGATGAACAGAAGAACCTATTACAAAGTCAAGAGAGAACAAAGGTTAATAAGGAGGTAATAATTGTCTAAGTGAGACAAAAAAATATCCATTATATTTGGAAACAAGAAGGATATAGATGAAATAGAGGGGAAATTTTCAATACAGTGGCAGAATCAGAAGCTAGATCATAGTACACAGAGGAGGAGTAGGTGGAAAGAGTAAGGATAGAATACTCCCTCCAGAATTTTTAAGAGATCAGATGTTGTTTCTTTAGCTAACTTCTTGGTAATTAGTGAGGATTACTGTAATACAATCATCCAAATCGCAGAGTGGTATAAAGCTTCATATCAGCTCCTTTCCTGAAACCACACCTGTGTAGATGAGAGGAGAAGATAGTCATTGATTCCCTGTTCTTCTCTCGTGACCTTTATTTGGCCACATCCAACCCTCTAGCAGACTGGAATGGCAGAGGGAGCACCGTAAACGGCAGCCTCAGTGCTGCTGAGATGCTGGACCTGCGAACCGGAATGTGGGAACCAAATGTTCCACAGTAGTGGTTTGCTTTAGAAATTTACGTTTGATTCCCTACTCCACAAGAAAATAGATTTGATATTGTATAATGTTTATTAATGAAACTAATGTATTTGTTGCTGAAACACTTAACCTGCAACCAGCACAATGTATCACCTTCATAGCATTTTCTTATATGATAGCAGATTTCAAAGCCATCCCAACTTTACCATGATGCATAAAGTCTAAAATCCTTGACAGTTATCCAATTTTTGATCTCTTTATCTCTGACATTTCAGAGATCCCTCTCATTTTCTCCTGAGGGCAGAATACCATGGAAAAGTGCCAGGCCATTTCCTTAACTATCACTCTATCCTCTTTAACCTTCCCTACTTCCTCCACCTTCCTAATCAAGAATGGATGGGAGCACAGAAACTCAAACTCACCAAAGTTGTCAGAGATTATGATCTTTGAGTTGGCAAAATACCTTCCTAAACAGGTGGTTATTACCTTTCTCAGAGCACTCAGCTATTCAACTCGAAGCAGATAACCAGGCAGGCACAGGGAGTCCATGACTTATAGATAGAGAAATCAAGCTTCCAGTTTTCATACATTCCATCTTTTCCCAATTGCTTTTCCTTTGGGAGGCCAAGGCGGGTGGATCACCTGAGGTCAGGAGTTTGAGAGTAGCCTGACCAATATGGTGAAACCTTGTCTCTACTAAAAATACAAAATTAGCCAGGCGTGGTGGCAGGCGCCTGTAGCCCCAGCTACTTGGGAGGCTGAAACAGGAGAATTGCTTGAACCCAGGAGGTGGAGGTTGCAGTGAGCCAAGATCATGCCACCGCACCCCAGCCTGGATGACAGGGTGAGACTCCATCTCCAAAAAAAAAAAAAAAAAAAAAAAAAAAAAAAAAAGCAGAAGCTCTTTCCTGTTGCTGTCTTCCTTGTGGTCATGTCTCACTATTTTACTTCTATCAGAACAGGTATGGGAGACAATACTCAGTAAAGATTTATCGGGGCTCTCTAGCATTCCATTCATTTCCTTACACCCGAAATCTGCAGAAAGACAGTTTTTATCCTTGTCCCTGTGCTCCGAACCCAAACCAAATTATTCTGATCACCAGGAAAATTAGCTTTTACCTGTCTAAAGTTTTTTCCAGACAGCAATGTTGGTGGGCATACAACAATATGACTTAAGACTTACAATGCATGTGATTAAACCAGTGAGAGGAAACAGGTCGGTAGCAACTCAAAGACGACCTCACGAAGCAGGCTTAATGTCACCACTTTGTACCAATATAAATTATTTAGCTCATGAACCACTCCCTAAATCATTTCCAAATGTGGAGCTAATTAGACCACATGATGCTCTGACTCTGATTATAATATATTTAATTAGCCTGTAGAGTTTTATCCCAGTAAACTGTCATCATCATAAGGTTGGAAACTCTATTGTCAGGGCATCCTGTAGGGGAATATACACAATTCAGCCTTTATTAAAATTCTAACTTAGCCAAACTTAACTGTGTTCTTGGTTCTCATCATGATGTCAAAAGAATGCCAATTTCTCTCTCTCTCTCTCTCATTGATCTCTCCAAAAATTACTAGCGACTTTTGTATGTTTTCTTGGGTTTACTTAATGCACAATTTCTATTTACCAACCTTGATATCATTCTTTCCTACAAAACCATAATCCCCACAAAAAGGGAACACCACAAAAGTAGGAAAATTGATGCAAAAATAGTGTGTTCCACCCACAACTATTTTAGTTTTTTAACTTTTAAATTTCCAATTATTATGGATACATCATAACTGTATATATGTATCATATACCTGGGATATTTTGATATATGCATGCAATGTCTAGTGATCAAATCAGGATAACTGGAGTGTGTATCCATCACCTCAATCATTTATCATTTCTTTGCATTAGAAACATTCCAGCTTTGTCGAAGATCAGACGGCTGTAGATGTGTGGTATTATTTCTGAGGGCTCTGTTCTGTTCCATTGGTCTATATCTCTGTTTTGGTACCAGTACCATGCTGTTTTGGTTACTGTAGCCTTGTATTATAGTTTGAAGTCAGGTAGCGTGATGCCTATGGGGAAAGGATTCCCTATTTAATAAATGGTGCTGGGAAAACTGGCTAGCCATAGTAGAAAGCTGAAACTGGATCCTTTCTTACTCCTTATATGAAAATTAATTCAAGATGGATTAGAGACTTAAATGTTAGACCTAAAACCATAAAAATGCTAGAAGAAAACCTAGCCAATACCATTCAGGACATAGGCATGGGCAAGGACTTCATGTCTAAAACACCGAAAGCAACTACAACAAAAGCCAAAATCGACAAATGGGATCTAATTAAACTACAGAGATTCTGCACAGCAAAAGAAACTACCACCAGAGTAAACAGGCAACGTACATAATGGGAGAAAATTTTTGCAATCTACTCATCTGACAAAGGGCTATTATCCAGAAACTATAAAGAACTCAATCAAATTTACAAGAAAAAAAACAAATAACCCCATCAAAAAGTGGGCAAAAGATATGAATAGACACTTCTCAAAAGAAGACATTCATACAGCCAACAGACACATGAAAAAATGCTCATCATCACTGGCCATCAGAGAAATGCAAATCAAAACCACAATGAGATACTATCTCACACCAGTTAGAATGGCGATCATTAAAAAGTCAGGAGAGGATGTGGAGAAATAGGAACACTTCTACACTGTTGGTGGGATTGTAAACTAGTTCAACCATTGTGGAAAACAGTGTGGCGATTCCTCAAGGATCTAGAACTAGAAATACCATTTGACTCAGCCATCCCATTACTGGGGACATACCCAAAGGATTATAAATCATGCTGCTATAAAGACACATGCACATGTATGTTTATTGTGGCACTATTCACAATAGCAAAGACCTGGAATCAACCCAAATGTCCATCAGTGACAGACTGGATTAAGAAAATGTGGCACATATACACCATGGAATATTATGCAGCCATACAAAAGGATGAGTTCGTGTCCTCTTTAGGGACATGGATGCAGCTGGAAACCATCATTCTCAGCAAACTATCGCAAGAACAGAAAACCAAATACCGCATGTTTTCACTCATAGGTTGGAATTGAACAATGACATCACTTGGACACAGGAAGGGGAGCATCACACACCTAGTCCTATTGTGGGGAGGGGGTAGGGGGAAGGGATAGCATTAAGAGATATACCTAATGTAAACGATGAGTTAATGGGTGCAGCATACCAACATGGCACATGTATATATATGTAACAAACCTGCACGTTGTGCACATGTATCCTAGAACTTAAAGTATAATAATAAAAAAAGAAATAAACATTCCAATTGCACTCTATTATTTCAAAATATACAATATATTAACTATAGTCAGTATATTGTTCTACTATGGATCTTACTCCTTCTATCCCGTTTTTATACCCATTAACCATCCCGTCTTTATCCATCCCTTCCCACTGTGCTTCCCAACCTCTGCTAATCATCATTCTACTCTCATTCTCTGTGAGTTCAATAATCTTTAGTTCCCATGAGAAAATGCAATATTTGCCTGTGCCTGGCTTATTTCACTTGACATAATGTCCTCCAATTCCATCCATGTTATTGCAAATGACAAGATTTCCTTCTCTTTTATAGATAAATAATATTCTATTATGTATATGTACCACATATTATTTATCCTTTTATCTGCTAATGGATACTCAGGTTGATTCCATGCCTTAGCTATTGTGAATGGTGCTGCAATAAACAGAGGAATGCAGATGTCTCTACAACATGCTTATTTTATTTCCTTTGGATATATACCTAGTAGTGGGAATGCAGATGATATATTTCTATTTTTGGTTTTTTTGAGGAATCGCCATACTGTTCTCCATAGTAGCTATACTAATATACATTCCCACCAACAGTGTATAAGGATTCCCCTTTCTCCATACCCTTTAGTATTTTAAATTATTTTTATATTTAAGTTTAGCTTAGCTAATTACCCTTCCTCCATGAAGTCCTTCTTTAAGCATCCCAGAAAGAAAACAGTATCTAATGTTCTCATTCTCTCAATTTTATTGGGCATTTGCCCATGTTCCTTGTATTAGTAATTTATTATTTTATGTACATTAGCTCATTTCACAACTAGATCATAACTTTATTGAATCATTAATGCATTTGACAACTTTTACTAAGCAACAACTCTGACACTGAACTACATGGTACAGTTACAGTAGTGAGTAAGAAAAACAATTGTCTTCTAGAAGTTCACAGCACTGTTAAAGAAGCAGTGGTGTGTATACTTCGTGTCCCCAGGACACAATGTTAAATTATGAAAATGGTAAGTGATATCAATAGTATAAAATAATATATAGACTTCTCAAATGGCAAGAGATTCAATTCTTTACAAAATTGACAGTCTTTCAGTATTAGCTTCCCTGAAGAATTCAAAGCATTGACTTCTAAGCCCTCTTAAGATTCTGAAGATTGTTTTTGCCATGGTATGTTACCAGTCTCACTCATCTCTGCAAAGCTTCATCTTAACAGAGAACCATCTTGATTTTTACTTGGAGTAGTTCCAAGAAAAGAAATACTCTCCACTCTCCTTCCACCTTCTTCACATCATTCCAAGCGTTATTTCCAGCTATCCTGATGTTAATGAGTCAGTTAAATGATTCTAGAATAATTTATCAATTATAGCTACTCATTAAAGGTCTGATCCAGTAAAGAGTTAAGGAAATCTCTGTCTCCCTGACCCAAGACATATATACTAAAGTATTGCTAGATTCAGACTAATATAGGTGATTGTGCTGATTTTTTCCCCATAATTTTCAAGATTAATCACAAATAAAGTATTCTTTGTTTTTTATTATTATTTAAGCTCCAGGATATGCGTGCAGAATGTGCAGGTTTGCTGTCTAGATATACGTGTGCCACGGTGGTTTGCTGCACCTATTCACCCATCATCTAGGTTCCCTCCCCTCACCCCCCACCCCTCAACAGACCCCAGTGTGTATTGTTCCCCTCCCTGTGTCCACGTGTTCTCGTTGTTCAACTCCCACTTATAAGTGAGAACATGCAATATTTCGTTTTCTGTTCCTGCGTTACTTTGCTGAGGATGATGGCTTCCAGCTTCATCCATGTCCCTGCAAAGGACATGATCTCATTCCCTTTTATGACTGTGTAGTATCTATGGTGTATATGTATCACATTTTCTTTATCCAGTCTATCATTGATGGGCATTTGAGTTGGTTCCATGTCTTTGCTATTGTAAATAGCACTGCAATAAACATGCTTGTGCATGTGTCTTTGTAGAATGATTTATATTCCTGTCGGTACCCAGAAATGGGATTGCTGATTTATACCCAGAAATGGGATTGCTGAGTCAACAGATATGTCTAGTTCTGTTTTCTTCACATGGCTAGCCAGTTTTCTCAGCACCATTTGTTGAATAGGAAATCCTTTCCCCATTGCTAGTTTTTGTCAGGTTTGTTGAAGATGAGATGGTTGTAGATGTGTGGTGTTATTTCAGAGGCCTCTGTTCTGTTCCATTGGTGTGTATGTCTGTTTTGGTACCAGTACCATGCATTTTGGTTTCTGTAGCCTCATAGTATGAAGTCAGGTAGCGTGATGCCTCCAGCTTTCTTCTTTTTGCTTAAGATTGTCTTGGCTATATGGGCTCTTTTTTGGTTCCATATGAAATTTAAAGTAGTTGTTTCCAATTCTGTGAAGAATGTCAATGGTGGTTTGATGAGAATAGCACTGAATCTATAAATTACTTTGGACAGTATGGCCATTTTCACAATATTGAGTCTTCCAATCCATAAGGATGGCATGTTTTTCCATTTGTTTGTGTCCTGCCTTATTTCCTTGAGCAGTGGTTTGTAGTTCTCCTTGAAGAGGTCTTTCACATCCCTTGTTAGCTGTATTCCTAAGTATTTTATTCTCTTTGTAGCCATTGTGAATGGGAGCTCATTCATGATTTGGCTCTCTGCTTATCTATTGTTGTTGTATAGGAATGCTTGTGATTTTTGCACATTATTTTTTATCCAGAGGTTTTGCTGAAGTTGCTTATCAGTTTAAGGAGTTTGGGGGCTGAGACAGTGGGATTTTCTAAATATACAATCATGTCATCTGCAAACAGAGACAATTTGACTTCCTCTCTTCCTATCTGAATACCTTTTATTTCTTTCTCTTGCCTGATTACCCTGCCCAGAACTTCCAATATTATGTTGAATAGCAGTGGTAACAGAGGGTATCTTTGTGTTGTATTAGTTTTCAAAGGAAATGATTCCAGCTTTTGCCCATTCAGTATGATATTGGCTATGGGTTTGTCATAAATAGCTTTTGTTTTGAGATATGTTGTATCCGTACCTAGTTTATTGATGGTTTTTAACATGAAGGAATGTTGAATTTTATCAAAGACCTTTTTGCATCTATTGAAATAATCATGTGGTTTTTGTCATTGGTTCTGTTTGTGTGATGGATTATGTCTATTGATTTGCATTTGTTGAACCAGCTTTGCATCCCAGGGATGAAGCAGACTTGATCGTGGTAGATAAGTTTTTTGATGTGCTGCTGGATTCAGTTTGCCAGTATTTTGCTGAGGATTTTTGCTTTGATGATCATCAGATATTGGCCTGAAATTTCCTTTTTTTGTTGTGTCTCTTCAAGATTTTGATATTGAGATGATGCTGGCTTCATAAAAATGAGATAGGAAGGAGTCCCTCCTTTTCAATTATTTGGAATAGTTTCAAAAGGAATAATACCAGCTCCTCTTTGTACCACTAGCAGAATTCAGCAGTGAATCTGTCTGGTCCTGAGCTTTTTCTGGTTGGTAGGCAATTACTGCCTAAATTTCAGAATGTGTTATTGGTGTATTCAGGGATTCGACTTCTTCCTGGTTTATTCTTGGGATGGTGTATGTGTCCAGGAACTTATCCATTTCTTCTAGATTTTCTAGTTTATTTACGTAGATTGTTTACAGTATTCTATGATGTTAGTTTGTATTTCTGTGGGGTCAGTTATGATATCCCCTGTATCAATTGTATTGTGTCTATTTGATTATTCTCTCTTTTCCTATTAATCTAGTTAGCAGTCTATATATTTTGTCAATTTTTTCAAAAAAACAGCACCTGGATTGATTTTTGAAAGGGTTTTTCATGTTTCCATCTCCTTCAGTTCTGCACTGATCTTAGTTATTTCTTGTCTCCTGCTAGTTTTTGAATTTGTTTGCTCTTGCTTCTCTAGCTCTTTTAATCATGATATTAGGGTGTTGATTTGAGATCTTTCTAGCCTTCTGATGTGGACATTTAGTGCTATAAATTTCCCTCTTAACACTGCTTTAGCTGTGTCCCAGAGATTCTAGTACATTGTCTCTTTATTCTCATTGGTTTCAAAGAACTTCTTGATTTCTGCCTTAATATCATTATTTACCCAGGAGTCATTCAGGAGCAGGTTGTTCAGTTTCCATGTAGTTGTGCAGTTTTGAGTGAGTTTCTTAACCATGAGTTCCAATGTGACTGCACTGTGGTCTGAGAGACTGTTGGGATTTCTATTCTTTTTCGTTTACTGAGGAGTGTTTTACTTCCAATTATCTGGTTGATTTTAGAATAAGTGTCATGTTGCACTGAAAAGAATATATATTCTGTTGATTTGGGGTGGAGAGTCCTGTAGATGTCTATCAGGTCCACCTGATCCAGTGCTGAGTTCAAGTTCTGAATATCCTCATTAATTTTCTGTCTTGTTGATCTAATATTGACAGTGGGGTGTTAAAATCTCTCACTATTTTTGTGTGAGTCTAAGTCTCTTTGTAGGTCTCTAAGGCCTTGTTTTATGAATCTTGATGCTCCTGTTTTGGATACATATGTATTTAGGATCATTAGCTCTTCTTCTTGAATTGATCCCTTTACCATTATGTAATGCCCTTCTTTGTCTTTTTTGATCTTTGTTGATTTAAAATCTGTTTGTCAGAGACTAGGATTGCAACCCCTGCATTTTTTACTTTTCATTTGCTTGCTGGATTTTCCTCCGTCCCTTTATTTTGAGCCTATGTGTGTCTTTGCACATGAAATGGGTCTCGTGAATACAGTACACTGATGGGTCTTGACTCTTTATCCAATGTGCCAGTCTGTGTCTTTTAATTGGGGCATTTAGCCTATTTACATTTAAGGTTAGTATTGTAATGTGTGAATTTGATCTTGTCATCGTGATGCTATCTAGTTATTTTGCACACTAGTTGATACAGTTTCTTCATAGTGTCATTGGTCCTTATATTTTGGTGTGTTTTTGCAGTGGCTGGTATTGGTTTTTTCTTTCTGTATTTAGTGCTTCCTTGAGGAGCTCTTTCAAGGCAGGCCTGGTGGTGACGGAATCCCTCAGCATTTGCTTGCCTGGAAAGGATTTTATTTCTCCTTTGCTTATGAAGTTTAGTTTGTCTGGATATGAAACGCTGGATTGAAAATTCTTTTCTTCAAGACTGTTGAACAGTGGCCCCCGCTCCCTTCTTGCTTTTAGGGTTTCTGCTGAGAGGTCCACAGTAAGTCTAATGGGCTTCCCTTTTTAGGTGACTTGGCCTTTCTCTCTGGCTGCCCTTAACATTTTTTACTTCATTCTGACTTTGGAAAATCTGATGATGGTGTCTTGGGATTGATCTTCTCATGGAATATCTTAGTGGTATTCTCTGTATTTCCTAAATTTGCATGTTGACCTGTTTTGCTAGGTTGGGGAAGTTCTCCTGGATAACATCCTGAAGTGTATTTTCCAGCTTCTTTCCATTCTCCCCATCTCTTCAGATACTCCAATCAATCATAGGTTCAGTCTTTTTACACAGTCCCATATTTCTCAGAGGCTTTGTTCATTCCTTTTCATTCTTTTTTATCTAATCTGGTCTGCATGCCTTATTTCAGCAAGGTAGTCTTCAAACTCTGATATCCTTTCTTCTGCATGGTTGATTTGGCTATTGATACTTGTGTATGCTTCATGAAGTTCTCGTGCTGATTTTTCAGTTCCATCAGGTTATGTACATTCCTCTCTAAACTGGTTATTCTAGTCAGCAGCTCATTTAACTTTTTATCTATGTTCTTAGCTTCTTTGCGTTGGGTTAGAACATGCTCCTTTAGCTCAGCAGAGTTTGCTATTACCAATCTTTTGAATCCTACTTCTGTCAATTTCTCTGTCTCAACCTCCACCCAGTTCCACACCCTTGCTGGAGAGGTATTGAGATCATTTGGAGAAGAGGCACTCTGGTCTTTTGGGTTTTCATCATTTTTTCGTTATCATCTTCATGAGTTAGTCTAGTTTTGAACTTTGAGGCTGCTGACCTTTGGAAGGGGTTTTAGTGGGGACTTTTGTTGTCGATGCTGTTGTTGCTTTGTTTTCTTCAATGATCAGGTCCCTCTCTGTAGGGCTGCTGCAGTTTGCTGGGGGTTCATTTTAGTCCCTATTCATCTGGTTCACTGCTGCACCTGGAGATGTCACTCAAGGAGACTGGAGAACAGCAAAGATGGGTGCCTGCTTCTTCCTCTAGGATGTCTGACTTCAAGGGGTACCGACCTGATGCCAGTAGGATTGATCCTGTAGAGGGTGTCTGCCAACCCAGTTGAGAGACACGGTGGGGAGGACCCATTTAATGAAGCACTTTGTCCCTGGGTGGAGGAGGTGTGCCCTGCTGGGGGGAAACCCACTCGGCTGGGCTGCCTGGATTCCTCAGAACTAGGAGGAGAAAAGACTAAGTCTGCTGGTCCACAAAGACTGCGGCCACCCCTCCCCTAATCACTCAGGCCCAGGGAGATCTGAATTCTATCCCTGAGCCCAACTGGAGTGATTGGAGTTCCTGTAGGGAGGTCGTGCCCAGTGAGGAGAGCTAGGTCAGGGTCAGGCCTGAAGAGGCACTCTGGCTGCAGTCTGCCATAGTTGGTGTGTTGAGCTGTAGGTGATGCTTCTTAGGACCAAGCTGTCCAGCCTCTCTGGCTCCAGCAGGGGAAAAGCACAGTCTGGAGCTACAGAGATGGCTGCCGCCCTTGCCCTGCTGTTGGAGCTTGGTGTGTTCAGCAGATATCAGTCCCACTGCTGGCTGCTGCCCCTCCCCACAAGTACCTCAAATGGCTGAGAGAGCAGGCAGCTGTGGCTGTGGTGCCGGTTGCCCCTTCCCCCAGGAACTCAACAGGCTTAAGTAGATTCTAGTTGAGTAGCTGTTGAGAAGCTGCATGGCTCCATGGTTGGGCCCATAGGCCCAAGTGGTGTGGGTTCATGAGTGGGATCTTCCAATCCGTGAGTTGCACAGTTGCATGGCAAAAGCACGGTTTCCAGGCTGGGTAGCATGCTCACTCACCACCTCCCTTGGCTGGGGGGTGGGGGTTCCCCTGCGTCATGTGGTTCTCAGGTGGGCTGCCCACCACACTGCTCTTTCTTCCTCTACATGGGTCACGCCAGTTGCCTCGTCAGTTCTGATGACGGAACCCGGATACCTCAGTTGCCGCTGTAGGATTCACATGCTATTATTGTTCTTTTTGATGGGAGCCTCTGATCATGCTGCTTCTAGTCGGCCATTTTGGCCCCACCCCCCAATGTTAATATTATTTGTGATTAATATATTTTCCCCATAATTTTCAATGTTAATCACAAATAAAGTTTTCTGATTAATATTGAACACTATAGGAGAAAATATTTGTGTGCAAATTTTAATCCATTGTTCCAAGTATCATAAAGCAGACTCTACTGTAAATTGTTATGATCCTTTTGGGATCATGAGAGTTCAACTCCTGATATCCATAATCAACATTAAATAAAAATTTATGTAATATCTTTCCTATTCTTATTTATTCCCCAAATCACAGAGATAATCTACACTTAAAAAGTTCTCTCTGATTCTGGACAGTAAATGATTAATAACACTCTGAACTATTCCTACAGAGAGATGTTTAATGTCATAAGACATGTCATTGCCTCATTCATTCTGCTCAGTGTAGCATCAATTTTCTCCTTGTATCCCAATTTTTAAAAGCACCTTTTCCTCAAAATAGTTGGAATCGTGAAACACTGCATCAACACAAGCATTCCCAAGAACGTTTTTCATAAAGGAGAAGAATGCACCCCAAACAATAATATAGGTCAACTCTTTGGGTATTGTGATTAGTAGATATTCTAGACAGAATTTGCCCTACCTAAATACTGCAATGTTGGGGTCCGCATGTTTCCTAAACAAAGGAATGAACACACAAGACAACACAGGACAAGACATACATGGCGGCCGCCCGCAACGGCACACACTGCTTTATTTTATCCAGCCATTTGTGGAATGTTGCCAAGTCACGGGACATGTGTTGCTTCTCTGACCTTTCCTTGACTCGCAAGATCAGTAAAACACTGACCAGTTCCCAGAGCCCACTATTTACAGATGGCTCCTTTATCCTTCTTGTTTGCAGAGAAGGAATGTCCTGCTTTGTTTGCAAGAGCAGGGCTTATCGGGAACTTCTGGTTTTCGAGCACACAGTCCTCTACACTGCAATGTATTCAATACTCTGGACAGCAAAAGAAGCAAAGGCATGCTATCGGTGCCATTCAGAACACTGTGTTCACTGAGATCATTTCTGTCTAGATCTCACGCATATGTGTTCTACCTGAATGAATAATAATGGTGAGGCTTTCTGTGACTAAGAGCCTCATCATGACTGTCTCATGGAGGCAGACAGAAATTCTAGATCCTACTTTATGTTTGCCAGGAGTGGCTATCATAGAAATTATTACCATAATTCCATTTCTGCTTCATTTTCACCACTTTAGATGCCTCACTCATCTTTCTCATATTACTGCCCCCATAGGCTTTTTCTCCCATACCTCCTAGAATCTGCTTTCTGACCCTTCAAAAGTCTAGCATTTGAAAATATCTTTGTACAATCCCTCCTAGATACACTTGTGTCAACAACTGAAATAAAATTTCATCCAACAGCTAGCAGGTTGTGGGAAAGGTGTCTTGCAAGAGGAGAGCCAAGTCAGGGCTCTCCCAGGAAGGCCATGAAATCACACCATGCACACAGTGTTCAAATCCTCCTGTGAAATGACTGGCCTGGAGTAAGAAATAAGGTTCTAGAAAAAAATATATACCTCAAATTGACCGTATTCCTGCCGCATGACTGGCATTTATTAAATGTCACATTTTCTTTGGCATTCTTGTATCCTACCATTGTTTAATGACTGAGGCATTTAGGAAATCAAGAATTAGTGCTATTCAAGAGAGAGGAAAAGTTTGCCAAATAGTTGTATAAAGAAAGACAGTTGCACCTGAGCTATGTCTGCTTAAAGGTCAAATTAAGCATATCCATACTGCTTCTGAATATTGCGACAAGTAAATACAAGCCCCCCTACACCCCTCGCTTAAAGGAGATTTCACCATGACAAGCAGAATGTCATTTATTTGACTGCTTTCAGACAAATCCACTCAAATTCATCTAATTACAAGAATGTGCTCTGTCCAGAAGCTTCCTAAGCACAGCCCAGTGAAGAAAAGCATCAGTAATTGCTCAAAATGTGTCAGGTACGTAGTCTTTCAAGTACAGAAGCTTAAAAATGCCATTTCACACAACAATGGATTTGTTACTAAATATTCTTGACAGAATACCGAGGAAATGTGAAGCCAAAGGGTATCTAAGGGTATACTACAAACTGCTAAATGCATGTATCCCTTCATTCAATCATTGAGTAGTTGTGAGGATTTAGAGGTTACTGATGTCCAAGTGAGGTTCTTAGTATTCCTATAATAAGTACGTATATATATATGCATATGTGTGTGTATATGTATATATGTATATATGTGTATATATGTATATATCTATATATGTGTGTGTGTGTGTGTGTGTATATATATAGAGAGAGAGAAGAGGAGAGAGAGAGAGAGAAATGGGGTGGGGAAGACAGACAGGACCCCAGTGATGGGGACAAAAGGTGTGTTAAACTAAATCCTGAGCAATCTACATTTGCCCTCTTATTTTTTCCCTCTTATCCTGGGTAATGGTTTTTGTACCTAAAAAATGGTAACTTACCTAGACAAAGCATAATTGGAATGGTAGTATGACCCAGCCAAAAGAACTTCATAAGTAGCACCAAAAGATGGGAGAGAGAAAAGATTGAGGAAAGAGTGATTACTGTAAAACAAGAATAGACAATAAAGTAAAAGGGAAATTATGTCCTTTTGTACCCCCATAATCATTTGTACAATCTTATCTTATTCATCTGAAGCCAGGGAACAGTTATAAATGAATCTTTCTCATTTCCACTGATCCATGTATATCAAAGTGATACTGCACTTTTCTTCTCAGGGGCCAAGATATCATTAGAAGACTTTCAATGCAGTGAAATCTCATAGCAAACTTTCAAGTTAGTGCCTTCAAGAATTCAGCCATGTCAGTAGACTGTCATTAAATAGAAAGTCACGTCCTCTACAAGCCAGACATCCATGTGCTAGGTGCAAGGGAAACATCAGTGAAGACAAATATGATGCCTGCTCTGGTGGGAAATTTGGTCCAGTGAAATGGGGCAAGGTTACAGGGGACAGGGAAGGTGTAGAGTAAAAAAATAACTAGCTGCTTTGGGCCAAGTCTACCATTCTTGCACTGAAGCTGAAAGCAGGGGACCCACTTCCAGTCAGGCATGGACTATTCCCACCCATTTTGTGTAGGTGAGTTGGTGATGTCATCTTCAGAAGGAAAGGACCTCACTGTCTGCATCTCTGAGTTATGGCTCTAGGGAGGCCACTCAAATTTCAGGAAAGTTCAGGCTAGAGGTCTTTTTATTTCTATTTATTTTTCAATCCAAGTCATTGCACCAACCCTTCGAATGCCTCCAGATGACTGAGTCATGAACACTCTTGTCGGTGGTACATGACATTAACTAGATTGATTGCACCAGAATAGAAATCAGCTGCATGATAAGTGATGATGGTTTTTCTGAACTGGAGGGGGTATGGACCTATCTTCCATCAAGACTTTCAAAGTCAGGAACATGGGATAAAATTAGTATCTTTTAATGCAATGAGGCTTATCTTCTTTTTCACTACCATCAGCATATGATGAGGTACTTTATACCCCATGTTTTTCAATAGTACATTCAAATTGAACCAAACTGTAATGGCAATTAGACTCTGTATTTAATTAAAAGTAAAAGCTCAAAACATATTCTCATGCATTATTCTTTACATCAGTTTATATTTATAGTCCAATTCTGACGATTATGTATTTCTTATGTATCATATTCTACTTTTGCTCACACTGAGAAACGAAGACTTAAAATATCTGATTTAAGGATTTTATAATTTGTTTGGAGACAGCAAGTAAATATGTGTGAAATAATTTATAAATAAACAAGTACTAAGCTATATGAAAGAGTACCAATGAACAAATAGTAAAGTTGTAACTGGAGGCAATTAGAGAATAAAATTTATATCATTATGAATAAGCTTCTAATTGTGTGATATAGTGAAATTAAGATAGGAATGACCACGCAGCTAATATTTCATCAAAAAAAGAGAAGGACTCCCTGAACAAGATATAACAATTTCAAAAGTTTGTGTTGCATATGCATAGCAGACACTAGGTCTTATTAGTCATATGTCCTGCTTCCCACAGGGTCACCCATATGGATGTGTGAGTCCACAGGCTATTTTTTTGTGGGGTCCTGATCTAAATAAACAACATGATTTAAAACTGTATTAAAAATGTGTGAGCCTTTCTGATGTATAGTGACATACTGTTGAAGATTTGGAATACTGGGTTGAAAAGAGGTACCTGCATATTTGTTTAGCGCCAAATCTGCATGAGAAGATCCTTTACAGTGTCCAGGCATCAACCCTTCTTGTTCAGATCCAGGAACTATCCCTTTGTGGTTTTTTTTGTCAGGCGTACCATTCTTGGCTACTTTCTAACACTTTAAGAAAAAGTCAGCAACGTCATTATTACTCAAAATTCTTTAGAACCTGTTCATATGGAAACAATATTGATCTTCTTGCCTTAGAATTTGCATAATACCTCATTTAATGCTGATTACATCATTACTAATGATGCTCCATTATCCATAACTACTGGCTCTGTACAATTCTCAGGTTATTGCTGTGCTTAGTTGATGATGGGCACAAATTCAAGTCTTATCTAAAGTATGCAGGAAATGTGAATAATTCATTGTTGAGCATACAGTTCAAAATCTTCAAGTACAAATGCAGAACACATTTTCCAACCACATCTTGTCTTGAATTCATTATGCCATAATCACTGCATTCTTTGAATGTGATCTCTTTCAAGTCAACTGTACTCCTGCCTTCCAAATACCGCCATCACACCTGTGAGCAGAGGGGGAAAAAGGATTCCCATTCACATAGAAATGTCTGCCTTTTTATTTATCACTGCATAAGACTGAACCAGGAAAGCTCAATGTCCATCAACAGGAGGCAATTCAGAGAGAAGATCTACCCAAAGACCTGTCAGTATTGGGAAGCAACAGTCTCAAAAGCTAGGAGGAAATAGGCACAGCCACCCCAGGGGACTGCCTGACACTGGCATAGAGCTGGCAGAGGGGATGAGGTGCCAGCTTTGGGGAACACACATGATAAAGAATACCTCCTGCCACTCCCACCACCCTCAGGCGCTATGGACCAAAGGGAGCATTGCAGTGGGAACACTGATGGACAGAGGCCAACACAACACATGGCTCAAATCCATGGGTCATCAACAGACCCATGGTAGTCCAGAACCCTAAACCCATCTGTTATCTTGTATAAGTGAGAGTTATCCAAAATAAGCATGTCAGCAAATTCTGGTTGTCCAGTCCCATGCAATTCTGTGAAAGCTATTTAACACAGACTAGCAGAAGCAATCATCTTGCTGCCATACCACCCTCCTGGAACTGGGGCTTATTCACAGAGCCCCAGGGAGATCCCATTGGATTGTAGGATAGAGAGTGAGAGAACACTCTACAAAGAAGGGGAGACCAAGGACCATGTAGGTCCAGGTCCAGTCTCAGGATGACCACTCCAGATGGTATTGCCAGTTATGGACAGTCCTAGCCACCAGAGTGAGACTCACAGAAGATTGAGATACGTGTGGCCCGGCGCACTGGATCATGACTGTAATCCTAACATGTTGGAAGGCCTAGGCAGGTGTATCACCTGAGGTCAGGAGTTTGAGACCAGCCTGGTGAAACCCCGTCTCTACAAAAAAAATTAGCTGGGCATAGTGAAGAACACCTGGAATCCCAGCCACGAGAGAGGCTGAGGCTGGAGAATTGCTTGAACCCAGGAGACGGAGACTGCAGTGAGCCAAAATTGTGCCACTGCACTCCTGCTGCCTGGGCAACAGAGCAGGACTCCATCTCCACCCCGACCCCCGGCCTGCCAAAAAAAAAGAGATAGGTGCTTTTCATGATCAAGACCCACACCACACATGACAAGGTCTACAGTCTATGCTCAAAGTTCCTGCCTGAATGGCAGCTCTGGCTGCAGCCCAACCCAGGAAATGGAGGACATCTTAACGAGGCTCTCCAATACTAGGGACCCACTGAAGCTTGTGGTCTGAGGCTGAGACATCACTAGCTCAAATCTAAGGGCAAAATGAACCTCCACAGCACTTCATATAATTCAAGGTAAGCATTAAGTCATGCTGAATTTGACCAAGTCTCAAACCATTCTTATTTGATGTTGTTTATGTAAGAAAAACAGGAATGTCGCAAACAGCAAGGTACCCCTTTTCCTTTTCCTCCACTCTTCCCCAAGTAAATTGAAGATTGGTTTTCATCTTGCGAACTAATCCAGAATACAAAAGCTATTGAGAACTGGCAGCTGGAATGGGATAGCACCCCTCCATCCCATTTGGAAGCCACAGTCATTGGTATGGGAAATTCTTATTTCATTCTGTTGAACAGAAGCTATTCCAGCTTCTGTGGGGCTTGAGGCTCACATAATTTTGAGAGCCTTCTTTAGGAAAAAGGATGAAAAAAAAAAAACTAAAATACAAAATTAAGTACAAATGTAAATATTTATTTATAATGAGGAAAGTCACAAGTGACAGATTTTAAAAGCCAGCATACAATTTTGCACATAAACATACTTGGTATTTATAGCACTACTGTGAGTTTATTTCCTACAAACACAAGAACTATGGAAATTTTACTTTGTGCAGTCTCCATTTAAAAAAAAAAAAAAAAAAAAAAAAAAGAGTACAATGTGTATCTCATTATATACACTGCACTTTCAATTACTCCTGGCAGAGAAAACTTCTGAACTGACAAGGTGTTCATGAGAATCTAATCTTCTATTTATAATAGTTTTATATGTCTGATGACTAGCTTCTGGCTTCATACATTCAACCTTTCATTCTCTTTAACAATCCATATATTTCTATTCAAATTGTGATACAATGAGTCCACTTGTTTTCATGACACTGGTTGAATTGGCAAGAGGGAGAAAGTTGGTAGAATTATTACTGGATGTCATTTTTACACTGGGATAGCAATAATTTAACTGGATACGTGAAATTCTTGGCAAACTACACAACAATATTCCAGTAAGTCAAAAAGCGAAGTTGGACTGGGAAAGCTCTTGGACTTAATCTATCAATGTCAAAATAGTTTCCTATTGTGAACTTTACAGAGCCATTACCACCATGGATACACATTGCTAAGGCTCCTCCCTGGGCCTGGGAATAGTCCCATGAATATGAGGGTTTCTGCATTAGCTTCATGTAAAGCCGTCTCTGCTACTGAAACAAGTAGCTTTCTTCAATAAGGACAATGATGTGTAATTCTGAGTGTCTCTATATTAGTTCATTCTCACACTGCTAAAAAAGACATACCCGAGACTGGGTAATTTATAAAGCAAAAGAGGTTTAAATGGACTCACACTTCCACGTGACTGGGGAGGCCTCACAATCATGGCATAAGGCAAAGGAGGAGCAAAGGCACATCTTACATGGTGGCAGGCAAGAGAAGAATCAGTGCCCAGAAAAAGAGGAAACCCCTTATAAAACCATCAGATCTCATTACAACTAACTTACTGTCTCGAGAACAGGATGGAGGAAACCTTCCCTGTAATTCAATTATCTCCACTTGGCTGCTTCCATGACACATGAGGATTATGGAAACTACAATTCAAGATGAGATGTGGGTGGGAATACAGCCAAACCACATTAGTCTCCATCCATAAACTGACAAGCAGTTTGTATGGGTAAAATGATTTGAAAGGGATCTACTATGTATGATCATTCTTTATTGATGATGTACTTATTCACTTTAAATGGAAATAGTAAACATGTCATTCATGTAGCTCTCTAACTTGTCTGGCTGAATTTCTATAAGAAAGTGGGCAGAGATCTAGAGTGGTCTGATACAAACACTGCTCCTTTCAGTAAAGCTTGGCTTCAACATGATATGCCTTTTGGACTATTTTCTTTTCACATTGAATGTAACCAACAAACCACAGATTTCTCTTGTAAAATGTCCATTCTTCCCTGGACACACACAAGTTTGTTTTCCTCAAAATCAGCAAGAACCCTCTGTCATCAAGGCAAATCAGCTTCTACTCATTCCCACATCCATTCAGACTGCTGAATTACATTTTGTAAATTGCCTCCATGATTTTCTGTTAACAATGTTATTTATGTTAAATGGTTTTTCTAGTTATCTGTGTTTCTGCATTATTGATACCAGTTTCTCAAATGCCAAATTTGATAGGATGATTTTTAAAGAGTTAAATCCTTAGTGAGGATTACTTGCTTCTATCTTTTTCCATGTTGACTTCCAAAAGCCATTCAGAAGATGAAAATGGAAATAATCATTTTCAGTAGGACAAGTAGCCAGAGAAAACCCTAGACCCCAAATTAGAGTAAGTGCTGTCCAAAGCAGCTGTGACTTTCCAATGCAGAGATCACTTGGACTCAGGAAGGGGAACATCACACACCGGGGCCTATCATGGGGAGGGGGGAGGGATTGCATTGGGAGTTATACCTGATGTAAATGACGAGCTGATGGGTGCTGACGAGTTCATGGGTACAGCACACCAACATGGCCCAAGTATACATATGTAACAAACCTGCACGTTATGCACATGTACCCTAGAACTTAAAGTATAATAATAATAATAAATAAATAAATAAAAAGGAAAAAAAAAAAAGCCTCAGAGCAAGTGGTAACAGGAAAGTCACAGGAAACAAGGAGTCCTGGGGACCTGGCTGTGGTCAACTGCAAATAAATGACAGCAGAATGAAGGGATGGAAGATCCCAGACAGCCTCAGCACAAATGTACCTTTAGAAGTGAGAGGATCCCCTTGGAATGCCATATCTGTGTCTCTTGGCAGTAGTGGCCAGGAAAAGATATACGTGGATTTGTCAGACAGGAGGTAAAAATCCTCATGGACTAAGTCAGGTTTGGAGAGATCAAGACGACATACCTAACAGAGGTACCATATATGAAAGAAACAGCAACAAAAAAGAGATCCTGTCATTTAAGGACTAGAAGGGCTACCCCTCTTCTCCCTTTTTCTCTGCTATCACCATAAAAAATTCCTGTAAATATCTGTCCAGAAAATTTCAAATTATTTGGATTTGGGTGACAAAAATCATATACACATAAAATTCACACAGAAATAAAAATATATGAAAAGGAGCATCAAAACTTTCCCATAGATAAGAATTTACCCAAAAAAAAAGCTCCCATAAAACAGGAAAATTGTAACAAAATATTGTACTATATACATTTGTACAATCTCAATGAAGTAACTATGAAGAAAGATCATAATAGGAGGTGACAGATAATAGGAGGAAATGAAATAGGAATAAACAGGAAATATATGAAAAGGGAAAATCATTACAGATTTAGACAAAATTAGAAAGTGAACAAGACGAAAAGGTTGTTGTGGTAAGCATATTTAGACACATACAAGATGGAAGTTAGAAAATTAATAGAATGAAACAAAATTTTTATAAAATTATTAGAATATATGATAGACAAGAAACAGAGTTCTAAAACAAGCATATTTGGAGTTCCTGAAAGATTAAAATTAACTTAATACTATAGAACAGACACTTTAGAATACAAGAAAAATTCTGGAATTCAAAAAGACAATCAATATATTAAAAATGCATACTGTGTATTAGTGAAAATTGACTCAGGTCATTCAGTATAAAAACATATCTAATAAAGATATTTATCAAGTAAAGGACTTTAATTATAAGGAAAAATTATTTGGATGGCCCAGCAAACACTCAAGTAACTTAAATAAGAAAAGGAAAATTAGACTGACATTAGGCTTCTATCCAGCAGCATTCAATACCACAAGATGGGAGCAAAACCTACTTCAGAAATAAAATGAAGGAATTTATATAGAGCCAAGGATTTTATAGCCTTCAAAGTATGAGACACTGATTTTATTTTCAACTTCCAGCTCGTCAAACATAAAGGCTGCAGACAGTTTTGGACATCTAACAAGTCAGAAGATACTGTTTATAGGAATATTTCCTGAGAAAACTACCACTAGATGGTTTTAAACATCAACCAACCAAAAGATCATGGACAAAACTTTGGCAAAAAGTATGACAGTGAAACTGAATACATTTAAATGTAAAACTAAGCTCACTGCTTGCCTCCTCTCCATGAGATGGCAGTTGAAGTATATCAGAAGAAAGCAAGAATGGAAGAATATGCATATTTCAAAATATAAAAGTAAATGCTAAACTTAAACCATCTTGTTGACAAAAATCAGATGCTATACAAAAGCAAGTATGGACAAATACAGATAATGTAAGCCAGTGGAATTATTGCTCACAGTAACTAACAATCTGTTAAAAGAAAGAAGTAACTAAGGCCATGATAGTGAGATATTCTATAAACATTTATTTATATTTAGAACAAAAAATGTTGCTCTAAACATCAGAAAAATCACATTTCAAAAGCAAATGAAACAGACTGCATTATGTAAAACTTTCACATTTATAAAAGTAAGCACAATGAATTAATAGTGACTCTGCCATATTAATACAAATAAACATAATTCACTTTTCAAACAAATCAGATTTTCAAATTAGATCACAATTGAAAACCAACTCTATGCTGTATCCAAGAGGCATACCCAGAACAAAGTAATTCTGAAATGAAAAAAAAAAAAAAAAAAAAAAAGATGTTTGAAGAAAATCTAAAATGGATAATTTCAGGCACTATTAGATTCAGGTGAAAAGCACAAATATGGGCATTATGTAAGAATAATGGATATAACTCATAATGAAGTTTACAGTTTGGATATACATACACCAAATAATGTAATCAGCAACTTCCTACAACAGACACCACAGAAGCTGCTATAAGAAATAACAACTTGTCACTGGGAATTTTAATTAACCACCCCATCTATTAAAAAAAAATCTAAATGTCCACGTCTCATAAACTCACTAATAAATTTAACATCATCCCTATGTATATGCCACAAAGGTGGTTTTTGGATTTTTCTGAAAAAAAAAAAAAAACAGAAAAGAGATTGATTATTAAATTCTCATAGAAATTAAACAAGGACAGCCAAGGAAATTGTGAAAAAAGAAGAGCAAGGATGTGAGATCTGCCTTATCTTCTAAAACACAGGGTGAAGCCTCCACGAAATAAGTAAAGCAGTGTGGTTCTGGTCTATGAGTGGATAAACCAGTGGTACAGATTAGAAGGTCCAGAAATCGATTTTTTAAAATAAAAGAATTAGTAGAGATTAAAGTGGCGTCTCAAATCTATCAGGTAAACATAAGTTATCTAATATAGGGTCTTGGAACAACTAAGTTGCTTTGAAAGAACAATCAAAAGGCTGAGAAAGGAGACGAGAAAGATAAACTATAAATAAATTAAAATTATAAATTAATATGATTAAAAAAACACTTGGCAAAAAGTTTGAGCAAATTCATATATAACCTTGTAGTTGAGGAAGTCTTTTAAGCACGATTCAAAAATCTAGAAGCCATAAAAAGTTGATAAATGTGGTTCTAAAAATAAAAACAAGAAATAAACCTGCATTTTAAAAAAGAGAAGCAGCCGGGTGTGGTGGCTCACACCTGTGATCTCAGTGCTTTGGGAGGCCAAGGCGAGCAGATCACAAAGTCAAGAATTCAAGATGAGCCTGGCCAACATGGTAAAACCTCATCTACTAAAAATACAAAAAAAATTAGCTGGGAGTGTTGGCAAACACTACTTGTCATCCCAGCTACTTGGAGGACTGAGGCAGGAGAATTGCTTGAACCCAGGAGGCGGAGGTTGCAGTGAGCCAAGACCACTGCACTCCAGCTTGGGCAACAGAGCAAGACTCCATCTAAAAAATAATAATAATAAATAAAAAAGAGAAGCAAAGTTAAAATAATAACACTTGAGATAAAATAACTTCAACTAATACCACCTAGGACTAATGTCCTTAGTTGATAAAGAGCTTCTCAAATCAGAAGAAAATTACTATTTGCTGGGAAAATGAGCACATCACAAAACCAGACAGTTCATAGGAAGAGAAGCACATTGTTGCTGAAATGTACAAGAAGATGCTCAATTTTATTACGAACAGAGAAATGCCCCCAAAAATTATTTCAAGATTACATTATCACATCATTTTAGCAAACACTTCAAACAACACCACACTATCTGTGACGCTGTGGAAAAAAGGCACTCATATACTGTGTTGTGATACAATCCCTGTAGAGGGGAATCTGGCAACAGTTACCAAAACTAGACTCCACAATCACACTCTGAGAATGTATCCTTCAGACATGGCTGAACATATACAAAATAATATGTGCAGGAGGTTTTCCACCACAACATTCCAAAAGATTGGCAAAAATCTAAGTGTTTATGGTAATTAGGCAGCATGAATAAATTATGTTAAATAAAGATGGAATACTCTGCAATGGACAAAAGGAATGAGAAAGCTCCTTTAGTCCTGATACAGAAAGATCCTTAAGCTGTAAAAAATGGGAATGAACAGGGTTCAGAATAGTGCATATAGTGTGTATCTGGCTATTCTCCATTTATCCCCAACCAGATTGATAATTCACCACCCACCCCTTCCCTGTCTTGCTCTCTGTGCTGAAAGTATGACTGTCTGAATTGCATCAATTCAGACAATCATACAGGGCTTGTTTGCCATCTCCCTTCCAGCGGGTTTGGTAAATGGGGGTCATAGGTAGGTGTATGGAAAGAGAGGGAAGTCAGAGTATTTCTTTTCCATCTCTCTCCACCATACTGCCAAATATCTGGCAATGATTTCACCTAACAACAACTACAACCCCTGCCTTGGAGGCAGCCTTCCTCCATGACTCCAGCTGTCCCATGGCTCTGGTAACTATATAATCCCTTTTACCGGCCCCCCTCCTAGGTCTAGGGGAAGTATATTTTCCAACTAGTCTCTGGGTGTCTCAGCTTTCTGTTTCCTTAACACTGTTAACCTCTATAAAAATTTCTTTCATTAAATCTACTCAGCAGAACTATCTTAGTTGAATTCTGTTTCCTGCTACGGCTCTGATTTATGTGAGATACTGTCGTTTACATAAGAATGAAAGAAAAATAATTGATTAGAGTTTGCTTCCATTTACATAAAGAAATATTGGAGAAGGGTACACAAGGGTGAGATGTGGGTCTGACCTTCAGGAGGTGATGGGGAAACAGGAATGGGGCAAGATTATTCATTCACATCCTTTTTGTAGCATTTTAATTGTTAAAATAGTACATAGGAATGTACAGTGTTCTTTAAACACAAAACAAAAACAAGAATATACGCAGGATTATACAGAGTAATAAATCAAGCTTGGTTAAGGAAAAATAATAAATCTGTTCTCCATATATTGATAGAAAACAATCTCCCAAGATATAAGTGGAAAAAATATGTAGAAAAATTCATATAAAATGTTTATTTGTGAAGAACAAAGGAAGGGGGTAAGAGAAAGGGGGAGAAAGAAGAAGAGAGAGGGGAAAGGGGAAGATTGAATATGTATATACACTTACATGTGCATAGAATATCTCAGTAAACAAGAAATACCTAACACTGAACGCCTGGAGGAGAGGAATTAGAAGAAATAGAAATAATTGTGTTTTTTTTAACCTTCTATCCTTTCATATTTAAAAAGAAGTTTACTGTGCTCTTTATGTTTTCAATTAATAAAAATTAAGCCAAATAATTCAAAGAACAAAAATACATGTAACAAATTAGCACGTCTTGAAACTTGACATAAAGTCCTTTTTGGACATTTTATATTTTAGTGGAAAACTCATTCCAAGTCAGAAACTATGAAACTAGAACACCATTGTTCTTACAAAATGACTCAAAATCATCATCCAAATGGAGTATTTTCACAGTAAAGGAAAGCTGCTTTTTGTAATTTTCATGTGTTACATTTCTTTTCACCTCAATTTCCACAGGAAACTTCAAATGCAATTTCTGACTATCCTCCACAGTCAGTTGTGAGGTATTAAGCAGTTATGAACTGACTGAGATTGCATCATTGAAAATTTCACCAGAAACAAAATTTAGCAAAGGGTAGAATTGAACTGGTTAGGTTGTAAAACACAATTGGTCTGTGGCAACATATTCCCCATGGTGGGTTTATTCTCATCACCTGGTTAACTGACTTAAAAAGTAAAAAAGTGTGAGGAGAAACAGTAAAGCTGTAAGACTGTATCATATAAATTGAAAGGTTGTTTTTACTTTTGACAGAACGTTTTCTTTTACTGAACTCAGCCTAACTAGTTTGCCAGCAAACTCTTAAAGCTTGTTTGGGACTGCCCCAGTAGTTTCTTTATCCTTTCCAAAACAATGTAACAGAGCTAAATCAGTTGGATTATTTTAAGTTCTCTACAAGTCTTTTCTGATAAAAAGAAAAGAAACAAAGAAAGAAAGGAAAGAAAGAAAGAAAGAAAGAAAGAAAGAAAGAAAGAAAGAAAGAAAGAAAGAAAGAAAGAAAGAAAGAAAGAAAGAAAGAGAAAAGAAAATTCTCCTTGTGTACCTTTCTGCCTCAAACTCTATTAAACCTCTATTTATTGTATTATTTAAATATTAAGGCCTATTATCTTATAATATGTATAGAAGAGCTATTGTTGAAATAAATAGATGGTGATAGGGCCAAGTATATTTCACTGAGATCTGCAGTGCACAAATTCTAACTGCATATTCCAGCAGGATGATACCTATTCCAATTTATAGCATACTTCTCAAACAATTAATGCTAAAATATAGAATTCCATCTGAAAGTCAATTTAAGATACTTTTGTACTAAGAATAAAAGTATAATTTCTGTAATGTCAGCTTGATTTTTGACTGAGCAATTCATTAAATGCTTTCAATGTGCCCCTTATAGGCTTTAAACCAAAGTTCACTCTCAGATACTTCTGCTTCTTTGGCGGAAAAGAAAACACAAGTGACAAGAAAAGGGTTTTTTGTTTTTAACATTAAAAAAATTCATAAGTAACATATGTTTATTTTAGAAAAAGAATATATGAATAAATCAATAAAATTACCAGTATTTCTGGCAATTTGTATTTTCTTTCTGCTCATCTAATTTTTTACCTTCTTTTATAATAATCAAACAGGCTAGGAATATTTCATGCAAACTTTGACAAGGCAATTTCACTTTTAGTAATTTATTGTAAGAAAATAATTAAGGTCATGTACAAAGATTTGTTTATAAGATGTTCATGGCAGTATTTTTTTAACAGTGAAGAATTGATAACAACTTACATGTCAAAAATAGGGTATAAGTTTTAATGAATTATGATACATCCCAATAAAGGCAGAGCCTTTTAAAAATAATGTTGTAGAAGAGTACTGATTGCCCCAGAGTTATGTTCATGCTCCACTGTTTAACATAAAAGCAGGTTACAGAATACAATATGATTCAAGTGCATATGCTTATAAATTTCAAAAACAAACCAACAAAACCCTTTTCGAGTGTCTGTTACCTGTTAGGTATCCTACGAAGTGTTAGGGACACAACAGAAAATAGGGTAGAGATTTTTATCTTTCTTGGGGCTTCTTTTAATCAGGACACAGACTGGTAAACATGCAATAACTATATAGTTTAAGATTTGTTGAAATCTCACGAAGCAAAATGAATTAACAACACAGATTATAGGGGATAGAGCGGACAGGGAGTCGGAAGTTGGGGAATGAGGAATAATACTCCAGGATGCTTGCCCTGAATAGAGTGATTGTATCAATTACCTATTGCTCCCTAAGAAGCCATCCCAAAATTCTTTGGCCCAAAACAACTGTGGTTTATTTTTTAGTGGATTGGCAATCTCAGCAGTCCTTCTGCTGGTCTATCCTGGGATCACACGTGTAACTGTGGAAATCCAGTCTCGTCTGTGAAGCTGAAAGATGCTTTACTGTTTAATATAAAAGCAGCTGGCCAGCCAGGTTTGGTGGCTCATGCCTGTAATCCCAGCATTTTGGGAGGCTGAGGTGGGCAGATTACTTGAGCCCAGGAGTTTGGGATCAGCTGGGAAACACAGCAAAACCCTGTCTCTACAAAAACTTAGCCAGGCATGGTGGCACACACTTGTGGTCCCAGCTCCTAGGGAGACTGAGGTGGGAGGACTGCTCAAGCCTGGGAGGTGGAGGTTGCAGTGAGCTAAGATTGTGTCACTACACTGCAGCCTGGGTGACATAATAAGACCCCTACCCTCCAAAAAAAAAGCAGATGGCCTCACTGCCTCGCTGATGTGTCTGGCAATTGATACTGGCTACTTGCTTAGCCTCAGTTCTCCCCATGGCCTCACATTCTCCAGAAGGTCAGATGGGGCTTCTTCACAGCATGGTAGCCTCAATGTTTCAAGAAGCTGAGAACAGAGTTTGCAGTCCTCTAAGTCCTAGGCTCTACAGCTCGCATAATTGCATTTCCACCACACTCTATAGGTCAAGACCAACCACAAGACCAGCCAAGATTCGAGGGGCTGAAGATAAGGATATCATTTCTTAATGGGAGGAACAGCAGTGTTATATTGCAAAAGAGTATAAACACAGGTTTGACTTATCATTATTGTAATCATCTTCCATAGTCATGTTAGAGATGAGAAAGGAAGAAGAGTAGGAAAGAGGTCCAGGAAGAGAAACCAGACATGAAAATTCCCAAGGAGACTGAAATCACATGTTCAATGAAGAGGATAAATTTCAATGGGGATTGAGCCTAGAACTGATGAGAGAAGAATCAGAAACAAAAAAAAAAATTATAAAGGTAGCTATTAACAAAAGACAAGCAGGATAAATAGACATTAGCTTATGCAAAAGAAATATTTTTTTAATGGTAGAGGAAGAGTTGGCTTTCAGGAGAAAAAAAGTTTGAAATTTAGAAGAAACCTAGAAAAGGGGTGGGGCATAGCAGCCAAGAACCTGGTCATTGTGCCACACAGAGCTAAAGGATCAAGATCACGATAACACTGCTAAAAAAGGGTCCTTAGACTTAGCTGCTAGATGGCCACTTCAATAACCTGACTTATTTCCAGACTTATATATCAGGAAAAGAAATATTTGTGGTACAATCATATTTTTATCTTCTATTTTTGTTTTCTTATATTTTGAACTTTTCCTACCTTTGCACAATCATTCATTAGTATGATTTGGCTCTGTGTCCCCACCCAAATCTCATCTCGAATTTTAATAATCCCCATGTGTTGGGGGAGGGGCATGGTGGGAGATGATTGAATGATGGGGGTGGATTCCTCCTTTGCTGTTCTTGTGATAGTGAGTGCTCATGAGAGTTGATGGTTTCAAAGTGTGGCACTTCCCCCTTCAATCTCTTTCCTGCCACCTTGTGAAGAAGGTGCCTGCTACCCTTTTGCCTCCCGTCATGATTGTACGTTTCCTGAGGCCTCCCCAGCCATGGCGAACTATGAATCAATGAAACCTTTTTTCCTTCATAAATTACCCATTCTCCGGTAGTTCTTTATAGCAGTGTGAAAAAGGCTAATACACCCATGATATTATCACTAATTACTATTTAAAAAGAAAGTAGAGATATATGTATATATTTTTTTATCATAAAAATTCTATAAAAGTTCTATTTTGTTATACCTATATCCATGTAACAATCAGTGTTTAGTCTTAGTGTCTAGAAGTAGACTGGCTCTATCAGATAGTAGGTAAGACTTATTTCTAGAAAAGTGTGGCCAATATATACTCTTCCAAGTAGTACATGAACCCTTATTTTTTCCTACTCTTCGACCTTAAGCCTGAAAATAAGTAGTAGTTAACTTTACAGGCCAAAACCCTAGTATTACATTGTTTTAATAACTCTACATTTTCATCCTAGTGAAGTTAAATTTTTTCAATATGTTTATTGGCCATTTGCTTTTCTTGGAAAAAAATTGCTGTTCCTGCCTTTTGCCCATTTTACAATTAAAATATTATTCACATAAAGAAACATTTTATTTATTAGCTCTAAGTCGTAGGGGTCATGTAGTTGTTCAGAACAGAAACCTCTTTAATCTATTTTAGGGATCAGGGAATTTATAGCTAGGAAAAGGGGAATCTAATGGAACCCAAAACTAGAAAGTAGAACAAGGCCTCCCAAGACCTAGAAAGTTGGCAAGCAGTTATTTCCGCTCTGAGGCCATTGGCCTCTTCCGTTTCTCCTTTCGTATCTGTTTCTTTCTTCTTTCCATAGACTAGTTTGCTTGATAAGACTGTTTGTATATTCATGAGGTTTTATGTCCATAAGGCTTGGGGTTGCTATGAAGTCAACTCTGAGCCTCAGTCTAAATCTAAAAGGAATTGAAGTGTGAATGTTCTTGGAGGTACTATAGCGAGCTACATGTCTGTGTTTCTATGTTCCAATGTGTGAGGTTGAGAGCCTGATGCCTGGATTGTCCTGCTTAGAACTACGTTCACATCCCTTGTCCAATCAGACATAGCTATGCAGTTCTGAAGGCGGGGTGTCAAGAGCAGGGGTATGGAAGAAGTTCAGACGTCCCCTGCCTATTTAATTCATTTTCAAAGAAGGACAGCCACACAAATCAACTGATAAATATCCTACACACCCCCTATGGTTCTCATGTATGCTGCAAATATTTTTCTTAGTTCATTTCAATAGGAAGTTTTAAATTTTGATGTGATCATGCCTATTAGGTTTTTTTTTTTTAGCTGAGGTTTAGTTATATCATATTTTTTGAAAAATCTATTCCACTTATTTAACATGACAATTTTTATATGTAAATACCTGCATATATTTGTGTCTTTACTCCATTTATTGGCATGACTCTTTATCATTCTTTGTAAATATTTTCTTAACCATTCTAAACCATTTTTGTCCAGATGAATTTCACAACTGGCCACTATAAGCAAGATAATTGTTTCATTTGGAAGTGACAATAGTTCCAACACTGAAGAAAGGTCTGGCCATGTTGAACATATTGAAAGTCACCCTACATATTAATCTCAAACTTACATTCTTCCTAAGATACTATAAGAGTATCTTATATCTATATTAAATATATTCAAAAGAGTAATATTTAATTACATATATTCAAAAGTAATTTTTAAAATATATAATTTTCTTCCCATGCATCAAAGCCCACATAAGCTGTGTGGTTCCACTATTTAGACAGTATATATCTTTAAACTCTAGAAAATCACAGTCAGTAGAAAAAAAATGTTCTTGCTTTGATAGGAATGCAGTAAATGAAACTGGGAAAACAGTGGGCTCTGTTTCTCAATCCATACACTTGGCACTGGATGAAATAGATAATATTTCAATTGTTATTCTCTCTCTGTCTTCACTGAGCGCATGCAACTGAATTCAGTTTTGTTTTTTGTTTTTTGAGATGAGTCTCACTCTGTCGCCCAGGCTGGAGTGCAGTGGCGCAATCTTAGCTCACTGCAACCTCTACTGCCCAGGTACAAGCGATTCTCCTGCCTCAGCCTCCTGAGTAGCTAGGATTACAGACGCCAGCCACTGCACCTGGCTAATTTTTTTGTTGTTGTTGTTTTTTTTTTTTTTTTTTTTTTTTTTTTTTTTTTTTTTTTTTTTGTAGTTTGTAATAGAGACGGGGTTTCACCATCTTGGCCAGACTGGTCTTCAACTCCTCACCCATGATCCACTTGCCTCAGCCTCCCAAAGTTCTGGGATTACAGGCATGAGCCACCGCGCCTGGCCAAATTCATGTAATTTAAATTCTTGTTTGATAGGATTCCCCTGTACTGGTTATTTCTTTTTTATCTAGTCTTATTATACTTGCTACAACTTTAAGCATAATATTAAAGAACAGGGTCTCTAATGGACATCCTTATAATATCTGCAGAGAGAGTTTTGATATGAATGTAATTATTTGTACATTTTCAAAGTGAATTGAAGAAGAGTTATATTATTTAACCTGGAAAGCCAGGATAAATTCAGGTCTTGATGCATCATAACTGTATGATCTTTGGAAAGTTATTTCATCACTCTGGGCTCTGGATATTAGCCTTCACAGTTCTCTCCACTTGGGATGCCCTTCCCACCTGTCCTCCACTAGCTTACCCAGACTCATCACTGAAGACTCAAGAGTCCTCTCTGCCAAGAAGTCACCTTGGTCCCAACCACATTAAGAGCTCCTCCTCTGTGCTCCACCAGCTTTCAAAGGGTAGTGGCCTTGGCTTGTTATTCTTTGTACCCACAACCTGTCATATAACAGTGCTCTTTAAATGTCATTTACTAATTCATTCATTAAATAAAGGAATTGTCTTTTATAACCTTTAAAGTCCCTTATTGTTCTCAAGCCCAAATTATATCATAGAAATAATTTAGGTGTTAGAAATAAGTAGTAAAAACTTGATGGTTCTTCTTTAAATATTCAGATAACTTCCCCAGTTTATCACATAATCTTCTATTTAGAGATATTCTATAACCATATGACATGAGAGAAAAAACATTAACCTGATCAAAAGGCAAAAGATCTTTCCAAATCCCACTATTTCTCAGCTGTGTGAAATTGCACAAATCACTTAACTCACCCTGATCCTCAATTTCTGCATCTTTCAAATACGTATGATGATTTCTGTTCTGACTGTCTTGTGAGCTTGCTATGAAGAATTGAAAAAATATAGTGAAAAATTTCACACTGCAATCTTCAAATATAATACAGAATTAAGACTCAACTAAAATGTAACACTAACTATTACATCTGATTCTCATAAATATGCTACTCTATTGAGAAAAATATCATTTATTCTCATATTACAGCTACTTATCATAAATATTTAGTAGAAAGCAGAAAGTCACCTTGCTCATGCTAAATCTCAACTTCAACAGAGTTTTGTCAGTCACTTCTAATATGACCTTAGCCAAGGAGCCGCCTTTTTAATCACTTAGAAAGAGAAAGTGATCAGAATGTCATTTCTCGTGTTTATCCCACAGTAACGTTTTACCCCCAGAATACATGGTATTTGTCTTTGATGAATCACTTCTTTTTTAAACAGAAAAATATGATTGTCTTAGTTCTGAGTTATATATTTGAATATAAAGTCTCCCCAAAAAAATTCCCCAATCTTTTTTTTTTTTTTTTTTTTTTTTTTTGCCTTTGCTTAAGACAGCTGGATTATTTAAGATAAACATGTGTCCTGTTTGTTGAGACAAATTATTCCTCTGTCACGCAGCCTAGAGTGCAGTGGAGTGATCATAGCTCACTACAGCCTTGAACTTCTGGGTGCAAACCATCCTCCTGCCTCAGCCTCCTGGGTAGCTGGGACTACAGGAGCATGGCCACCAGCCCTAGGTAATCTTTCTATATTTTGTAGAGATGGGGTCTCACTATTTTGCCCAGGCTGGTCTTAAACTCTTGGGCTCAAGTGATCCTCCTGTCTCAGCCTCCCCAACTGCTGGGATTATAGATGTGAGCCACTGCACCCAGCCTCATGTGCCCAGTTCATTGAGCAGATGGTTTTTGTAGGGCACAAAAAAAAAATCACTCTTCTTTTTTTACCGCTGCATTTCAAATAAGTACACCAGATCTTTCTCAACAACTGAAGAAGGTCTATCAAGTCAATACAGTGGCTTCTCCTGTCACTTTTGGGATTTGGAGCAGTATCCTTTTCAGGTTTAAAATGAAGAGTGGGCCGGGCGCGGTGGCTCAAGCTTGTAATCCCAGCACTTTGGGAGGCCGAGACGGGCGGATCACGACGTCAGGAGATCGAGACCATCCTGGCTAACCCGGTGAAACCCCGTCTCTACTAAAAAAATACAAAAAACTAGCCGGGCGAGGTGGCGGGCGCCTGTAGTCCCAGCTACTCGGGAGGCTGAGGCAGGAGAATGGCGTGAACCCGGGAGGCGGAGCTTGCAGTGAGCAGAGATCCGGCCACTGCACTCCAGCCTGGGCGACAGAGCGAGACTCCGTCTCAAAAAAAAATAAAAATAAAAATAAAAATAAAATGAAGAGTGGGATTTCAATCAAAACACTCATCTCGTATCTTAACAGCCTCCCCTTACACACAGCTCAGAGCTGGTAAACCTGCAGCAGTACAGGGGCTGGTTCCTTTCTCTCCCTGTTCAGTCTCTCTCTCTCTGCTGCTTCTGGCTTCCTACTCTGGGGATTGCTACGTAACAAACACTCCAAATTTATATGTTTATCATAACAGTCACTTATTTTGCTTATGAATTTCTTCTATGTGGAACCATCCAGGGCAACCCCAAATGGGATGATTCTAAAGATTGGGGGCTGGGATCAACTAGAGTCTTATCTCTCAGATATCTGGCCCATGCTTCCACATTCCTCTAGAGTTGGGAAAGAAGACAGCAAGAACTATCTTGACTATAATCTTGTCTTGATGACCCCATTGTGACTGGTGCCCAGATGCAAATTCCATTCCTTGGCTTATGGGCTCTCAGAGTCCCTTACCATTAGGGACCCCTGTGATCCCTCTTCTTGAGCCCAATAATGTCCTCTTAAGCTGCTTCCCTGTGGCATCACCTCAGCCCTCATGTCCAATGGTACAGCTCCCACAGCCTTTTCTTCTGGGGTTATCAAGTCCCCCCGAGGAAGGCACACCTCTTGGGCAGGTTATTTGAGAATATCCTTCCAAATCTAGTCTATTCTGGCCCAGAGGGGAGCTCAATACTCTTGTTCTGCCAAACTCTGGAAACAGATTACTCTCTCAGAGTACCCTCTTATATTGTCAGCAGGAACAAATCCAGCCAGCCCTCCACCATGACGCCTTTTAAATGTGAGGGTCAGACACTGATCCTCATACTGCACCCTTATCCCCAGAACTCCAGAAGATGCCTCTTACATTTTCCTGAACAACTCAGCACACCTTGCTCTGGACCCATGGTGGCACTAGACCCCTGAGTTTCCACAGCTCAGCAACATCCAGTCCAAAAGGAAGCTAGCCAGGGAGATGTTAGTCTCCCCTTTCCCCACATAGAAACACCCTGTGGATGGTTCTCTGGAAGACCTCTCTATTGCTTTGAGGCCAGGGAAGCAGAAATAACACTGTCACGATGCTTTTCAGAGGAATCTTCACTCTGCCTCTCAACCACTCCTTGGTATTCGATATGTCCTGGAGGTTGGTGATGGTTTGTGGCCACCTCCCATATGCTGCCCCTCTTTTCACAAGTGGAAAAACTTGTTACTATCATTCTTACTTTTGGGGCTTCGGTGCTCAGAAGCCCTAAAACTGCAGAAATGGTGCATTTAACACCCTGTTCCATGGGCATCAAAAATTGCAATAATGATGTAACCACTGTGATCAGCATGAAGAACTGATGAGATAATAATCACGAAACTTTTTCTCCTATGGTCCCGTGAAAAGTGTTCTGTGGGGTCCCAGTCTCGCCCTGGTCCTGTGATATAAATTCAAACAGTCTCATGACATTTTTATTTTTCTTCAGAAATAGAAGATCCTCAAGTCTGTAATTAATGGACCTATCACAGAGAAGCACTCACAACTGCTCACAGTTGCCCCCCTCTCCCAGCTCAAATGTGATGCTTTAGGAGGGGCTGGGGCAGGGAAGGGACTGGGGATTGGCTGCTTCTGTTTTTCTTTGTACTTCTGCCTCACTTTTCTTTCTAATTCAGTTTCTGACCCCTCCAAATAGAAAAGGACAGGAACACGGCAGTAAATTTCTTCCTCGAAAAAAAATACCATCTTGAGCTAGCATTGTGATCCACTGGCCAATGTTGAAATCCGACCTTCTCTGATTGGTAGAGTTGTCAGATAAAATGCAAAATAACCAGTTAAATTTGAACTTCAGAAAAACAACAAATAACATTTTCATATGACTAAAAAGTATTTGTTATTAATCTGAAACTCAGATTTAACTGGGTATCCTTGATTTTTATTTGCTAAACCTGCTGACCCTACAGTGGTAGAGTTCTCATGGGGAATCTTCAGAGGCGCTTCTCACACCCCCGCTACTGGTGTTCTAACACCCAACGTTCCCTTGGGGACAGGAGTTGCATCTGTATTCCAGCTCGTTCCTGACTCTACCCAAAGACCTTCCAAATCTGTTCTGTGGTCTGCTCACCCCAACAGAAGACTCTGTACACTAGGGACCACATTTAGCCCAACAAAGCCCATGAGCAGGAGGTCCACTCCCAAGGCAGTGAGCTCTCCTTGTGCTCCTGCCACAGCCGTCAACCCTTTTAGAAGCTCAAGTGTAGATTAGACATGAGTCCACCACTTCACCCAGGGCCAATGGACATAAATTTCTGCAAGCAGTCTCTTAGAAAGCTCATTTTCCTGGCCCATTTCATATCCTGGTATCACTTGAACACACACAACTAGCACCTACCACACATCCCCCAAACATACCCACAGCCGTGGCTCGGGAGAATAGAAATAACAGGAAACCAGGTTAACTAAAATAATCCATTAAAAAAATATACATACACACTTGTAAATAATCAAACAAATACTCTTTGTTTCCAAAGCCACATTTTACTTCAAGGAGTTATACAGAAACACAGAATGGAAGAATTGACAAGCTAGGTTTTTATTCAAATTTATTTAATGAGTTAAAAAAATCTCCAAATGTAAATTAGTAGGGAGATGTCTGATTAAACGGGACTAGTGACAGCACAGAGCTGGCATGTGGGTCCACCCTGCCTGCTTAGATGCATTTTCTTGGCAGGAGCCTTGGGAAAGGTTGGAATGTTGACAGGATAGAATTTGTGCACTTCAGAATGTCTGCACATCTTTTCTGTGTGGTCACACTTTTGTAACTATGGAGAAGTAGGCTGTGAGATATCACTATCTTTAATTCCAGCCTACACGCTTCAGAAAAGGTAACCCTATACAAAGAACTGGAAAGCATTTTCACAAAACCGGAATCTAATCAGAAAAAGAAAATTCAAAATATTATTTTTGCTTCAAGCTTATACAGGGTGCAATGCAAAAGGTCAGGGTTTTTTTTTTTTTTTTTTTTTTTTTTCCATTTTAACAATGATGTCCAGAGATGGTTTAAAATAATAGAAATGCTTACAGGGATCTTTGTGCTTGTTGCCAAGAGACTAGAACTTCATCATATTGGGCTGTAGGATATTATTTTAAGCACATGAGTTGGCCTATCCAACCCCAAGGCATAGTGACATGAACAGGACCTCCTCATTCATTCTCTCTTTAACACCCTGGTTCCTGCATCTGCCTTTAATGATAGTCTCTAACCTTCATAACCCTTCTAAGCACCCAGGTCTCAGAACCCCAGGAACTATTAGCCTCCTTCACTGCACCTTCTCCACTCAATCAAAACCTACACATTCAATGTTCCACTGCAGGAGAGCACTATATGTGACAAGAAAGCCTTGCTGTTAATAAGCTACACACAGCCAAGCTGTATGAGCAACCACATCTTTTATTAAAGACTTCTTGTCCCAGGTAGCATTTTTATTTTCCTAACTCTCTCAAGCCTTTAACATCATTGAATCGTTGGGGCAAAGTGATTTACTGTTACTGCTTAAGTGATTCAACATTCCTGATCATTACCTCTGTCCACATTCGTGGACAAATGTTTTGGGTCACATCTTGGAGAATCACACTGATGGAACAGTATTTTCTCACATTTACCAATTTGCTAATTAAAAACCAAAAAAAAAAAAGTAATTTCATCAAACTTTTTCTCTTGAGGAAGTAGTTGTTTAAAGTAAATGTTTATAACAGTTTTCAAATTAAACATGAACCTAGTCTTTGAGAAACAAGATGGATTATAGGAATAAATATGACATGGTATGGGAAGTGGGAGGTGACTCACAGCTGCCACAACTCCATCACCAACACTGTCAGGTGCTTATCCCTGAACAGGACATTCTAGTCCACCTAATTTATGTTCAAGGTAGGCTCAGCCCTCAGAATGATTTTGTTCTCCCTTCATCAGAAATAGCCTTGCCTGCTGAACAGATGGGAGAGACCATAACTGTGATATCAAGGCATATGGTTTTGAGAACAGATAGGAGTAGTAATTGCAAATATTAGTACATTTTCTTTCAGGTTTTCATGAAAATGACACACATGCATGTCAATAGGCAAAAATAACAGATAACATTTTCAGTATCTCAAAACCTACTTGGATAAAATCAACTGATTATAAATTAGCTTGCATTCCTAAAGTAAACTATGCCATCCGCACCACTAATTTAATAAAAGGATAAAAGAAGTTACGTTGGTCCTCATAGAAACCAGACTCTTCATTCATTTGTTCATTCATTCATTGAACAAATATATGTTAAGCAGTGAGTATATGTCAAGCACTATGCTGGATTTGTGAAACAAAACAGTAAGCAAGTTCTTGTCTGGTATGAAGGAGCTAATAGTCTAATGAAAGAATACATATAAATAAACTGGAAATTACAATGAAGTGAGATAAGCATCAAGACAGAGGAGACCATGGGAACCACTAGAAGGGGCACCCATCCCTATCCAAGATGAGTTGCCTGAGACAGTTACCAAGGAGTGATATCAAAGCTGAAATCTGAATTAATATATAGTATTAGCCAGACAAAGAACAAGCAGCTGAGAGGCAGTATAGTGGAGAACAGTTTATATATGTCAAAGACATAGAAGAGATAGAGACAGGGACATAGATAGAGAAAAGAGATTCTGAGTAGTAGTATGTATTAGCAAGGGTCTCCCAGAGAAACTTAACCAATAGGATGTATAAATATGGAGAGAGATTTATCATAAGGAGTTAGCTCATACAATTATGGAGGCTGAAAGGATCCAAGATCTGCAATCAGCAAGCTGGACACCCAGAAGAGCCAATGGTACAGTTCCAGCCTGAATATGAAAGCCTGAGAACCAGAAGAGCTGATAGTATAAATTCCAGTCTGAACGTTAACAGGCTTGAGAACAGGAAGAGCCAATTTTTCAGTTTGAGTCCAAAGACAGGAAATCACCAATGTCTCAGCTTAAGGTAGTCAGGCAGGCAGAGTTCCCACTTAGCCTTATTGAGGTATCTGATTGGATGAGGCCCACACACATGAGGGAGGGCAATCTGCTTTGCCCAGTCTTCTGATTCATATGTTAATCTCATCCAGAAACAGCCCCATAGACATACCTGGAATAACGTTTGACAAAATGTCTGGGCACCCTGTGGCCCAGTCAAGTTGACACATTAAATTTACCATTGCATATAAATTATTTACATTCTTATTCTATAATTTGTCACAACCATCAGATACATTACAGTTATGATGTTGATATATGTTGATGCAACTATTTTCTTCTCCATCCATTATCTGGAAAGAGGAGGGGAAAATGATGTTTAAGTAGCGAAATGTCCTAGTTTGCTTAAAATTCTGAATATGGGCTTCCAATTCTTACAGAATCATGGCTATGTTATTTGTCAGCACTAAAAAGATTTCAGTACCCTGTGGTGCTTCTGCTCTTCATTTTGAACAGTTAAGAACAATGTACCAGGCAAGAACAGGGCAGTCTGTGCAGTCAGAGGATAAGGAATCAAGATTTGGAGGTTCCAAATCTTGAACCTTATCTTAATAGATAAGAACCAATCTTAGTAGTGTTAGTAGTATCTCAGAACCAAATCTTAGTAGTGTTCCCAACTAGCGTCTTGCATGTCTTCAAATCAGAGGATGTGGCTGGGGACTTGTTTCAATGCCCCCCCCGGGTTCCCAGGGTGAGAACTGAGGTAGGTAGTTAATCCACCCAGATCAGATAGATGACCCCTAGGTGGCAGTATTGGCCACTTACATATTCCTACCAATCACAATATCAACTTTTTGTCCAGCCAAAATGCGTTTGAAATCACACACGATGTAATTTACAAAACAAAGTTTCACAAACAATTATTTATGGTAATATATTGACTTTAAATTAGACTACCAGAATAGAACCTTGGATAAAACAGAATGGGGTAAACTCTATACTTGTTATTCAAAATCTATTAGAAAGCATTATTTTCATGTCCTGGTTTAGATTGAGAGGAATGCATTGGAACAGATCACCCTGAATTGCATTCTATGAATCTATTTGAGTCACAAAAACACCAGTTGAGAAACTTAAAATAGATATTTTATATATATGTATTTTTATATACATATACATGCATCTATAAACATAAAATGCATAGGCTATAAATTTAGTGTCTATAAATTATATAACTAAAGTATTTCATACCTTAAAGTTTTGTGTTTTTTTAATCCTGCAGAGCATTGAAAATTGTTGCTTTCCCAAAAAAAAACCTTCAGAGAGCAATTGTGCACACACCAGCAGCCAAGCTGTTTATTAGGCTAAGTGTGAATTCAGGAGGACTTTTTAAAAGATATTCAGTGAAAGGTGAAGATAATATGAAGGCAGAAAGTGTGTAACCCTACTAAAACTGCAAACACCCTAGACAAGACCCTTGGAGAAGAACATTTCTATGTACTTACACGTTTCATAGATGCCTTGCACATTCTTCACTGATACTCTCCTAGGATATGTCACACAAAAGGGCTGTAGCAGGTTTGTCACAATTTGAAATTCTCCTGCTTTTATCCTGAGGGGATTGTGAAGCTCAGGTGGTTTGGGTAAAGAACCTACAATCAAAATCTTGTTCTAAGTGTCTGTGGCTGAATAAAAAGTAGTAATATATTTTTAAATGAGCATTTAAAGCAAAGCCAATTGCTAAGATTATGGCTGAAAATGGATGTTATCTACTATGTTTATATTAATTTATTTCTATAGAGCATTTCTATAAAGGATTTCTGAGTACTAAAAATGGTACAGATATGAAAAAGGAACTTAATGAAACCAAAATTTAGCACCCTAGAAACAAGATAAAATGTTCTGCACCATCTGTAAGAAGGCTGTTCAACACTTTCACTCTCCTGCATCAAAGGCACAGCAGCATTTGTTTCCTCCCGCTTTGGGAGGGACAACAGTCAAGAAAAAACTGGTAATAAAATCAGGATAACAGCAAAATTATATATACACATACATAGTTTAGAAAAAGGAAAGGAGCAAAGGCATTTATTAATCTAGGGTTTGAGAAAGCCTGCTAAAGTTCAAAGACGAATCGGTTAAATTGTTTTAGGTTCTAAATAGTTTTCACGGAAATGAGCATAAAGGAGAGAGCAGGGCTAAGGACTAACAATACAGTCAATGAGAGAGGCAGGTTTTGTTCTATCATTTTTCTGTTGCTCTCCCCGTAGGAGGAAGAATGGCTGCTTCAGCACGAGTGCTAGAGTGAGCAGGCCTGCATAGCAGGGCCAGAGCTTACCCACAAACAAGGCAAGCTGGAAATAAACCTTTGTTTGTAAGACACTGAGATATAGGGATAGTTTGCTAGTGCAATAGAGTCAGAGAAAGCTAGCTGATGAAACCCTGATTGAAAAATAATTATGGGGCTTGATACTACCAGGAGGAGGTCTGGAAGGAATTTATCCAGTGTGGATTTTCCCATAACCTTTATTCTAACTTAAATAAAAGGATAAGGCTACAATAAAAGGTGCTATTTAGAAATCAGGTTGAAATGTGAAAGTCGAGATTTTTTGGAAACATAATTGAAACTGTGAAGCAATACAGATGCATTTTTTCTAATATGGCAAATAGAAGAAAGAAATATTTTACCTGTTACCCTAAACTCTGGAGCCATTGGCACAGCACAAAGGAGTTTAGATTGGCAAGACATACCCTAGTCCAGACCCAAGAGTGGCTATGAATAGTGCCTCAGTCTATTTCTGATAGGGGGGTATTAAAGTAGCCAAGTATAACAGTGGATTCATTTTCTTTCTTCTTACAATTCTATTAGTTTTTGCCCAATGTATTTTGACACTCTGTTGTCAGGTACACACATATTAAGGATTGTTGTCTTTCTTGGAGTATTGACCCTTGTGTCATTATGTAATGCCCTTTCTTTTTTCTTTCTTCCAAATGAAAGTGGATTCATTTTCTTTCTTCTTACAATTCTATTAGTTTTTGCCCAATGTATTTTGACACTCTGTTGTCAGGTACACACACATTAAGGACTGTCGTCTTTATTGGAGTATTGACCCTTGTGTCATTATGTAATGCCTTTTTTTCTTTCCTTTTTTTTAACACTTTTGCCCTGGAGTCTGCTCTATCTGAAATTAATACAGTACTCTCCTGCTTTCTTTGATTAGTATTAGCTTGGTATGTCTTTCTCTATCCCTTTACTTTTAATCTATATGTGTTTTTAAATATAAAGTGGATTCCTTGTAGAGAACATATAGTTGGGTCTTGTTTTTTGATCCACTCTGACAACCTCTGTCTTTTAATTGTGTATTTAGATTATTGACATTGAAAATGATTATTGATATAGTTGGAATAATATCTACCGTATTTGTTACGGTATTCTATTCCTTGCTTCATTCCTACTTTCATCTTCTATACTTTTTCTGCCTTCTGTGGTTTTGAGTATTTTATGTTTTAATTTTCTGTCCTTTCTTGGCATATCAATACTTTTTACTTTACTAGTGGTTGCCCTGAAGTTTACAACATACAGAAGATATGCATTTGACTTAGTTTTTAAACTTTACAATAGTATATATATATATTCAGTATGTATTGAATTTGTGTAACTTCATAATTACATGAGCTATTCAGCATTTTATAAATTAGGCTTTGTGTTAATTTTGCCCAACTATAGGCTAATGTAAGCATTCTGAGCACATTTAAGGTAGACTAGGCTAAGTTATGATGTTCAGTAGGTTAGGTGTACTAAATGGATTTTTGACTTATGAAATTTTCCATTTATGATGGGTTTACTGGGACATGACCCCATTATAAGTCAAGGAGCATCTTTACATTGACAACTAATCTAAGTCTGCTTTCAGTAACACTATGCTGCTTCATAGATACTGTAAATACCTTATAATAACAAAATATTTCTAATTCCTCCCTCCTGTCCCCTGTATTGTCATTTGCTTCACTCATATATAATAAGCCTATGTGTACACAAGCATTCATAATTGAGTACATTGTTGCTATTATTTTGGACAGTTATCTGTTTAAGTTTTATCCTGCTTTCACTTATTCTCAATGCTCTACAGTTTTTTTTTTAATTTTGTTAATTGAAAGATCAAATTATATATATTTCTCATGTGCAACATGATGTTTGGAAGTATATATACATTGTGGAATGAGTATATCTAGCTAATTAACATGTGCATGACCTCACATAGTTATTGTGTTTGTGGTAAGAAAAATGCACATCCACCCTCTTAGCATTTTTCAAGAATACAATATATTGTTAACTGTGTTGTATCACCAGCAGATCCCTTGAACTTATTTCTAACTGAAATTTTGCATCCCTTGACCAACATCTCCCCAACTTCATCCCCCGACAACCCTCTCCAATCACCTCCTAGCATCTGGTAAACATCATACTACCGTCTACTTTTATGAGATCAACTATTTCAGCTTACACATATGAGTGATATCAAGCAATATTTGCCTTTCTGTCCCTGGCTTATGTCACTTTAACAAAATGTTGTCTAGGTTCATCTATATTGTCATGTATAGGATCTATTTTTATGACTGAGTAATATCTCATTGTGTATATATACCACATCTTTACCCATTCATCTATTGATGGACACTTACATTGATTTCATGTCTTGGCTATTGTGAGTAATTCTGCAACAAACATGGGAAGTGCAGTTATCTCTACAAAATGCTGATTTCAGTCAGGCATAGTGGCTCATACCTGTGATCCCAGCACTTTGGGAGGCTGAGGTGGGAGGATTGCTTGAGCTCAGGAGTTCAAGACCAGCTTGGGCAACATAGAAAGAGCTTGCCTCTACTAAAATTCAAAAAAATTAGCCAGGCATGGTGGCACACACCTGTAGTCCCAGCTACTTGGGGGACTGAGGAAGGAGGATCACTTGAGCCCAGGAAGTCGAGGCTGCAGTGAACCCTGCTCAATGCCGCTGCACTCCAGCCTGGGCAACAGAGAGAGACCCTGTCTCAAAAAATTAAATACTGATTTTGTTTTCTTTGAATGTGAATATGACACTAGGATTGCTGTGTCATATGACAGTTCTAGTTTTAGTTTTAGAGGGAACCATTATACTGTTTTCCAAAGTGGCTATACTAATTTACATTCTCACCAGAAGTATGTGTGGGTTCCGTTTTTTTACATCCTCACCAACACTTGTCTTTTGGGGGTTTTTGTTTTGTTGTTGTTTTGGATTACAGCTATCCCAATAGGTATGAGGTGAAATCTCATTGTGGTTTTACTTTGCATTTCCCTGATGATTAGTGATGTTGAGCTTTTGCTGTGCAGATTTGTAGTTTGATAAAATCTTATTTGTCTATTTTAGCTTTTGTAGTCTGTGCTTTTGGGGGCATATACAAAAAATCATTGCCTAGACCAATGTCATAAACGTTTTCCCCTATGTTTTCTTATAGTAGTTGCATAGATTCAGGTCTTACACTTAAGTCTTTAATCCATTTAGAGTTGATGTTTGCATGTGATAAGAATCTAATTTCAATCTTTTGCATGTGACTATCCAGTTTTCCTAACATAATATATCTAAGAGGCTTTCTCTTCTCCAGTCAAAGATGCCAAAAGATGTCTTTTGACATCTTCGTCAAAAAATCAGTTGGGTATAAGCATGTGAATTAATTTCTGGGCTCTCTATTCTGTTCCGTTGGTCTGTTTGTCTATTTTTATGCCAATGCCATGTTGTTTTTGTTACGATAGCTTTATAGTGTATTATGACGTCAGATAGTGTGATGCCTTCAGCTTTGTTCTTATCATTCAAAATTGCTTTGGCTATTCAGGGTCTTTTGTGGTTCCATACAAATTTTAGCATTGTTTTTCCTATTTCTGTAATGAATGTCACTAGTATCTTGATAAGTATTGCACTGGATCTATAGATCACTTTAGGTGGTATGGACATTTTTGCAACATTAATTCTTCCATTTTATTAGTACAGGATATCTTTCCATTTATCTGTGTCTTCAATTTCTTTTATCAGTGTTTTATACTTTTCAGTGTAGAAATCTTTCATCCCTTTGGTTAAATTGATTTCTATGTATTTTTGTGTCTATTATAAATTTGATTGTTTTCTTGATTTCTTTTTTAGATAGATAGCTCACCATTAGTGTATAAAAACCCCACTGATTTTTGTATGCTGATTTTGTATCCTGCAACTTTATTGAATTTATTTAGGTTTTAACAGTTTTTGGTGGAATCTTCGGGGTTTTTTGTATGTAAGATCATGTCCTCTACAAACAAGGAAAATATAACTTCTTCCTTTCCAATATGGATATATTTTATTTATTTTTCTTAACTAATTGCTCTGGCTAGGACTTCCAATACTATGTTGAATAGAAGTGGCATGTTAGCTGTGGGCTTATCACATGCAACTTTTATTATGTTGAGACCATTTCTTTTATACATATCCAACTTGAGAGTTTATCATGAAAGGATATTGAATTTTGTCACACAGTTTTTCTGCAACCATTGAAATGATATGTTTCTTGTGCATCATTCTGTTATTGATTTTGTTGAACAATATTTGCATCCCCAAGATAAATCCCACTTGATGCCAGCAAATGAGGTTTTTAATATGCCATTAAATTTGGTTTGCTAGTATTTTGTTGAAGATTTTTGTGTTTATGTTCATCAGAGATACTGGCCTGTAGTCTTTTTTGTTTTGTCATGTCCTTGTCTATCTTTGGTATCAAGGCAATGCTGGCCAGTAAGATGAGTCTGGAAGTATTCCATCCTTTTCAATTTTTTAGAATAGTTCAAGCAGAATTGTTAGAGTAGAATTGGTATTAGTAATTTAAATGTTTGGTAGAATTCTGCGGTAAAACCATCAGGTCCTGGGCTTTCCTTTTATGGGGGATTTTTGTTACTGATTCAGTCTTCTTACTCATTATTGGTCTGTTCAGATTGTCTATTTCTTCATGATTCAATCTTAAAGGCAATATTTGCCTTTCTGTCCCTGGCTTATGTCACTTTATAGAATACCGTATTTGTTATTGTCAATCTTAAAGAATGCCAGAGAATTAATACATTGCTTCTAAGTTATCCAATTTGTCAGTGTGTAATTGCTCATAACAGTTTAAGATCCATTGATGCTCTTCCTTACTTTATGTAGAGATAAGTGTCTGACCTTTATCATTTTCCTTCTGTCTGAAGAATTTGTTCGCATTTTTTACAAGGCATATCTACTGCCAACAAATTTCCTTTGATTTTTGTTTTAGAAAATATTTTTACTTTACTTTTGAAGGCTAACTTTGCAGGGTA